>NC_091701.1:82060000-82673750 GCF_041296265.1 Equus caballus
TTAGAGT
This sequence comes from Equus caballus, assembly GCF_041296265.1. NCBI lineage: Eukaryota > Metazoa > Chordata > Mammalia > Perissodactyla > Equidae > Equus > Equus caballus. Next base: position 82,060,008 of record NC_091701.1, read on the forward strand.
AAATCAAGGGCATGTGGGAAGGAGGATTGGGGAGAAGGGAAGAGACAGGGAGTTACAAACATTTATGAATACCAGTCATGCCCCAGACACTTCACGGATTGCCTCATTTTCCTTTAACAAAGGTAGAGGTAGAGGTTAGCAGCAGCATCTTACACATGAAGAAACAGCAGCTCAGAGAGGTTACCTGTCTTGCCCAGATCACACAACCAGGAAATGACTGAGCCAGGACTCAAACCTGGATCCACATGCTCCAAAGCCCATACTCTTTCTTTCCGCTAGGGTCAACCCACTCTAACTCCCTACCACACCTTCTATCATCTTGACCAAAGCGTGTGTCTAACCACTGTCCCTCCCACCCAGCGTGTGCATAGTTTTCTTCAAAACAGCCCCTGGTTCTGGGTTGGGCGGGAAAAGGGACAGACCAAGCACAAGAAAACAAAAGTGAAGGACAGATTCAAGAGACTCCCTTCTGCCGATTCACAAAGCTGAGGCCAGAGCTGGTGTTCTGCCAGGATGCCCCAGCCTGGCACACCAGCCAGCAGCCATCCTGACTGGCCAGTGCAAAAGCCATTCAGAATGTGACTTATTTTTTAATATCATAACCCATAATATCTTTAATGGGTCCCTAAAATTTAAGGACATTGACTGTTGGTTTTTGAGAGGAATAATATCAAATCTAATGGCAGCTCTAAGGTTACAGGAAGGCAATATGAGTGACACTCATTTCTGGGAGAAAATTTACACTGAGAAAAAATTCAATTCTTATAGTCAAGCACATTATATATATTTTTTAAACCTTAAAATATTGTGCTAAAACAAGTGCAGGTTTTTATGTAAAATTCTAAATACGTTTTATAATTGGTTTGTGCTTTGGTCTAAACTTATGGCACAGAAGACTTAGACTTTTATTTGTTGTATAGATACTTAAAACACATAATAACTATTTTGCCAGCTACACCAATCCATTTCTAATATCTAAGTCCTCAGAGATAAACACCTTTAACAGTTTAGTGTGTATCTAGGTTTTTTCTACCCACAGAGGAACATAAAATACATTTGAAATGTGTGTTTGTTTTACAAAAATCTAGTCATATGTACTACTCTGCAGCTTGCTTTTTATATATAATGTACCAAAGATGTCTTTCCTCGTCAATACACAGAGATCCATTTTGTTCTTTTCAATAAGTGTGTGGTATTCTGTGTATGAATGTATCTTAACTTCAAGACTTATTGACATATATTTACAGCGTTTTCAATGTTTTGATATCTGAAACAATGCTGCCTAAACATCTTTGTGCATTTTTGCACACATGTATCAATATTTTGGTAGGAAAAATGTACCCTTTGAAATAACTTGGTCTCCTTTTTAGCACATTAATGTCAGTTATTCATCTGTAACTATTTTATAGAAATTCATGCATATATTTACTATTACTCTGTATAATTTACTAACATGTTATTGCACCAATATGATAAATTGGTATTAGAATAAAATATTTGGTGCAGTTCTTGGTCAGATACAACCACCAAATATAGCATTTCATTTGTAGTTTTATAGCAATTTACTTTCAGTCACGGTTGATGGCCACCTATTGCAATGAAAAGCAGGCACTATGCTAACAGGTTTCACAAGCACTGTCAGAACTCAGAACAGTAACAGTGAGGACTGGAATAATCAGAAAAAGCTTCTTGGAAGAGCTGGAACTTCAGCATTGCCTTGAAACATGAGGAGGATTTGGATAGCTTAAAAGAGGGAGGAGCCAAGGATGTGAACCTGAGAAGTCAGTACCACGGACAGAGCAGAGATGGCCCCCATGGAAAACACACTCCGAGAGGAGTCCTGAGAAAAGAAGTCAGAGAGGCAACGTGAGGCTTTATGATGAGGATTTTGTAAAACCCACCAGAAGGTCCAGACTTGGTTTAGAAATAGGAAATCAAGACCAATGGACCATCTGGGAGAGCATATAACAAAGCTGGCGCCCATCTGAAGTAGGGCTTAAAGAGGAAAGAAAATGAGATGTTAGACCAATAGTAGACCCAGAGCCCACACTGGGGTGGTAACCTTATAAATGAGAAGGGATAGTTAAGTGAGACATTCTGTGGAAAGAATCGGCATGGTCCACAAGAATGAGTCCTGCTTCCTTGGAGCTCACTCTGAGCAGGCCCTGGGCCCAGGGCTCTAGTTAGGTGCTCCCATCTACTCCTCCTCAGGACAACCCTCTGAGTCTGTATGATAACCAACCTCATGGATGAGATATGCTGAGGCTCAGGGAGGTTGAGTGACTTGTCCAAGGTCACAGAGATTACAAATCACAGAGTTGTGATCCCAACCTGTGCCCGAATCCAAAACCAGAAACAAGAGGTGAAATGCAGATTGATTGATTACTTGATTGATTAATTGATTGATTGATGGTGAGGAAGATTGTCCCTAAGCTAACATCTGTTGCCAGTCTTCCTCTTTTTACTTGAGGAAGAACGTCCCTGAGCTAAGATCTGTGCCAATCTTCCTCTGTTTTGTATATGGGTCGCTGCCACAGCATGGCTTGATGAGTGGTGTGTAGGTCCACGCCCAGGATCCAAACCCATGAACCCCGGGCTGCCACAGCAGAGCGCACAAACTTAACCACTACACCTCTGGACTAGCCCCTGAAATGCAGATTTATATCACAAACATTATGGAGATTCCATTCCATATTAGCTCGTACCTTCAAAAAGGAGATGGTCCTTCTTTTTCCACTGTGTTTCCCTCCTTCTATGAAAAACTATGAAAAGGTAGTTTCCTAAAAAAAAAAACGACTGAGTTCAAATCACCTCTGGGATAGTTCCACTCAGGCTGATGAAGTCCTTGAGAAGTGAAATAACCTAAATTTTCATACCAGCCTTGTTAACTCACTGAGTTACCTCATACAACATCACCTAACTTCTTGGAACCTCACTCTCCTCATCACAATGAGGTAGAGTAGATATTATAGATCTCTCCTAGCTCCTAAACACCATGGTGCTCTTATTTTTTGCATTTTTGGCACCAAATCATGCTGATTAGAGGACTGAGCTAACAAAATCTAAATCTTAGTTGGCCCCCAGGACTGGATATAATCTCTTATAATTCCCTTATGCATTCATTAACTTAGTCATTCATAGAATAAATATTTATAATCTACTATGTGACAGACGCTTCTCTAGATGCTGTAGATAGAACAAGGAGCCAGACACTGGCCTTATCTTCTAGTAGGGTAGTGATAGTAACTTTTTCTGAGCATGTCCTGTGTTCTTATGTGTGATTTAAGGATTAACTCATTTAATCTTTATGCCAACCCTATGAGGTATCTCTTCATAAGAATGAGGCACAATGAGAGTAAGTAACTTGCCCAAGATTACACAGCTATGTGGCAGAATCAGGATTTAAACCCAGGCAGTCAGTACCCAGAGCCCCAACTCAACCTCAATGCTTTGCTCAATAGTCATTGCAGCCTTTTCCCCAGGAAGTACCCCACTGCCTGTGAGGAGAGCCAGAACACGGCCAAGGCTGAAATGAGAGCTTGAAAGAGAGGCTATAGGATTCTGTGGCTTGTGCTTTGGAATTCCAAGACTGTGTTTGAATTCCAGTTTGATGCATGCCCGTCAAATTGGTGACCTTAATTTCTCTGGACCTCAGTTTCCTCATCTATAACATGGGGATAAAATAGTGTCTACCCCATAGGGCTGTCTTAAAGTACAGGACAATGTTGAGTGCCACAATGGGAGTCAGAATAAGTACTCAAAATACTTCAAGAACGTGCACTAGCACTTCGGATGTTGGAAAGTATTTATCGATACCCATCTTGACTTCAGCCATCTGCTCACCTACCGTGAAGAGACCCCTAGAATCTAAGATGTGCTAATTCAGGACTGTAGGCATTTAAACATCAGCATGTGTTGTCATGGAAGACAACTTCTATTTGTCTTAGAGGTTACCCACACATCCTATAAACACTATAATCACCAGGAACAAGGCTGGAAATATGCAAAGTCATGGAACATTCTAGAACTGTTCACACTGAAAGGAGGTTGAGTTTCCTCTCTGATTGGGGCATGTTCAATAATAGCGATGTGCTGCATTTTGTGTACCATTGGTTGTATAATGACCTTCAACACCTCAAGATCATTGTCTTGGCACCAGAACAGCCCCATAAGGGAGATTAATGGACTATTTTGCACTTTAGTTGATTCCTTGAAGCATTTCCTAGATGACGCCATTATTTGCATTTTCCTGATGGCTAGTTCAAAAGTAGAGCTTCTAATGGCTGGAATGAGACACACAGTAAGTTTGTGGCAGTGAGAAATAAAAGCAAAGAGGAATCATAAGACTCAGCCCTGTTTCTCAAAATGCTAACCCACTTTCTCTTCCCAATAATTGTGCCTTTATAAATAAATAAATATGCAGGCTCATGGAGCTGCAACTTCAGAGTTTGGCAAAAATTCAACTAAACCTACATGGACACAGGTAAAAGATGAGATATACTCAAAACTCCTCATACTAGAATTAGACAATGCCAGGCAGAATCTAAATCGCAAATGTGATTGCCACTTGCCTAACCTTATAACTTAGTCTTTAGTAATACAACATCCAGAGACAACAGATGAGGGTTTAAATGCTTATTTTCCCACTTTTACTAGCTGGGGCAATCACTTCGGCAAATGACTTCTCCAAGACTCAGTATTCTTATCTGTCAAATAGGGAATAAATATGCTACATACCTCCTTAAACAATCATGAGAATCAAATGATATAATTCATGTAAATGGCTTAGCATGTAGCCTGGCAGATAATAAGAACTCAAATTTGTTCTTATTACTATTTCAAAGCACCTTGCATACATTATTTCTAACCTTTTAAACAACCCTTCAAAATAGATGGTCTTAGCTCCATTGTACAGATACTGCAACGCAGGTTCAGACCAGCCACGTGACTTCACTGCATTACATAGCTGCTCGGTGGCAGAACCAGCCCTTTCTGACCCCAGCGCCCCAGTTTTGTTCTACTGCGTTCTGCCTCTCAGAGTCACCTTGGCCCTCATACAAACCATGATCCTGACTGAAATGCGAGCATAACTCCATCCAAAGTCAGTTTCCCCTATTGGCCCAGGATCCAGCTCTCAGGACAAGACTCGCCAACTAGACACAGAAATGCCGACATGGTTGTGTTTATAAAATGCCTTTCACCGTAGAAACTGGCCACTTGGACAGGCATATTTCAGCAGGAAACAAGGTAGCTTGCTTTCCAAAGTGCTTGCTCTTACATCTCATAACCAAAGGAGAAGAGGAGTGTCTTTTTTTTATTGGCCCATAACCTTTCAGTTATGTGAGTTTGGCACAAAATGACAGCTGTTAACACAGCAGGCCACCTCTTGGCATTCCAGTGATGGCTATATTAGTGCCACCACAGGCCCAGGCCTGTCATAAGGCTTTCATGAATCAAAGTGCCACTAATTTTCCCCTTATAAAGACCACAAGATGGTATCCAGGCTGTGCCTTTCAATTTGTATTGTTCCGCCATGCAGCAGCAAGACCATGAATTTTAAACGCCTGCTGTGACTTGGTTCTGTAACTGTACCACGGCCCAATGCCGTTACTGAGAGAATGGTGCAAAGTAAGTGTAACAGTATTTTTACAGTGAAACCTACTTACAGTAAATCCTGAGGACTGAGAATAAATTCAGCTGAGGATCCTCATTAAATGCTAATTCCCTCTTCTCCCCTCTCCCCTCGCCCCACCCTCTTGCACATCATATAAGCCTTGTCTTACAGGACTTGGCAGAGCACTAAAACAAGCATCCTACAGAGTCCCATAGACGCTGGTAATAAAGGGCAGAGACATTGAGGAGAGGCAGATAGACAATGGAGGAGAAAGGCAGAAGAAGCAAGAACTGGAAGCCAGCGTTGATTGTGGCTTCATCGATAATTCAAAATCCGTCTCTCCTAACTTTCTTTCACAACTGATGTTACCACCATTCTCCTAAACATCCAGGCTTGAAGCAATGAAGCCAAATCTGTGCCTTGTCCTCATTTGGCGCTCACACTCAGTCACTAGGTCTGTGGATACTTCCTTTGCTATATCTTTCACCTCCAACCTTCATTTGCATTCCCACCGCAATCACTTTAATAGAGGTCATTGTCACCTAACAACTGAATTATTGCAATCCTTCGTTGATTGTAAAGTAGGTAAGAATTCATCTCTGGATGCGAACAAATCTGGGTTCAAATTCTGGACAAGCCACTTGCTAGCTGTGTGACCTTGGAAAATTTTTAATCAATGTTTCCAAGTATCATCTGAAAATAGAGATGACAATAAGTAACCATCTCTAGAGTTGTTCAAATAATCAAGATAATGCGGGTGAAGTGCTTACATTACTTTTTAACTATTTTGCACAATTTCTTCCCTCTTTATTTCTCTCTCTACACCTACTTCAAGTTTCTCTTACTAAAATAAAGCAACAACAAGGACAACTTCTGTTACAAGACCTAAACTGGATCCCCAGCATATCAGACAAATACCAAACACCTTGGTCTCTCATTCAAGGCCTTCACAATCAGACCCTAAGTTACCTTCCCATCCAACTCCATTTCATTACCATTTCAGTTCATGCCATTTTCCCCCTTCAACTCCATCCCATTTCCATAATCCAAAGGTACACAGATTTTAAGATCTATTTCAAATCCACCACCCTTCACAAATGCTTTCTTGATACTTCAACCCAAACTAGTCTCCTTTTCTGCCAAACCCTGTAGTTGACACCTATTTCTCATGTCATTTCTGTTGCAAAGTACATATTGCCAAGCTTGAACTCCTTCTTTCATGTATTTATGTCTTATTTTTGTAATTAAATAAGCTTGTCCTTTGGTTCCAAGCCAAGGGACCGCCTTACAGGTGAAATTGTCTTAGAACAAAGCCTTTTGATTATTCAGTAATTAATTTCTTTTGGGTGCAGTCCAAAATGCATGCATCTCACTTGACACCTAGATTGATAAATTTTGGAGGAAAATGCCTTTAAACAATGTGAACTTGGTCCCAGAAAGGACTTAGAGGTTTCAGTGTCCTCCATGCTACCTTGGTAGCAGCTGAGGTGAAGCCAACCGTGAATCTTTCAGGACAAGGCCCTTCCTCAAGGCGGGGGAGGGTTCTTCCCCCAGATGGCTGAGGTAGGTCCCTGGGAACAGGGAAAGTGTTCCTTTGGCTATGGCCATATGTCAATGGATAGAGATAGAATCCTCATCGAATGGGCCAGAGACCAAGGAGCCATAGCCCACCTCACATGTTGAGGGGCCCAAAGGAGGGAACCCCATTCTAGATGACATCCATGGGCCTCCCATTCTTGTTTCTGTTAATGGAATTCATACCACAAAACATGTTGTTTGAATGGAGCCTTTTTGTAAACAATGAACCATAATGAACAAGAAATAAGTAAGGTACCAGTGTGTGAATGGATTCTATTTTATAAGGAGATGACTTTGTCCTCGCCCTCCATGTCCTTCCACCCTTACCAAGCAGGCCGTCTGTTTTTCCAGCCAAAGTGAACGACAGAGTCTTTGTCCTGATCCATTTGACAAGTATAAAGCCAAGCTCCTCATTCCCAGAGGCCACTGCTGGTTGGACCCAGAGCAGCAGAGGGTGAGCCAAGTCAAACCAGGAACGTGCAGAGCAGTGCCAGGAGCTGGGAGAAAGCGTAGGTTCTTTTCAGAAACTGCGTCACAGGGACAGCAAAGAAACAATATGGGAGGTCGCTGGGAGATAAAGATGCCAAAAGTCAAGAACAAAGTATCACAACCAGGAGAAAGAAGCAAGCGACTGAGAGGCAAAGCGCTAGGACTATCACCATCGTCATCATCTGGATCATCATCACAGTCCCCTTCCTGAAGCCCTTAGCTCTAGCAGTACTTTGGAATTCAGAATTTTTGGATTTTGGATACATTAATTAAATTAGTTTGAATGTATTAACGTTTCTGCGGCAAATCACACTAAGTGGGATTAAACAGAGCTGGTAAATAGCCTCAAGTCAGTTCAAGTCAGGCTTTGCCACCAAATGAGTTTTGACACCAACTTACAAACAAACAAAATAACTTTTGCTTTTTAGAATTTAGGGGGTTTCAGAAATACAAATGAAACTGTGGACCAAGAGGATATCTGTGGATTAAGAGAACACTCACCAAGTGTGAAGTTAGGAAGTGTGAGAGGACCTCCACATGCCTGCTGGATTGCATCTTGGATGACGGGCATCACCTCTACTGCCAAATGAGGAAACCGAGGCCCTAGGAGGTTGACGACTTTCTCACAGTCATCTCATAACTCGCTTACAACTTGAAATCTCAGCTCCAGGCAAGGACAGGATTGAGATACAGGGATCCCACTTGTTTTCTCTATACAAAGAGTCTCATAAAGCCATTCATGTGCAGTGAGCCCAGATTTCTAAGGAAATTTTGATTTGATGTAGGTCTAATTTAACAATATTGGAGAGTCTGTGTTCATCTCATATTGCCGCTTACCAGCATTGCCGTGCTCTCAAACGTGTCTTGCTATTTAGGAATTCTCCAAAAGATGACCACGGGTTGTATTTTGGGATTCTCCCTTGATGACCTTGGGTAGTATTTTGGAATTCTCCCTTGATGACCTTGGTTGTATTTGGAATTCGTCCTTGACGACCTTGGGTTGTATTTTGGAATTCTCCCTTGATGACCTTGGTTATATTGTGGAATTCTTCCTTGATGACTTCGGGTTGTATTGGAGCAAACAGGGCCTCTTGTTCTGATGCTGATCATTCATACCAGTGACTCCATTTTCTTCTAATGACCAATTTTAGGAGATATAGCTAAGGTTATTTAAAAAGTCACTTGATTCTACAATATCACCAGCAATTACTTGGTATCATGAGGTCTGCAAAATAAAATTTTTAATTTTAAAAATGACTCAAGAAGGAAAGGCGATCGTGTTGTCCTCCCTATAGTCTGCAGACCATATTTGTACAGAACCGTTATGGAAGTGCAAGACACTCACATGCCTCCCCAAGCATGCAGAAGACGCACCTTGGGTCCTTGCTGTTTCATCTGACACTCACTCTCTCCTGCAGCCCCCGCTAGGCAGCGTGCAGCTCCAAACTAGAAGTTCTATGGGGTCGTTAGGTCAGTGGCCTTTGCTCCCACCCCAACTCTAAGGATGCCTCTCCTTCAGTCATTCTTTCATGATGACCAACTGAGTGGAAACCTGAGTTGGGAGAGACAGGGACAGACAGAGGGGCAGAAACCACCCACCTTCCCTACGCTCTCCCCTTTGCCTACTTCCATGAGCTCCTGGGCCTTCCCACTCATGACCTCACTTCTGTAACCAGGCGGCACTCAGAACAGTTTAAACAGCCGTGACTCCCTAGGGATTTACCATCCCGGAGCTTCTCCCAAGTTTCATGGTGCCCAAACTCCCTCCCTCAGTGGAATAGCCCCTTCTGGAAAATAATTACCTATTATTTGGGACTTGTTTTCCAAAACATAAATGGTTAAGTCGCTTGTCACATCTACTTCCCTTTGGACTTGAATGCTCTAAGAAATAAGCTGGTTTCTCACACTTTGAACCTGTGAAAGTGCAGTTAGGAGAGAGTGGCGTGTACCCAGGCTGGGAAAGGAGGAGCAGTCCTCTTGCTAATGCGTGTGAAGATTTTCATTTGACTACTATTAATACTAATGAGGGTGACCTGCCAAAATCCCTGTGCACTGAGATGAAAATATGTGCTTTGATCTAGAGAGTTCCTGTTACACTGTTGATAATTCACTGTGCAATGTGATCAACTTATACTGTAATAATGGCACTTATCCATCACACTTTGAAGATGCTTTTTATTGACTTAATGTGAATATTATTGCCATCGTCTATTACAGAGAAGTATCTGGTAGTAATTGAGATACAATATGGTGTCATTAATCATCCTGAACACAAAATGTTAACTTTAAACTGGTCACACTGTATTAAATGCTCCTCTAACCATAAAGCAATTTGATTTGCAAGTCCGTAAAAAGCTGGATGTTTAGGATTTAGTGTAACTAGCGCTTGGAGCACATTTCTCTACTAGATTTCTCAAAAGTCTGCTTGAACTGAAGTAAGTTTTATTGCTTCATTTGGGCAGGTTTCCTCTTCCAATATGTACCTCACTGCATAAAATGGTCGTTGGAAGTCATTTTCACGTGACAAGGAAACAGGACTGTTTTTCTGTCTATCTGAATTGACCCTGAGAGCTGGTTAACTTCTTTGTCCATATTTTCCATATTTAACACACTGGGACCTCAAACAAAGAAAGTGGTGCCGTCAGACAAAAGAAAATCATGGAGATTGACGGATGGTTGCAGATCTGTGTCCACACGTCATTCTGGTGTATCCCCGCTGCCCTGTTAGTTATCAAGCGCTGAGATTTCATAGGTTAAATGATTTGGGTCCCGTGTTTCTTTTCACACAGCTGAGTGTATATCTAATTACAAAAATTACTAAAACCTGCAAACCACAGGCAAAGGTGGAAGAATTCTCTTTTTCTCTTTGGGCTGAGTGATGCACAGAGAGAGCGTTGTTTGGCTTTGGATATACTATTTACCTTTGATCAAAGAAACATTTCAGTCCATCTTTAACTCATTTTTTATATCACAACATATTTCTTAGGCATATGACAGTTTATCTACATTATTGTTCAATTTTCTATATCCCAGTCATTTATAAAAAAAAGTCACTAGGTGGTAGTTTCATGTTTTAAAAATTTGTACTGTAATTCCATTTTCATTGAAAGTCTTTTTGTGGATTATAGAAGTAATGCATGCTCATTATAGATAATCTGCAAAATTCAAAGAAAAAATTAAATCACCCATAACACCCCTAGGCAATATTTTCAAAGGCCCATGTAACCCCTTTGAATGGTGCAGAGATGTTTAAAATGTTCATTGAAGACTGTTTCCTTTCCTTTCTATTTGGAACAAACCAAGAAGCAGTTTGGGACTCTCTGTGTGGTAGGCAACAGAGTGATTCTATGTCATTTCAAATTCAACTTTTGTCAGTAGTAACTCTCTTCATAGGGACATTTATTTTTGACCACTTTGCAAAGACGTTAAAATGAAAATGTATGAAGAGTCCCAGAAGGTAGTCTGCTTTGAAAAGCTGTTTCCTTGCCTTGGGCATGTTTGGCGGGGTAAAGGTCAAGGAAAGTCACAAGAAAGCCCCAGGGATGTCCATCCAGATGTGCTCAAGATTCTTTCATCTCGTACTGTTTTTGTTGACACCAGCTGTGTTTACCTTAATCCTCCCTGTGAGTTTATATCTTTTTCTTAATAATCTATGAGCAAAGCATAGAAAAGGGGTGTGCGGGCTGGAAAGTAATGGTTGGGGAGCAGGTGGTGGGACAACAGAGCTAAGGAGGGAGAAGTGTCATGAGTAGAAAATTCCTTTTATAAAATGTCAGAGGAACCAGCAGCACGTTTTACAAGACTCTCTCTGACTCTGAGCATCGGTGGGACCTTTGGTTGTTAAACATTATCCAATACCTGAAACAAAGGAATGACGGTATGCTAAATTTCTCACAAGAGTCTCAAAGTGCTTCCCCCAAATGATCTTTTTTGGTAAGAGTAATAGATAACAGACTTGTGCCACTATTTCAAAGGCTTTAGGAATCATAAACATTAAATACAGTCAGCAGATTACATGGAATGCTGGTGTTTTGCATATATGTTTCCAATAAGCAGCACTCCCTATTGGGTCCTAAGTAAGATGTTCTGCCTTAACTCCTCTTTCATTAAAGGTAAGAGTGGGGGCTGACTCGGCACTTTAGTGGATTTCTGAACCCTTCAGTATGTGAAGGGTGGGAAGTAGATGGTTGAAGGAAAATCAGTGTCTCTTGGTCAAAAGGAATATACGAACACATTGACAAGGCAAGAGGGGAGGGTTTAAAAGAGAAAGAAAGGAAAACAAGAACAAAGACAACGAAAGTCCTGAAAATACACTGTCATGGCCAACCATCTGAAGACTCCAATTAAGAAGGCATAAATTGCTTGATGTCTAAATGGTACTTCCTTGGTGGACAATGCCCGTATGTGGCCCCACCTGCAGAAGGCGGCAGTCGGAACCCTGTGTGGAGGTTTATAGACAAAGTGGTGCTGAAGCTGTGATCTACAGGGAAAAACCAAGGGCAACAAAAGCATCAAAGGCAGAGAGGACCCTAGGCGACATCCAGGGTGTTTTCAGCATATTATTATTTCATTTCTCTTTCAAAGGAAGGAAAAATCTTTAATATGAACCCTCAGGGTGGGGGTGGGGTGGGGTGGGGAAAGGAAGGAAAGGTCGTCTCTCGGGAGAGACAGGAGCTCAGCCCGGGGTGATGGGCAAGGCGGAGAGGCTGACTGCCCTGCAGTAACCCGTGGCAACAGCCATTCCCATAACAGCTGTCAGGCAGTGACTTAAATGGATGACCCGAGGGCTGGGTTTGTTTTTATTTGGTTGCTTGTTTTTTAACCCTGATACACGGCTTTGAACACTGAGGGACTCTCTTTTTCGGAAGAAATAAGCTGGCAAATATTTTAGGTTCAGAATGCACCTTTTCTTAAAAACCCAGGGGAAACAATTTCACTTCCAGGAGCACCAAAGAACTGGTAAATATATTACCCTTAAAAGCCCACATCCCCAAATTTAGTGCATGCCTCATGCAAGTACTATCATTCTAATTAATGCTTTCTGCCAGTTTTAAGAAAATAGTGCTGCAAGTGCCGTTTCTCCCTCCTGGTCTAGCTTAGCAGAGCTCTCGGGATCTGAGCCCGAACTCCTCCATCAGCTACGAGCTCTCTAATTGAAGGCAAGTGTGGACCCTCTCCACACCCCACTCTGCACATACACAAAACGAGGGTAGCCCAGGACCCACCTCCTGGCCAGGCCTGAGGACTCAATGCGTCAGTGCAGAAGCACTCAGCAGAGAGCACAGCTCATGACCGATGTCCAGTAAGGGTCAGCTGGCTACTATGACCGTATTTTATCAAATGCAAAATGCCATCCATTGCATGATACATCATTACTTTACATGCCACTAAGGAAGAAAAAGTGATGCCAATAAACATAACACAATGCATTCTTACAGTTTTTTATTTTATACTTTTGCAAAAGCATTAAAACCTATTTGATTTATATTTTATTGTATAGCACTCTTGTGCGTACATTTAAAGGGAAATGTAAGTTAAATAAATAATTTAATGTATCCTAAAACTTTCTAGCAGTAGAATCTGATTCTACTGACTTTTTGTATTATTGAAGCTGTATGTGAAGTCCACTGTTGATCTCACAGAACTCGGTTCTGAGCGGGAGAAAGCACCCCCCTGACAGAACCTCAGCAGGGTTTCCAAAGGGAGCAGAGGGGCCGGCCCCATGGCCCAGTGGTTGCGTTCACCCACTCTGCTTCCACCGCCGAGGGTTTCACTGGCTGGGATCTTGGGCACAGACCCCGCGCCGCTCATCAGGCCATGCAGAGGTGGCGTCCCACACGGCAGAACCAGGGGGACCTACAACTAGAATGTGCAGCTGTGTACTGGGGGCTTTGGGGAGAAGAAGAAGAAGAAAACAGATTGGCAACAGGCAGTAGCTCAGGGCCAATCCTTAAAAGTAATAGATAACCATTTGTTAAAGGAATGGATTAATTGTGGCACTCTCTTTAAAAAAAAAAGGGAGCAGAGAAGGGTAGTGGAAGGGAAGTCTGCGAGGTGGTCACAGGGTGGTTTGGGGCAGAACATAGTGGATGAGGGCTGGGCAGGGGTCAAAATTTGTAATGACATGAGTTGCTGGAGGTTAGTGGTCTTCTCTCAGAACCAATGGGTCTGAACAAGCTGGTGCTAAAATGCTTTACACTTAGCTTGCTCTCTGTGTCACGGTTCGAATAGTTTGCTTTGCCAATCACACTACAGCTTTGCAAGCTGTGGCTTCCATTTTATTTCTGACCCATTGGTATCAACGTCCACGTATTTCCGCCCAACGTCATGCCTTGTGCCCCTAACAGTGCTGGTGACACAGGGCTTCTTACTGCCTCTGGGGTTTCCTTCGCGGTAGCTGGCCCTCATTCTGAAAGTTTCGATACCCGTGTACAGTATTAACAGCCACACCACAACTGCTGTCCAGCTCATGGTGATTTTGATATGCCTCCTGATTTCAGAATTGACAAAATGTGAAAAAACTCTGCGTCTTAGAATCAATGAAATACCCCAATAATTTGATAACAATAAAATCTAATTTTCATCCTGCAGGGTAGAACGAACTATATATTTATGCTCCTATTAATGACCCAGCCAGTTGTGGGAGATAAGTGAAAAGATGTATCATAAAATGACAGCACGAGAACACTTACCCCTGTAGACAAGCCCTTATACCACCTCTATAAACCTAAAGGGGAGTTTTTATTGTTTGTTTTGTTCTGATCCTTATCATTTTAGCATTAATTTTGTTTCCTCAACAATTTCCTACTTTTTCAAATCTGGTCACAGAAGAAATAATCCAAATCATGTGGACAGGAAATGTCAAATGTGTTTTGCCTGTGGAATTGCTGTGTCATGGGATGAAACTAGAAAAGATAAAGACACTCAAAGGTACATTTTTAATTAGATTTTTAAAAATTGGATGGATCTGAACTTCGTTCCGTTGTGACTTTCCAATGACAAAAACTAACAATCTGCACGATGGCGGCTCCAGCAGCAGGTGATTCATCAGGATGCTGACCTTTGGACTCACCGTGATTTCCCAGGAACGGTGAGCACATGTCTGTGTGCATGTCCATTCATGTGCTGTGTGGGGATGCAGGGAGAGAACCAAAAATCCATTTGTAGTGTCAACATTATGCTTTCCTCTGAATGATTACCCAAAAGGTCAGGCTTATAGATAACGGCTACACCGCCTTACGACTGGACCGGATCAAGGAAGAAACTTCACACGTTGCTGGGGCAAGTGAAGCCCTTTGGAGGTCCTACGCGTGAATAGATGTGGGCTTCCGTCCCTCCCACTCCCGATAGGAATTCAAATTAAAATAATGCTAAGTCAGAAAATAAGTGTAAAGAAACCCAACAACGTTCTGATTTCTCCGTGATTATCCTGATCTTTTTTTGAGATATGAAAAATCTGAGTTTTTCTTTTTTAACAAAAGAAACGTGAGCTGCCCCTGCATTGCTAATGTCCTGAGCATATGCTTTGTCTGCCTGCTGGGTGATCCACACTGGGTGGCATCTCGGTTTGCTTCTGGATCAGGAAATGCTCTGCTTTAGGCTGTGCAGAATGGAGACATTTGAGTACAACTGTGAACGTTTCTCGTGTTCATTTGTAAGCAGAATGCCTCCCCCACCCCATCCTCACCCCCTGTCAATGGGTTGTTTCTCAAAGCACAACTCAGATTTTCTTCACTGCAGATTATTCACCCTGTCGGATTTCTTTATCTGAAATTATCCTGGGGAACCTTTGTGTTTGAAGCACAAAATGATATGAAAAGTCAAGTTAAAAAAAAAAGGCAAACCTAAAAGCTGAAGGCAGGCCTTGGAAGCAAGAGAGTCGCTCCTTGAACTCCTCAGGAGCTGATCGAAGAGACAGCCATGAATTGCAACAAAGGCAGAGATCACTCTGCTCTGAAAGCCAGCCAGGGACACTGGAAATGCTCCATTATTTATTTCATTAATTCTGTGATAGCAATCTCTACTGACAAGATTTGCAAATCTAATCATTTATTAATGAAACGTGTCTGGTGGATTGCGCCCAAGACCTTCCTTAGGTCCCAGTCTGTGCGTGGCTGAAGGCCTTTGCTGGCTGCCAGCTTGCTCTCTTGCCACAGTATGACATTGGGATTTCCAAGGTCCTCACCAGGGACTTTCTCTCTGAGCTCACAGGCATACTCAAACAAGGCTGCCAGGCACAGCCCTGCACTAAGGACCAGCGTGACGGCCACTCTCCAGGATGAGTCTAGCAAACACAGTTACTTCTGTCCACGGAAAGCACCCTCTGAGAATCCCCACACAGTGTGTGTGGTGTTAAATCATGGTGCAGCAGGAAGGAACCCTTCAAGCCGTGCGTGCCTTGTGGCTGCTCACCCTGATGCAGAGAAGGCTTATCCTGACTCTTGACTAAGACATCGATTTTTCCTGGAAATTTCACCATGGTTTCAGATATTTCCAAAATCTCAGCCTGTTTCCTTGGCAACCATCTAAGCTGCATCCCGTATAAACCAATGTGGCGTGATTCATCCGCACACAGCGAAGGAGCAACCACCCAACTTACAGGCTTCCTAAAGATTTCCTGGAAAGAGATCCCTGACCTGAGCTGTTTCACAGGCGCTGTTGTTGGTATTTCACAGAGGGCAGCTAAAAAAATGATAAATGTCCCTTAACCGGGTGCATGGGGAGCAACAGCGTTTGTGGAGATAATGAAATGCAGAAGTGAAAACCCCTCGGCAAAGCCCCTTCAGATGTGCCTAAGCTCTGTTCATTAATCTGTGATAATTAGACTTATTTGCAGAGGTTAACAGCAGTGGCACGTAGTAATTAAGCACTTGCTTTCTACCAGAGGGATCGAAAATGCTTCTCACGTGGTGCATGTCCAGTCTGCAGGACATTTTCTGTTTGCCTCACCACTCAGCTTTCCTGTTAGAGAAAGAAATCGTGTTCTCCACAGCCACGACCAGACAGTGCCTCCTGTACTGAGCGGCAAGGCCGGCCTTTCAGTGGAAGCCCTGCCCGGCTAGTGACCGGGGAAGAAGCAACGCCTCCATCACTGACTGGTTGCATCAACTCAGGCATGCTGTCAAATCCTCTTACCTCAGTTTCCCCATCTGTAAAATAGGGATAAAAATACCTTTTCTGTTGTTGTGATGATTTAATAATGGTGATGACGATAGCTAACACTCACTGAATGTTTACCGTTTGCCATACACTGTTCCAAGCCCCTTACTTATACCCATTAAATCTCATTTTATAGATGAAGAAGTCAGAGCACAAGAGGCTGAGTGCCTTGCCCAAGGCCAGGCTTTGGGAGCAAATAACTTAATTATCTTTGGGACATCAGTCCCTTGCGAGCAAACTTCCCAAAAACGGGCACAGACTCACTGTTTTGAAAAATATGTTTTCCCTCTTTCCTCTAGAATAAGAATAGTATTTATTCTTGGCAACATCCTGTGGGCTAGGCTGGGTATAGTGGCATAATCCTATCTGTGAAGGAATCCATTAACAGAGAATTATTGAAATGTAGAAAGGAGACGTTCCGCTTCTCAGTTGTAGTAATTGCACTAAGTGAGGAAATAGATGCCAAGCTCTTAGTGTGGTGCTCTGTGCTCACTATGTGCTCAATAAACAGTTGCTATCACTACAGAAGCGAATGGAAGAAGGACAGCACAAAGTTGAGCCAGGTTTGTAATGTCACATGTGAACACAAATGTGGACACACTCAGGATTGGGGTCATCCCAAAGTTCATACACAGTGGACTGTGATCTATTTCAGTCAGAAAGTAGCCAGGTTGTTTACAGTATTAAGAGGGAAGAAGGGGCCAGTCCAGGTTTCCTAGTGGTTAAGCTCACCACGCTCTACTTTGGCAGCCCAGCTTCAGTTCCTGGGCATTGACGTACACCACTCATCTGTCAGTAGCCATGCTTTGGTGGCAGCTCACATGCAAAAAGAGCAAAAAGAGGAAGATTGGCAGCAGATGTTAGCTCAAGGCCTACTTTCCTTAGCAAAAAAGAAAAAAAGGAGCAAGGAATGAGACTGGACCCCTATCTTCCACCACACACAAAACTCAACTCAAAGTGGATGAAAGACTTGACTGTGAGACCTAAAATCATAAAACTCCTAGAAGAAAACAGGTGGTAAGCTCCATGACATTGGTCTTGGTGATGATTTTTTGGATTTGAAACCAAAAATGAAGGCAACAAACGCAAAAATAAACAAGTGGGACTACGTCAAACTAGAAAGCTTTTGCACAGCAAAGGAAACCATCAACAAAATGAAAAGGCAATCTACTAACTGGGAGAAAATATTGAAAATCACGTATCCAATAAGGGGTTAATATCCAAAATATACAAGGAACTCATACAACTCAATAGCAAAATAACCCCCACAAATTGGGTTCAATTAAAAAATGAGCGAAGGACCTCAATAGACCTCTTACCAATGAAGACATACATATGGCCAACAGGTACATGAAAAGATGTTCAATATCACTAATAATCAGGGAAATGCAAATCAAAACCACAAGAGACATCACCTCACCACAGTTAGGATGTCTATTATCAAAAAGATGAGAGATAGCAAATGCTGACAAGGGTACGGAGAAAAGGGAACCCTTGTGCACTGTCGAGGGAATACAAATTGGTGCGGCCATTGTGGAAAGCAGTATGAAGGTTCCTCAAAAAATTAAAAATAGAACTACCATATGATCCAGCAATTCCATTTCTGGGTATTTATCCAAAGGAAACAGAATCACTCTCTCAAAGAAATGTCTGTACTCCCCTGTTAATTGCGGCATTATTCCCAATAGCCAAGGTGTGGAAACAACCCAGGTGTCAACTGACACATGAGTGGATAAAAAAAAATGTGGTATATGTATACAATGGAATATTATTCAGCCTTAAAAAAAGAAGGAAAGCCAGTCATATGTGATATATATAAAATTGGAGGGCATTATGCTAGGTGAAATAAGTCAGACAAAGAAACAAATGCCACATGGTATGACTTATATGTGAAATCTAAAAAAATAAAGCAAGCTGAATTCATAGAAACAGAGTGGAATGGTGGTTTCCAGGGGCTGGGCGTCGGGAGAAGTAGGGAGGGGTGGGTAAAAGGGCACAAACTTTCAGTTAGAAGATGAGCAAGGGCTGAGGATCTAATGTGCGACACGGTGACTATAGTCGATCATGCTGCATTGTAGAATCGAAATTTGCTAGGAAAATAGAACTTAACGGTTCTCACCAAAAAAAAAAAAAAAGGTAAATATGTGAGGTGATGGACGTGTTAACCAACTCGATGGTGGGAATCCCTTCACGACGGGTACGTCTATCAAATCATCACACTGTACTCTTTACATAGACTGCAATTTTATTTGTCAATTATACTCAATAAAGCTGGAGAGAAAAAAGAGGGAGGGAGGGCGATGAGGACGGAGAAACAGGAAACACACCTTAAAAAAGTAGCCAAACTTCCTAGTCCTCGAATCCTGGAAAGTGGAGTTTAAAGAAGGTCTGAGGTCCTAATGGGGAGGGGTGTTCCTGTTTTTGAAGATCTTACTAGACCAAGTCAGAAAGTAATAATGGGATTATAGCTGCTTTGCCCCAAGATAGGTTCGTTTTCTGGAATATTCCAGGATAGCCTCACTGTGTGTCCTTGCTCTTTGTGTGCTGCGTTGAAGGCTTAGCATCTTTCCCACAGGCCCTCTGGAAGGAGGATCTCAGCAGAGAAGCCTAAGCCCAGAGCGGGGGCTTGGCTGGTTTTCCATACGCAGCTGGTCCCTTCATTAGCAGTTCCTGACTCCTCTCTTTGCACGACTCTGCACACGGGCAGCTTGGCACTTGTTTTTGCAAATCCTCTTTTTTACTTCTTTCTGGCTTTTGAAAGACAAGCACTGACACTTTCCAAAGAGAAAGAAAACCGCTTCCAGCACTAAGGGAAGACTCTAAAGAGCCCTACAGACGATGCGGGACGTAGATCTCGTTCACCGGGCAGCCATCCCACACCTGCCTGCAGCCTGTGAGGAGAGAGGCTGTCCCCAGTCTGCCCTCGGCGTGCCCAAACCTCGCTCTGCCTTCTGACCCGATGCTCTCCTGCGAGATCCACCTCATGGGGCTTGTGGGGCCGACAGAGTTACAGAAAACAGGGCCACACCGACACCAACGCAGCCTGGTTGCTTCAGCATTTTTACGGGGAGCCAGGGGATTTTCCAAACTGGCAACCAATGTCATATTTCGCTGGGGTTTTCCATTCACACACTAAAAGGAGACATGAGATTTAACTAAGAATTCGTTCAAGATTAGACCTTACGACGCCATTCCGTGGTCATGAATGAACTCTAGGTAGCGGGCCTTGTAAACAACATTTACAAATCTCTTCTGACGGTCAGCTCTCCCGCCCGCACGGGGCTCTCTCCCCGTTCCTTTCCTTGACTGGACCAGACACAATGTGAGTTCCGGCCCTTCCCTGCTCTCTAACCTTTCTTCTCGCGGGATAGCCCTTTCCCCCAGTTTATGACGGTGATCCCACGATGCAAAATAGATCTCTATAGCCCGAGCCACACAGATAAGTTTCTACGTGCGATTATTAAAGTGCTTGTGCGTTTGGGGTTTGAATTAAGAGAATCTAAGCTGGAAGGACAAAGATTAAAAGAGATAGAAAAAGATTCCTCTTGTTAAAGTAAATTAATTAGTTGGATTTATATGAGGAGACAGAAGGGAGGAAGCCAGGCTGTGTCCCATATTAATAACTCACTTGGGAGAAGCCAGATTGGATTGAAAGCAGAAGACAAGGAGGGTGGGGGCCGCCGTGCCACCTCATAAGAGAAGTGGCCTCGGTCTTCCTCTCTTTGCACTCCACGACCCCTGCCTACACAAACACACATCCTCATTCCTGACATGAAATGATGTCATCTTTCTTTTCGACTCACCAACCAGACTGCATTAATCCCCTGCAGCGTGAGGGCCAGCAGGAGGCCGCTTAAGGGACTGCAGGCCTGTGAATAAATGATGACCTAGTGGTCGGGGTGGCGGTCTCCATACATTCAGGATGCATTAAAGCAATTAGCTGGGAGAAGAGTGAGAGCACAATTCCCAGGCCCCAAGAAGGACGAGACCACGCCTGGACAGGTGAGGAGCCCAACAGCCTAGGGCTGGTAAGAGCCACTTAGCAAAATGGCTGCACACGGAAGGAGCATGGAGTTCACCCCTGTTGACTTTATTTGAGACTAGTGCCATTTAGGGGTGATTTCCGGATCATGGGATCTATGAAAATAATTACTTTTGCAAATCAGTGTACACAACCAGCCTTGCCACAGATGATTTCAAATCATGGTTTGCAAACTGGTGTCCCACTGGCTGAATCTGGCCCATGGATGCTTTTTGCTTGGCCAGACCATTCACTTTGAGCCAATATTAAAAATCAAGAGACTTCACAAAAACTGGCAAGTCTGAAGACGCTGCATTGGCGTTCCTGCATGACGCCAATCTGCTGAAGCTGAGTACCAGCTTTTCTCTTACACCGGTCATGTTCTCTCCAGTTTGCCACAGTCCTCACCACTCCCTACTGCCTTACTCCCAACCCACTTCACTCATTTGCATCTACCTGGGTTCCTGTAGGCATTTGAGTTTGTGACCTCTACTTTAAATGACTTCCAAGTTAGGTTCAACCAGAAGTAAAAGGTTAAATTCTAGAGCCCCTAAGCACAGTTGGCATGTGGCTACTTCTCAATTCCTGCTCCTGAAATGTTTGCCTCTAGCCTTGCGTGGGAGCCTAGAATAAACATGCCCACAACTCTTTGTGAGGCTCTACCTTCAGAGATGCAGAGACGTGTCTGGAACACACACTCAGCTATTTCAACCTGGTCAGGCTTGGTGGCTGTGAAGTGGCAATTAGAACAAAGGGGGATCTGAACACGAGTTTAAATTCAGTGGCAACTGTGGATCTGGGCAGTACCGATGCTCACCAGAATAAGGACAGTCAAAAATGTCACAAGCTAAATAAAATGCCAGCCAAGCAGCCTCGAGATCCAGAAACTGCTTGGCATATTTTGTGACACTCACTTCACACTAGACCGAGATGTGAGAAACAGCCCCTAACATAGGAGACCCGCCTAGCGAGGTCCACGTTCTGACTTCCCTGAATAGGTGCCAGCCTCCTTCTGCAACGTTCCCCGCTTGCTCAAGTCAATAGAGCTTTTTTGAGATTTTTTCCCCTTTTTCTTTTTTTCACATATGCCTCCCATTGGAAATATCATTTAAAGACAAAAGAAAGGGCTCCAATGACTTAGGGAAACCAAATCCTGGGTCTTCTGCGACACCTCCTCCTCCTTGCCACCCTCCTCCAAACCCTTGGATGCTTTTCGCACTCCTTGCTTTTAATCTCTCTTCTTCTCCTTCCGATTACTCAGCCCAAATGGGAATGAAGTGCTAAGTGGCTGCTCCACGCTCCCTCAGCCGGGCCACACTTTGGTGCTCCTAAAAGGCATCTTCCAGCCTGCTCTTGACACAGAGCCCTGTGTCAGCAATCCCTGTGCTTGAAACTAGAGGACAAGGCATGCTTTTAAAAGATGGCTGAGGAACTGGGTGACGACAGTGCCCCAGAAGAGCCTGTAACAATCTGCAGTCAAAAGTACCTGGCACAGGATGCGCAAATGACTAATTCAGACGTCGTTGACATGCGGAATTAACCCTGACTTACTTCATGCTCCTCCACCCCAGGCCCCTGACACTTGCTTCTCTGCAGGCTGGAGTTGGCTGGAGTCACTCAGGTGTGCATTTTAATCCCTCTGGGAAACTTCTTCTGCTCTATTTGGATCGCAGACAGTCGGGGCAATTGGATAAGCTTATGCTCACCGCCCTGGAAGGGGTGTCATGGAAGCCGATAGGCGCCCTTGGGGCGTCAGCCACACCATGGAAATGACCACCAAGTGTCCTTCCGCTAATATCAAAAGCCAGACACCGAGCACCTTGGGATTTAAAAGAAATCCCAAGAAAGAAAATGTCCCTCTTTCTAGTTTCACAACACTCATTTTTCTTAATGAGGCTCCTTCTTTCCAACTTCTTTACTCACACCACCACCAGCAGTAACGTCAACCTCCTTCACTCCATCAAAAAAATGAAAATCATCTTTCTAACTCGGCTCTTGGAAGGCAGGCAGAAGCAAGCGCCCCTACCTGCTTAAGGGTAGCCTCCTCTCCCATCTCACAGGACATCACAGACAGTGGTGTGAGCTCCTCCTCGCATCCCAGGCACAGAGCCACACAGGTCCCGGGAGCTGGTTCACACCTGAGTTGCACTGCGGGCCTTTCTCCCTCACGAGCCCGATGGGACGCATTGTGTTCCTGCTCAGGGAAACACGTGCACAGGTTCAGGGCAAGCGGAAAGGAAGATGTGAGCACGCCTATGTAGAGTGTGTTTCTTGGTTGTGGTTTAAAATAAGTACTGTGTGTCTTAAAGGCAACATCATGAAAGAAAATAGTACACTCCAAAGCTAAAGAAAATCTCAGTTTTGCCTTAAGAAACTTGTTCTTGTCACTATGGTCAAGTAATTTCTACAAAAATTCTCTCAACGTTGTCCAGTAGAACTTTCTGTATTGATGGAAATGTTCTGTATCTGCATTGTCCACATGATAGCCACTAGCCACATGTGGCCCCTGAGTGCTGGAGTCGTGACTGGCATGACTGAGGAAGTGCGTTAACTTCAGCTGATTTGAATTTAAACAGCCACGTGTGGCTAATGGCTCCTGTACTGGATGCTGCAAGGCTGGATGTCAAGACAGCCTATTGCCTGCTCCATTTTCTTTTTTGACCAGTCTTATGTATATCTAACGCTGAACTCTTCCTCCAGAAAGTCTTTCTGTTTCATTGACGATGAGGGAGGAAGGAAGCAGACACGGGATGAAGCCCCCTCCAGGCGCCATGGCTGGGAAAGGTGCTTCCACGGGTGAACCTCAGGGACGTGTGGCTGGAACACTACAGCTCTGCTCTAATGACGTTATCCCCACTTTACAGCTGAGGAATCCAAAGGCGAGGAATTTGGTAAATCGCCTAAAGTCACAAGATGAACAGCTGGTGGGAGTGGAACCCGAGTCTGTGGATCCAGTCCAGGAGTGTTTCCATTATAAATAAGTCGTGTTATTCCCAGTGCTATCCCCCTTCACAGAGGGGGAAAAAGTCATTAATTACGGAAGAAAGTCCAGGAGTGAGTGGGAGGCATGCAGTGTGAGGTCTTCAGCTGCAAGCTTCTTTCAGATCCAGGCACACGCCGGAAGAACTCGACGAAGGAGCATCCGGTGGTGCGACAGGCAGGTCTGAAACGACAGGTCTGAGGTCGCTCTTACTGCGATTGAAATGTCCGAGGGGTACGTTAGACAACGACAGTGTCCAGAGCAAGAAATCTGGAACACTTCCAAAACGAAACATCCTAAGAGTCGGGGAGAAAGCACCCTTCATCCGAAATAACTCAGTGCTTGACTCTGGGGGAAAGTGGGAGAATTACCAGGGTTGGGGAGCGTTGAGAGAGGTGTTTTTCTCTTCCCAGGCTACAGCTGGAACCGCTGGCCACAGCACTAACCAGGAGGGTGGTGAGGAGAAAGCTTTTCTCTGCTGGTAGCCGTTCACCCAAGGAGTTTCCTAGAAGGTGGCGTTGGTTGTAATTAGAGCCTCGTCTCTAAGAGGGTTTGTCTCAATTCCCAGTCCTGCAAATGCAGCTGGTGGCTGGGAAGCTGCCGCCTGGCATTCTCTCCAGAGAGAGTCTCAGCTGCTCCCGCCGCCTCCACTCCTCCCCGGCTTTGCTTTCCCAGGGTCCGGGCTGCCAGTGGGGGAGGGGTCGGCGGCGCTGGGCCTGGAAGGAGGCAGGGACAGGCGCAGGCGGCTTTCACAGCGTGGGTCTGCCCTGCCCGGGAGGCCGACTTCAGTGACTCCCGGTCCCTTGCTGGCTGTTCACTTTCTACGCCAATGGGCTCCGAGGTGACAAGTTCAATCCCCAGTTCTGTCAAACCTGCGTTTTCTTCCTGACCTACTTTCCCACTCGGCAGTGTTGGAACAAAGCCTCGCTCTGTTCCCTGTTTAGACCCATCCTTTGCCTGAGCTGGTGCAGAAGCCCAGGCCTTTGCCAGCCTCTTTGCCTTGAATCCCTGACAAGTGTTGATGGGAAAAGAAAAAAAGAGAAAGAAAAAAAAATCCTCTCGTAAAACAGAGTTCAGCTCTCCCCCAGAAGCCCAGATTGCAGCAGGAGTAAACGCTCCTGTAGGTAAGGAAAGAAACCAAAAGGCCGCTCTCGTCCGTTCCCATCTCTCTCCTCACCCCCCACCCCGACCCCCCAGGAACCGTGAGAAGTGAGAAGCGACCGAGGCAGCGCCGGGACACCCCTGACCGCAGGAGCATCAAAGAGGCTGCTGCTGCTGCCCAGCCAGCCCAGGGACCGTCCGTGGGTCTGGCACCACCACGGGTTTCTCGGGCTCATGGCCACAGGGTGACAGGGTGACGAGGAGCCAGTGAGCGGCGCACATGGAGACCCTTTGTGACCCGTGGAGCTGATGTCAGATCTGCAAATAAACGTAGGCTAACCCGACACAGAAGAGGTGAGCGGTGCAGAGCGACCAGCTCTTAGCCCTCCTCCAGCCTCGCCCGGCTGTGTGGCAGCACTCTTCTGTGTGCGCCACACACGCCAAGTGCTCATTTGTCCTGAGACCTACGAGACAGGTACTGTCACCTGCCATGTCATAGATGAGGAGGTCCAGGGTCGCGCCCGGCCACTGGGTCGGCTGGGATGTGCACCCGCGCATCTGCCCAGAGCCTGCGGCCACGTGCACCTCCTCCCCGCACGCTCTCTCTCCCCATCTCCATCTCAAGCACTAAGGACGCTCAGCCTGTGTGTCCTCTCCGGTGCTCTGGCAGCCCTCGCCTCCTGCTCCCCCAAACCCGGACCAAGACCACTCTGGCCCCCTTCCTCCACACGAGCCTGAAGCAACATCCTCCCTACTTCAGTGATCCCTTGAGTTTCTTCTTGTAAGAACATCTGGGCAAGCGTGTCCCAAATGCCACCTCCTGGACAGCCGCTGTGCCGGGCCCACGAGGGCCACACTGAGTGACGCCCTCCAGTCCCGCCGTCTCTCCTAGACCGGGTGGCCATCCTGTCTGTCCTGTTCGAGGGTGGTGAGAGGGAATCTGCTGGTGGATTCCGGCCAAGTTTCCTCTCAGTTAGAAGGAGAGCCATCCACAAAGAAAATGTTTGGGTTGCACCCTCCTTCCTCCTCATCTGCAGCTATGTGAGCACGCAGCTGGGAGCGGTTGCATCTCTCTTGCAACCATGAGGGAATTCGCCGCTGACACACTAAGGATAAAAACGTGGAAAGAAAAGCACCGGAACTTGGCCTCGTCACTGACCTGCTGCGCCAGCCATGGAACTGCTGACTTTCAGATTTACCTTTTGATAAAAACTCCTTAACTTACGTTGTCAACCAGCCATTACATAGGTTTTCTGTTACTTGCAGCCAAAAGCACCTGACTGATGGGGGGGCCTCAGCAGCCGTCTAGAAGAGCGCTCGCCGACCCCCTGGCTCGCACGTCCCTGCTTCTCTCCCCAGAGCTCCAGGAAAGATAACCAGCCGTCATCCTGCCCCACTTCCCAGCCTTCACCATCGCTACTCCATCTGCGGGGGAGCCTCTCCCAGCCATCTTCACAAGGCTGCTTTCATCTCTTCACCCACCTCAAAGTCACCATGACAGAGAGAAGTCACCCGACCACCCAAGCTGAGGGCCACCCTGTAACTCTCTGTCCCGTACACGGTGCGTTTCCTTCACAGAATGTCTTACTCTACATAAGTATCTCAATCGCTTCTTTAAAATACCTCCACACTCAACAGTTTGTCTTACTCGCTCACCCAGAACGTAGCCTGGCTCACAGCAAGAGTCCAGACATTGGTGTGCGCTCTCCTGCCGTGTTTGTTACAGTGTCTCAGGGGGTCCTCCTCCCCGTCTTCCTCCTCCGCCCCTTCTTTTCTTCCTTCTTCTCCTCCTTATCTTCTTCCTCCTCCTCCTCTTTCTTTTTTACCTCCTCTTCCAGTCTTCTTCCTTCGAATCTGACTGAAGCACTTTATGCCTCAGTTGATGGCACGGAGGAGCCCTTTTCCAAATTCCTCCTCCCCAATTGTTGGTGTCGCTGCCTGTGTTCCACAGCTGAAATCCCAGTCTGATCATCCCCAGTGAGCCTCAGTTTTTAGGGTTTCATTGTAAATTGGGATGCTTTGGTGGAATGACAATGTGAGAATGTTTTTAAGCTTCTTGTGTTCATTTCACTGTATCATTATGGTGGTTTTCAGTCTTTCAGACATTTTAATCTATGCTTAATTATGCTCATTCCCAGAGGCTCCTTAAAACCAAATGACACAATTTTTTTAATCAAATAAATAATACACACGAGGCCTGCTAAGACTTGATAGAGCCTGTCTGCAGCTGAAGGGAGTGATTTTATCAGAGGGGCTGAGAAACAGGGGTGTGGGAGAGGCATCACCTTCTCCTCTGGTGTTTCTAGCCACTCAAGAAAAATCTTCAAAGCCTGGGAAGCTAGAGTCTTTGCCAACCCTGTACCCCACGTAGGCTCTCCTCTCAGCCGGGGTGGAATCTGCAAACCTGATTGTTCTCAGTGATCAGTTTGCTGTGCAGAAGGATAACTGGGGTTCGTCTTCCTTCCAAAGGAGGCAACATGGAGTCCATCTGGCTGCTTTGGGGAAAGGAGAGAGAGGCTCTGTCACAGTCGGTTAAGGCTGCTCTAATGAAATGCCACAGACTGAGAGGCTTAAACAACAAACATTTACTTCTCACAGTTCTGGGAGAGTCCAGGGACCCTTCCAAGGAGGCTGGGAAGTCCAAGATCACGGTGCTGGTGGATTCGGAGTCATTGAGACCTCTCTTCCCGGTTTCAGATGGCCATCTTCTCCTTATGTCCTCACGTGGCCTTTCGTCGATGTGTACACGTAGGGGGAGAGAAAGATCTCATTTCCAATCTTTGTTTTATAAGGGCATTCATCCCCTTGTGAGGTCCCACCCACATGGCCTCATCTAACCCTAATTACCTCCCAAAGGCCTCACCTCCAAAAACCATCGTGTTGGGCTTAGGGCTTCAACATAAGAATGGGGGGGGGCCACAAACATTCAGTCCATAGCAGGCTCCCCTGCCACTTTGTAATAATGACAAGAACCAGTGTAAGACTGGGGCGCTAGACATCTCTTTCTAGGGAGCCCGGGCCCTTTCAGCTGTGATGAGCAGCTGCTGATTTAGCCTGTCCCGACCTCGTCACTCTGCTGCTGCTGCACTTTGCTCTCTTCCCTTGCTGTGGACAGTTTTAGAAGGACTATCAGTTAAGGCTTCTCACCCTCACCCAGCCAAGAGCTGGGTATAGGGCCCAAGCTGGGTCCACCAGATTTTCAAGGGAATTTTAATCCTGAACAGAACAGGGACATAAATTGAAGAGAAAACACTAGTACTTCCCTGAAGAGACTGTCCATTACTTCCTGCTACTTAAGTTCTCGGGTTCCAGCACTCTCCTATACTTGGTCTTCAGCTTTGGCTTTTACTAAATGACTACTACATATCCTTCACTTAATTGCATTTTTCCCTTGTGAGTTTCCAGGTTAATATCTGTACCTTGCAATAAAAGGACCCTAAATTATACACTTTTTAAACAATGAAGCTCAGAGTCCTACACCTGCTTTCACCACTGAGGCCTTGGAATATGTGTATGTTATACATCCTAGCTAACCCCAGTAATCAGAGTGAAAAAGGCTCAAATAAATGCAAAGAAACCTCGGTCACCCTCTCTCTGGTCTGTCACATCATTCTCAGGTCAAAAACACAAATGGCAGCTGCAGAGGCCAAAGAAAAAGAATCTTAACAAAAACCCTATCTGTCTTAACAAGCATGAGTGAAATAAAGGAAACTATGTTCATAGCACCTGACTCCCACAATCACTGTGGGTCAGCCATCAATATGGAGATAGAAAGGAAATAATTGGCAAAGGCTCCTTGAAATTTCTGCCTACAGCCTCCCCTGGGAGGCCTGGGGGAGAATCAATGGCATTTGAACAGCCCGGGCTCAGTAACGCGAGCTGACGATCTAGTGTGTGATACAAACGACACTTCCCTCCAGGAACCACGCAAAGTACTTTGATCAGCCAAAAAGTCGCCACTGTAAGGAGGGAAGGGCTACAATAACCTCTCCTTCCTTGCTTCACCCCTGCTTGGCTGGCTCCTGCTGCCTGCCCCACCCTCGTGGCATCAGCAACGCCCTCCTGGTTGCTTCCACCTGCTCATCGATCACTGTGCCCGAACCCGGCTGATTAACAGAATCCCCGAGCTGAAGGCTGCCTGGGTTTCAAGTTGCTCTTGCTCACAGTTCACACTCCATGTGTGAGGAGCTCCCCCCATCCTTCAAATCCCTCTGTGAGTCTAGAAAGTGGGAAATCGGCTTTCAATTGTGTCTGGCTCCTCACTGACCGGTCAAACCCCAGGGTGCCCATGGAATATTTGATTAGTTGTAAACTCAAAACAACCATCACAAAGAAAGATAAAAGGTTAAAACCAGCAGCAAGGCCCCCGAGCAAGCAAACAGCTTGAGAGATACGCATGGTGAGCTGAGAGGAGACGCAGACCCTCAGCAGAAGCCAGAGATCAAACGAGGCTCACTTCAGGCCCAGGGCAGAAAACTACAAATGGAGTAGGTTCCATCCCGAGAGGGCATTGCGGGTGCGGTCTCCTCCACACCCCACCGCCAGCCCTGGCATCCTCTCTGGGGTTCCGTCTTACCTGCCGGCATGCTGTGTTTCCCTTGGTCCCCTCACTTCTGGCTGAGACAAATGCCCTGTTACTAGGAAGTGCGGGTACTAGTGTCATCCACAGACAACGTCTTCAAGGCAATAATCATAAGAAACCTTCTTGGGGCATCAGACCCTGAGGGCTTTGGGTTTGCCCCTTTGCGCCTGTATGCAAACCCATTTGTACTACAAATGGCCAAACACACCCTTTAACATGTTTTCAGAATCTAAAGGCTGGAATATGACCAGGTGATGCCTCCCTTGTGGGGCCATCCTACATCAATTAGTAATACTGGTCCACGTGGCGTATAAAGACTCAGCCCTTGTGCCCTGATTCGAGGTATCTCTGAAAATCCATTCCAGCTCCAGGGTGGCCCTGTAAAAAGCGGTAGGAAAATGCTGTGACTGCGTTGCCATTCAGCGTCTCACTCTGCTCAATCCTGTTTTATCTAGTCCCTCAACAGTGTTGATCCCGAGAGCACTCCCCATAAACTTATTGCGTTAAAATTAAAAAAAAAAAGCTGAAGTACACTAAAGTGGTCTTGAAACCCAAGCTCCCACCCAGCCACTGTGGAAACTGCTCTGTGATGTCCTTCAGAGAGAATCTAGTGCCCTTCCTGAGCCTTCCCAGCGCTGGGTTCCACATTCTCAGGCAGGAGTTAAGAGGAGGTGGTGCCACGCTGGGGAGGGCAAATCTCTGACACCAGACTAGCCACTGAACTCTGTACAGTGATGAACTAGGGGCCAGAAAAGAGAAGAGCTACTTGGAAAGGGCAAAAGGATGATGGGTAAAGGTATTGAAATGTGATGGGGCAGTAAGTTGAGTGTCCAAAAGCTGGCAGAGAAGAACCACTGAATGGTACTCAGGCATCATTTTCCTTACAAAGTTGAGCTAATAAAGGAACGAATGCAGTGGGCCATCATGCCAGGAGTAGTGTAGAAACAACACAGGGAATTTACGATAAAAGGCCAAGGAAATGGGCAAGAAAAAAGGAGCTAAGAATACAAGGACACTGAGGAGCGAACGTTAATGAGCGTCACGTCCCTGGCTTATCTCCTTTGCACACTGAGCGCCCGGAGGGTTCCAGCAGAGCACGGCGATGACGCCTGACACAGAGAGAGTTTGGTTTGTCACATATCTAACATGGTAGGGAAAGTAGAAGGAGAGGCTCTGAAACATGGAGTCAGCCAATTTCTACTAGTCAGTCAGGATGCTAATCTTTTACTTATGTCTGCAGACGTGGTCATCAGACTTATGACAATGGCCTCAGCTGCTCTGGGCCATGCCAAGATGAAGAACAAGGGGGCCCAGGATGAGATGGCACGGGCCTTCTTTTGGTGGGAGAACCTTCATGAAGGAGTTTCAACTGACATCAGAGTACGGATCGTGTGTTCCATGTCCAGGACGAGACGATGGGGAGTGGTGAGAACCTCTCCCAGGCTCCACCTAGAAAAATCACTTTCAAGCATTTTGCTGGGGTACCTATTGTGTTTGTGACTAAATTTGACTCCCAGCCTGCCAGTTTGCAGCCCCCGTTCTGACAGATGAAGATCCGCCCAGATTACCTCCAGCAATTGCCTGCTGCTGCCGTTACTCCCGCGGCAATTGGATCAGAGGCCTCAAGATAGGTTATGTTTTATTCCACGTCACATACCCCTCTCTGTGTCTTTGCTGCCACTACCCTATCACCACTTCCAGCTCAGAAAACTCAGTCCGTGTAACTGCCAAGAGGGAGGGGAAGAAAGTGAGCGGGTGGAAAAGGAAAAATGTTGAATAACATTAAGCAGAAAACGCAGGTGAAGATCTCCCAGATGGTTCCAAGGTAACCCTCAGCTCCTTGTAGGAAATCAGACCTCAGCACCTGAAGACAGCTTCCTCCTTCTGGAAGAAAAGGAGAGCGTGGTCATCTCCTGAGCACCTGGACGGTACCAGGCAAATTCTGTGCCCACAGGGCCAGCGGAAAGCGGGGTGGGGATGAGACGCGCAGACTCTCACTCTCAGGCCACTTAATCTATAGCTGCTCAGCCGATTTTCCTTCTTTCATAAGTCACTATGCCTGTGAAAGCGGGAAACAGTCGCCAAAGGGACGATCCACATATTAAATGTTTGGAGCCAATAGTAATACAGAACAAAACTGAGAAAACACAGGCTTCAACTGTGAGAACGTGGATGAGAAATTCACTGCTGCTCCCAAAGCTCCCGGCAAGGCTTTGTCTGACTGATGCCCACACTGCCTGTTCCCTGAGGCCGGGGCCAAGGGCCATCCAGGCACCAGGTGGAGACAGAAGTGGGAAGAAAAGCAACCGACTCAAAATCAAAGCCTAATGGAGCCATTTCCAACGGGACCACCCAAACCTCACACTGGGAAGGAAATGGCAGATTTAAGCAGAAAGATCTTCTAAATTGTTTCTCATTCATTTTACAAAGGGACTGAGGCCAACCGTGGGTCCACGATGAGACCAAGTTTATGTGCCAATTATGACTTCAGAGGTCGAGGATGTTGAGAATATCATAGCATCCTTTCTTTTTTCTTTGAGGAAGATTGGCCCTGAGCTAACATCCATGCCCATCTTTCTCTACTTTGTATGTGGGACACCTGCCACAGCATGGCTTGACAAGCAGTGTGTATAGGTCCACGACTGGGATCTGAACCGGCAAACCCTGGGCCTCGGAAGCAGGATGCACAAACTCACTCACTGTGCCACCGGGCCAGCCCCTCATAGCTTCCATTCGGAACTTCACCGCCGATTTGTTAATAATTTTGCCTCATTCTGAGATTATTTGTGCCTCAGCCTCTTCCTCATTTTCATACATCTCTTAACTCCTAAAACTCTCCATTCATTTATTTCACAAATTTGTGTGTCCCCAGCCCTGTTCTACGTGCTGGAGATAAAGTGGAGAACGGTCAGTAGAGACCAGGACGGAGAAAAAAGAGGCACTTTTGTCCCAAAGGGAAGATGTTTGGAACCGTTAACTGGCCAAGAATGTCAAACTTATCAACCTCCTTCATTGAAGTTAATTTTTCCACATAACTTCAGTCATCTTACTCCTCTTCACAAAAGTTCTTACGTAAAAAGAACTTGGGCTTCTTAGAAGCCAGATCCAGACGTATGGGCTCTGCTACATATCAGTATTACTGTTATCACAGTGTTAAAACCACCAATGCCAAAGCAGGTCACTGTCATTGCTCGCACCCACCCCTTGACCTCTGGACACCAGCCTGCATTAGGATCTAGCATCGCCTGCATTAGGATCTAGCATCACCTGCACCCATCACTGAGCGGCACCAAATGGAGTTAGAGACAGACGGGCAACAAGGGAAAGGAAAAGAACAAAAGGGAAAGAACGGAGAAATGGCCAGGAGGGAGTAAAATAATACTAGTAAAAAAGAAAGAGAGAAGATAGAGCTGGAGATG
Source organism: Equus caballus (assembly GCF_041296265.1). Taxonomy (NCBI): domain Eukaryota; kingdom Metazoa; phylum Chordata; class Mammalia; order Perissodactyla; family Equidae; genus Equus; species Equus caballus. The sequence goes on from NC_091701.1 coordinate 82,092,951, forward strand.
GAACAGAGATCTTGTGTGTCGGAATAATGGGACAACAGGTGCTGGGACCAGGCAGAGAACGGAGACACCAAGAGCACTCCATCTGGGAGGTACTCACTCTCAAAGCCATGTGAGCGCCCTTCCTAATCCCAGCGCTGGCGCCCAGGGCCCCTGAGGAGCCACATCGGTGCCACTGGTCCCCAGCATGGCCCTGGACACGTGCGATGCCGTCTTCCATTCACCCTGCCTGCAGGGAGAGGCAGAACTGCTGGGACACTCTCGTCCCCTCTCCTCCTCTGTTCAGAGTTGCTGAGCTGTGAGCACTTACGGGATTGCTGACTGCATCACGGGTGTGCCTTCTGGATCTCCAGCGGGCACACGAGCTATGTGTCTAAGGGTCCGCAAGGCCAAGTCCGCATGGACTGACACAGGAGGTGCCAGTCCAATGGCTAAGCGGACAGTTGATCAGCTGGTTGGCTGTGATGCTGCCGCTCAGCTGTGGAGCTAGAAATAGAGATAACGACCTTCAGCTCATGATCTGCAGGCCGCCCACGTCAACCTCAGCCCATAAGTACAGGAGCTGCCACCATCACAGTTCCTCTAAGCAACCACATCGTCACACACAACACGGGAAGGGACAGGACGGGAGCTGAGGGTGACATTAATGAGGTATTAGAGGCCTCAGTGGACAACAACAGACAGAGACAAGCAGAAATCAAGGAACTCTCCCTGTGGGAAGGAGAATGAGATTTGAGAAAACTGAGAAACTATTGTCTTTACTTCAACAAGAAAGCGCCCAGATTGCCATCTACCTCCACCAACAGGAGGGAGGGGTCCTCTGTGTGTGCTGCCGAGATTCAAAAGAACCAATCTCCATGGAAAACTCTCGATTCCCAATCCAGGCAGCGTGCTTTAGTTGGGATGTTAAATTACAGCCATTGAGTCTCTTTATGTGTATAAATAGTCCTGTAAGCACTGGGAGGGCTAATGACTGGCTAGCGCCTGTCTGGGGCACCTCACGCTGCCTGGTCCCGTACGCCAGCCTGGCCCATCGGCAGGGTGAACACAATCTGGCCCGGGCAGGTATGTCATGAACAACTGTAGGCGTCTGGGACATTCACCCTCAAACACCATTCACTTGATCACAGTACACTCCGGTGTGCTCTGATCTCGGCGCCATTCCTGGACCCCTGGATCTGCAACCTTTTCAGGCCGTGCTCTTAGACTCCTGTCTGGGTGAGATCTCGCCAGTGCTCGCCCTCAGCCGCCCCTCCTCTTCCCAGCCCTGTGTTGCCTCCCGCAGGACATGCCGTGTGGCCGGCATCCTGCCTGAGCCTGCCCTGGTGGCCCTGTGCTGCAGTGACTGGACACCGGGAAGCCACTTACACACCAGCAAACAGAAACAGCAGACTTACCACCATTTCCGCTGGCCTGGAGCGAGGTCTGGATGTGGCTGCAGGTGACACTAGGCAAACCCCGTGCCTGCTGTCATTTCCTTCAACTGATTTCCCCAGAGGGCTGAGGGGCCTTTAGGAAATACAGGATTTCTGCGTACCATTGGGGTTCACTCACAGGGACACACTGACAGAGGAGGAGGAAAGGGAGAAGGGAGACACCCCAAATGTGTCTTCCGGGAGGGAGGGAGGGCCCCTGACAAGGCCACGCTGTGAGGGACAGACCTGGAATGTGAACCCAACTTAGCAACAGTCCCCCAAATCTCAGGGAAACCCTGGTTCTGACTCAAGCTGGTAGCAGATATTTGACCTCTCCACCTCAGCTGCCGTCTGTGCAGAGAGAGAAAGGGTACAAAGTGTGAAATGAAGGGCTGTCTAGGTAAAGCCTGTGGTCCCCGGGGCTCAGGCACTGTGCTGTGGGACCCCGGCTGGACGTGATGCAGCGGGAGAGGGGCTCCTCTTCTTTTGGCCAAAACCTGGCCGGCTGTGAAGGCCTGTGCAACTGAGGGGCGGTGGTGCTGGGGCAGCGGCCAGCTGGGCCCTGGAGCCAGGGAGAGTGGTGGCTCAGCTCGGAGCCCCGGAGGCCCGAGCACTGGGCTGTGGGGGCCGGGTGTGATACCCCTTGGGGATGCGGGCACCTGCTTTGGTGAAAGGGTGCAGGGCATGAAGGGAAAGCCGGCAAGCTTTGATGGAGCTGGTGGAGACGCAGGCACCCAACAAAATGAGACCTTATTCTTGCTCCCCTGCCGGGAAGCCGGGGCATCTTTTAGTTACTCCAGAGTACCAAATACTCTTGTCCCTTTTCAGTGGTGTCAGGAGACTCCCGATCTCCAGGGCCGGTGTCCTTCTGTCCAGTGATCAGCCCCTGAGCCTCCATCGTGGCAGGGAAGTAGGCTCTCCCTGTGCAGAGAAATAGGAAGCAGTTGTAATCCCCTGTCCACACTGGCCCCTGGCCCTCCTCGTGAAAGCCCCTCCTTGCTCTAGCAAGGACACCAGGAGCCTTCACCCTCCACGTGCATCCACCCTGAGCCTTGTCGTCTGACACAGACACAGGTTGTCTCTGCTGCGCTCTACGCACCTCCTGCCAGAGGGGAAAACGAGGGGCCCTGACCACGTGACCTTTTCCTGTTTCTGATCATCCCAGACACGCGTCCGGTTTCCTCTCTGGCCCTCCCAGCTCACAATCTGTTTCCTTCTGTGGCGAAGTCGGGCACGTCCCACTGCTGGGGGTGGAGAGCCAGGAATCCCGAGTGGAGGCCCGAGGACGCCCAGTCTCTGCTGCTTCCCCCACAGGACCCTCCGCCTGGTGGGACCCGACGCGGACCCCGCCGAGCTCTGCGTCCATGACTGGTGCCCTCAGGAACGCGTCCGTGGGAAGCAGGGAAAGTTTCAAACATGGTGGAATGGAGTCGTCGGATCTTTCTTTCTATGCCGGATTGCAGGCGGCCCCGAGGCTGGCCAACCGCACGAGTGAGTAGGCACAGAGCGCCACAGTGCTGAGTCACTGCCATCTGTTTTGGACCCGAGCTGCTCGGGGTAGGGACAGGAATGGGGCTCCCAGTGAGTCCTCGTATAGCTGGGGCCTCAGAGTATTTTTCTAATAGATGAAATTTGGAAGGAATTTGGATATTTTATGCTGTGGAGGGCGGCTGCTGAGGGAAATGGTTGGAGAAAAGAAACACTCAGTTCAAATGACTCCAAAGGACACTTTACTGACCTAAGCGTTTGTGAGGCCAAATGGCTCCGTCCACTCTCGGCTGCCGGAAGTAGATACACTGCAGCCACAGGCCACTGTCTGCAGCCAAGTGTGGAGGAAGGACTTGGCCGGGACGGCAGTGGGGCAGGACCCGGGCCGGGTAGGGCGCTCCATCCCACTCCGTGAGGCCCCGGGACAGGCTGTTAACCCCCGCGGTAGCCTCTGAATTCTGTGTTTCCACAGAAAGTTCCCCATCATCTGGATGTCGTGAATGACTTTACATACCCAGGACGACCTGTGCATCTTTTGAAAAGTAGAAGAGCTTCTCTGTTGGAACGAACACTTTCTCCTTTCGCTGTAGCCTTGAATTTCTCGGGATGCAGAAGCGCTGCGCTGCTCCCAGGCACGCACGAGGCCCGGCGCCCAGCATTCCTCACTTTTTAAGGAGTTCTCTAAGACACCCGCAGCGCAAGCTCTTCATTCTGAATCATTTTAATTCTGTTCCAAAAAAAAAAAGAGCCCTTCGATTTAACATGGTTTTCACCAGATGCCCGCAGGTTGGGAGCTGATGCTGCTGCCTTTGGGCTCAGCCCGGCATGCGAGGTGGAGTCGGGGAGTGCTTGGGGGCATGCGGGGGTCAGGAGGCACTGGGGGTCCTGCGGCTCCCTCTGGCCACAGACAAGTCTGCTCAGCTCTGTGGACAGCAGTGTTCCCAGGGGTCCATTCCTGCCACTCCCCAGTCACCGCAGCTGTGTGTCCAAGGATGTGCTGGATCTTACGACCAACTCGAGGGCTGTGGACTGAGGGAAAGGCACTTCTAGGCCTTGCACACGCTCTTTATGCCCTCGCCTGGAAAGGGACTGTGGCAATGAGCAATCCCCCTTTCGTAGCGGGATTGCAAACTGCCCCCAGGCCTTCACTTTCCCTGCAGACACACCTTTGCAACATGACTTTGCATCTCCTCCCATCAATAAGTGGAGTTAATTTCCCCGCCCTGCCCTTTAAATCTGGGTTGGGCTTGTGACTCACTCTGGTGAGAGAATACGATGTGAGTGATGGCTGCCAGTTCTAAGCCTCAGGCTCAGGAGGCTTCGAGCTCTTCCGCTCTTCCTCTCGGACGCTGTGATTACCAACTGACCAAGCTGCACACTTAGACGGAAGAGACGTGGCCCAATCCCCCGTCACCCTTGCTGACAGCAAAACAGCTGTCGGACTTCGGAGGGAGGCCGTCCTAGACCAAGTGGCCTTCGGCCAACCTGCCAGCTGAACACAGATGCATGAGTGAGCCAAACCAAGATCAACCAGAGCTGGCCCAAGTCAGCAGAACTGCCCAGCTGACCCGTAGACTTGTGAGCAATAAGAAGTGCTTGTTGTTTTAAGTCACTAAGTGTTGGAGTGACTCCTTACACAGCAACAGCCAACTGATAGACTCCCTCACTTAAGGGCGCGGGTGCACACCTGACAGGCAGTGTCACACTGCCCTCCGGCATTCACAGGCTCATTCACCCCTCAGATATTGGTTGAATGCCTACCTTATAACAGGCCTTGTTTCAGGCTCAGAGGATGCACTGTCCCCACTCTCTCGGCGTTTGCATTCCACTGGGTGAAGACAAACCACAAAGAAATAAATCAGTAAATAAATAAGAAAAATACCAGCTAGCAGTAAGCAATATCCAGACCATTTAAAATGGCCTATGATAGAGAGTACCCCTGGGGTCCCTTTAGGCTGATGGCCATGGAAGCTTCGTGGAAGAGACATGCAGACCAAGGTCTGGACGTCGCGTAGAGGAGCCATGTGAGGACGGAGGGAAGAGCAGTGCGAGAGCCCCAAGGCTGGGATGTGGGCGTCTCAGACAGAAAGAAGACGGGGTCTGGAGCCCCTGGGGAAGGAGAGGAGGGGAAGGAGAGAGCGTGGAGGGCTGTTAAACCAGGAGAACTTAGATTATATGCTAAATGCACTAAGCAAGCTATCATCATTTTTTAAAACAACAGAGAATAACATAATCTGATTAATGCTTAGATGACTCCCCCTGGCTGACGGGCATAGAGAGGTTATTAAGGGCACATGCGGAAGAAGGGCATCAGCTAAGAAGGCCCTGCAGTGACGTAGCCGGACCAAGGTTATAGCAATGGAGGTGAAGAGGACTATGTCTTAGGGGAAGACATGACAGGACTTGGGATGACCTGGCTGTGGGAGATACAGAGGAATCTAGGGTGACGCCGAGACATTTGTTCAGTAAGTGGATGGACCAAAATGGAAGAGACAAGAGGAGGGGCAGGCCTGAGGGCAGGGCAGTGGGAGTCTGCGATGTCTGTTAGGACAGGGAGAGGCAAGGGCGTGGAAGGTGTCGACGAAAATAATCCATAACCAATCTATAAATGAAAATTTGGGTCAGTTTATTCTGAGCTGAAATCTGAGGACCATGGCCCAGGGCCTTTCTTCCCAAAGGAAGAAAGGGTACCGAAGAAGTGGGGTCCACAGAGTGATTATATACCCCCAAACAGGGTGTTTCACATATGATTGAAATGTCCCTCCCACAATGGTCACAAGATTGCCCTGTCAGCACAGCGCTTGATGGACACAGCAGGAGGCAAGTCTGTTGTCTGGAGCTGGGCGGTCACAGGTGAGCGCAGCAATCAGTTCCTAGCCTAAGGAAAGATGCTTAATCCTTAAGGAGATGCCAATGTTGGGAGGGGGAGGGAAGTTGCACCTTTATCTCAAGGGCCTTTGTTCTTGCCATAGGGAATATCTAAAGCAGATACACAATGCATGCTCAACAGCCACGGTCAGGCCCTTTTGGAAAGACAAGGTCAGGCTGAATTAGGTTTATACCAAATGGCTTCCTCATATTCTCCAATATATCCTATTGCTTGCCACATGGGCCTGGGGGCCTGGGGAGGGGTCAGCACTGGAGGAGTAGTTTGGGGGTCACTGGCATGAAGATGACGTAAGCGTTGGACAGAATGTGGCCACCCAAGGACAGTGATTAGCAGAGATGGGAGCCCAGGACAGAGACCTGGGCACACCTACATTTACGGGTTGAGCAGCCTAGAAGGAGCCAGCAAGGAGCCTGAGAAGGAATAACCAGTTAAGGCAGGCACAAAGGAGGAGGCCCATACGGTGACACTGAAACCAGGAGGGCAGAACAGGCAAGAAGAGGACGTGGGCAACTGTGTCGGGTGCTCCTGACTGCTATGGAGGACAGGGACCTTCCTGCAGCTGGTGAATTTGGCAAACATTCGAATGCCTTTTGCCCTCTTCAGGCCGACAACACATCCCAGGACATCAGCTGGATTGTGAAGTTCTCTTCCGGCTCCTGTCCCTGGGTGCTGGACTGACTCGCTACCAACTGCCGGCACCCGTCCTACACACGCCTGCCCTCATAGGTTCAGTCATTCCCCAAACTCCACCACAATCCAGGGGCCCAGAATTCCAATGACCCATCAGGGTAGTCAGCAGGGATTCTCTGGAAACTGTCTGCTCCACAGGGACAAAGATGGCGTCCGTCTTGCCTGCACTGTGTCCCAGTGCCCAGCACAGCGCCCAGCCACAGAGAAGTTCAAACACCGAGGACGAGAAGGGATGTTAGAGTCCCCATCTGAACTCCCGCCGTTGGCGCTGCATGTGGCTTCTCCTGGGACCCAGGCTGCCACCACCTTATCCCCCTGTGTACCGATATGAGGCATCTTTTCAATGTCCCCCAAACTGAGGTTTCTCGGGGTTGGGGTTCTGTCTTGCTGAGGCCAGGTCCCCAGTACAGCTGCTGACTTCTCTGATGTGGACTTCTGATTGGCTGGCAGGGCTTTCCTGGTGTCCTGCCCACCTGCAGAGCTGGGACATCCCCTTAACTATGCTTAAGGGTCTCATCTCCCAGGACCTTGCCTTGAAGACTGTGTGAGTATTTATCGCTGTGGAATTTTTCAGCTGCTTTGTGTTCGGCCCACACGTGTGCAAGGTCTGAATGCCTGGATGCTAGGATGAGTTTGTGTCAGCTTGACCTGAAATGTTGTCTGTGTCTAAAAGTCAAGGTTATAATACCCGGCACCGATATCTGGGAACGTCCATGTGACTCTTTGACCCTAAAAGGGCATTACTTTTAGCCTGTGCGTCTGACCTGGATGCTTGCGTGCGACTCAGTATCTGAGTGTGCACTTCCAGCAGCTCACCTGGAGCCCCTCTCAAAGGAGGGCGTTCGGTGGCCGTTCCAGACGGCCTGGGCCAGCGCACCTGCTGATCCCACTGCAGTTCCGTGTGCCGGGACAGCCAGGCGTGAGGGTGCAGAGCACGGAAAGTTCACCTCATTTGACCTGAGCTAAAGGTTACCCTTTTCCACCTTTAAAATAATTTCACATTCAATCACTTTTTCCCAACTTCAAAAGGCTTTAGTGATTATTCTGAGCTTAGCTCCAGTCTTGCGCTACCCCCTCCTGCCGTGTGGAGCTCACGTTTGCTTGACCTGTGAAAGGAAAGGATCACAGGAGCAGAACCAGACTCTAGCTGAAGTCAAGGCGCAGATCGAGCGTGAGGCTGAGATCAAGCCTGACGCTGAATACGCGTCCCCACCTCCAACGGGCTCCCTGGCGCGCAGACGCTGAACAAATGCTTCCGATGAAGGCCCCTCTGTCTTAAAAGGAAAGTAAATTGTTCTGACAATACCTCCTCTTCGCGAAACTGCTGGCTACCATCTAGAAGCCTGTGATCCTCCAGGTGTTTGCAAATTGATTGTTCAATATTTTGCATTCCTGTGTCCACATTTCCAGGGTCAGCAGTCACATCTACAGTTCCCAGGGTAGGCGATGTGTTTGTCTTTTGCTGGTCTCTGGGCATTTCATTGACTACACACACACGTACATATACACACACACTCACACACACATACACACACACATACACACTCACACATATGCATACATACACACACTCACACACATACATACACATACACATTCACACATATGCATACATAACACCCTCACACACATACCCACTCACACCACATGCATACATACACTTATACACACATGCACACACATATACACACATGCATGCATATACACACTCACACACATACTCACATACATATACACTCACACACATGCACACATGCACATACATATACACACATACATGCACACTCTCACACGCATGCATACATACACATGCTCACACACATTGCACCATCTTCTTTCTTTTCTAACCTCCAGTGCTGGTTCCAGTAGATCAGGGACTGCCGTGCTCTGGGAGACCTCTCCACCTTCAGGACTGAGCCACCAATCCCCCAGCAGCCAAAATATTAGCTGTGGGTGGCTCACAGCTGGGTCTCTCCCCAGGAAGTGCTCTAGAACGTGCCCCTCCCTGGCAGCAGCCCCATCTAATTAATTGGTCAATAGAGGGATGCAAGGGCCCCACCCCCTGGCCTCCACCTGGGACATCTCTGAAGGGCCATCTGAGCTCCAGAGCTCCAGGCCTGAGGCCTCTGTCCATCACGGATGGGTTTCTCCTCTGCCCCATCCTGCTTCCCTCACTCCCGCAAATCACCTGCGTGCAAATCTCCACCGCACTGCGTGTTGCCTGGGGAAGCTGGTCTGTGACTCCAACATTAGCACAACTCTCCATTAAAGTGTGTCTTTGGGTCATCTGTCCTGGCACCTCCACATCTAATCGAGAGGTGGAATATCCCCTGAGCTTTCTGCTGGATGATCAGGGATCTTTTCCTATTATCTTTTATGTCTTTCGTAAATTGAGTCACTGGTTTGTTTTGACCTGGAGAATCTTATCTGAAAATGGGTGTATTGGTTCAGATACTGGTTCTCTGTCAGCTGCACCCTTCCCACTTTGCATGGCATTCCAGGAGGTAATTTCAGATCTTGGAAATCAACAGCTCTTCCTTAAACTCCTCGATTTTCCTTTATCTAAATTTAGTTTCTTCTTCTGGTACTTGAATAATTTCCTTAGGGAATGTAAAGATCTCATAAATTCCTTTTTTATTTCTTTTATTCATGAGATTATTCCTAGTATTTCTATATAGTAATTTGAAATTTATTGAAATAAATTACAATAGCACCCATTTTTTTATAGCTCGTTATCACCAGGAATGCAATACATCATGGATTAAATCATGCTCTCCCAAAACATAACTACAACCAAGAAAAGGCAGGCGCTGGGTCACCAGAGTGCAATAGGAGAGAGTCAGCCATCTTTTCAGGGTAACCCAGCCAGTCCTCGCTCCCCTGCGGTCAGGAAAGGACAGATGTGCAGGGAGAGGGTGGGGAGGGCAGCAGGGAGCAGCGGATGGTCACACACTTGAGTGCTGGGGCTTGCCTGTGCCCTGGTGAAGTCTCTGGACTGGTGTCCAGCCACCCAGCCACATGAAGTCTCTTGTCCCCACCTCTGCACACAGTAAAGGGCACGTGGAGGAGGGAAAGAGTATCTACATAGACCTGCATACTTTAATTCTCCTCATTCATTCATTCATTCATTCAACAAACATCCTTGAGGACCCTGCATGGCGCTATGCCCAGCAGTGCTATACAAGGCACAGAACATCTCAGAAAACCATTCACGTCCCCTCTGTTCCCACCCCCATTCATGAGTGACGATGCACCTCTTGGTCATGAATCCGAAACCAGAAGAATAAAATGTTCCACTGCTTTTTTTCCTTTTGATAACTTTCCTTCTTTCATTAAAATTCGAAATTTCTTCTATTTCAGATCATCTGCCATGAGCATGGCCTCTGCTGTAGAAATCTCTAATCCTTCAATTAACTTTTCCTGCTGTAGCAAGATTAGGTCAAAAGACTGTCTTCTCTGGTTGAGCCAGAACCAAACAACGTTCCTAAGACTTTTCAACAACTTGCTTACACTCTGGTTTCCACAATGTTGGAAGTAAGGTGACTATTATACCTCCAGCTCGCGTCACAGTAGAAGTCTGTGGAAACCACCCAAAATGTCAGCCCCGCAATTCATGCACTACTGTGTTGATCCCCTTGTTTAGTCTGTCAAAGCCTCAGTTTCCTCATCTGTCAAATGGGACAACAGCTAACTTCAAGGATTTTATGGGGATCAGAGTGAATCCTGTGCTGAAGGATGCTCCCTGCCTGACACAGCATGCACACTCTGACTGGAGCCTCCGTCCACTTTTCTTGCTGGAGCCTCCGTCCACTTTTCTTGCTTGGGAACTCTTCTTTCATTCATTCAACAAACACACACTGCTTAAGTTGTGCAAGGCAGGGCTTCAGGCCCTGAGGCCCCAGACTGAACGAGCAGGACAGTGCACCTGGTCTTACACGGCTTCTGGTCTTGTGAGAGAGACAGATGGCAAACGAATGAAGAGACAGCGGTCGGTGGTGGGTGCTCAGTGTGAATGAACCGGGATGCCAACGGTAGGAAAGAAAGGAGGGGGGTCTGCTTTATGCTGAGCGGAAGGCAGGTCTCTCTGGGAAGTACACTTGAGCTGAGACCTAAATGACAAGGAGTTAAGCCCACTGAACACCTGAAAGAAGAGCTTTCTAGAAAGAAGGCAGAGCTGGGGAGAGCCCTGCTCCTGGCACGAGTGGACTTGCACGGCTTCACACAAGGCACAGGACAGCGGTGGGCAGAGCCCTGAGCACTCGGGGCCTCTTTGGTTGGAGTGAAGAGCTTGTATTTTCTCCTCAGTGCAACGAGGAGCCTGTGGAGAATTTAAAGCAAAGGCAGGAACGAGAACTGGCCTACGTGCCTGCCCACCGCCAGGAAGGGTAGTTTTGGGGCAACAAGAGTAGAGGGAGGAAGACCACACAGGAGGCTAACGTGGCCATGTGGGCGACGGATGCTGGTGGCCCGGACCGCCGTGGGAGCCATGGGACGGTCAGAGGCGCACAGGTGCCACGAGATCTTAGAGAACGAGTCAGCAGGACCTGCAGCTGGATTGAACTGAGGAGGGAGGTGAGGAAGAGCCAGAGATCAAGGAGGATTCCCAGGATTTGACGTGAGCCACGGAGGCGCCATTTACTGAGAAAACACCAGGGAAGGAGCACGCTTATGGGAGAAAATCCAGATTTCAGTTCTGGACACTGCAAGTTGGAGATGCCTATTAAACATACACGTGGATACGAGCAGGTGGCAGCATAGGCCTGGGCGCACAAGGGGGATGTCAGGGGAGGGTCAGGGCTGAGGATACAGAGATGTGTTTTAGGCTAATGAGGGTACTTAGAGCCACAGAACTGGGTGAGATTCCCAAAAGACCGGGTGTGGATGGAGGGGAAAAGGAGTCAAGGTGCAGGTCGCAGGACAAGCCAGCACTCGGAGGCCCAGTGGAGGGTTCTGAGGAGGAGGCACCCGAGCAGAAACACCAGGAGAGGGTGAAGCTGCAAGAGCAAAGAGGGCGTCAAGTGCAAGGGTCTGAGTCACAGTTTTTATAGCCACCAGGCTTGCTTCACAAACACCCCATTAACAGCAAACCAGCATTAAGGCCAATCACCAACCTGTCGACCCCAAGAGCCAAGTCAGTGTTCACTTCTCAAGTGTATCAGCGTACGGGGTGAATTGTGTCAACAAAATAAGGTATGTTGGAGTCTTAACCCTCAGTTCCTCAGAACGTGACCTAATTTGGATATGGGATCTTCACAGAGGCAATCGAGTTAAAACTAGACCTTTAAGGTGGGTTCTAATCCAGTATTACTGGTGGCCTTATAAGAAGAGGACACAGACACACACACACAGGGAGACGCCATGTGAAAATGAAGACAGAGATCAGGAGATGGAGCAGAAGCCAAGGAAGGCCACAGATTCCAGCAGGCACGGAAGCCGGGAGAAAGGCCCGGCACGGGTTCTCCTTCAAGCCCTCACAGGCCGAAGAAGGAACCCACATCTTGAACCAGACTTCTAGTCTCCAGAACTTGACACAATAAACTTGGGTGAAGCTCCCCAGTGTGTGGTACTTTGCTAGGCAGTCTTAAGAAACCAACATGGCCAGTAGGCCAGAAGGGCAGCCACAGGCCTCAGCACTCTCACGCTGGGGTCTCCCTTCCCCGTGTGCAAAAGACAAAGTAGGTTCTGAGACAGTGTTAGCACTGTGGGACACCTCCATGGGCTTGTTCTCAGTGTATGAAAATGGAACTTTGCTGCCAGCACTAGCAAAAACACTCGGGACAAAATCACACAGGGAGAGTGCTATTGGGTGTGGCTTAATGCCACAGGGAGCCCACTTTTGTCAGGAGGTAGAGGAGAGAAGGCTGCAAGCTGTGGGGAACACGAGAGCCAAAACGGTGGAGGGAAGCAAAGCTGAGCGTTTGTTGTGCACAGAAGGAGTAAGAAGACTGAAGGAGAGCATGGTGGCCACGTGGTGGCCCCAAAGGGAGGGCGCAGGGCCTCCACCGTTTGTCCAGTTAGAAACAACTTGTGTGGACCGTGCACACACACTTCGAAGGCCTCCTCTCTCTCTGCCTATTTCTGTTCCCACGAGAAACGGCAACACTGTTTCTCTTTTGATACTAAATTTACAAAATTCAAAAGAAAATATGGCATTTTTTGTGTTAAAAAATGTGGAACGTACCCATAAGGTGTTCGAGTTAAGCTGTCTTTGATCATAAGGAGCAGATATCCACAAATGTGTTCAACTCAGATGCAGGACACTGGCTGTTGTCAGGATCCATGTGAGGTAGGGAGAGACGTTCAGTTGAAATCAAGAACTTTGGTAATAAAAATAGGTCCCACTTCATATTGTGCCAGCACCCTGAGAAGTGCTCCCCACGTGCTGACTCCTTCGTTCCTCACAGTGCCCCTCCAGGGGAGGTGCTGTACTTAACGCCCGTCTTATGGACGAGGAAACTAAGGTAGAGAGATTAGGTGTGTTGCCCGAAATTACAAAGCTGGTAAGTGAGGAACCAGGATTTGAACCAAGATGGGCTGGCTCCTAGGAATGTGCCCCTACAGACTAGTCTGTGTGGCTCCTCGGGGACCCGAATGGAACTGGGCAGACTGGGGATGCGCCGTCTTCTCCTTCCTCCTGCCTTTCTCCCCCTTTCCTTCTCTCTCTCTCTCCCTCCACCTCTCTCTGTCTCTCTCGACGTTTCTGTTCCTCCTCTCGTGTGTCTGCTGTGTTCTCTTTGGCCGCTAACCAGCTTCTTCTTCCTGAGTGCTCTCTGTTGCCTCTCTCCACTCAACACCTTCTACTCACTCCTCGTTTCTGCTCCCTTACGCCTTCAACCCGGGCCATGGCGCATCACAGGACTCCGACCACCCATCGTTCACTGTCTCACCGGGATTTCTTAGTCCAGAATCCCAAAGGACAAAATCCAACTGGATCCATCCACTAGGTGCCGTGCAATCTGGTTGGCTGTGGCTGTGTATTGAGTCACAAAGAACTACAGCAGCCACCGAGGAGGACACCTGGTAAGCAGAGCATCACCTTTGTTTCTGCAGGAAAAACTGTCCACCGATCAAGTCTGTCACAGATAAGCCTGCCAGTCAAACCCCTGCCCTGCCCTGGCCTGTGCCTGAGAGTACGATGCCCCTGGAGTAATAACACTCGTGCACATTGTGTGTCTCTGAGTGATGGGGATAGCCAACTGCAAGTGAATGCACGAGAGTCTTTCCTGGTCCTCCAAGCTGCAGGGCATATCTGATGGAAGGGGAACGCAGCCATCAGGAGGAGGAAAGACCAGAGAACCACGGCGCTCCGTGCCAGCCTCGGCAGAGCCCGCCTCCTCAATAGACCAGGGGCCTCCATCTGTGTTGGAAACCAGAAAAGAGAAGCTGCCTGAGTCAAGGGAGAAAAGGACTCCACCTAGGCCAGGAGCAAGCTCAGACTAGAATGAGAGAGAATTTCAAGTTCTCTGGGGGAAAAGGGAGGAGAGGCTGAGCTATAGGAAGCTGGGCTCACCGAGCCAGACCAGACCCCTTGCTCAGAGCGCCCTGAAACTCTCTCAGCTTCTGCGGCCGCCGAACGATGAAGCAGGCTCGGCAATACATACGTGCCCCTGCTCACCTGAATATGTACAGGTGTTTAAAAAGCAAGTCTGCTTGCAATTTCTTCTTTTTTTAAGCTGACTCTATTCCAAAAATGTACTTCAATGATGCCTTACCGTTTCCACATTGTCTTATAACAGATTTGAACAGATCTGTCACAGTGCTGGACAGGTGCCGGAAGCTTGGTTCATCCCCACCTTCCACACCTTGCAAGACCACGCAGCCTTCCCTCTAGAAATCTTGCTCTCTTCTTTGACACACTGGATTGACTGAAAACAGGTTTTCCATACACTTGGAGAACAAAAATATTTTTTGCATTAAAAGCAGAATCACAACAGGCACGTGGACAGATATTTAAACAAAGGACACACCAAATCTCACACCCAGTGCTGCCAGAAACACCCGCAAACTCTCCGACCATGAAATCAGAATTTGGGGACCTGGTCTAACAGGTTTGTGATTAACCTTGTCAACTTATTTTTGAAACAACCCTCGTCGTTCATGCCACTGTAGTCACGGGTTCCCTCCCCCAAGCAGGAAGTCCAGAATGAAAGTGGGTTGTTGCCATAGCAACAGAGTACAAGGCAGCGAACTCCAGCGAAGGGGGAGGTCCCAAGGCCAGAGCCACAAGAAAGCCCCAGGCCCCAGGGTGGTGGCAGCCGAGAGAGGCAACCTGCCATGACTTCACACTGCCAGATGGCCCACTGTCGACACAGGGTCCCCCCAACTGCTAATTATTTGCATAACTCTGGATAGTTCATTCAAAAGAAAATAAAGAATTCACTTAAGTACACATCGATATCCTTATCCTTGAACAGCCTTGTATCAGAAATTTTCTCTAAACACCTAGCACAGTCCCTTACACACAGAAGCTACTTAAGAAGCGTGTATTTAGCTATTTACTGGATCCCTTCTTGCACCCGGTATTGCTTAAGATACGGAGATGAGAAAGACAGGTCCCTCTCCTCAGAGAGCTCACTGTTCAGCAGGTAGACAAGCATGTATCAAGACCCATATAACCTTCACATTAGTTGCATGCTCCAGCCTTGCCCAGGGTGTAGGGAAGGGGCAGAACTCAGGAGACATGCGTGCTCTGGAGGAGAAGCAAGGAGAGAGAGAGGGGCAGGGTGTGCTCCGTGATCGGAGCCCTGAGGGTGACTGAGGAGCTGTGTGTGCTCTTTGTTTGCTTGTTGTTTTTGTCTGCTGGCCTGGGATACTCCTGGCAGGGGTCAGCAAGAGCAAAGGCCCAAAGGTGAACAGCAGCACCGTCCATGTCAGGAAAGCACGAGCAGTTTGCTGTTGCTGAATCAGAACCTGTAAGGCAGGGGATGGCGGGAGCCGAAGCTGGAGACACAGCCAGCCGAGGTGTTAACAGAGCATGGAGGTCCCTCCCCTGGAGGAGCCTAGACTGTGTCTTCTGGACAGTGGAGGCCGACGTGGAAAGGCTGCTTTCTGGAAGGACTCTTAGCAGCAGTGTGGAGAATTGCTTAGCAGTCAACCTTGGAGTCAAGAGGACCAGTTCCAAGGCTCCTTCAGACATCCAGGAAAGAAACAACAAGAGCCTGGATCAGAGCTGCCGTCAGTCATGGGGAGGGCGAGGAGAGATTCCGGAAGCATTGAGTGAGGAGTATTACACATCCTCAGCGAGGCTCACCTCCCCAAACCCCTCAGACTCCAGACTCCATCCTCCTCTCCACACCAACATGACCACCAAGAGAAACCTGGTCAAGGGAGGAGATTGACGGTGACACCAGCTCCTCCAATAAATAGTACGCAGCTTCCACTGTCCCAGAACCGCTTAAAATGATCACAGTCACTTGAAATGCTGTTGGCTGAGCTGATGGACAGGCAGATATTTCCTCTTTGGATTTATTCCAGTACACTGTTTCCCATCATTATTGGTCACAGAGGTCAGAAAAAGAAAAGAGATTTTTAGAAAGATTCTTAACAATGAATCGATGCCAACTCAGAGTGGCAGGCAAAACAAAACTGATAATGCTTCGTCTTGAGATAGGATGGTTCCTCTGAGCCTCTCTTGGTGGCACAGTGAATATTAATTTCTAGAGCATTCCTATGAAGTAGACAAGTGGCGAGGGGGTTGGCTCCATTTCAGTGGGGAGAGAAAAAGATCTTAGTGCCTGGAGAGATGAGCTGACTTGTTGGAGGCTGGGCTCGTGGAGGCGAGCCTGAGGGCAGGGTTTGGGCTTCCTGGTTTCTTCCCTGGTTTTCTCGTCTAAACCTATCCTAATGAGGTTATTGCACTTAACATGGCCTGTCCAGATCTCATCTGAAAAGAGGAAGCAAAGACCCTGGTAATTTTCCAGATAATTTCCTTAAACGAAAAAAAGCAACCTCTCTTTCCTCCAAATTGTTTATAATTGATGCAACACAGGAAGTCTCGCTGGTTTTTAATGAGTTCCCAAACTCAAATGCTGCCATTTAATTTTTTTCTGAAATCTGCGTTTGCCTGAAATATCTCAGTAATTCAAGTGGAAAGGGAGGTTTTGCCTAAATTACGAAAATGACCTCAATTTACTTCTTGGTGTAGCTAAGGGAGAAGTGAGCAATGCAGAGTAGCTGGGCTCTGGGAACGGAGCCCTTCCTGTGGCCGGGGGATCTGACCCTCTTTGGTGCTGGGATGGGGGTGGGGGCACTCCATGCTGAGTTCAACGCTGTGGCCCTTTCTGTTTCCCATCATAAATTTGTGGTGTGCATCGTTTACTCATTTTGCATCTCCCGGGACTGCCACAGACACACCTGCGTTGCCTCATCTGTACACAGGTGAAGATGTAGGACTCACTCCAATCACTGGAAGAAACCACTCCATTCCCTCTAAAGGGTCAGCCTTGGGCCGGGTGGGTAAGTTGAGCAGCTGGGCAACAAGGAAATGACCGCGTTCCTTGCTTTTTGCCAAAGCACGTGTCCCAGTTCTTTGTCTGACTAGTCCCCGTCACTTGCCAGGCTGCTTTCTCTCTCCCTCCTTCAGCCACTCCTCCCTTCTCCTTTCTTCCTCTGTCTCTGAGGAGACGGTCACAGTCCCTGGATGCTTTAGCCTTGTGAAACCCTGGGACTAGAGTGTGGTTCTCAGCAACGTTCAGGGGGAAAGGAACACCACCAATCCTGAAGCTGCCTTGGGGGCTGCAGGAAACCCCAACAGTCTGCCTCTTTCCTGGGGCTCACAGACAAAGCTTCAGATCTTGACGATGAACACAGGCAGCTCCTCTGGGCTGGCGTGTGGCCTGTCCTGCTGCTCCCGGCAGTCAGAAGAGCCAAGAACAAAAGATGCTCGCCAGGCCAGCCTGGTACCCAGCCGAATGCCCTGGGTGTCTTCCATGCGCTGCTCCCCTGTGTGCACTCCCTCCTCCCTGCCTGGCTCCCTGCACACACCCAGCCCGGAGTTCACTCTCTGCTGCGTGCACACATCTCCCCAAAGGAGGGCCCCTTTCTGAGATCAAACCCCCTCATTTTTACACCCTGAACAATTAGACATGATTTCCAAAATGTGAGAGCAGTCAGCAGCCTCTGTCCAAATGACGGTCTTGAAGCGATTAAGGCAGGAGGAGGGAAAAGGAGGGAGGAGGGGAGGAGGGGAAGGAAGGCAGAGGCTCTGAGTCTTTGTTTCTCTCCCATCTGGCTGGAAGCCAGAGGCGAAGATCGAAGAGACCTATCCTTTGTCCACTGATCTGACAGTCATCTGACATCCCCTCTCGGCAAAATCAAAGTGGAATGCATTCACACACTCATGTCCATCGCCCAAAAGGTTACGGGGAAATTCAAGTCCTCCTGTACCTAGCGGAAGCAGGATTTCTACGCAGCACTTCTGTTTTCAAGGTCACAGTAAAATTAAGAGTTCCACTTTCTCCACTGCAGCCTGTCCTTGTTAGCAGTCTCCCTGTCCTCCAAGGAGACCGAAAGCATGTGCTCTGTGGCTTTAAGGGAAGAGAGAATCCTTGCAGGCTCTCCCTATCAAGTCTGGTTAGGTTTTAGCATGTAAAGTTCCAGGCCATAAATAATTCAAAAGGCATGAAGAAGATTTTCTTCGTTCTCCAACTATCACCCCCCCCCCCCCCCACCCCCTGCACAACCTCCCCCCCTTCCCTTCTGGCTTATAACAAATGCTAATTTAATCAACTGGCAGTAAATTGTGCTGGTTGCTGACTCATGCCAGCCACAGCCCCTGTGGACTTAGAGCTTTGCCATCTCACTAGGAAACGAACAATAAAGAATCGTGGTCCTGAGCTGTCCACCTTTCTTCTTTTGTTCTCCTTTGTTTCCTCCTATTCCTACCCCCTCCCCCAAAAAAGGATTCTTCACAAACATATGGACCAGCCAGCAATTCACATCGCAGCCACATGGCCAGCAAGAGTCTGTGCTGCATGCAAGTTGCGAGGCCTCCCAGCCGTCCCTGACTATGGGACATCCCCTGTGCTCTTGAAGGCTGCTCTCGAGATAAAGCCACATGGCTAGGGGAGGGAAGGGGGGACCCGGAAGGGTGGGAAGCAGAGTGAGGCAGAAAGAACTTGTTATCCAAGCTGCGAAAGCATGTGTGTCAGGAAGGCGCTTGGAAAACCCCACAGTGCTGGGATGGAAGCTGACTGCAGGATGGAGGAGCAGCTCCCATGAGCAGGCGCTCCCACCTCACCCAGCCGGCAGGACTGGGGACTCCTGCGCCCCGGGACAGCTGCAAATGCAGGGTGGAGGGGAGGGACTTCCCTGAGACAAGGCAAGAGCAGCAGGTGGAGGGCTGAGGGTGGAGAGGACGCGACGGAAAGAAAGGACCAAGAGCTAGGAAATATTTACGGAAGGCCTGGGGTCTATTTCCTTTCCCCTTTGCTCTTTTATTTTAGCCATAAATATTTATCTTATAAAGAGCATCTCCATCCCCATCCCAGAGGGATTCTTCGAAAACCCTCCCATCAGACTCCTCCAAATCCTTGCTGAGCACTAATGTACAGGGAGGAAACAGAAGGTCGTGGACCCTCTCATCTTCAAATGCCTGCAAAGCACTTAGAGCGATGGGCAGCGTCACGCCTGCTGGGTCGTGCCTTCTCCTCCTGCTAGTGCTGGAAGCACGCCGCTGTAGCGCTAGGCGCCTTCCACAGGCAGGCCAGCAGATGGCACATTATAGCCAATGCTACTTCCTCCAGACTCCCTGTCCTGGGGGTTTGCACACAGTAGGTCTACCTGCCTAGACATTAGGCTTATCACATATCAAGCAAATGGAACAGCAGAACTTCCACAGGGTCTGCCTCGTCTGCCACCGCCCCGCCCACGGTGCTGACGGCCCCTGCCATTCTTCGGTCTTGAGTTGTCAGGAGCTGTTTTATGTTTAATCGTACACACCCCTCACTGGATCACAAACTCCTCCTGGCCAGGGACATGGTCTGGGGAGCTTCTGCATCCCCCACAAGGCTACGAAGGGGCCTTATAGAGAGCAAAGTCAAGTTTTCTGGTTGGTTCCGAGCACACCTTAAGTCTCTCCAGGCGAGAACTGCTATCTTCAAGTCCCCAGCCACCATTGGCTTCTTCTGTGGTCACTCCTCCAGAACAGCAGCTGTGTCTCCGTCCCTTTGGGTTCTTTGCAGGGTGTGTGTGCTCGCAACCACATGTGTCTTAGACCAACGGCACTGTTCTGTGCCCCTCTTTGCAGGCTTCTTCTAGAAGGCACCCTGCTGACGAGCAGGACACACACGATCAGCTTCCTGCAGGAAACCCAGAGAGGGAACGAACGAGGAGCCTGCTCTCCTCCAGCTCCCCTTGGTCCCTGCACGGTGCTCTGACTTCTCCCCTCTCATTCCCGGCTCTGCGACTCTGGGGTCACTGGGGAGCCAGGAGAGAACGGGCCGCGTGGAGGAGGTCCCTGTGCCCAGCACACAGCCATCCAGAGCTCGCTCCACTGCCAAGAATGGAAGGCGTGGTTGGCTTTGTCCTTATTTGACCAGAAGTCTCGGGCGGAATGTGGCCTCAGTGCCTGGCTGTAAACGCCCAGGCATAGTAAATAAGCGGAGGCCTGGTATGGCTCCTTGGCTAAATGTCCGTCCGCACAGCAACTCCAAGGAGGCAGCAGACAGGGGTCAGGAGGGAAAAGGCGGCTGGGGCGCTTCAGTTCCTCAAGCCTGGGAGACGTACTTTACTGGAGTCACTGCTGACCTCCCTCCCTCACGGCCCCGCCTGCCAGAGCAACTGCGAAGCGGCTGGTAAGAATAGCCGAGTGACCCGCTTGTCCACACGCCATGCACGAGGCCAGTCAGGACCATTAAATATTTTATCTTCTTTGAACATTTACAATTCGAATCAGGACTGTACACAAGCTGAGAACTTCAGGCTCAAGGATAACGTCGGCTCTGCAAGGCTACGCCCAGTGGAAACGTGAACAGATGATGGTCGTCTAATTCCAGCCGTCGTTGCTGGGTGTTGGCTCATCAGCAGATGCCCAGATTCATCCTCGCCCCAGAGCGGGCACCAGCGGCTGGTGGCCAGAGGTTATGAACCTGCGTGGTATGCTTCCTTCTCTCTGCTAGGGGTGATAAGGAAGGGCTTCCTTCAGCTGCTGTGGGTCACCCTGCGAGGGGCTGAAATGGAATTATCTGCTGAATGAGTGAATGGATTCCTTCTTTTATTCATTCACAAAAACTCAGGACGCCTGGAAGTTGTGCGTCTCCGTTTTAAGTCTGACTCTCTCTGCTCCTTCTTAACAATTATGTTAGCCTGCTGGGCTGCCACACCGCGGACTCGCGGCTTGAACAACAGAAACTTAATTTCTCACAGTTCTGGGGGCTGGAAGTCCAGGATCAAGGAGTCGACTGGATTGATGTCTTTTAAGGCCTCTCTCCAGCTTATAGATGGCTACCTTCCCCGTGTCTTCACATGGTCTTCCCTCTGTGTGTACCTCTGTACTTCTCTCTTTCTTTTCTTCTTCTTCTTCTTCTTTTTTTTTTTTTTGGTGAGGAAGAGTGGCCCTAAGCTAACATCTGTTG
Organism: Equus caballus; assembly: GCF_041296265.1. NCBI lineage: Eukaryota > Metazoa > Chordata > Mammalia > Perissodactyla > Equidae > Equus > Equus caballus. Next base: position 82,114,004 of record NC_091701.1, read on the forward strand.
CCAATCTTCCTCTTTTTGCTTGAGAAAGATTGTCCCTGAGCTAATGGCTGTGCCAATCTTTTTGTATATAGGACGCTGCCATAGCATGGCTTGATGAGCAGTATCTAGGTCCACGCCCGGGATCCAAACCCATGAACCCTGGGCCACTGAAGAGGAGTGCATGAACTTAACCACTGCACCACCAGGCAAGCACCCTTATCTCCTTTTCTTACAAGGACACCAGTCACAGTGGATTAGGGCCCACCCATAGGACCCCATTTTACCTTAATCACCTTTTCAACGGCCCCACTTCCAAATGCAGCCACATTCTGAGTTCTGAGGGGTGAGGACCTCAACAGATGAATCTGAGGATGACACAGTTCGGCCCATAACAGCAATTATGACTTTTGGTGCGGCAGGACCAAATATGTTAGTCTCAGTCTACACAAACCTTTGGTAAACACAGACCTGGCCCCTCACACAGGAGGACTCTGGACCCGCCCTGCTGTGTCTGCGCCCCCACAGATACCACCGCTCCCCACCCACCCGGGAGGGACTAAATAATTCCACAGCGTTTCAGGCAGTAGTAACAGCAAAGAAGGTATTTTTTAAAGTATTAATTTTTCAGTCACTATTCCACTGGTGAAGGGGGGAGGGGCAAGAATGACTCCTTCGGGGGCCTATGGACTCCTCTCCCTTCATTTCTCTGTTCCTGCCAGTGGATTCCTCATGAAGGCTGCTTCTGCCTGCCTGCGTCTTATCAACGCTGCATCTGAGCAGTCTACTTTGGTTACAGGATGAGCTTCCATTTGTTTTGAACAGAAACTAGGATTCGGCATTTGACCAACCTAAGTTGCTAGAAAGCCCCAGGTGGCAGGTTTATAGCTGACTCTCTCCTTTTGGTGTATTTCCTCTGCTCATGTCCCCGCAGATCCCATCAGGTGGCCTTATCGCCATTGCCCCAGTCGAGCCACTTTAAGGAGCCCCTTTCCTAATTCCCAAAGCATACACCTGTCCCACTCCACACTTAGCCCTGCTGGGAAGGCCCAACCAGCCGCCAGCCCGTTTCCAGGATGGGGATGCTGAGACCTCTCAGGCAGGGACTCCGGCCTCACAACTCCAGAACAAATGGCTAGGAGTCGACAAAGCACTCTGGGGCATATTTTAATGCTTCAAGAACTCCCGTTTAAGATTGTCCCAGCCTTATACGCATGTTTTGTGTGTGCATGTTGTTTTTTGAAATCCTCTTCGGAGCCTGCATGCTGGAGACACGACAAATTCGGCATTTCAGTCCATATGCCTACGTGAATTCTAGGAATGCACATTGGTAGGTTTTAAGAGCATCTTCTGGTAAGTTGAGTCAGAGGTGGATACTGATGTTGATTTAACTCAATCAGACCAGGAAAGTTAACCATAAGGAAGGGTGAGAACATCTCTCCCATTTACCTTCTTCCTGTCTCATAATTCCAACCTACATTTCTAGAGATTTTAAAATATTACAATAAGGAAGTCTTAATTGACCAAGATTCCAAGCCAAGGAGTCTGATCCCAGTGAATTAATCCATCTGTTTACCCACTATGTGCAGGGCACAGAGCTGTACACGGGCGGCAGTCAGATATGTACCTCTCTGTGCTCCAGGATCATGGAATCAGTTAGGAGATGCAGACACATCAGCCACGGTTAATGACAGAGAGCAAGAACAACTGATCGGTCCACCCAGTGGGACAGACATCAGTGCTATTGGGTTTCGGAGGCAGGACAATAGCCACAGTGAAGGGGTCTCAGAGGAGGTGATGTCTGAGCCTGAGAGAGGGGCTTGGACCTGGTGCTATAGGCAGCGTAGGCCCCCTGAAGGCTTTTGAGCAGGAGAACATCATAAGAAAACCAGCGTTGGAGGTGAGTGCCCTGGCACTGGGAGCAGGATGAGCCACGGCAGGTGAGAAGCAGGGCTGGGAGACCAGGGGCAGACTGGCGGTTGCCCCAGCACCAGACACCTCACGCCTGAGCTGAGGGTCGGCAGTGGGAAGACAAAGACGAGAGATGCTCCCAGCGCTGTGAAGAAGAAAGACGCAGAATTGCATCTCACTTATGGTGGGGACAGGGACAGGGTTCTGATCACTGACCAGCCCCCAGAAACGGACAGCCGTCCAGAGGGAAGGCCTGGGTCTGGCTGGGCAGCTCGGTCACCTCCCTCCCCTCCCCCACACCCTAGAAACAGCAGAATGGCCAGCACACCAGGCTCTCCAGTGGGAGCCCCGGGTCACCCCGCGAACGTCGCCCTGCGCTTTGAACAGACAGGAGAAGTGTGCAGGGCACAGGGACTCATGACGTGAGGCAGCTTTCCAAACAAAAAGCCGCAGAGCTCCCTCCAGCTTTTGTAATCCTTTCAGCCTCAACCCCCAAGCCAGACTCCCCCCCTGACTGGACTGAGATGGACATCGTCCGGCCACAACCGCCACTCGTTCAGACTTGAGGTCACATACCTCTGTCCCCGTGTGGATTTCGTAGTGACTTTTGGCTGGCTCTGTTAAGCTTCCAGAACCTTCCTTCCCACGCTCCACCCACCCTTATTTCTATTTGAGTCCCACGTATGATCCGGGGTCACGAGGTCTGGGTTAAGCTCACCAGGGCACTCCATTCGCTGGTCCTGGTTGACATCCTGCAGCTCCTGATTCAAAGGTCCCCTGGAGCAGACACCTCAGACTTTTAGGGAAGTTATCGTTTGAGCTCTGTACTCTGCTCCCTGCTCTTAAAAAGCCCCGACACTGGCTCCTCGCTTAATGGTGTCATTGCATCATCGTGTCCGGGAAAGAAGGCAGAGCACTGGCCCCCTCTTGTGTGACCTGGTCGAGGACCTTTGTTTACGCTCTCCGTCCCTCTGGCCTCGATTTCTCCACTGGTACCGCGAGGAGTTGTGCCAGCCAGCCTCTCGAGATCCTTCCAGCTTTGACGTTCTGGCTCTGCAGTCCCCTCTGCGGCTGAAACCCCGGCGAACTTGACTATTCGCCCCCCCGTCTGTCCTCCCAGACAATCTGGCCGCGACCTCTGCCTGACCCTACACTGTGGCCTCTGAACACCAGGGGCACTGCCCCTTCCAAAGTGACCCAGGAATTAAATGTGCTTGCAGAGCTTGAACACGTGTAGCCGTGAGTGACAGTGGCATGAACAGAAACAGAGCCAGTGCTTCCTTTCCTGGTGGGGGGGACACAGGAGGAGGGAGGAAGGCATGCAGCGACAGCGGGAAGCGAGGTCCCTTTAGACCTGTTGAACTGGAGTGAGCAGGAGACACCAAAAAGGAACGTTCGCCCAGCTGTTGGAGACTCCACACTGGAGGCAAGGGCTCCAAACCCTGGTGTGCAAACAGCCAGCTGATTCTGAGGTGGAGAGGATTAGCAGGGCCGGAGCTGGAGAGGTCCCCTGGAGATGCTCTGACGGCGGTGGGACAGAGAGGACCAGTGACTGCCCGGTTAGGGGGAAGAAGGGAGAGTCTGAAGGACTCAACCCTGACCGACGACCATGTTTTATGAAGAAAAGGAAGGTCAGTGAAGGTCATGGAGGGAACAGAGAAAGACCGCCTTCCCTGAGCTGCTGCCAGGCCTGCTCGTCACATAGATCAACGGTGAGAGTCAGGAAAGCCCAGGAGGAAAAGTGCCCACCGGCGAGGCGACCTTGAGGAACAGAGCGGCAGGGAATGGACTCAGAGCCATCATGAGGCCACACCAGGTCAGGTCCATGGCGCCGGACCCTAATGCACCCCTAGAATGATGGTCCTGACCTCTGGCGTCACAGACCATGGCAGACACCCTGGACACCCAGCATCACACCCCCTCACCTAAACTCAGACTCACAGCACAACGCCCCCTCACGCTTGCTCCCACAGCAGCCTCTCTCTGCATTTCTGCCTCAGGGCCTTTCCTGGAGCTGTGGGGCTTCCCAAGGAAAACTCAGACAACACAGGGGTCCCTTCTTCTCCCCACATTCTGCTCCTGAGACCCGGGACCCGCTGGACCAGGGCCCCAAACTTCTGTGCATCCACATCAGAGACCTCACTCATACACCAGAAGTTGGCTCTTCCTCCTTCCCTGCCTCAGTCTCCCCACTCCCTCACTCCTGTTTCCTGGGATCGGATCCCAACTTACAATCTGTGCCCAGTCCTGTCCTGAGACCCAGCTTTCAGGAGAACACAGAGCACGACAGAGGAGCGTCTAGGGCGGTGCGGAGCAGTGCTGGCAGAAGCACGTGTGCACACCGCCCTCAAAGCCGCCAGCCCATCAGAGAGTGAGCAGGTTCCGCTCGTCTCTGTAATGACTGAGGCTGAGCGTGCCACATGGTGCAGGCGGAGACGTCACTTTGGATATGATCCACATGTCCTTGTCCTAAATCCCCTCTCAAGAGGGCGAATAGGCAGGGCGAGCTCTCAGGCCTCCCCAAGGCCTGTCCACGTCCTGGCAGAGCCACAGTGCCCTGTGGGGGTCCCTCCCCAGGGCCAGCGCAGCCGGGAAGCCGGACACCTGATGCAGCACGAGGCCCAGGAGAGGGCCTTGCTCACTGTTTGACACATCCCCACCATGTTTCACCAGCAGACATGAATAATCGCAGTAGAAGGAGCCCAAGGATGGAAGTCCCTTAGTTGTTTATGCTCCCAGCTGGCACCGAGGGCATGTGAGTTGCAATCCCAGCTCAGGCATATTCGAGAGACAGGGCCTCAGCTCAGTCCACTCCTGCTCTGGGTCCTGACGCTGTGTCACGTCGTCTCCCTGCTCCACCCTGGACTTCCCTACGGTTCTGCCGTTGATCACCTGCTCGACCTGCCACAACCATCTGTCTCTAGTCGGCGCTGTGTCCCCCGCGGGGATGGTGGTCCCACCTTGGGGAAGGTGAGGCAGCTCTCTCCGTTCCCACCCCAATGGGCACAGACCACTGCAGAGTTCCCCACCCCGTTAGGGCTGGTGCAGGTCGCTGGCACTACTGAGGTGTTGAGAGGATCATAAGGGAGTTCGAAAAGCCGGAAAGTGAACTGAAAGTCAAGCGTGATATCCCCCGAGGCCATCAGCACTGCCGCACCAGGGACAGCCCCTCGCTGGTCCCTCTCCTGGGCCGTGGCCCGCATCGCTCAGGCTCACTTCCTCCTCGGGGCCGTTTCTGTCCAACCATCTCCTCAGAGTTCTGGCTTCCAGGCGCCAGTGCTGGGTGGCGCCTGGGACATCCTTCTATTCCCTTTTGAAAACCAACCAATCAACCCTCTTTCCCTGGGTTACATTTTTCACCTTTTTAAGTTTTTAGGAAATTAATTGCCTTAATATATTAATAACTTAAATTGCACTAATAAAGCAATTTTAACCCTTCATTGAGCCAACGCACGGCTTTTAGAAGAGACCTAGACATGTCTGCACATAGAGCAAGATTATCTAAGATTTTCCTTGAGGGAAGTCGGGCGAGGTGGTGCTGTCCCAGCGTTAGCCACGCTCAGACCCGAGCCCTGAGCTGGGTTTGACGCTCTGCCATTCTTCCACTGAGCCCTCCCAATAACCACACACCCTTTCCCTCTACAAAGGCTGTTGAGGCTTCATCTCAGAAGGGAATAAAGTAAACACCGTGGCATTTTCCACCCAGTACTCGCTCAGAGCCGGGATCTGAGGGCCGCCTTCGAGGCGGGAGGGTCTGAAGACCGGGCACCCTCACACACCCGGTCTGTCTGTTTTCTCCTTTAATTGAGCGCCATGCTTTTCAGAGTTCAGTGTGGGCAGAAAGCAGAGTACAGGGTTGTGTGTTTTATGGGTGATGAAAGGGCTTTGCAAGGGTGGTACTAAGTTTGTATGATGTTCACGTTAGGTGTTGATTATAGAAGCTAAAAATAGCACTCCTAAGATGTGATTCTCTGTTTGGAAAGCTTTCTTCAACATGAGTTCTGCTAACAGACTAGAATTTCTAGATGGCTGCAAAATTTTAAATAAGGCTTTTTGGTCTCACTGCCCTTGGAAAGAGAACTCAGCCCCTGGGACCTGTGGTGTCCTGTTGACAGCCACCCTGACCCCGAGTCACCACTTGGCTTCTCTCTGGTGTAGTGGAGGGGAGCAGGGCCCAGCTTTCTTACCAACCAGCCAGACAACTTGGGGCTGCAGACCCAGCACTGTCCATTCCATCGTCAGAAAGCAGACATCTCCTTGGGCCCCTCAGACGCGGGCTGACTTTCCCATCTCTCTTTCGAGCCCTATTTCATCTGTCACTGCTTATGCCTCTGCTCAGGTTCACAGTAAATGGTCTGTTCTGTCAATGACTCTCTCGTCTGTGTCAGGCAAAGGCCCATTAGACAAATCCGATGGGACGAGTTCAGAGCGTCTGTCAGTTCCCGTCACTTTCAGGTCTGGCTGTGCAGTGGAGCACAGACGAGAAACAGGCTTGTCAAGATGGGCTTCTCCTTCAGGAAGAAGTTTATCTCAATGGAGAGAAACACGCGATGGGTAAAAACAGCAAAGCCCCGGCACTCCGGCCTGGGAACAGCATGCGGAGCCAAAAAGAGTTGTCTGCGAATAAATTAAAATAAGTCAGAGTCATGCCCTGTGCATGGGGGAGTGTGGCGACAGCGGCACACAGCCAAGAGCATTTGGGGGTGCTTGGCAAGAGCCCAATACAAATGAGGAAGCTGTCATTTCTTATCAATAATTAATTTCAGCTTACCAATGATTACGATAAGAGAAATGAAAGACAACATTTTATGTCTCATTTCACTGAGAGGGTAGAAGAGAACTTCCACGTTCTCCCATTTGGTGCCACACAAGGCCACACCTCCTCTTGTCCACTGGGTGTCCTCTCCTAGCGCCTTGTCCAGCACTCGCTTCTGGAGGTGGCCTCTGCCCCCTGCCCCGTGACTTGCTCTCCACTGGATCAGGCCTTTCAGCTCACGACTACACTGCAATAGCCCCCTTGGAAACCAGAAACCCTCTTAACTCCGTATCCCCTTTGTAGTTAGGCCTGATTTTCTGCTCTGCTTTTTAGCAAAGCTCCTTTCTCAGCCTCCTCCTCCTCCCATTCTCTTGAACAATCTTCGGGGAACAAAAAGTTGTTATCAAGGTCACCGACGATCTCCACACAACCGAGTTCAATAATCATTTCACGACATTTGTCCTAATTGGTTGCTCCACATAAAATATGATATAATGTAATTAATACAATAATTTTCTTGCTTCTCTGTTCACTATCCGCCCCCCTCCCCAACATATAAGCAATTCTCATGGGACAGTAGCAGCTCTGCTCTGTCACCACGTGTCCCCGGCTCCTAGAACACTGTGCCTGGCACGTGCTGGGAGCTCAGTACATGCTTGCGAAGTGAATGCTGGAATGAACAAGTCAGTCACTCAATTAGTTGTCACTAGGGGTTAAGCAAGCAGTATGGCTCTGCTGGTGCCTGTGTTCTAGTAAAGAGCAAGAATCAAAATGTCTTTGGGGGCCGGCCTGGTGGTGCAGTGGTTAAGTGCACGTGTTCCACTTCTCGGTGGCCCGGGGTTCACCGGTTCGGATCCCAGGTGTGGACATGACACCGCGTGGCACGCCATGCTGTGGTAGGCGTCCTACATATAAAGTAGAGGAAGGTAGGCACGGATGTTAGCTCAGGGCCAGTCTTCCTCAGCAAAAAGAGGAGGACTGGCAATAGTTAGCACAGGGCTAATCTTCCTCAAAAAAGAAAAAAAAGAAAAAAGTATCTTTGGGACATATCTGTGTTACTTCTTTTGCCTGGTATTCTGTGGTGGCCTGGGAAGTGATACTGCCCATTCTCACAAGTGAAGCAGTGAGGACGAAGAAGGAAGCTCACATTTATTAAGTGTCTACTACATGGCAAGTGCTGGACCAGCGACTTTCACATGCATTTCCTCAGGTCCTCACAGCAACCTCATCAGATCGGTGCGATTGTTATCTCCATTTTGCAAATGAAGAAACTGAGGCAACAAGAGAGGTTAAATACCTCGTCCAATTTCATCCAAACTTGTTTTCGGCATGAGGAACCCAGTTTTCTAGTTCCTTTGGTGCTGGATATTAAGTGCTATGAATTTACAGAAAATCAAAGGAACTGTGCTCATCAAGATAAATGCAAGCCAAAGTCTCCAAAATTAAATACGTATTTGGGAATATTTGTGTTGTTGTTCTTATTGTCAAAGAACACCGAAGTGTCACCAAAGTAAATAAAACCACAGCTCAAAGCGATGTCATCGTTTGTGTTCTTTTGCAAGCACGCGCACGAGCGGCTTATCACCGCCCCTCGTAGGACACGCGCAGTGGTAGAGGAGCCATCTGGCGGGGCTGAGAGAGAAGATACAGGACTAAAGTTGAATTTCAGAGGAAACGCAAATTAAGTGTCAGCATAAGTATGTCCCCAATATTGCACGGGACATACTTATTCTTAAAAAATATTTGTCTAAAATTCTGAGTTAGCTGTGTTTCTGCATTTTTATTTGCTAAATATGGCAACCCTGCACCTGGCCATGGTCTCCAGCCCTCTCACCCCGGTCCTCTCCCTCTGCCAGACAGGTGTCCTCAAGGCGATAGGACGGAGAAAAGCGGGTGAGGCCACCTTGAGAAGACCTTGAAGCTGTAAGAGCCAGAGGACCACTGTCCCGCTTTTCCTGAGGGCGGGGCTGGGCCGCTCCGGGACGCGTTGCACGACAGGTTAAGTTCACCTGCAGACCCCTCTGAGCCACCTCCGCCCCCCGGGCCTTCTCTCTGCTGCTCAGAAGCTGAACAACTGCAGACACATCCCTCACATCCCCCGGCCTGTGTCCCCACCTGGAGAACAGCCGTTGGTGTCAGGAAGAGAGAAGCACAGGTGATGTGGTGTGCCTGACCTGGCAGAGATGGTGACTGGGCAAGGCCCTCTGAAACGTTTCACAGAAACCCCAATGATCAGAAGAACGCAGCCCTGTGAAGAGCGTGGGAGTGTTTATATCTGCGCAACTAGAGGTGAGACAGAGGAGACGAGGACCACATGGGACAGTGCCTGCAAAATGTTAACGGGCACAGAGGATTCCACACTGACCTGTTTTCTAACAAAAACAAAAGAAACCAGATTTAGAGTACGGCAGAAACTTGACAATTGGGGCAAAGCAAGACTAATCTATAAATCGCATTCCTTGAAGCTGATTTAAGCGGTGAGCTGAAATGCACGCTACACGAGGAAGAAAATATGAAGACTGGGCATAAACACAGCTTGGAGTTACAATCAAACTAAAGTTACAACAAAATGAACCCCACCGATACCTGACACCGTGTGTTTCAAAGTAGGGCAGTGCTGTGGACTGTGTCCCCCCAAATTCCCACCCTGTAGCCCTAACCCCCGATGTGAGTGCATTAGAAGGTAGGAGCTATAGGGAGGTAATTAAGGTTAAATGAGGCTGGGGTCCTAATCTAACAGGACTGGTGGCCATATAAGAAGAGAAAGAGAAGAAGATCTCTCCCCACCCGCATGCGCTGAGGAAAAGCCATTTGAGCACACAGCAGCCATCGGCAAGCCAGGCAGAGAGCCCTCACCAGAGTCCACCCATGCTGGCATCTGGGTCCCAGGCTCCCAGCCTCCAGAACTGTGAGAAAATAGATTTCTGTTGTTCAAACCACCCAGTCTATGGTGTACTATTAGGGCAGCCTGAGCAGACTAAGACAGACAGTGAGGAACTAAAATCCACTTGGAGGAACACGAATACACTGATTTTAAGAGCCTCACTGTGTGAATAGGCTACGGTTGTTTAATATTGAGTAGAATACAGAGCAGGAAAGAAAAATGAAGTCAGTGAGATGGACAAAAACAACCTAGCAATTAATGGAATAAATAACCAGGAACGAAGCCTCTTTTCCAGTGACAGCACCAGCCTCGGGTTTACCAAGTTCTCAAACACAAGGCCTTGACCGTGAGAGAGCAGGCCTCTCCCCTGGAGGGCACACATCCAGTGAGAAAACTGTGAGAGCGCTCAGTGCTGGTTAGAAAGATCCAAATTCTGACTTAACGATTCTGAGACTCGGAGGTCCATTCTCATTACCCTCTGCTTGGGTTATAAAGAAAAGAACAAGGCATGGCCTCCCGTCCAAGGTCCATTGACTCAAGACTCCATCTTAGGGAAAGGGAGTGTTTGAGCTTTGATGCTGTGGGGGTTCCTGCTCTGCACAGAAAGGTGTATAGCCCTGTAGGAGAGATGCACGGAAACTATGAGCATGCAAAGCTGGTTTTGAAGAGACATTGGATACATAATTGTCTTAAGACTGGATGGATGGATGGATGGACAGATGGATGGAGGAGACAGTGATTGTTACAGAGGTTCACAGGAGAGTTAGAATCCTGAAGTGCCGGCCTCTGGCTGTATTCAACTTCTTTGACCATAGGCATTGATGGTTCTCTGACAAACTGATAACATCCTATATGTGACTCCTCTGCTACGAGCACCCGAGAAACATGGACAATGTCTTGCTTTCATTTTCCCAAAAGCCTAACCTTGGCCTCCTGAACTGGGACCCAGACAATCTCACTGACTCTTGCCAACATTGTCTGAACTGTCTCTGTCCCTCTGTCATTACTGGGGGCCTGTTTAATAACCTCATTCATTTATTCATTCAACAAATATTTATTAAGTGTTTGTTGTATGCTATGCCTGGTGGTCTAGTGGTTAAGATCTGGCACTCTTACCTCACGGCCCAGGTTCGTGTCCCGGTCAGGGAACCACACCAACCATCTATTTGTTGTCATACTGTGGTGGTCGTATGTTGCTGTGATGCTGAAAGCTATGCCACTAGGATTTCAAATACCAGCAGGGTCACCTGTGGTGGGCAGAGCTTCCAGGCTAAGACAGACTAGGAAGAAGGACCTGGCCACCTACTTCCAAAAAATTGGCCATGAAAACTGTATGAATAGCAGGGATAATTGTCTGATGCAGCACCGGAAGGTGAGAGGATGGCACAAGAAGACCAGGGGGCGGGGGTTCCACTCTGTTCTGCACAGGGTCTCCAGGAGTCAGGATCTACTCCACAGCACTAACCACTACAAAATATGCTATGCACTGTTCTAAGGTCTGAGGATGCATTAGAAAGCAAACATGCTTAGTAGCGCTATGGAAAAGAGTGGGGCGGGAAGGAGGGCCAGAGCCAGCCAGGGTGAGGATGCCGTGTCCAAAGATGTGCTCAGGGAAGCCTCACCAGGAGGGTGACCCACAGGCAGAGACTGAAGGAGTTGGAGGCCAGACAGCTCTTGAGGAGAAGGTGCTCCACCCAGAGCGAAGAGTGAGCTCCGAGATGGAGACGCCTGGAATGAGTGAGCAGACAGACCACTGCATCAGGATGGGGTCGGGGCGGGGGGAGAGGGTGGCCAGAAGGAGACTGTAACCCAGAGAGAAGGCAGGGAGACCCGTGTGGCCCCTGTGGGCCCCTTAAGGATTTGGCTTTTTTTTTTCAATTGAGGTATAATGGACATAGAACATTATATTGGTTTCAGGTATACAGCTTAATGATTTGATAATTATATATATTGTGAAACGATCACCACAATAAGTCTAGTTAACATCTGCCACTTACAAACCTACAAAATTTTTTTTCTTGAGATGAGAACTTTTAAGATCTACTCTCTTCGCAACTCTCAAGGATGCGGCACAGTGTATTGCATCCAGTCACCACACTGCACATCGCGTCCCCAAGACTCATTTTATAGCGGGAAGTTTGTACCTTTTGAGCTCCTTCATCCATTTCACTCCCCGCCCCACCTCCTCTGACAACCACCTCTCTGTTCTCTGTGTCTATGAGTTTTGTTTTGTTGCATTTGTTCATTTGTTTTGTTTTTTAGATTACACTGTAAGAGAAATCATACAGTATTTGTCTTTGGCTGTCTGACTTATTCCACTTAACATAATACTCTCAAGTTCCGTCCAAGTTGTCACAAATGGCAAGATTTCATCTTTTGACTGCTGAGTAGTATTCGACATACACAGGACATCTTCTTTATCCATTCATTCACTGGACACTTGAATTGCTCCCATGTCTTTGTTATTGAAAATAAGGCTTCGATGAACATAGGGGTACAAATGTCTTTTTAAGTTAGAGTTTTTGTTTTCTTCAAATAAATACCCAGCAGTGGAATTGCTGGATCATATAGTTCTATTTTTAGAGGAATCTTCATATTGTTTTCCACAGTGGCTGCACCAACTTACATTCCCACCGACAGTGCACAAGGGTTTCAATTTTCTCCACATCCTCACCAACGCTTGTTATTTCTTTTTGATAATAGCCTTTCTAACAGGTGTGAGGTGATATCTCATTGTGGTTGTGCTTTGCATTTTCCTGATGATCAGTGATGGTGAGCATCTTTTCATGTGCCTGTTGGCCATCTGTATGTCTTCTTTGGAAAAATGTCTGTTCAGATTCTCTGCTCATTTTGTAATTGGATTATTTATTTTTCGTTATTGAGCTGTATAAATTCTTTATATATTTTGGATATTAACCCCTTATAAGACATATGATTTGCAAATATTTTCTTCCATCCCGTAGGTTGCCTACTCATTTTGCCTACGGTTTCCTTTGCTGTGCAGAAGCTTTTTAGTTGGATGTAAGGATTTTGGCTTTTACTTTGAGCTATTGCAGGGAAATACAACCTGAATTAGGTTTTAGCAGGACTAACCTGGTCATGGGGTTGAGACGATGGGGAGCGGGAGAGGCAAAGGCAGAAGCAGTGACGCCAGTTAGGAGGTATTTTGATAACCCAAGTAAGAGAGAATGGCTGCTCCAGCCAGATGTTGGTGGCAGAGGTGGTGAGAATATCAGATTTTAAATATCTTTGGGAAATAAAGCCAATAGGATTTGCTGACAGTTTGGATGTAGGGTTTCAATGAGGAGACTCCCATTTTGTGACCAGGTACCCCTGGTACCAACACTGGCATTGCTGCCTGGCCTCTTCTGCTAAGGGACCTCAATCAGCTGGTTGGCTGGCCCAGTCTGAACTGGGATCCTTCCAGCACCACCAGTCTCTCCGCCACCCCACAGAATTGTGAGTTGGATTGATGGTCACTCCATCCCTGTGCCCTCCACTGACTCTTCCCCCTTTTCGCCAAGCCCAACCCAGGGTCTATCCTATAACCCTCTTCTACCTCTCCCCACCCACACTTAGGTTCCCACAAGAATGCAAACTATGGGTTTTGAAGGAAGAGAAGGTTTTACCCAGATGACAATGGGTCCAAGTGCAGAGGGCAATTCGCAGCCAGGACAACTATTACGGGAAGACGCTGGACAATGTCTTGTGGCACCAGGATGATCAGAGCAGCAACACCAGATGCTGAAAGTTAGCACCTTTCTAGTTTTCTACCCAACACCTGTTTCTAGATTTCAAGACATTTTAGGTCAAAGTGAGATGTATACAGCTGTCATCTGAGAGCAACAATAAATAAGATATCTAAAGACAGCGGCTCCCACAAGCTGTTATCTTAGTCATGATTGTGTAAGCAACAAAGAAAGGAAGAAGGAAGAAAAAAAGACAGGAAGATTGGTTCTTTCCCATTGGCTATTTTACAAAAAACAGCAAAGGGTTCTTACCACATTCTACACATCTATTTACCTAGCTTTTAAAAATAACCCTAGCCCTCGACTCCCTGTATACTAGCTTGTGATTTAAAGCAGGACTTTGTTAAAGCAACAGTTAGGAAGAAACCCTCTCAAGGGCCAGGCTGAGCAGGCCCAGTCTAACCAAACCACTTTCGGTATCAGACACGCACCACACGAACACCTGGGAACACAACTGGTGACACAGACCCTGACTTCCTGATTTTCGGATTCCTGATCAGTATTTCCAGGCCTTCAGAAGCGCTGGGGGCTGTGTGTGCACATGTTCTTGCTTTAAAAGATCCAATACTACAATTCTCACGTGTGGAAACTTTCCCCTGACTTCGGTTTTCCTGGTCTGAACCTCCGAATCCTCCAAGGTTGGGCTAGGGCAGTTTGCAGGCTTACTGCCAACATCCGCGTGGAATAAATTGTAAGATGCGGTGAAGCAGTTATTTTCTAGGGCTGGTTGTGTTTTCATTCCTCTCACAAACAAAATGCAAACCATCACAAGTTAAATAGATTCCTCAAGGTCCAAAGCAGGCTTCTCGGGCTGTTTCTGCGTCCTCGGTGGCAGCGTCACTACAGACGTTCAAGGGCAGCCTCGGAAGGACGCTGTTTTCTGGATAAGATGCGAACCAGGGGCGGGGACTTGAAAGCCTTGCCCACAAGAGATTTTGGTAGTACAGTGACATGGTGGGTGAGCGTCAACTTCAGCCCCTTCCTGACTTCTTCTTGTGTCTCCTTCTGAGGTCTTCCAGGTGCCTAAAGTGTCAGGTTCAGCAGAACACTGGCTCCCTAGAAGCCACCGCTTCCCCGCCTTAATTCTCGAAATAATCTTTTCCAAGAGCTGCTGCGATGATGGCCTCTTCCACCAGACGCACTCTTCCCGGTGTCCCTGACCAGTACCTCTCACCTGTTTTTCTTCCAGAGGCTGAAGTGGCCAGATTCACTGTCCACTAGAGTGGCTGGCACTGCTCCTGTTACTTTGACTTTGGGGAACTGAGACGTGGAACTCAGAACTCTGAGACTGCCTCTGGACAGCATCTCCACGCACAGCCCGTATCCACCAGCAGGAGCAGGGGCGGGGCCCGCAAAAGCCATAACGTGGCCCTGTCTCCAGTGCCTCCCTGCTCTGGCCTTCATTTGTGAACAAAAGACAGCATCCCTGGAGACAGGCCTCCCTTTCCTGCTGGATACTATAACAGCTTGGAGGCCATAGGAGTCAGCCGGCCCAGTGGCATAGCTCTGGGCAAGTCCCTCCCTCTGTCGTCTTTGCCACCATCTGTCCATCTCTGTTGCTGACACTCACTGTATATTGGCTGATCAGAAACATAGGGGGGTGCTTGGCTTTGGGCGTGCCTGTCAGCTCTGGGGTTGCCCGTCACCCACCCGCACCCCTTTTCTGGATCTGCCCCTGCCTAACACCACTGCTGCAGAGCTGTGTTTGTGCCAAAAGGAGAATTGTGGAACAGATAAGTCATTCAAAACCTGAAGTCTAGTTAGTGTGACAACAGAAAATAATAGGCTCCATAATCTTTAACATCCCTCTGAAGACAAGTTACAAGCTTCAGCGAGCAGATTAATGAGGAACCTTGAACGTTGGGGAGCAATCAACAAGGTAGCTCGAGTAGACAAACCATTCAGTTAGAAATTACATCTTGATAAATAGTTAAGAAAATTTTTATTGAATATTTACACACCAGTCACCATAATTTAAGTTCCATCAATCCATTGTCTATACCTTATCTTAAAACGAAGTTTCTGTCTAAGATTCTTTCTTAGTGCAAAGAGATTTCTTACAATATTAAAAAGTTTGTTTTAATATTTCTAAGAACTATCATCGTACAGCCTTGAGACTATAAATGTTCTCATTATAGGAAACGACATATGTTGAAATTTGTTGTAGAAATGTATCCTTGAACGTTGTGGTTTCTAGTAGAACACAGCGTGTGTTTACTTGCTTTCATCTCTGTTTGTCATAGGAAGTGGATAGAAAGCACCAATCCTGTGATAATTAACTCAGTATTAGTACACTGCTCCAGATCTAATCTACTCAACCACTACAAAAGGCTTGTGCTGTATCTCTTAACATTAAGAACATAGCTAAAGGCGTTTCTGCCAGTAAAGATTTATTTTACAAGTATAATTAAAGCGGCAATAACAACGTATCTTTTAAACACAATGAGAACATGACTTGCCACATTAGTAACAAGATCCTAGGGATTCCACTGTTTTCAGCTCAGAAAACAAGACCCTCAACATTTAGTTCTTAAATAGACAAGTAGGTAAGTTGAAAAATGAAAAGAAAATCACTCAAAGGGTAATTTTCATGACAAACTGATTAAGATGAGAATATGGGCATGTGGGACTGTGCGTAAAAATAGCTAGCACAGAAGGTGGCATACTCCTGGTGATCCATAAGTGCTCCCCTGAATCTGATTTGCAACAATTGAAGCTCTCTTATCCTACAGTTAATCTATTGCTAGAGACAGAAGGAACAAAGGTCAAGACACAAAGTATCCTCTGGAATGTTTTCTAAGGGCACCCCACGGCTAAAATTCCCTTTTTGTCCTCAAGAGGAAGCTGTGAAAGGAAGCCAACCGCCTGAGACGTCCCAAGAAGAGGAGAGGCTCAGTGTTGCCTCTCAACTCACTCACCTCTCTCTGCTCCTTCAGGGGCCGTTCCCAGGTCCCACTGCCAGGAGTCTGGCTTAGGATGCTGGCGCTGCCCCATGAACTCTTCCCTCCTCTTGAATCAGAGATAACAGTCCACAGGCATTCCACAGCCCGAAGTTACATACCTGTCCTGTGGACCCTCAGATGGGTTTGATGGTGGTGCCAGCAGCAGTCTTCCTCCGCCGTCAGCTATTTCGGGGTCTGCCTCAGCTGCAAAGACCCTCCTCAACTGGGGTCACGCTCTCCCCAAGCAGCCCACAGCCCTTGACTGAGAGACGCCCACTGGGGCATCCTCCCACGGCCATGTTCACCCGGCACTCTGGGCAGCGCAGCGCAGCTCCTTCCCTTGCACAGGCTTCTTCCAGTGCCTTCCCTTCACAGGTGCTGAGTCCGATGAGCACACTGCTCCGGAAACTCCAGTTCACATCTGTTTCCAGAAAGTTCAGCATGGGGCAGCTGTTAAGTATTTCAATCTCTTCATGAGATTATGGCAAAATGGTCAGCCTGACAAATTCGGTGGAGGAAAGAGGAATGTCTGGAAGCTCATTTGACAGCATTTGTAGTCCTCAATATTTTAGCCTTTAGAAGAAGAAGTCTTTCTCCAAATAAGACCTTTTGTGAAATCATAAAGCAGAAAAAGTGGAGCAGCCCAGTTGAAACTGCCAGGGCAGCTCACAGAGTCCTAGAGAGACGAAAAATCTATGGACTGAATAGATCAGCAGTTCTCAAACCACATCAGGCATCAGAGTCCACCGGGGCCATTTAAAAAACTACAGATGTCTGGCCCTCACCCCTGAGATTCGATTTCAACATTGTAGAAGTCCTTCAGGTGAATCTAACAGACACCTCAGCTGAGAACTCCTGAGCTCTAAGGCACCTCCCCCTCTGCAGGTCTCTGGTTCCATAACACAAGACGGCCCTTTCTCCAATATAAACATTTGAAACAGGGCCTCCATGATCCAAGGCCAGAGCACCAACTCAGGCCTTCACACCAATGGAGAGATTTATTTTTTAATTGCCACTGGCTATATTCTGTTTCAAAAATCAAACAAATGGCATTACAGACGAGCTAAAGCCCCCTCTGACCTCCCTCCACTCCAGCATTGAAGGGCTTCTCCTATGTCCCTGGATCCCATTTCTCCTCTGCTCTCAAACCTCCTAGGACTCACAAGCCCCAAGCTCCCAAAAAGAGAAGAGGCCATCTAACCGTGGGGAGACCCACCTAACCGTGGAGAGACCCACCTAACCATGGGGAGACCTACCCAACCGTGGGGAGACCCACCCAACCCTGGGGAGACCCACCCAACCGTGGGGAGATCATGCTGGCCTCACCTGGGCCCTGGGGGCCAACCCCACAGGGGGCTTCAGCAGGACTCCTGGCTCTGCTAATATCCAACTCCCACCTAAAAGGCCACATTTCACCCTCCAGAGGCACAGAGAGCCCTTAATAATTGGTTCTCCCGACTTTCACCTCTTTTAGAGGACATTTTCATTTTCTTTATCTCATCAATAGAGTAAATAGCCAGGATTTTGGCAGTTCTCAAATACACACGCCGGCCCCCATATTTATTCTGTCTATCCCCAAACTGCCTGAAAATTAATATGATTGAATTTTCTCTAGTTATTTGTAAGATAGCACCCATTTTTTAGAATTGGCTGGCTCTCTTTGTAGCTGCCCTTCAAACACTTGACTTTGAATGTTTTTTGTTAAAGCTGACAGCCAGCGTTAAAGCAGCAGCATAGAGTGTGAGACTATTTGTGGTCGACTACACTCAAGGACCCTGCAGTTCCCTGTCAACTTACAATCCCAGCTCCATTCAGTGCCAGGAAATAGGAGCTACTTGATCACCCTTCTGCTGAGAGTCCATCTCTCAGGAAACTTGGCTCTATCCAGCGACCTCACCTCCAGCTTGATTTCAACACTAACACCAGAAGAATTGTGATAAGAAAGTTAAACGGCTTTGATTCTAGAAGGCCGACATATGCTGACAGCAAATGTCTTCCCCAGAGATAGAGATGCAGTTGTGTGTATGTTCCTAAAGAAGACGTGGCATTATTTTGTGGATACTGTGTGTGTGTGGGTGTGCGTATATGTGTGCATATATATTTCAGTAATTTGTACTCAATCATATATAACTATCTGATTTGTTTTTGAAACAATGCTTTATTGAAGAAGAATATACTTTAAGAGAAGAGCACAAATCATACAGCTCAGAGAGTTGTCTCCAGGTGAGCACTGCCCCAGTAACCAGCACCAGGGAACCCCTCCGCCCCTCCCCGTCTCAGTCCCCAGTCCCTAACCTCGCCTCTGTCATTATATATTAGTTTTGCCTGTTTGTGTCAAAGGAAGTACAGTGTGTGTTCTTTTGCGTCTACTTTCTTTCTTTCAACGTTATCCTTATGAGATTCATCTATGTTTTGTATGTATCAACAGTTTGTTCATTTTCATTGATTGAATATAACACAAATTATTCACCCATTCTACTACTGATGGACATTTAGCGAGGGGGCTATTAGGAACACATCTGCTCTGCACACTCTTGTATATTTGCTTTAGGATACTTATGTCAGCGTTTCTGTGGAGTGAGTGTCTAGGGATGGAATTGCCAGGTGATGAGATACACATACATTCAGTTTAGAGGATACTGCCAAACGTCTTCCCAAAATGATGGCCTCACTTTGTATTCAGAGAGTATGAGAGTATCAGTTGCTCCATATCCTTGCCAATACTTGGTATTTTGTTGTCAGTCTTTTTTCTTTTTTGTTCTTGTAGACAAATAGTAGTATTTCACTATGGTTTTAATATATATTTTTCCTGACTATTAGTAAGATTGAGCACTTTTTAATAAGTTTATTGGACATTTGGATATCCTCTTCTGACTCTGTTCAAAAGACTCTATAAAGCTTCAGTAAATTAAGACAACGCAGTATTGGCATGAGGATAGACAATAGATCAATGGAAAAGAATAGAAATTCCACACGTCTATGATCACTTGATTTACGATAAAGCTGAAAGAGATGAACAGTGGGGGAAAATGTCTTCACAGGAAATCATGCTCAGTCAAAAGGATATTCATATGGAAAAAATACATATGTTAACCTCTACCTCACTGCATACTCAAAAATAAATTCTCGATGGACTGCAGATTTCAATGTGAAAAGTAAAACAGTAGAGTTTTTTGAAGAACACAAAGGATAATATCTTAATGACCATGGGGAAGGGAAAGATTTCACAAACAGGATACAAAAAGCACTAAGTGCACTGAAACAAGTGAGAAATTGTAGTTCTTTAGATTTCTCTTCACCAAAAGTCGCCATGAAGAGACTGAAAAGACAAGCCACAGAAGATATTTATAAGACGTATATTTAATGGAAGACTCATACCTAGAACAAATTCTTCTAACTGCTGCATACTATTCCACAGTATCGCCTATCGCAGTTCATGTTCATGCCCTAGGGATGACCATTGACTCTGTTTCTAATTGTTTACTACCTGAAACAGTGCAATAATGAATACGTTTGTACATCTTCGAGTGTTTTCCTAGTGAATTGCCCAGAAGTGGATTGAAGAATCATGGGATAAGGCAGAGAGTTTCAAGCCACAGGGGCCAATGGAAAGACATTTTCTTCCCAGATGGGTTACCTCCCATCCTGCAAATCTCTCCTTGAAACTAATTGCCTGCACTCTCTTTGCCTGGGCCCTGCCCAATTTTTCCTCCTTTTGAAGACCCTGGCATGGCTTAACTAGAGAGCACAGGCTTGAGGAGAAGACTTAAGGATTCTGATGAGGGGAATAAAAGGACATAAGAAAATGTTTAGACAACAGACCTCGCTGATGCTTTCTCACAGATTTTCTCCTCAACTTCTCAGCTCTCTAAAAGAAGTTATATTTATGGCATAATTATTGACTTGAGCAGTATATCTTGCACATTGATGATAGGCAAGTATCCTGGCATCTTTTGAAATAAGGACTTTATCAAGTGTAAACATCAATTAACTGATTAAGTTTTTTTGGTTAAAAGAGAGATCAGACATCTCTGTATTTTCAACATTATTTATTGAAAGTATTTTCTAAATCTATATTAATCTACTTTCCTACTTCAATAAGCACAATATCCTGAATATAGCTGATTATTTCTTTATAGGTATAAAATCTTAGCATCCTCAAGATCATAATTTGAACATTAATCTCATCATATATGACTTTGATAGAGAAAGTGTCCCTGGCACATTTTGCCTTATAGTAGACTATAAACTTCCTAAAGGCAAGGACCACATTCAAATTCTGATTCCATCAGGTGAAGGTTTGAGTACATAAGATCTCGACCGAGAGTCTCTGATTCTCTGAGTTCCCATCTGCAAGCAGGAGGAGATTGCCTAACATGGAGGTTGTTGGAAGAGAAGTTCCTAATACATAGTGCATGGCACATAGCAGGACTCAGTAAGTGTTCCTTTCCTTTCTCCAAAATAATTTATTCCTGAATCAAATTTAAATGAGGGTAGGAGATGAGAATGAATGTTTTCTGATACTGGGCATAAAAGAAAAAAAATTAGGCCTAAAGTGATTTTTTTGCCTTGTGAACTGCCTCTCTCATCTGAAAGTGAGCTGACACAGAGGATGCCAGCACCCTGAGATTTCCAATGCCTGGGTTCCAATTAGTAACTGGGCAAACCTTCAGGTGGGTAACGTGGCAGCACGCATCACCTTCCCTCTGCTCCTGCAACCGCACGCCACTCAGCAACCCCGAGGAAACAACTGAGCACGAGCAAACAGCGAACGAAAAAG
The DNA here is from genome assembly GCF_041296265.1 of Equus caballus. Classification (NCBI taxonomy): domain Eukaryota; kingdom Metazoa; phylum Chordata; class Mammalia; order Perissodactyla; family Equidae; genus Equus; species Equus caballus. The sequence goes on from NC_091701.1 coordinate 82,135,002, forward strand.
GACTTTCACTGAAAGGTTGTTTATTACGTTAAAACCTCGGAAACCTCTTCAATACTCATCAACAGGATATTGGTGGAACACATTTGGGGTCATCTGTACAACAAAATATTATGAAATCTTTAGAAATTACAATATAGCTCTGTATGTATAGATTTATAAGTTGCTCACAAAATATTGTTAAGTGAATAAAGCAAATTACAAAATAGCATGTATTAAATACTTTCCATTTTTGTCAAAAACAAGCGAATCTGTAATATGTATTCATAGAAAAAAAAAGTCTTGAAAAATACATACCAACACGCTCATATGTTTATCTCCAAGTGGTAAGATTATGGATTGTTTTCTTTTTTTTTTGAGGAAGATTAGCCCTGAGCTAACATCTACCACCAATCCTCTTCTTTTTGCTGAGGAAGACTGGCCCTGAGCTAACATCTGCCCATCTTCCTCTGCTTTATATGTAGGACGCCTACCACAGCATGGCTTGACAAGTGGTGCGTAGGTCCACACTCGGGATCTGAACCAGCGAACCCCAGGCCTCAGAAGAGGAATGTGGGAACTTAACTGCTGTGCCACAGGGCTGGCTCCTCTTTCTTTTTAATACCTTTGTGTTTTACCTAAATTCTTTTACAAAAAACATCATTGTTTCTATAATCAAAAAATAGTAAAGCTACTTTTATTTGGAAAATTTTGAAATTTATTTGGCAAAAAAATGCCAACTGATAATCTGTACTAGGAAATCCTGAAACCCAACTTTTATGGACCTTATCTCATTCATCCTCAGACAGAAGTGAGAAGTCTCGTTATTTCTGTATGTAGCAGGATTTCTGGACCTCGGCACTACTGACTTTTTGGGCTGGATAATTCCTCGTTGTGGGAGATTGTCACGTGCAGCGTAAGATGTTTAGCAGTGTTCCTGGCCTCCATCTACTAAATGCCAGTAACACACCCCATTCCCTCCCACCCCCAAGTTATGCCATCCAAAAATGTCTCCAGACTTTGCCGGATGCCTGCTGGGGGCTAAGCTGCCCCCGTTGAAAACCATTGCTCTAAGGAAATTGGAGACCTGGAATGAAGCCCCGCGTCTATCCCTCAGTAGCTGAGTGATTCAGACTCTCTGGGCTTCTAGTTCCTTGCCAAGACAGTGACTCATTATCTTTAAGATATCTTTGGTCCTACAATCCAGAGTTTTATGGGTTCGCAGAAAGTCAGTTGGTCCAAAGGGAAGGCGGTTGGTCCAGGGTCATGCAGAAAGCCAGAAGCACAGACAGAAATGTACTAGGTCTCCTGATGGCAGTCATGCGCTTATTCATTTGTGAGACAAACATTGATGGAGTGCCTGCTATATCTGAGGCGCTGTTATAGGCACTGGGAAACAGAAACAAACATGAAAATAAGGTCCTCGCTTTTGGGGAGCTTACCTTCTGCTGAGAGAAGCAAACCATAATCACGTAGGTTAATAAACAGGAGTATTTTGGATAGTGATAAGTGACATAAAGTAGGTAATATGGTAATGGAGAGCCACTGGAATAGTGTTGTAGAAAGCATGCCCATGAGATAAGTGGCCTGTGAAGACCGCCAGAGGAGCTGATCCTTGAGCTAAGGTCTGAATGATAGTAAGGACAGAGCCAAGCACAAATTGGGGGTAAGAATGTCCCAGGTATGGGACTTGAAATGCAAAAGGAGTGCAGTGGAGAAGAGCTTGGCACTGCCTTCATGATTTTCTGAAAGCAATATGTGTGTCACAGAAGAGCACCAAGGACGTGTTTCCACTTTAATGACCAACAATGTGGGCAGAAGGCACATGCAGAAGTAACCTCCAGTTTCCCATGGTAGAGTGATTATGGCAGAAATTAAATCCAGAAAAAGCCCTCACGTCATGGCCTTCCTCAAAAATGCAATGGAAAAATTATGTTTCGGGAAATTCCGGAAACAAATTCCCCCAAACTCCCACCAATCCTTTCTATCACCATTTAGTACTAGGAGGGGGTGTGCCAAGAAGATGTCTACTGGATTGCTGAAGCAATAAATTGAAAGGATAATCTTTTTCGTGGTTGGTATGCTCAAGGGGAATGGGTCCAGGAGGTAAAACGATAACTAGATTTAGTTGACAATTTGCTTTGAGTAAAATGTCGAGCTTGTAAATAATTTAAAAATAGCCTGTCATTCAATTGCAGTGTGTCCTTTAAGAAATTTTAATCGATGCAAAACACATTTCTCAAACACAAGCTTCCAACCCCTGTGAAACCAGCTTTCGGTCTAAACAAAAAGCTGTGACACGGTCAGAACAGTGTGTGCCATGGTTTCGAAGGAGACTAAACTGAGCTGGGACCCCAGAGTCCAATATTATGACAATATCCTGCAACTTAGGAATTAGCTATTGTGACAACGTGTAATGTGGAAACACACCACTTGTTCAGCTCTTCTCGCCCAAGGGCACTGAGAAGCGAGGCTTCAATCCATTCATCAGAAACAATCAACATGCACATAAACCCTGCGTTTTGGCTGCAAATGGATTGTCTGTCTGTTATATTTGCCAAAAGCTCAGCATTACAGAGAGAGACAGGGAGGGCAGGGTGGAGGGAGAGGGAAGACATAACAACTGTCTGACATGGGGGCTAGTGTCACCTTGAGAAGACGAACTCAAGGTTAAGGAGGCATAGCGCAGGGTTTGGGGGTGGGTGATCCCCCCTGACTCCCACAATGGCCACGAAGCTCAGCCAAACCCCTTTCTACGCAGTCGTTCACACTGAAAAGGGGAAAACTGATCCTCCAAATGTGAGAGGAGCGGGTCGCCACCCTTCCAGGCCAGCGGCGTCCCCCGGCACAGAGGGAGCAGAGGCAGTGGCTTCTCTTCGTCTGTGCTTCTGCGGCTGCCCAAGCCCGCCCTGCTGGGCCACACACCTGCTGGCCTGCTCTGACTCAGCATTCTCTTCCCGTAGAAATTTTTATCAAAGGAAACCAATCATTGTCCACCCCACAGTGCCAAGAGACGCAGCTACAAAACCCCAAGGACAATAGAAAGCTCTGTTCCTCTAGGTTGAAACTCCTGGAGATTTTGTAATTTTTTCCTGCTTAGATCTGAAGGCTCTTTCTTTCCCTTTTTTTCCGCATTGACATGGATTATGAAGACAGCATCCTAAACTGCCAGCATGGTAGCTCCAGTTTGGGAAATAAACCAGCACAATGAGAAAATAAGGGCACCTCTGAGTGTTTAACTGAAGTTGGCTAGATGTTTGTTTTTAATGAATTGATTATCATTGATTATCAAAGCATATATGTATTGATTTTATCCCTTAAATCTTAGATGCTAAATAATCTGCAAAGCTGTTAATCCTGGATAGATTTAAAGATGATAGATGATGATGCATTATTTATAAATGTTGTGCAGCAGGATATCCATTATACAACTGTTAATCTCTAGCAATATAATTTTCATATGCATCTTATTACTTTATTTAAACCAGATTGTGAAAAATCTCTGGAATGCTGATTTTTTAAATCTACCCTTATAACGAAACATCAGTTCCTCCTCCTTTCCATCTTAGGCAGTCGTGGCGACTGGTGAGGGTGTTGCTTCCTTGTCTCCCTCTGGCCCGGTTCACACATAGCCACACTCACTAAGACTTGTGTACGTGCTGCTTGGCTGTGTTATCGACTGCTGAAGGGTCTCCAGGTTGTCTTTGTCCCAAGGTCAACCAGAATCAAGCTCCACTTTTTGTCTTCATGTAGGAAGATTTCTTCGTTGGTAAGCTTATTTAAATTCCTTTGCAGATACTGAACCAAATCTGCTCAGGCTGCAGCCTCCTGGGGTCTTTCACTACAGGCTAGATGTAAATAAATACTCATATAGGGTGGCTTTGATGAAACATTAAAGATGGTCTCGTTGTGTGGCTTCTAGACTCTATTTTCTCTATGAAAAATCCATGTCAGTAGAGAGAACCTTAGCCTCGGGAAAGCAATAGATTTGTAAATTGCTGCCTGTGGACCCCCTGGGACTAATGGCACAGGGCACAGAAGCAGCTGATCTTGGCAAAGGAAGCAAGAGAAATAAAATTAGCCACTAAATCAGCTCCCCTTAAAACACCAGCTGTCAACTCCCTCTGACGTTTGTGAATTTGAGGGCAGGCTGCTGTCACTGTATGTCTCAGTCAGGATCAAGCAGCATCGTCCGTCACCTGGGAAAGGGTCCCAGGTCCCCACCCTCTTTCCCTTGTTGTACGTACAGGGAAGAACCTAATCCAGGCCAACCAGTGTGTATGGATGTAGCGACTGTAATTGCTGCTGTTTCTCTTTAGACTGTGCTCCCAGTCATCCCTTCAAAGCATGGCGCTGCTGGCTTCTACAGGAGATTATGCACATGCCTTTGGGAAAAGTGAATTTGCTAATAAAGATGGAAGATGGGTCTGGAGGAGCAGAAATAAGACAAAGATTAGAATCTTGCAAACTTCGGGGGATGCTTTATCTCTCTCCCACAGCTCCCCAAAGAGATCAGTCCTCTGCAGCTTCAGGAGAGAGGCTGTTGTCGCTTGAGGAGTGCACCAAAACTTCAAGTTACAGCTCTCTATCCAGGTGAAAACGGGAGACGTGCAATAACTTAAAAAGCTAACCTCAGGCAGACACTGTACTAATCGCTTTGTAAGTTTACCACTGAATGCTCAGAACAACCCTCAAGGCGGTTAACATTACAGGTCCGTTTTTGAAATGAGCAAACCAAACAGGCAAGCAGTTGGCCCACACCCCTGTGCTGGGAAGAAGCCCCACACAGGCACCATGAGGCTCCCTGCTCCTGCTGGACGTGAGGGTGATCAGCAAGCCACAGTCGCACCCTGGCATCAGTCATGCCACCCAAGCTGAAAGCACGTGCTTCCAGCTGTAGATACATCCTTCCAGCCTTGTGGGAATCCTTAAAGCATTGCTGGGCAGCTCCTCCAGGCAGAATCAGCTGGAGTCATATGGGAACACAGGGAGCACACAAGCACCTTAGGGAAAAGACATTGACAAGTGCCACCAAGTCCTTCTCCTTGAACGCCACACACACTTTTTGAAGCCAGAGGGAAGAACCTGAATGGGATCAGACATGGACTAGCTATTTTCCTCTTAATTTGCACCTCATTACATCGTCTGGTTGGCAGCCAGGTGAAATTCCTATCACATTTTATAGGAGCAAAACTATGAAGCTTTTCTCTTATATCATTTTTGCTTCCAAAAAAGAAAAAGAAATCTTACAATGCTGAGTCCATAGTAGGCACATAAAGGCCATGCATTGGCTGATTAAAATAGTGATTTTGTTTTGTTACTGTTTACCTGAAATTACAGGGGTCTTTCCCGCCGTGCCTGGGTGAGAACTCTGTAGAAGCTGTTGTTGTTGTTCGTGGTGTCAATTCCCACTCCTGGTGACCAAGCGCACAGCAGAGTGGAACCCTGCCCAGGCTTTCTGCCCACCCGCTCCTCTGCCAGCACTGTATCAGTCAATGCTCTGCTGCTACTCACAGGGTTTTCATGGCCAATTTTTCATAAGTGGGTGGCCAGCTCCTTCTTTCTAGTCTGTCTTAGTCTGGAAGCTCCACCGAAACCTGTCCACCATGAGTCACCCTGCTGGTATTTGAAATCCTGGTGGCACATCTTTGAGCATCACGCAGCCGCCACAGTTTAACAGGTGGTGTGGTTCCCTGACCGGGAAACAAACCTGGGCCTCAGCAGTGGGAGTGCCAGATCTTAACCACTAGACCACCAGGGCTGGCTTATAATCCACAGCAAACCACAATCTTCCCCGTTTCAAAAACAGGCAAAATACCAGAATACAAGTAGGCTAAATCCACACTCCACAAACTGAATAAAGGACCTGAAATGAGTGAGCCAGAAGGGTTAGCACAATTCAGGCTAGAAAAACAACCTGCTTTTCACTCAAGCATAATAAAAACCATAATGCTTTACTCTTATAAAGAGCTTCCCAATGATATTATTTTGTTTGAGCTTCACAAGGCAGTGAAGGGAGTTGTGTCATCCCCATGTCCAGATTCTGGCCGGCTAAGTGACTTGTCCAAGGTCAAGGTCAGTGTTGGAGCAAACTCAGTCTGCACATGGCCAATTATTTGACTAATCCAAGAAGGTGGAAGTCATCTGGATTTTTTTCTGCTTGAATTTTCAGCATAAGAGCTGGTCATTGACACAAACGAAAACACACTCTCGTATGCGGCCTTTACCCTCCATCTGGACGCAGGTAGAAGAAAGCTATGTGCACATGGGTCTGCACTCCTCTGGCACGTTTTCAGTCTCTCCATGAGAGGTGGGGAGAACAGGTTGATGGGAGCCTGGAGAAGACAAGCAGGAGGGCAGCGATGGAGCAGGGCCATTGCCCTGCGCGTTCCCCTCCCGGAGGAGAGGGCCTGCCTCTCCTCTCACGTTGCTCCTTTCCACACTAAATTACCACGCTGGGCACGTGGTGACGACACAGAAGCGTTTTCCATAAATTTGAGTTTAAATGGGATAATACTCAATGCTAAATCGTTAGATTAAATCATTCTTTATAAGACATTTTTACAATTTCAAGTCATTTTCCTAACTGGAACTGCATAGTAAATTAATTACTACATTAGTAGTTCATTGGTGACTCTTGTAAACACGCTTTTACTCAAAACAAATACACACAGCTATTCTCCAAATGTTTGTTCACATATTTTGAACCATTAAAAAGTACTTGTAATTTTAGGGGAACAGCATTCTTGGTAATTTGGCTGCGTGCTCGTTTTATCCTGGGAAGAGCTGCGTTCCTGTCCTGGTTGGTGTGTGGGATGATTTATCACAGCTGCTTCTGTGATCCTGGCTAACAGAATGGAGGACTTCTCAGACGCTAAGGTGGGTCAGGGAGGAGGGGTTATTAATCTAGTAAAAACAACTTCAATAGTTGGGTTTGTATAGAGACTAAGAAGAAAAGTGAACTATTTTTTCATCTCTAATGGCTGAAAATATGAAAGTTAAAATCTCCTGTTAGATAAACATACAGCAGAAGTCACATATGTTATACCTAGTTGTGCTCTTTCCAAAAACATTTCACTTCACTTTTGTAAACAAACGCTTATTCTTGTAAAATAAATAGTAAGTAACAGACAGAATATAATATTAGCAAGATGACCCTCGACTAAGGTGGGTAAGAAGTATAATTTGGGTAAAACTGTTTCCTCTAACAGCCACGTGAAAGTGAACTGTGCTCAAACTCTATGTAACTCAAATTGGTTCTCCGTGCAGTTTAAGCTTTTTCTAAATGCACATACTTAATGCACAACTGAAAATTATAAAGCATCAGAATATCCATGTATAAGGAGCAGATTTTTGTAAGAAGTAAATTTACATGCTTTGTATAACTTGGCATAACTGATTTGATAAACTCGGGAAAGCTCGTGGAACAGTGGGTATGTTTGAAATCCAGCCTGAGACACCATCGGCTGCTATCTCTGCAGAGAATGAAGTCATGCGTGTGCACACGCATTTATGTGACACCCCTTCCACACCCTGTGTGCATAGGAAGAGGCAAATCCAAAAGGAGCTAAAACCCGAGGCTAAAACCACCCAAATGTCCGTCAACAGTGAAATAGATAGATAAATTGTGCTATATATGTACGATGGAACGCTAAGCAGAAATTACAGTGTGTGAACTATTATGACCCTCACAACACGGTGAAGGTCACACCCACAATGTTGGGCAAAGGAAGCCAGATGTGCCGAGGACAGTATGTTGTTTCATCTCTGTAAGGGTTTAAAAAAAGCAAAAATAATCTACGGCATTAGAGGTGAGTCCAGTGGTCACCCTTGGGAGAGAGGGACAGTGAAAGAGAGGGGTGGAGAGGGATCTTCTGGAGTCCTGAGATCTTCTCTTTCTTCACCTATAGGCTCTTACACAGTTTGGTTTCACTTTGTGAAAATTCATCTAGCTATACGCTTGGCATTTATGCACTTTTCTTCATGCAAGTTCTACTTCAATAAAAAGCTTACTTAAAAAATAAAAATAAGGGGGCTGGCCCCGTGGCCGAGTGGTTAAGTTCGTGCGCTCCGCTGCAGGCGGCCCAGTGTTTCGTCGGTTCGAATCCTGGGCACGGACATGGCACTGCTCGTCAGACCACACTGAGGCAGCGTCCCACATGCCACAACTAGAGGAACCCACAACGAAAAATACACAACTATGTACCGGGGGGCTTTGGGGAGAAAAAGGAAAAAATAAAATCTTTAAAAAAATAAAATAAAAATAAAAATAAGAAGACAGCCAAGACAGCTCCCTTCCAAACATCACTGACCCAAGTGTCCGCAGGGTTCGCTCTCCACACCCTCCGCCAGGGAGCAGAGCCTCGTTTGTCAGAGATTCCAGGGAACAGGCGCTCACCGTCCTAAGAAGAGCCCTCATCTTCTCATGCTGGTGCAGCAGACAAGGCACTGCCACTCGAAAAGAAGGGAAAGCCCCAGGCCTCTCTGAGCCGACCAGCTCCCAGCATGTGTTTGCTCAGCTTGGCGGTAACCCGGCCACACAGAGCCGGGGACTCCTGGGAGGGGTGTCCTGGTTCCAGTTAGATGAACGGATTTGCCAAATGGATGGACAGCCTCACTCGCTAGAAGAGACCACGTGGCTTTTGATGAAACAAACTGGTTGGGAAAGACTCCATTCTGCAAACTGCCCCTGAGCGTCACACAGGTTTGAGACGATGTGCTCTGCTTTGGCAGCCCGGGGTTTCACCTGTTTGAAACCTGGGCACAGATTCGGCACTGCTCATCAGGCCATGCTGAGGCGGCGTCCCACATAGAACAACCAGAAGGACCCACAACTAGAATATACAGCTATGTACTGGAGGGCTTTGGGGAGAAGAAGAAGAAGAATAAAAAAGATCAGCACCAGATGTTTGCTCAAGTGCCAATCTTTGAGGAAAAAAAAAAACTAAAAAGAAATGGCAGCTTTTCATTCGGTCTGAGCTTTCTTCAAGAAAAGCACCAACGCTAATGCATCTGACGTGATTCCACTTGGCGGACGTGGAGCTCTGCCGTCCTCACCCAGACTGTTGCTCTGCTTGGAGCCCAGAACCCCCTCGGTAAACAAGAAGGGAAGCTCACTGTATGGAAGCAAAGCCCACTGCTGAACTTGGGGTTGGGGGGCATGTGGCAGTGTAAACCTGGACAAGCAGAGGCAATAGATAAATACCCCGTCAGCCAGCAGGACAGACAGGGGACCCGAAAGCCATTCCCAACTGGCTCTGCTGTCTCTTTATAGCCTACCTAAATTATCTTACTTTCCTGGGAAATGGATGTGTTGTGTTTTCTCCAAATGGAGGCAAGAGAGGCTCGTGGTTGTGAGGGAGACAGGGCTCTCCTGCCTCTCTGGGCACGCATCCATGCTGCCCCGATGAGAAACATCTTTATCGAGCCTGACATCATTCACCATCATCATGACCCTCTGGTTTCTCGCCAGAATACACTAGATCTGTAATGTTTGCTTCTTCTTCTAACCCTATCACTTACTTGTGATGTCGTTTCAGTGAATCATTTAACTTCTGGGGCTGTAAATACTTTGCAGACTGAAATTGCCCTTGTCATTCTTTGAACACTTGGAGGAGCAGAATGAAGGACGTCTGTACACTGTGTTCAGCATCCATGAGCTTCACTGATTCTGTTCATGTGAGGGCCAGCCTCGCCTGCTGTCCTCCCTTCCCGTCTCCAGGCATAAGCCCCGCCTAGCTCCACCAGATGACTGGGCTCTGCCTTCCACAAGAGGGGAGCACGGCGTGTAAACCTTGGGACTTAAGGAGAAGCAAGTTCACTCGCAACATCCTTTCGCTGTGAATCAGTGTCCTCTAGCTGCCACCCAGCCTCCTCCCAGAGTTTTTGACCTTCTAGAATTTTCCCTTTCCTTGACTTAAAGAGACTTTAAAAATTCCCAATTAGATAAATCCAGTTTTTGAGGAAGTGATAATTGCTAAATCTTGATAAAGAGAAATTTTAACATGTATTTTTTTATCATGTTTTTGCAGGAGAGAAAGGATAGCTGAGGCCACCGACAATTTGGGAAGAGGAGCATGTTTCACAACTGAAGTGTTAGAAATTGGAGCTCATATGAGGTCAGCGAGAAATAAAGCGGGGGCATTGCTGAGATGTCACATTGAGCAAAGGGGAAAGTACAATTCATTTTCAGCCCAAAGGGTGATTTTGTATCCCCATTTTTTAGGGAACACGTCCATGGTGAGAGTGAGCCACACCTGTAGACCACGTTGCTCCAGCTTTTCCAGCAAGGCCAACGCAGCATTGAGAAAATGAATGCTTCTCTTAGTCAAGCAAGTAATCATGTATTTCCAGATGAGAGGCACAAAAAATGATTAAAGGTTTGGGAAATTGGATCTATACAGAAAGACTAATGGAACTGACTTCATATTTCCTCAAGAAGAAGACGAAACTGATAGAGCGAGGCTCTCAATCCCATGCGTGAAGGGTTATGTGCAACCAGTGGTTGGAATTACCTGAAGGCAAAAGCAAGGTCATTAAGGAACAACCAGACACACTTCCCTTACATTTGAACAAGACTTTTCAATCTTTGAGTTCTTAAGCTAGAGGGCTACTCAGAACCATCTCTAACAAATATCAAGAGGTCTTGAGTCTGCCTGGAAATTTTGGAGCAATGTTATACCTCGCTTCCTTTCTGGATTGGTTTGGTTAGCAGCAGAGAAGACCAGAAGGACTTTGAGGGGTACCTCTCAGAATTGTAGTTTTCAGACCCTGACTACCATTAAGCTCAACAAGATGGCCACTGTCTGATCAAACAATAACAGTGACCCTCAATGCAGCTTCCTCAGTAACCAACCAAACGCTGTCACGGCTCTACATCATTTTCTCCAACAACAGGGCTGTCCTGAACCCATCAGCTCCATAAAGTAAGTTCTTTAGCATGACTTTCCAATTTCTGTAAATGATGTCGCCTTTTGTTCAGTCATCCTGGCACGACACCTCAGAGTCATTTTAGACTCATCTGTTTCCCTCACTCCTCAGGGAAGTCTGTCACCAATGCCTATTGAGTCTTCCTTCTGTCTTTCTCATCTTATAACTGGCCCCTCCTTTTCACCCCCAGGGCCAACATCCTAGTTCAGGTGACCGTTAAGATAGACCAGCAAGAAAATTAAGTTGACTGTTCAATTCTTGTCTCCTAAATTCCAAACTCTTCCTTCATATTTCTCAAAGGATATCCCAAAGATCACCTCCAAGAAAATCACCAAAGGAGTTTGTTAAAAAGGCAGAATCCCCAGGCCCCAGACTTCTGTCTTGAACATCTGTGGTTGGCTCTCAGGTGTCTGAATTTTTGACCAGCTTCCCCCATGTGAGACTTGTGTACCCAAAGTTCTAGAAACCTTCCTCTACCAATGCAACCCACCTGCAGTTTACTCATTTGTTTATACAACAACACATGCCAGGAACAATTCTTTTCATGAGCCACTCCATATATTTAAAAGTCTTCAGTGTGTTCATCAATAGTAGAAAGTATAAATAAAACATAATTTAGTCATACAATGGGTTACTGTCCAGCAGGACCGACTACTGCCACACACAACAGCATGGGTACATCTCACAGGCCATGACGAGCAAAGGAGCTGGACAAAAAGAGCACATACAGTGCAAATCCGTCTGTGAAATCTAAGAGGAGACTGCTCTGTGGTGGCAGGCCTGACAGTAGTGGCTACTCCTGCGGGAGAGCACTGCTTGGGTGGAGGCACGAAGGGCACCTTCCGGAATGCTGGAATTGTTCCACAGTTTAATCCAGGAAGCATCTACGTGTGTGTGCATACGTGTGTTAAGTAAAAACTTATTGAGGTTTGTCCACTTTAATGTATGTAAATTATTCCTCAACTCATGTAATAAAAATAAATAAATACAGTCACAGTCTTCTGAAAGACAGAGAGAGAAGGAAGGAAGGCAGGAAGGAAAGAAGGAAAAACCTTGAGTGATTATCATTCCCTGCAGCGTAAAGTCAAAACTTCTTAGCATGTCCTTTAAGATCTTCCACAATATAGCCATGACCTAATTTTTCAAACGAAAATTCCCGCCACTTCCCTTACGTGAAAACTTTCCTCCAGTCAGACTGACCTGCTTGCATGTGACTTCACCCAATAGAACTCGTGGTTTCTTACCTTCCCCTTCTTTCTCCTCTTTCTTCTTTTGCAATCACTCCTCACCCACCTGGAATGTTATTCTTTTCCATCCAAATCTTAACCACACATGAAGTTCCACCTGTTCCCTCATGGCTCCTTCTTCTGACCACTTGTCGTGGGTTGAATTGTGTTCTCCAAGAAGACATGCTCAAGTCCTAACCCCTGGAACCTGTGAATGACCTTACTTGAAAACAAGGGTCTTTGCAGATGTAATTAGTGACGATGAGGTGATACTGGATGAGGGTGGGCACTAAACCCAGTGACTGGTGTCCCTGTTAGAAGGCCCTGTGAGGATATAGTGACACAGAGAAGAATGCCATGAGAAGATGGACACAAAGATTGGAATGACACGTCCATCAGAAACTGGGAAAGAGATAAGCAAGTATTCTCCCCTAGAGCCTTCGGAGGGGACCCTGCATCACCTTGACTTAGGGCTTCCAGGCTCCAGAACAGAGAAAAAATAAATTCCTGCTCTTTCAAACCTCCCAGTTTGTGGTAACTTGTTATGGCAGCCCTAGGACACTGATAAGCCACTCCTACCCATGGGCATTCCTTTTTACTTCTCAATCCCCATAGCTCCTACATTCTAAACATGTCACTTGGTCCCTGAGGCAGCCAGCCTCATACGTGGCCCACAGCGATGCCCACCTCATGGTACTGATGCCCCTGTGTGGCCCCTCCCACACTGATAGCATATCACAGAGATGATGTGTGGCTTCTGAGGTCAGGCAGTAGAAGAACCTGCAGCATCTGCTTCGCTCTCTTGGACCATTCTATCCGGGAAAAGCCAGTGCCGTGTCCTTAGAACACTCAGGAAGCCTATGGAAAAATATATGTGGTAACAGCCATCACAAACTCAGCATTTATGAGAGCGAGCCCTCTTGGAAACCCATCCTCCAACCCTAGTCAAAGCTTCAGATGGCTGAGATCTTGACTGCAACCTGTAAGACCTTGAACAAGAACCGCCTAGCTAATCCACTCCTCTCTTCCAAACCCACAGGAAACTATATGAGACAATAAATAGCTATTGTTTTAGGACACTAGGGGATGGGGTAAATTTTTCAGCAACAACAGGTACTTAGCACAATCCTTATCATCGTACGTGCTATTGTTAGTGGCAGCCAGTGGTTCCGACTGCCAGCACTCCTAAGGACAGCAGAGTGGAACCCTGTCTGGTCTTTTTGAGCCGTCCTCTCTCACTTTCTGGTGCTGTATCAGACAATGCTCACTGCTATTCACAGGGTTTTCACGGCCACACAGTTTTTTCGGAAGTGGGTGGCCAGGTCCTTCCTCCTAGATTGTCTTAGTCTGGAAGCTCCGCTGAAACCTGTCCACCATGCCGGTATCTGAAATCCTGGTGACACAGATTTCAGCATCACAGCAATATGCAGCTGCCACAGTGTGACAACCAACAGACAGGTGGTGTGGTTCCCTGACGGGGAAATGAGCTCAGGCCACAGCTGTGAGAGCAATGGATCTGAACCACTAGACCACCAGGGCTCCTTACCAGACACAAGCTCATATTTCTTCTCTCTCCCTGGGAGGATCTTTAATTTTCAAGTAGAAATGCAAACTCCTTGAGGGCAGGTATTGTTTCTTGTGCTTCTCTGTATCCCTCAACCATGTCCCCTAATTTTATGTATAAACATCAGTTGTAGGTATATATCACGTGTGTGTGTATATATATACACGCACAGTGTGCTCAGTAAGCATGTGTGAATGCTGAGTGAATAAATGATCACAATGTATCCCATTAGATAAGCTTTCAGAATATTGCATTGACTCCACAAGTACACCTCTCATTTAAGGATCAAGTTTATGGAAACTGCCACAGGCAAATCCCTTGAGAAAAGCCGCCTTTGAGGCCATTTTGAAGCTTTTTTCTCTCCCACCATTTCCCTTCCTCTTTCTTGTTGTCTGTTGGCTCCTGAAGGGTAGCTCACCTCTGGTGGCTTGACCTAATTAGGAGATGTAATTTAACAGGAAAAATAAATAAATAATAGAAATCCTCTGAGATAGCAGATTTGAAACAAAGAAAAGTGGTTCTTTCATTTCATGTTTTGGCAAGAGCTTCCCTGCTAAAGTTATCCCCTTTCCACCTCAGGCTACGCAATTTGTGAAGCACGAAGAAGAAAGGTAGATAAGTTCAGGGGCGGCTGGAAAGGATGACTTCGTAACGGTCGCAGGAGGAGCGAGGGCCAGCTCACTTCCCTGAAGGGGCCCTGCTGGTGGATTCCTGACAGGACACTGAGTGAGGCTGGGTAGGAGGAGCATTGACGATGCCGACACGGAGGACCACACACTCTAAGGATGACAAGAGACCTTGTGACTCCTCTAACCCAATCCCTCAGGACATGCTGTGACACCTGTTGTGTGTGTGACACAACAAAACTCCATATACAAAGCACCTAGACAATAGAGGTTTTTGATTCACACATTTGGCACTCTTGCTTTAGGAAAAAGAAAAAAGGTAAGTAAGCTAAGCAGATTTTCAGGGCTCATCACAAAGCTGACTTCCAGGGGACGTCACTGGGCCAGGTTGGGCTCCATCCACTTCCCTCTCCTCTTCCTCTCAGAGGCGTGATGCTGGGTTCCTGTAAAATGCGTAACTGCTTTCTGAATCACCCCAGAAGCACTGAACTACACCGATCATAATTGAATGCATTGTTGATTCTTTCTTTGAAAACTGATATTCTGGTTTGTCATTAAATGATTCCATTTATCTATCTAACAAAACTCAAAAGCCTACCGTGTGTATGACCTGCCTGATGGCTGACATTTATGAAGGTGAAAACTATGATCTTACTCCCATTTTACGAGGTACAGAAAGGGTAAGTAACTTACCAAAGTCAGACGGCAAATAAAAGGTAAAGTCAGGAAGCAAACCCAGGTAGTGTGACTATGGAGGCATGCTCTTCATTCCCTCCATTCCTTCCAATCAACTGTAAAACTATATTCTTCGTCTACTTGGAATCAGTGGGCGCTCACTGCACGGGGAGCACATCCATGTCTCTGTGTAAGTACCTCCTAATTGCAGGAAAGAACCCGGTCACTTTCAGCCTTCTTTCCACCCCAACACGCCCAGGGGAGCGTCGCACCCCCACTGATACCCAGGGCTCAGACATAATCACTCTCCTGTGGCTGGGCAGAGATTCTGCTCACCCCGCTACTAAGAACCCTTACCCAGAATTGAGAAACTCCACTTTGGGCATGGCGGCATGAAGAGCTCTGCAGACCCATTCAGAAAAATTGGCTAAAATTATCTTTAAAACAATGACTTAAACTCTGTGGAAATATTTCTACTAGTATACAGCAAATGAAGAAAAACTTATTCATGAACATCTGCTGAAACCCAACAAGAACTACAAGAGTTAGTGACACCTGAACAAGCTTGGTGAAGTGGAGACACTTCTCCAAACTACTGCAGCTGTGAACACAGGGCCCCTTTCCTTCCAGCTACCAGTCAGAGGCGACTTTCCCAGGAGGGGGAGGGCCTTGCATTTCTCATCTTCCCTCCAGCTACCTGTTGCTGAAGCTAAGTGCCATGTGAGTGCAGCCAAGAGGTGGGGCTCCCTTCTTCTTCCAGCCCAGCTCATGGGGCAGAGGCTCTACCATGGGCACAGTGCTGCTGAGAAGGCTGTGTCCCCAGTCATGCTTGTGCAGCTCAGGTTCTGCACCAAGAGAGGCAAGCCGAGGAGACCTGGTCCTGTTGCCCTCCCTTTACACCAAGCACTCAGCTTCTAAAGTGGGGTATCACTCAGAGAGAAGCACACCATCGTCCTGCCTCCAGCATCAGAACTCACAGATTTTGCCTGGGGGCAGTACTAGGCCACAGAACAGAGAGCCCCAAATCCTTCCCCAAAGAAACAGACATTATTTGCAACAGACTGTGGAGAAATTCAAGTCTAAGGGTTCTCTCAAAACAGTGACATTATGGTAAAAGGCAGTTGGGAGAAGATTGACAGTCATTGGAGATGCAGACGAAACTGCAGGACAGCTAGCTTGTTGTAGACAAACAAGCAAAAGAGACATCTTATCCTCCTGGGGTAAGAACAAATTGCAAAAGCCTGACCTCAGCATGTTCCCTTCAAAGACGCCTAAATGTGATTGGATTGGTCTGTGAAGAAATTTATGCCCCAGGACATTGTTGAAAACAGCAAAGTGATCAGCCAGCAATTAACTGAATTTAACAGCTGGGTGTTGTCATGGAAAGAGAGCCAGCTGAAACCACAGTCACCCCAGGGTGAGCACTGCACCCAGGGAGCTGATCAGAGACCTCACCATGTGGGAGGGTGAGATGGCAAGGAGAGAGCCTTCACTGAAATGCTCTGCCAGTTACTGACAAGTAGAGAAGCAGGTGAAATAACAACCCCTGGAGAGCCTGGCACTCAGAGGAGCTACAACATGTTATCTCAAATGCCCACTCTCAGCAGAAGAGTGTGATACAGGTAAAGAAACAAGAAAGAAGGATGTTCACTGCTTTATGCAAAACAGGCAACAGAAATGGACTCTGAGAACAACCAGATGCTGGATTTAGCAGACAAAGACTTCAAGTAGCCATTACAAATATGCCCAAAAAACTAGTGAAAACCACAATTAAAGCAGCAGAAGTCGGTATGATGACAGTGTTGCACCAAATGGAGAATATCAATAAAGAGACAGAAATTGTTTCTTTTTAAAGAACCAAATGGGAATTTTGGAGTTGATAAGTAACTGAAGTGTAAAATTCACTAGAGCGTCTCAACAGATTCAAAATAGCAGAAGAACGAATTAGCAAACTTAAAGATGGATTGATAAAGTCTACACAACCTGAGGCAAATAGAAAAAAAAAAAAAAAGAATAAGAAAAGTGAACAGAGCATGAGAAGTGTGGGATACCATTAACTGCACCAATACACACATAATGGGAGTACCAGAAGGGGAGGAGAGAAAAAGAAGCAGAAAAAATATTTGAAGAAATAATAGCTGAAAAACACTGATCCACACATCCAGAAAGCACAACGAGCTCCGAGGATAAACACAAAGAGACCCACAAACAGATAGTAAAACTGCTGACAGCTAAAGACAATGAGAAAATCTTGAAAGCAGCAAGAGAAAAATGACACACCATTTATAAGGAAATTCCAATGAGATTAACAGCTGAGTTCTCAGCAGAAATAATAGAGACCAGAAGGCAGTGAGACAACAAATTCAAAGTGTTCAAATAAAAATCTCCCAACAGGGGGCCGGCCCTGTGGCCAAGTGGTTAAGTCTTCATGCTCCGCTTCAGCGGCCCAGGATTTCACTGGTTCAGATCCTGAGCATGGACCTAGCACCACTCATCAAGCCATGCTGAAGTGACATCCCACAGAGCTGAACCAGAAGGACCACAGCTAGAATATACAGCTATGTACTGGGGGGCTTTGGGGACAAGAAGAAAGAGAAAAAAAAAGAAGATTGGCAACAGATGTTAGCTCTGGGTCAATCTTTTAAAAAAATAAAATAAAACAAAAATCTCCCAACCAAGAATCCTATATCCAGCAAAGCTACCTTTCAAAAATTAAGGCAAAATAAAGACATTTCCAAAAAGACAAAAACAGAGGATTTGTTGCTAGCAGACTTGCCTTATAAGAAATACTAAAGAAAATTCTTTAGGCTGAAAGCAAGTGATCCCAGACAGTAATTCAAATCCACACCAGAAAAAAAGAGCATTGGTAAAAGTAATTATGCAATTACAAAAGACAACGTAAATTCACATTTCTTGTCCTTTCTTCTCTTAGCTGATTTTAAATTCAATTGCATAAAACAATATGCGTATAGTGTATTGGGCCTATAAACATATCAAAAAGTATTTTATTTGCCAATAACAGCACAAAGGAGGTAGGTGGGAGTAAAGCTGCTTGGGGCTAAGGACAGGATTCCAGATGGTAACTCAAATACACAGGAACAAATGCAGAGAAGCAAAAACAGTAAATAAGAAGATTAATCTAACAAAGGTTATGCAAATATACTTGCTTTTCTTTCTTCCCTTAGCTTCTTTAAAAGAAAATAATAAAATATGTAAGGATAAATACAACAAAAAGTGAAAAACTTATATCCTGAAAATTACAAAACATCATTGTAAGAGGTTAAAGATCTAAGTAAGTGGAAAGCATCCCATGGTGGTGAATCGGAGGACTTGATATTGTTAAGACGGCGATACTCCCCAAATTGATCTACAGTTTCAGTGCAATTTATACCCTTTCAGAATTTCATCTGCCTTTCTTGTAGAAACTGGTTGGCTGATCCTAAGAGTTACGTGGAATTGGAAGGCACCAGAATAGCCAAATCAATCTCAAAAAATAACAAGGTTGGAGGACTCATACTCTCCAATTTCAAAACTTACTACAAAGCAACAGTAATCAAAACAGTGTGACACTCACGTATGTTATGGATAGACATAGAGATCAATGGAAAAGAATCGAGAGTCCAGAAATAAACCCATGTATCTCCAGTCAACTGACTTTTGACAAGGGTGCCAAGACCATCCGACGGGGAAAGAATAGTCTTTTTAACAAATGGTGCTGGGACAACTGAGTAGCACCTGCAAAACAATGAAATAATACCGTTCCCTTACACCATATACAAAACTAACACAAAAAGGATCAAAGACCCAAATGTACAAACTAAAATAATAAAATTTTAGAAGAAAATATAGAAGTAAATCTGCATGATTTTGGATTTGGCAACAAATTCTAAGATACGACCCCAAAAGCGTGAACCACAAAAGAAAAAATAGGCAAATTGGACTTCACCAAAATTTAAAACACCTATTCTTCAAAGGACACTATCCAGAAAGTGAAAAGACAACCCCCAGAATAGAATATTTGCAAATCATATATTTAATAAGGAACTTGTATCCACAATACATAAAGAACTCCCTTAATTCCTTAGTAAAAAGACAACCCAATTTTAAAGGCAAAGGCAAAGGTTTGTATAGACATTTCTCCAAAGAAGCTATACAAATGGTCAATAGGCACATGAAAAGATACTCGATACCATTAGTCATCAGAGAAATGTAAATTAAAACCGCAGTGAGATACCATTTCACACTCAGTAGGATGGTTAGAATCAAAAAGTTAGATAACAACAAGTGTTAGTGAGGATATGGATAAATTGGAACCTCATATACTGCTAGAGGGAATTTAAAATGGTGCGGCCACCTTGGAAAATAGTCCACACTTCCGCAAATGGTTAAGCACGGAGTGACCATGTGACCAGGCAATTCTACTCCTAGGTCTACACCTAAGAGAACTGAAACACATGTCCACACAGAAAACTTGTACGTGCGTGTTCAGAGCAGCATTAAGCACTACAGCAAGAGGCAGAGACAACCCAAACGTCTATCAGCTGAGGAGTAGTAAACAAGATGCAGTATAGTCAGACAACGGAAAAAGTATTTGGCCATTAAATAGAAAAAAGTACTGATACATTCTATGACATGGATGAACCTTGGAAACATTATCCTAAAGGAACAAGCCAGTCACAGAAGGCCATATATTATATGATTCCATTTATATGAAATGTTCAGAATAGGCTAATCTATAACAAAAGAAAGTAGACTAGTGGCTGCTTAGGGCTGGTGAAAATGCAGACATAGTGGGTGGAGAGGCAACAGCTAAAAGATATGGGATTTCTTTTTGAGGTGATGAAAGTATTCCAGATTGTGGTGATGGTTGCACATATTTGTGAATATACTAAAAAAAGTACACTTTACTGAGTGAATTCTATGGTAAACTATATCTCAATAAAGCTGTTATTTGAAAGAAAAATAATTGAGTAACATTCTACAAAATATCTGAGCAGTACTCCTGAAAACTGTCAAGGTCATCAAATACAAGACAGTCCGAGAAACTGTCGCAAACCAGGACAGGCTAGGGAGACATGAGGACTAAATGTAGTGTGGTGCCCTGGATGGGACTCCGGAGCAGGAGGGACGTGGTAGGGAAACTGAGGAACCCTGCACAGCGTGCCGTGTAATTACCAGTAATGCACAACGCTGCTTCCTTACCTGGGACCAGCACAACATGTGAGATGTTAGCAGGTGAAACTGCACGAGGGGACATACAAGCTCTCTGTGCTGTCTTTCCAACTTTTCTCTAAACCTAAAAATATTTCTAAATAAAACATTTATTTAAATTTTTTCAAAAAGAATCACTACCCTAGACCAGTGCTTCCCGACTTCTCTTCGTTCTAGGAATTCGCCGAAGATGATTGAATTTGCTGTGGCTCTCCTTTGTGGAGAGGTCAGTGAAAAATTGTGTTTTTTGGAGAGAAACCTGCTGGAAAGAGCAGGGGAGGAGGCATCACACTGTTGGACATCATGGAAAAAGGAGAAAAGAAGTAGAAGAAAGTGTGGCAGAAGTTGGCAGCTAATCCTGGTGGCCAGACAAAGCAGAGCTTTGCCTACAAACATTCAGGAGGTTAGAGGAGAGTGACTTGAGAAGGGAGAGGGGGATGGCTGACGGCAGAGGGGACCAGGCAGGGGTGTTGGGTAGGAGGGTCCCTGGAGTTGTCCATGCAGGAAAGGCTGAAGGGACAAGGAAAGCAGGAGACCAGCAACGGTCCTCTCCACATCTCAGACTGTCATTTTTCTCTCCACCAGACAGTTCTTGACAAGTGTCCACTTCTCACAAGCACGAGAGGGCATGCAGAGGGCCGTGACATCTTTCCTCCTGGTACCTCCTGCTGGGCTGGTGTCCTGCAGGTCCAACGTACTTTGGGAAATGTTTTAGGACAGTCTTACAGGAATATCTTACAAACATGGACTCCTTTGCCAAAATAGGCAAGTGTTCAGGATGTAGGACTCTAATAAACATAGCAAGACAAGAATCTGATGAGAATATAGAAAGGAAATCACTTAAAAGACATTTATTGGACATTTACTATAACTCATCTCCTAAGTCAGGAGCTGGGGGTAAGACATAGACGCACTCTCTGCCAACCACTGAGAAACTCACAATCAAGTGCATGTGCTTGTGAGGCAGGGAGGGGAGGAAGGCAGTGGTGTGGAAGAGAGAACTTAGAAAGAAAGAAAAAGAAAAACACACAATACAAAGCCAAAGGGCAAATAACATAAAGCTAAACCGATCTCTTTCTGCTCCTGCAGAAGCTCAGGCCAAAAAAAAAAACCCCAGGCAAGGTTGCACAGTGTGGAGGAGACACGGGGAGCAATAACCCTGGCCAACACTCATGGAGCATCACTGTGTCCTGTCAGAGCCACACCAAGAACTTGACGTGTGTTATGTCACCCAGCGCACAACTCTCCAGGGAGCTGTATTTTTAATACCCATTTTCCAGATTGTGAAATTACAGCTTACAGAGGTTAAATAGCTTGCTAGGACACAGAGATGGGAAATAGTGGAACTTAGGGAGTCGTTCTCCAGATCAGCGTGTTTAAACTCTATGCAACAGTGACTGGGCAAAGGGATGAAAGCTCAGACAAACAGATTATGTCCTCATTTTAAAAGGAAACTTTGCACAGGATGAAAGAAAAAAAATTAGATCTAAAGTCTTCCATCCTTAAATCCATCCCTAAAAACGGGGTCAGACTCAGCTGATGAAGAGAATGGAAACAGGAGGAAAAGAGAAATGGTAAATGCACAAGCGTAGCCACACTCCAGGGAGACCCTCCTCTTCTGCGAGAGCAAGGAGGGAGCAGCCTCAGCTCCGAGTTAGCGCTTCCTGTGCCAAATATCGATCCAGTGAGGCAGTGACACAGCAGAATGAATGAAGAAATGTGTACTCAGAGCCATTATTGCCTCAGAACAACGCATGCACCCAGCTAGTGTGCATTTTAAGGTCGAGGAGAGTGCACAGAAACAACTTCCCGGGGACAGTCCAAGAAGGGCAACGTATGTTGAACGATGGCATGCAGAGTCAGAGCACTTTGTTTGTTAGAAGCTGGGAGACGGCAGCTCCTTCGGGCAGAAGCCTTTTAGCTGCATCACTGCATGGATCTTCTGGGCGAGGGACATACATGAACACTTATGGGTTCTCAACACATTATATACAGCATGCAGAAACAGGCCCATTTATAGTCATGCATGGAATTGTCTTGGCCGTATTTCTGTGCCGGAAGGTACTGCAGTCAAAGCAGGAGTGGGTGTGGCACCTGGGGCTCATCCCGAGAGCTGTGGTCCAGTTTGGTATCATGCAGACATTTGGGGGTCACGGGGCCCTTTTCAACCCACATACTCAACTTCCGGACCTCACATCTCTCCATCTTACCCCATTGTCCCCATTCTAAGATCAAAACGGACTCTCCGATTTGTCACTTTTGCCCATTGCTAATGTGGCTTCACATAACATAAATGTGAATATATGAATTTTAAGAAATTATACATGAGGTGTGAACATCTTTGCACAGATAGAATTCAACTGAAGAATCCTGTACAAAGTCACATTTGCTCACACTTGCTAACGAGAACTTCATGATGGATTTTCTTTCTGCAAGTCCTCCTTTTGCGTAAGCTGGATCAGAAAAATATGACTTTGCAGAGGCACACTGTGTAAATTGTGAGCCCGTGCCTTTACGAGGCAGGCTATGGGGACAGGTTGTGGGACTGAAGGCTCTTTCGAGAGGGCATTCTCTGGGGACCTTGTTACTGCTCTGCACAATGGCTGCTGCTGCCAGTGCTCAGCTGATCTGGGGCTCCTCCTCCGGTTGTTAATGCTGAGTTCAGTTTTCAGTGAGAAAAGCGTGGGACATTAGTGCTGGTGAGCCAACCAGCAAACATCTGTCTGACCCTCTCACTCTGCAGACGAGGAATCCCAAATCCAAGATGTCCAGTGGTTTGCTCAAGGTCATATGACTTTGCAAGTTTGGTAAACATCTCAAGTCTCATAAACATTTTAAACTTGGATGTCTGCATGGCCCAGTCCATTGAGGACAGGAAGTGGTTACAATCATTTCCTGTTTCCCAGCTTACAGCCCTGAAGGACACTGACTGCAGCAACTCAGAAAAAATTTGGATGTCAGGGGCTGCGACAGGTTTTGTGGGGCCTGAAGTTTATAAAACTTGGAATCCCCTCTGAGAAAAGCAATGCTAAGCTACAAATATACAAATAGGTACAAAAAGAAAGGAATATTAATTTAGAATGAAAAAATAAAACTCAGCTAATTTTCAAAAGTGGGCAGAACCCATGCAAATGAGGGATCCTAATGCTTAAACTTCACTAGCTGTGTGGCAAATCTACCTCCATGGCACCCAGAGTTTCTGTGACAAAAGCTGTTTTAACTTGGCCTTCAAGCCAATCTGGAAGCTACTCCACCCACCAAAAGTACAGTCTATGACACCTTACCACCATCTCAGCACGACAACCATCCAGGGCAGGCAGATAAAGAAGCTCAAAGAGATGGAAAAGCACGCGCCTCTGAACACGGTGAAATCGTTGTGGAGAATGCCTGAGTGACAGCAACCGTCCTGCCTGTCTGCCCTCCTGGACCACACGGCTCCACCCTGGCTCCCTCAGAGGGCAGCCCCACTGCCGTGTGGTGCCTCCAGTGTTCCCATGTGGAAGAAATTGGGCAATTTTCCTTAAAACTAAGCTTTTCACAGTCTCTTCCTCCTTCTTAACCCCTAAGATCAGGTTGACCCCTCCTTGACTCCTCCACAGCCCAAAACTCTGGCGAGGTGACCCCTCTAGCCACAGGCGATGGCGGGCGCACCTCCATTCTCCTCATGCATTATGCAGTGAAGCAAGGGAGGGAAAGGAGTGTGGGGCAGCGTTGACCTAGGAGCACTGTTCACCGGGTCTACTGTGAAAAGGCTCTTTAAGACAAAGCTGACCTCCGAGGGGTCCCTGCACTGCGTGTTGATTTCCCACGTGGCCGCCTCTCACTCTCTTCCCTTCTCATCTTTTGGCTCCCATGCCCATGCTTTCCTCCTGCCACAAGCCCACCTGCTCAGAGGACATCCTCTGTGATGAATGGGATGAGTCCTCCCTGTGGAAGGACCCAGGCCACCCTAGGCAAATGGCAAATAGTCTAAGACTTACTCAGTTACGGCCCTTGGCCCTCCCCCATCTCATCACCCGCCCCCACCCCGCCTTAAGGCATGTGTCTTTAAACAGATGAAAAACTCTTAAGCAAAAAGTTTGAAGTCAATGAGCTTTAATAAAATGTCTAATATATATTTAAGAAAAACTTCTAGGCATCTTAAAATAGGGCATTGCATTTAATCCTCACAACCCACTGTAATGGGAAGAAATCAAGAAACCAAGAGTGTTGGGGGCAGCTAGCCAAGAGTGAGGGGGTACCTGAGAGGGGCTGGGTAACTTGTCAGAAGAGTAGAGGTGGGGACAAGATGTCGCTGTCATGAATTCTATCTTGCTGACTCCTCTCCCTCTCTCTCTCTCTCTCTCTCTCTCTCTCTCTCTCACAAGCGCGCGCGCGCACACACAGCACAAATGCCTTAGAGGGCGGGGGGTTGGGGGGCAGTTACCAATGTCCAGTCCAAGCCAAGCCTCTCGTTTTGCATTCCCCGCACTGCCAGGGGCAGCCAAGTGTAGGCGGAGTGGGGAGGGGCACCCAGAAGGAGAAGGACGAATTTAAAAGGAAAGATTTACGAGGCCATGAAGATGTTTCTCCCAGACTCCTGAGTGCAGGAGTCTGACTTATTTATTTTATTTTCATTTGTAACCCAAACCTTCCCCTGACTCCCATTGGCCCCAGCTGAGAGGGGAGAGAGGGCCGGGCCGTCAGGCGTTGATCGCCGGGCCAACAGGAGACCGTGTGGCGTGATGCTGACGCAGCCCACTGACAAGCCAGCGAGAGGCCCAGGGGAGCAGCTCTGAGCCAAGCAGCCAGAGCCAGGCAGGTAGGGAGCTGACGGCTGGGGAATTGCTAAGAGGCGCTGGGCTGCTGGGGGAGGCTGGTGAAACAGTGGACTCGGAGAAGGTGCCAGTCTGTGATGCACAAACACTGTTGTTTACCGGCTTCCCTTTGAGACTTCTCCGCTTCCTCCGTTCCATCAAGCTCCCCACCGTTTAAACTTCCTCTCTCCCTTCCCTGCCCACGTGATCCATCACCAGCTCAGTCCCCCCATCTCTATTCTGTAACGTTTCTCTCCCCCACTCCTTTTGGGAGAAGGAAGAGAGCAGATGAATACACATTAATAACATCAAAATGTCACTTAGTGGTCAACTGGAGAGGGACAGTCTCCCTGCTGTCCTCAAGGCAAACTATTGAATTGGGATCTGCAGAGCCAGGAGAAAGAACAGGCTGGAGGATTAAGGGGATGTCCGCGCTGGGATTCACTCACTCGTGGTGCAAAGGCACAAGGTGCACGAGCTATCCAAGGCTTGAGGACGGCTCACCACACTCCCTGGCGGGAAGCATCCCAGGAGAAGGGGGCAGTCTCCCCAGGCTGGAGTCCTCTTCTGAGAAGATGGAAGTTGGAGGGAGAGGGGAAGTGAAGTTTCAGGCCTATGGACAAGTCCTGAATCCTTTTCAGAACAGTGACCCCCAACCTTTGCACTTAACATGCCCATTTACTGAGGATCATAGGATCCTTTGCAAAGCCATCCCAAGTGGGAAGATCCATCATCCTTCTCATGCAAAAACAATGAAGAAAAAACCCAAACCTTTACTGATCTGCTTGCATTTACCCATCTTGCCCTGTCCCTTTTCTGGATGATGTTCAAATGATGTGAAACCCTCCGACCTCTCCCTTGGCACTGCCTATAACCACCCAGGCCTCTGACCCAGACCAAGCAAGATCACCGTTTTCACTCACTAAATGCACAGAACAGACACTGCCGATCTGAGGGCTGGAGGACTCAGACTGGCTGACCACTGGTGACTCTCAGCAGCCTGAGGTCACATGCTCCCTGCTCCTGAGGACCCCTGGGTCTCTGCTCCTCCACCTCCCTACTAGATGACGGGTTGCGTCATTCCCAATATATAGAAGGAACAGCAGAGGCCCGCTTGAGTGGAGGTGACTCGAGTCGGTCTGATTATCTGTTGTAGGGGAAGGGGTGATGCTGGAGACGTTGCATCAGCCCAGGGCCTATGCTGTGAGTGTTTCGCTCCACCCCAGGAGTGGGAGCCGCAGGGCTTAGCATCCAGTCTCAACTCGGACACCTGCTGCATCCAGAAGAAGCACTCAGGTCTGACTTCCAGACTTAGAATTGTCACTCAGCAATCACGTTAACTACATCACTGAAAATCCTCTGTGTCTCCCTATTGTCCTTGTAATAGAATCATAGCCCCTTACCACAATACTCAGGACCCTGGATGGTCTGGTTTTGCCCATTTCACCCCTCTCCCCGTCTCTCCCCTCCTCCCCAGCCACGTCAGCCTCCCTCCGTCCCTGAAGTCACGCAGGCTTATTTGTACCTCATTGTCCCTCCACCTATAATGTCCTCAAGTGCCTGGGGTCTGTCATTCCTTGGCCCTCAGCAAACACTGGGCTGCTCACTGGGTGGATGAAGTGTGAGTGCAGGACAGCAATAAAGCAATGGCACCCCTAAAGGAAAGTTTTTCGGGGGAACCAGTTTGAAATTTGATATATTTTCTTAAACCCAAGCAGTCATCATGGGAAATAGAAGAATCTTTCATTAGTTCGCTAATTCATCCATTTAGCGGGTACCTATGGCCCTCTTGCACCATCTGTCTCCCCTAACCACAATTTGAGCTCCAGGAAGGCAGGGCCTTGTCTGTCTTGGTCACCATCAGCACACAGACGGCGCTTGAGAAATGTCGGCTAGAGGAACGAGTGAGTTAATGAACAGACGAATGAATGTGATCTCAAGCTAATTGCTTAACCCTCCGAGCCTCAGTTTCCTCGTCTTTAAAGTATGACTAACGCCAGCGTCCTCGCCTGCTTCAAAGTGTTGGCGAGAGTAAGACATGTGCATGAGACCTGGTTTCCCAACACAGAGCGTGAGGCGGGGAGCAAGTCCTGCCGCTCTGTTTGGAAGGTGCAGTCCTGGGCTTCAAGAGTGAAGGCAAAAGGGGAAGAGACAAGAAGAATGGGAAGAAACGAAGACGACGCGTCACCGCATTGACCACTGCTCCACGTGAAGTCATGAAGAGGCACAACCAGCCACGTGGCAGGAGCATCCACAGGACCACACGGGACCTGTTGTACAGAGAAACTACACCTTGAAGCAATCCATGAAGGAAGGATGGGCATGCGCTGATGCTCACGCACTGGAGCATCTACTGCCCCATCCTTCCAGAAGGCCTCATCCTGACGCCCCAGGAAAGCACCCAGGAAGTCTACTCCTGTGTCCTTCAGCGCGACATTTCATCTCTGGGAGAGCCAGAGTCCCAGGGCTGTGGCAGGTCGGCCTCCAGGTGAAGCCCTGCAGCCCCACAGCTCCAGAGGAGACCCTGCTCCAGAACCAGCAGCTGGGTGTCCAGGCCAGGGGGCGAGTGAGGATGGGAAACTCCAACGAGGATAAGAGAATACACATGAGATTTTTTTTTTCTTTTGAGGAAGATTAGCCCTGAGCTAACTGCTGCCAATCCTCCTCTTTTTTTCTGAGGAAGACTGACCCTGAGCTAACATCTGTGCCCATCTTCCTCTACTTTATGTGTGGGACGCCTGCCACAGCATGGCTTGACAAGCGGTGTGTAGGTCCGTACCCAGGATCTGAACCAGTGAACTCCAGGCCACCGAAGCAGAATGTGTGAATTCACCCGCTGCACCACTGGGCTGGCCCCTACATGAGATATTTTTGATAAAGTATCTGAAAGTGATTTGAAAACTGTAAAGCCAAAACAATGAAAACCGATGTTGTTTTACTGGTCTTTTTTTAAATTTCAAGTGTGTTTCCAGTTCGTAGTTTCTGCACTTGTGTGAGTTTGATAAGCCGGCTAGATCATGCAAATGAAAAGCATCTCCCCTGTTTCCACGGTTATTGTAGAAACAGCTCCTCTCTGAAATAAGCCACTTCGTCTCCTATAAAAATCCTTCCATCCAAAATAGAAACATAAATGTGCTTTGTTAAAGTGGCTTTTTTTTTTTTTTTTGCTGTGTTTAGTTTGTATTATTGAGAGAAAACAGCAAATATGAGCAATCCACATGGGAGATACTTTTCATTCAGGAAAGCCCCTGCCTCTTGAGTCTGCTTGCATTACTCCTCTTCTATAACACCAGCTTCCTTGAGCCAGTTCTTAGGCTGGTGTATTGTCTACACGGAGATCAACTTTAACAGACCTCCAGTGTGCCAGTAGATGTTAATAGCACAGAGTCATGTAATGGTCAAAACACAGAGATTTCCTCACCTGAGACGCCTCCATCAGCAATTTCATAACTTGTTGACATGTGGCCCCTCATCAGGTTTTATCTATGAATCCAAGACCCATGCTATTTAGAGTCAGCCCAAGCTGGGGTCAGCCTGAACTGAGGAGCCCATGTGTTTTGGGTTTTGATTGCATTCGAGAGCCCGGTACAATGAAACTCCTGGCACACAGTAGGGCACACACAGGTACATAACTCAGTAAATAAGTGACAGAAGGAATGGACGTCGTCAGTTTAGAGCAGAGATTTAAAATTAAGGCACGGGCCCCAGAATGAGTGGGTCTGGGCTCCAGTCCCAGCCTTGTCACACAACAGATGGTGTGATGTGGGGCAGTGTGTGACCTCCTTGCGCCTCAGTCTGTGCCTGGACTCTCTCACCTGTAAAAATGTGATACCCCCATGGGTCTGTCTCGACGATTAGATGAGGCATGGAGCGTAAGTCTAGCCCAGTGCCCAGCACCAGCACCAGGACACTCAGCTTCGCTTTGATGGAGATTTTGAGTGCGCTGCCAGCTCCCACCTCGCCCGTGGAAATCAGGGGAGGACGTGCTTTTCCCTCACGCCACCTGCCTTCACTGTTTCAACCAGGGCCAGGTTTACACATGTTTAAAATCCATTGTAAAACCTGCCTTAAAAAATTTGTGTAGCCAAAGGGAATCTCATACTGGGCACACCATGTATGTCACTTTGTGATACTCTGTGTTTTTAAACGAGGTGCTGCCAATTAATTTAAGTATTTTATTGGACATTTTACTGTTCCTGCGCCCCAAGGCTTTTTAAAGCAGCGACCAATTTTTTAAATCAAATAGATAAATGTAAAGTCATTGCACTTGAAATAACAGCAGCACAAGCGGTAGGGCCAGAATTTCCATTTGGGCTGTTTAATTATTTGCCTAATGGCCTGGAGGTTTTCCTAAAGCTTAGGGGATGAGCAGTGGGGTTGGTGGCTAACACCCCAAGCCCTTTACCTGGTGTCACCCAGGCCCCACGTCCACTCCCTGAATGAAGGTCCAGCCGAGATCTGAGCCATGTGGGACTTGCTCATCCTCCCGGGAGAAGTCATCTGGCTCCACTATTTCTCAAGTCTCTTTGACAGCCAGTTGTGTCTCCCTGATCCACAATGGAATAATGGATAATGAGTCATCATTGTAGACGCTTCCTGTAAACTGTTGCCTGTAACTATATTGCAAGCTGCAAAGCACCTTAATTTTAGTACAAAATAGCTCCCTACTATCCAAAATATAAACTGTTTTCTTGTGGAACCACTGAAGTTAAGAACTTTAAAATTAGCGTCATTAATGGTAGAATATTCACGCATTCCGTCGTCCTACGGGGACGCAGCATGGAGCACACAGCATCACTTTTGAAGAACTCTTGACACAATGTTTAACCTAAATTGAGCCAAGCTTTTGACTTAACTTCCAGTTTATAAGTGTAGGGAAGAGAGGGAAAAGTTAAATAAAACCACAGCAGAATAAGAAAGATCCAGAATGTGGGAAATTCTACAAGATAACCGGCTTAGTCTCTTAAAAAGTGTGATGTCATGGAAAAAAATGGAGGGGGGGATCTGTTCCAGATTAAGAGACCGAAACACCAAACACAATGCATGACTTTGATTGAATCCTGGTTTAAAAAATAACAGATATAAAACATATTTCAGGGATCATTGGGGAAATTTGAATTTAACTATTAGATAATATTAGAGAATTACTGTTAATGACCTAAATATGATTATACTGAAGAATGTTCTTTTTTTTAAGAGATAAATACTGAAGTATTTACCTTTGAAGTATTACATCCAAATGATCAGTGAAATATTAACAATTATTGATTCTAGGTGGTTGGTACCATATGGGTAGATAATTGTACCATCCTTTCAACAATTTAGCATGTTTGAAAATTGTCATGATAAAAGAACTTTTGAAATGTGGATTTTCCTGCATGAACTTCTGAAGTTATTAGCAATTTGGGCACTTGAGAACTCAATGTTTCTACTTCAGGAACTGGGACGTGTTAGGGGGAGGAAGGGCCTATCTTAAAATCTGGCTCCTACGTCCTATTCAGTGCACCATGTAATGTCTCTGTACTTCAAGTCACCATTTCAAAGGAAATAGGTGATCATTATTCTTTGCCTGTAGACTTTGCTAAGAGTTTGATGAGTAAACAGATCAGGTACACAATATTTCATGTATGAAGTGTATCTGTTTCATTATTTATTAGACGGAGCCTATGTAATCCTCCCTCACCTCCGCGATCGAATATCACGTTTCCTTACCCTTCTGCAATGCAGATTTCAAAGTCCTAGACCTATTAAAACTGGGCTCATCTTCCCACGTTTCTCATAAGTTAGTTTCTAAATCTAAGATGAAAGAATTTCTCAGCACAATAATTCATATAGAAAACACATCTTGGAACCAAATACATAGTTTAATCATTGTGATAGGGGAAGGGACAACCATTTGATGAATGAAATAGAGAGAAGCCAGGATTTGTTTAAACTGGAAAGCCAGCACTATCTGGGGCTCCTGTGTCTTCTCTGAGTCTCACATTCAAAGCTCTTACTACAATCACAGCGTGCGAGGTCAACAGTGGTGCCACCACTCTCTGGGTCTGTCCCTGGGCATTTTAGCTAAAATAGGGAATAAGTGTACATGAAATTCTTCAGTCAGGGGTCAAAGTGGAACTAGAAACCAGGCCCTGAACACCGAATATGTCTTGAATTGTTCTTGTCTGGAGGATTGACTCCCCTGGAAACACTTTAGTCTGCAACTTTCAATAAAGCACCGCTCGATTAGAAGAAGGAGCCTCTGCGTTGGGAGAGCTCAACATACTAGTCTCATCTGGGCCCTGCTTCTGAGATACCTCGCTAAGGAGGTGACTTTCATTCCATCTGAGACACCTCACCAAGGGAGGTGACATTGATTCCGTCCATGTTTTCCTTCTTTCTTTTATTCTTGGATTTATTAAATTCCCACTGGATGACAAGCACTGTTCTAGGTACTTAAAAGAGAGTAGATAACATAAGAAAATCAAGATTCTCACCTCTTGGAAGTTATGCTAGTGGGGGAATGGAAGAAGGTTAGTAATGAATAGGGAGCAAGGAAGATGGAGTGAGCCGGACCTACCTTAGATATTGTGGTCCAGGAAGCCCTCTCTGAGGAGGTGACCTTGGAATTGAGGCCATTGATCAGAGTCAGCCATGTGGCAGAGGAACCAGCTAATGGAAATGTTCCAGGGCAGGCGCGAGCCTGGTGGATTGGAAGGACAGCGAGAAAGCCCAAGTGACTGGAGCATGGAGAGTGACACAGAGTGACATGAAAAGTAGGTCTTGGTTAGGAGACTGGACTTGATTCTAACTCACTGGCCAGCCATTGGAGGGTCTCCCCTATTGCCCTCTTGCAGGGGCCCAAAATTTGGTTCAGATGTCAACACTAATGACACCGTGCCTACACCAACGGGGTGTGAAAAGTTTTGTTACTTATACAGCGAGGTTTTCTGAGGGCAGAAAGGCAGGCTTCCCAAACTTGTCTGAAAATGAGTTAAGAGAGCTGGAAAAAGAGATGGGCTTGGGTGTTTTTTGTTGTGGCAATGGGGACAGGTTGAGGGATCCCATGCACCGTCCCAGTAGAAATTCTCCAAAGAGGCCATGGAAATGTCCAGAAGAGAAAGGGGAGGCAGTAAACATTTACTAAGTCCTGCCTTGAGCTACAACATTTAAGGGGTCGGAAAGCAAGATTAGAAACATGGGGGAGTAAGAGGAAAAGGATGCAGACAGGTAGCCACCTCCTTCTCTGACCCCTGGCTGTCCATGTGTGTCAGGCCTGAGTTGCCACCACAAGCTGCCTGACCCAGGGTCACACACCAGGTCTTTAGACCAGGACTCTAAAGAAAGCAGACGCTAATGCAACTCCATTCCCGCGCTCCAGGAGCTCTCCCAGGCCAGTGGATAGAGTGTCTGATGTTGAGGTGTTCATAGAGCACTAAGGGGGGCACCAGGAAGATGACATCTATGCACAACCTTGAAGAACAGACCCCCTTCCAGACAGAAGGAAGAGCACGTGCAAAGGCAGGAGAGCCGAGAAAGTACGACAGCTTCAGGGAATCGCAAAACATTCCACATGCATCCTGCGTTGCTAACTTGCCAAAATACAAGAAATGAGATGTAGGCAAGTATCAGACTGTGCAGGACCTGGTAAAAAAAAAAAAATGACTTCACTTTACTTGGAAGGAAATAAGGAGCCATGAATGGATTTTAAGCAGTGTTGGCAAATGGGGCTTGCATTTTTGAACACTTCCTTCTGGAAGCAGTATGAATGAGTGAAGGGGCCAGAATGGAGATGGGGAGACTACATAAGAGACTGCTACAACATTCCAGGCAAGAGACGACGAGGGCTGAGCCAGGGCTGGGGCAGTGGCAGTGGCAATGGTAGTAGATGGAGTGAGGAGGACAGCTTCAAAGGGAAGTGACCTGTGAGGAGAAAGGTGACCTGAAGTTTCTGAGCTGAATGACCAGATAGATGGTGGTACCATTAACTGAAGCGTCGCTTGAAGAAGGAAAATCCTGTGAAAAGATGTGAAATATGATGAGATCAGTTTTGGGCTTGCTGAGTTGGAAGAGTCTGGATAAAGTTGGATAAAGCTGTCAAGCGTGGTGTTGGGATCAGCAGTCAGATCTGGTCTGGAGGTACCCGGAGATAGTGATTTAGGTGGCGTGAATAGTTGAAGCCACAGATATTGACGATTCCCATGAGAGATCCATCCATTTGGGTTGAATTTCTCAAACTCCTAGCATCCACAGGCAACTTATGATGTATTCATCACACATGCAGACAACCCATTTAGGCTTAACATTTTATCATAGGGGCCAGCCCCATGGCGGAGTGGTTAAGTTCATGTGCTCCAGTTCTGCGGCCCAGGGTTTGCTGGTTCAGATCCTGGGCACAGACCTACACGTTGCTCATCAAGCCATACTGTGGTGGCATCCCACATAGAACAACTAGAATGACCTACAGCTAGGATATACAACTATGTACTGGGGCTTTGGGGAGAAAAAACAAAGAGGAAGATTGGCAACAGATGTTAGCTCAGGGCCAATCTTCCTCACCAAAAAGCATACCTTTAAAAAAAATTACCACAATATTTTAAATACTAAAATTAAACAGATTATCTTAAATTAACATCAACAACAGTAATTTTTTCACTAAGATGGATGATTATCTGCACACTCTTGAAGATAATATGATGTGAATCTTCTGTTGGGCTCCTGAGTGTCCCCTTCACTGGATGAGAAAATCAAAAGTATTGGCTCTCATCTCAAGTTACTTAGGTAGTAGTGGGAAAAGAAAAAAAACTCTAAACTCCAGACAATGTGCTTAAAGTGACTATCTCAAAGAAAATGTATATGTTCCTATGTGTATTTGCTTTTCAGCTACAAGTAATAAAAACTTAAAAATTGCTTTAGAAAATAATTGTTTCACATCAATTAGAAGGACGATATTGTTCCCACCGTTGGTCAAGATATCTTCAGCTTAAGGTCTAGTTCACATCTTACCTTTTAGTTCAATTAGGAAACTCTAACCACAGCTAGAGGTCGTTAGGAATAGCAGCAGACGCTCCATGGCTCCCCCAGATAGTTCTGGGTAGTCAGAACAACGCCGAGTCCAAAGGTTTTGGAGAGCTTTCTTGCTGAGACGTACCGTCCATGTTCTATCGGATGCTGAACTGATAAGAACATCATGCCCAAAGATGGAAACTTTGAACGTTTCAAGTGATGACAAGGAGGTGAAGACACATGGGTTCCCAGCTCCCTTTTTGGTGGCTTTGATCTCCTGATTGCGTTTGCTGTTGTTCTCTTCTAGTCTTTTGCATGTGGTTTTGAAATATGTGCAATAATATATTATTAATTTATTTTTCCAACACGCAAAACAATCTACTGTCAGGAAAGAGTAAAAATCTCATTAATTAAACCAGATGCACCACAGTTTAGTCCGACAAAGAATCCAGGATCTTATTTTTTTTTTTTTTTTTTTTTAAGATTTTTTTTTATTTTTTCCTTTTTCTCCCCAAAGCCCCCCGGTACATAGTTGTGTATTCTTCGTTGTGGGTTCCTCTAGTTGTGGCATGTGGGACGCCGCCTCAGCGTGGTCGGATGAGCAGCGCCATGTCCGCGCCCAGGATTCAAACCAACGAAACACTGGGCCGCCTGCAGCGGAGCGCGCGAACTTAACCACTCGGCCACGGGGCCAGCCCCCAGGATCTTATTTTTAGCATGAAAACAACATGTAGTTTTTTTCCTTTAGACCCTGATCTAATAGGTTCGGTCTATTCAAGATAATGAATACATCACTGAGATACACCATCTAAACAAGCCACTGGCTGTCATAGAAATGGTGTTTCCTGGAAGTGTTAACATCAAAGAAAAATGTCGAGGGTTTTTTTGGTGCAACTTTAGGAAGGAACTTCAGAGGACCTGGTACAGGTGACGGCGCGCTTCTCCCTGAATGCAGCGGCTCCTCTTCTAGACGCGAACTCTGCAGGAACTCCCCCCGTGTGCCGGGACACGAACCAGACTCACGTCAGTGTTGTTTATAACAGAAAAAAAAGCGCAAACAGCGTAAATGTCCATCAACAGGAAAACGGACAAATAAACCATGCTATAAATAAATGAACAAAGTAAACCTACATGTATCAACATGGATCAATCCCAAAACCTCAGGTGGAGGGGAAAAGTTGCACAACTGTATTAGGGTATGACACGATTTACACCACGTTTAAAAACACACCACGGACCTGGATGCTGTCTATCAGTTACACAGACGCAGTGATATTGTCGCACAGTTACAGCAGCAACAAACGCCGGGTGAGCATGTGATTTGTCTACTAGGATGGAATAGGCTGCAATGTGGCAAAAATCATATTCCGAAACCTCAGTGGCTTATAAAGACATATTTCTTGCCCCTCTGAAGTCTCATGTGGGTCAGGTGGTCCTCTTACACCTTGAGGCTGGGAACACGAGCCTCCAAGACGGACCACCAAGAGGAGGGGAGAAGATGCACCCTTGCTCTTTCTGCCTTAATCCAGAAGGGATTTCCACTCATAGGCCACCGGCCAGAACTTCACTTGAGCCCAGATTGACAGATATTACTGAGCTCTAACTCTCTGCTATGGTGGAAAGCTCTGAAACAGGAGGGGAGGGCAGGGCAGGGCTCTAGGAGGAATTCGTAGGGGACTTCAATTCCCAAATATTTCAGCACTTTTGAAAAATCTGAGGCTACTGTGGCAGAGGAAGCCTCGATAAGGCTGAGTGGTGGATCCAGGGATATCCATCACGTTGTTCTCTCTGTCCGCTTATTTGTATTATTTCATCAATGTTTTTTAAAAAAATACATTTCCGCCCATATTTCATTTGTGTCGGTGCCTCGTGTTTGATAGCCAGCGGACCCGCATAGGGAAAACTAATCTTCGATTCTTTCTACAGCATCCTGAAATCCCACCATGGCCATCATTTTATCTTATCTACCAATTGTTACTATTTCCTTCCACACAGCATATTGTTGGTCACCAGCTATTCTCTGGGAATGACGTTACGTGTGGCTTGGCACCCAGGGGTACCCTCTTTTATTCAGCAAACGCTGACTGTATATTCTCAAAGATGAGGCACAATTACAGTTCCTAGGGACAAACAAGACCCGTGTTCTCACAGAACTTATGTTGTAGAGAAAGAGGATGGATGTTAAGGAAACAAAAAGTAAACAAAATAATTTCTGGGAAATAGCTGCGAAAATAAGAAAACAGGGTAGTGAGATGGAGAGCAACGTGGGGAGTTCTAACACTGGGACGTTAGGGAGCTGGCATCTGAGTGACAAGACAGAGGCGGTCAGGGTATAGGCTGAGGAGATGGTTCCAGGCAGAAGGAACGCCGGGCTCCGTGCTGAGCCCATAGGTAGAGCTCCATCAGATCCTTCTCAACGCTGCGTCTCACAGGACGACTCACAAAATCATTAACTAAACAAAATTCTCTCTCCCTCGGAGTTTTAGAAAAACACAATGTAAAGCCATCACGCACTCACCTTTAAGTGTACGTAGCACTCATACGCCAAGATTCAGCCCACTGACGTGCCCAGTTAAGGTCGCTGCTGGTCCTCGCACACGCGCTTGCAACTTCTCCTCCATCTTGTCTGTCACTGATATCATGGGACTTCGACAGGTGACCTGATGTGGGAATTTGCTAATGTCTCATTCCTCTTTCTTTCCAGGAACAATGTTTTAATTAACTTTGTTGTTCAATCTTCTTGTCGAAAGTGTGACCTATAACGTTCTTCCTACAAGAAAAAAACGTGAAATGTGTCATTCTCTTCCCTACCTTTAGAGACAAAATTACTCGCTTTTGTATCAGGAATTATTTTGCAGTTGTTCTAGAAAAACTCACTTGGTTTACCGGAGAGGACAGTGGGCTTCAAGGGGGTGCACACAGGAGTAATAATAATTATTATTTCTATAATAACTAGTATTTATTGGGCCCTTGCTATCTGCCAGGCATTATGCTAAATGCTTGCATGACATTTAAATCTCACAACAACACTTTGGGGAAGGCTTATTATTTAAATTTTACAAATGGAGAAATTGCGCCTTAGAAAGTTTAGATAACTTGTGTATGACCACATGTTCTAGAAGCAGGGAACTCAAGCAATCTAACACCACATCTGCACAGCAAAAATCTGACCATCCCAGAACTATCCCACCATGCTTAGATGGGGGCGGAATTAAGGAGGAAGTCAAAGATGTTGAAGGAAAATTAGGCCACTTAAGAAAGAAAACGAGAGCATTAAGAAGAGAGTTTTCAGAAGTTGTCAACAGTGTCCCACGACCCTGAGAGGGAGAACCTTCTTAAATTGTGCACCCCAGGCTCTTCTCTTGCCTCGTGCTGGTCCTGGCTCTGGGGAGGTGGAGAAGTAGTAGATGAGGACAGAGAGGTGCAAGGACAGGCTGATAGCAGAGTATAGGAGGGAGAGGGCAGGAGCTGGGAGGCCAGTTAAGAAACCACTGCAATAATCCAGGCAAGAAGTGATAGGAACTTGGACCAGGTGGCAGTGGGATGATAAGACGTAGTTGGATTCTGGATAGATTTTGAAAGTAGAGCTGATAGAATCTGCTGTCGGACCAGATGCGGAATGTGAGAGAAAGAGAGGAGTCAAGGATGACACAGAAGATTTTACCCTAAGCAACCACACCCGAATGCCAAGTAATTGGAGGTCTAACAAAAAGGCCACCGGTTTTTGGAGTCTAGAAGATGGCGGATGATCTTGGTGAGAGCATTTCCTGGGGAGTGGTGGGGAGGGAAGTAAGGTTGAGCTAAGTTAAGTAATAAATGAAACATAAGGAAGCAGAAGTAATGAATATAAACTCCCCTTGTGACTGTATATGTAAAGGAGACCTATGGTGTCCAGGACTCCCTGGTCAAGGTAAAGTTGTACATATTAAGATGGGAAAGAATTGTGCGTTCACGTGTGAGGAGAGGAAACCAACAGAAAGGAGTGATTAAAAGCACCTAGTAGAGGGAGGGGGGACTAGTTGAGCCGAAGAGATGAAGTGGGTGTGACTGCCCCCCCAGGGCACATGTAGGGGAGCCAGGCCTGAACAAGGAGGAGTCTGGAGGCAGGGAGGGGTGTGGCCATCACTGTTTCTAAGAGAGAGGATCAAGAAGTTGAGTGAGTTCTTGCCTGCTGAGTTATGCATTCTCTGTGAGTTAGAAGGTAATATAAGCTGGGTGTAAGGTTGTGCAGAGTGAGAACAGTGACAATTTAGAATGTTCTCTTGGGGAAATGTGGCATAAGATTAGGGGCCGCAATGATGGCCCAGCAAAAGCTGGAGATCGCAAACACATAGCTGAACCAAGCCACAAGGTTGTATGAAACAGACGCACAGAGCAGTAAACAGTTTGCGCTGTCCCATTTCCGTCCTTGAACACGGTGGACCTCATCCCGTCCCTTAAGAATTGATAAAACACGGTCTTCAAGGTCAAAACCACAGTTTCAACTATTTAAGAAAAAACGGTGCCCCAATTTTTCCATTCACGTTATGCATAGTCTACAACAAAGCCTAGAGCTAAAATTGGTTTCGGTCAATGTCAGATTTATTCCACTGAAGACCCCCACGTCCCCTGCCTCTTTCACAGTTTTTAGGAATATATCTGCTTTGGTTTTCAGTCTTGTCCATTTCAACATCCAGTTTCCCTGATAGTAACAGATATCACACAATCACGAAATTTCGAATCTCACTTTATTTTATTTTTTTAAACGGAGAGAAGATTATTCGGTCTTTACATAAACCATAAATCTTAAAATTAAACTATTTCATTCTTGAAATTTTCCAGCATGCTTTTAAGATTTTGTCAAGTCTTTCTACTCAAAACAGAGATAATTAAATGTAGTTGAAAACCGCCTTATGGTTGCAGTAGGTGTAGAATTTATTTTTTTCCATTGGGCAAGACGTTTAGCAACTTGAACATTAAGCCTTCCATTAAGATTATATTAATATCATAAATATGCAAAAAGGAAATCACTCTGAAAGTTCAAAATAATAGCAATAAGCTTTCCGTCATCTAAAATCTTTTATCTCAAGATCTCGATGCACTTTGCCAACAAGCAGGAGCACCCTGCCCAACCACTTTTGCACGGGGCCAGTTGCAATGCCACCCTCGCCTTACTCACTGACTCAAAATGCTAGTAAGCAAATGCCCAATATAATCATGATTCTAGTTCCTAATGTTTCCTACGGCAGCATTTATTATCTTTAAGAGGACCGGACCCCTAGTCTGTAAGAAATCCCCAGTGGATGTCTCCTTTGCTTTA
The DNA here is from genome assembly GCF_041296265.1 of Equus caballus. Classification (NCBI taxonomy): domain Eukaryota; kingdom Metazoa; phylum Chordata; class Mammalia; order Perissodactyla; family Equidae; genus Equus; species Equus caballus. The sequence goes on from NC_091701.1 coordinate 82,174,292, forward strand.
TTCTTTAGCCACAGCTGATGGGGTGTGCGGGGCTGACGGGGGCAATGGGGGAGGGGTAGCTCTGGCGCACTCCACACGTGTGACTGGAGAAATAGCCACATGTCTCACACGGCGACACACCTGCACACAGATGCAATCACGGTAGAAATGAATCAGGGCCCTTGAGGCAAGAGCCCATGACTGACGCTCTCTGAGAAGCCCAGGGGCCACCCGGCACACCGGCTGGATCAGGGCCATTCGGGAACAAAGCACAGGAGAGCAAGGGCAAAGGAAAGGCAGGGGCTGACGCGCTGGCTTCCAGAGTTTGGAACCCGCCGTTGTGAGATGACGCTCGGGTCAGCCTAGGGCGCCAGAAAGGGAAACTGAGCTTTGGCCTGAGTCATGCATGCCAGCTCTCTGAGATGGACCGCCACTTCCTTTCCCCCTCTGGCCTCAGTTTCCTCACCTCTCAAAATGAGGAAATTACACAACCATGTCAGGAAGCCTCTTTCTGCTTCCAACACCCTATGAAACGCTGGTGGTCTGTTTCCTGTCCCCTCGAGAGAAATAGAGTCTCATAAAAAGAAGTGGAGGGACTCACTCTTCAAAAACCTGTTTCGGATTCTCAAAGAACTTTAACAAGGTCCCCCGCATGTTTCCACACAACTTCCATTTGAAACGACAAAGCAGCCCTGACAGTGGAGAGGAAGAGCCTTTCTCCTTGCTCCTCCGCCCATGAGTGAAAGGCTCTTAGCCACATGGCCAGCCGCACTGCTGCGGACAGAAGCAGGAGGAGCCTTTCTGACCACTCCAGGCTTCTGAGTGCCTGATGTGGAGGGTCTCTCGCCACAGGCCAGTTCCACCTAGTCACCACCTTCTAAGACATTATTCCTTAAAGTGTCTTTTTCCTAGAGTCACTTCCCAGGGAGTCATTTATTAAAGAAGCAACAAAAATCCGTAAGTATGTCAGCCTCATTTTTCACCTGAAGGAGAGGTGAAAAAGAAAGATAACATTTCCCAGCCTGGGTCAAGCTGAATTTAGGACTTTAAAACAACTAGAAGAACATTTTGGGGAGGGAGCCCGGCAGACACTCACACAGGGCAGAGGTTACAGAACACACACGTGTCCCAAGATAGTGGTTTTGCTTTTGAGAAAGTGGGAGGAGGAGGGGGTTGTCCCAGATTTTTCCTTTTAATTGATGCCACTGGAAACCAAGTCTCGTCAGCTGTGGAGGGTGTCTAAGGTCTTGTGACTCTCTTAGGTGGACGAACAAGGGCCTATCGAGTAACCAGAGAGAGCTGAGCAGGGCTGAGCTGTGGGTGGGTCACCCCCAGACCATGGCTGCAGGAGAAACCTCGTGACCACACCAAGAATACTGTGCTCTGCAGCCTCCTCCTCGTGTCCTTTGAAAGCTGTAAACAAAAACAAAAGCCAGACATGTCCCATCAGAAAGATGAGTGCTGAAAAACTTTGTAAGTGTCTAGTTAGACACTCTTCAGGTATCTGAATATAGGGTTGTGTTTTTTCTGTCTTTTTTTTTTTTTTGAGGAAGATTAGCCCTGAGCTAACATCTGCTGCCAATCCTCCTCCTTTTTTTGTTTTTGCTGAGGAAGATTGGCCCTGAGCTAACATCTGTGCCCATCTTCCTCTGCTTTATGTATGGGATGCCTGCCACACCATGGCTTGCCAAGCAGTGTGTAGGTCTGCACCCTGGATCCAGATGGATGAACCCGGGCCGCCAAAGCACAATGTGCAAACTTAACCACTGTGCCACCAGCCAGCCCCCTGGATACGGGTTTTAGATTGGGGTGAGAGCCAGCTATAGGAGAAAAGGAAGTCAGTTCTTTTTATTTCCAGAGAAAACGGGAAGTTGCTTTGTTGAAGATTAAAGCCGTATCAGGGCAGCCCCAAGCCTGCCAGTTCACTGCTCCAGCGTGTATTGTCCCGCGTGTTCTGGCGTGAGTGTTATCCACTTTCACTCAGCTTGGTAACAGCAAGTCTAAAATCAACATTTGCAAAACCAGCCGGATGAGGGGCTCCACTGGCTCTGTAAACAAGCTCCCTGATGCCCCGAAAGTGAGATTCACAAAGATCTGTGTCTGCATAGGATCTTCAGGAGCACAGAGACGATAAGAAGTGAATACTAGGCTCAGGCATAAAAAATATAGCCAAGATATAATTTAGTGTTGTTCAAAGAAATTGCGCATTTATATAGAAAACAATGACTCTATATAAAAAACTTCACTGTTTATGGATTCGGTTTTACCTAACATCGTACCATTTGCCATTGTGCTTGTCCCGCAAACATTGACACATAAACTGCCTTACTTTTTGTACATCAAGCCAACAACGATCCCATGCCTTCTACACATCCCAAATCATACAGTCGCCGTGAGAGGTACAGAGCCAGGCTGTGTACAGTGCTCAGCAACACTTGCGACGTGCGTTTCAGCCGCATCCCCAACAACACAGGTTCTTTCAGGTCATACATGGGCTGCCTTTGTCTTCTAACGATCCATGTGATCTGTAGCAGAAATTTTCCCAGTGGAACCAATGAAAAGACCAACCGTCCAGGTTTGCCCAAGACTGAGAGTTTCCTGGGATGCCGGACTTTCCGTGCTTACACCGAAAGGCTGCAGGCAAACCTGAAGAAGGTGGTCACTCTGAAGAGCCGAGGAAGCAATGAAATCAGTAAATCATGAGTGTTACATTCACTATAATTCTGACCACCAGTTCCAAGGCATGGAGGTTTCCCCTACCAAGAAGCAATTCTCCGACACCAGCTGGGTGTCATACGGTTCAACTCAGATCTGATACTACGCAGGGAGATAGCATCAGATCCCACAGGCTAAGGGCTCAGTCCTACAAGTCTGCCGCCTACTTCAGACCCGATCCTAAGTCCAGGTGTCACCTGCGCTTCTGACCCACCAGCTATAGAGGACGGTTCCCGCGACGCCCTCGGGTTTGATTAGTTTGCTAGAACGGCTCACAGAACTCAGGGAAACATGTTACTTACTAGATCCCCGCTTTATTACAAAAGGATATAACTCAGGAACAGCCAGACAGGCGAGATGCATAGGGCAGGGCGTGGGGAAAGGGCGTGGAGCTTCCATGCCTTCTCCGGGCACCCCACTCTCCATGCATCTCCATGGGTTCACCAGCTCAAAAGCTCTCCAGCCCACCCTCCCCGTCCTGTTGAGTTTTTATGGAGAATTCATTACACAGGCAAGATTGATTAAGTCATTGGCCATTGGCGATCGAGCTCAATCTCCATCCCCCTCCCCCCTCCCTGGAGGTCAGGGGTGGGAGTGAAGCTGCAGCCCTCTCATCACCTGCTTGGCTCCACTGCCAGCCAGTCCTCAAAGTCACCTCATTAACACAACAGAAGACACCTTTGTCGTTCTCATCACTTGGGAAATTCTCAGGGTTTTAGGAGGTCTGTGCCAGAAACGGAATGAAGACCAAGTGCAAACTTCTTATGAGAAATCACAACACCAGCCTCACACACGTGCTGCCCTACTCTCTCTCTCTCCTCCTTCCGTCCCATCTTACTCTCTTAGGGTAGCTCTATGGCACATTCACTAAGACCCAGACTCTAGCTTCCAAGTAGATAGGAGTCTAAGTTCCAGCTTTGCCATGACCTTTTAAAAATCTTGAACAACTAATTAAACTTCTCCAGCACTGTTTCCTTATTTGTGAAATGCCGGAAGTTTGTGACAATTGAGAAAACGCCTGTGACATATGTCACACTCCATATGTGTTAAGCATCGTCATCTCACAGATCACACATTAGATACTTCAGACTTTCAGTGTGCTGGTTCTGGTGAGACTGACTTCAGGTCACTGAGTGCCAGTGGGGAGCAAACCTTCCACCACAGGGCATTTGCTGGGCCAGAAGCAGGTCAGTCCTTTGTCCCTCCATTAGTGCAAAGCCAAGAAATGGGCAGAGCTGGAGCAATGTTCTGTCTGTCCAGAGCTTTTTCAGTTTTCCTTATCCAGCCTCTTAACCAAGGTCCTTGCATTATTGCTTTCATACACATCACACATGCACAGAGACACACACATGGACACATCATATAAATACACACAAACACAGAGACACACACACATACACACACACACCATATAAACACACAGACACGCCATATAAAGACACACACACACACACCCCACATAAAAACACATGCACAGAGGTTTTTATACTGTTGAGATGGGAGAAGCCAAATAAACATTTTTTCCTTTGTTTCTCAACAATTTAGGAAGTCTGCGGAAAACGGCGTGGCGCTCACTAAAGAGGGACTGAAGACCTGGAGAGGCAGGCCGGGGGGTGGAGGAGGGAGAAGTATTGGGAAAGGAATGTGCAGAAGGGAGATTCTTTTGGCCACAGAGTTCAGCAGGAAGCCCCACCTCCAGGGTGTGTGACCTCTTGGTGATTTCCCTGGGGAGTTCCCCCAGAAAACCTTTGTTCCAGGATCAAGAGGACGCTGAGCTTGGTAAATTCCCCAACAGAGGGGCCCGGTGGGCAAGGAGCTAAGGACGGGCAGGGACCAGGGTCTGGGCAGGTTTCCCCTTCCTGCCCTGACAGCCATGAGTGTGAGCTCCGCCAGGAAGAGGGGATGCCGTGGCCGGGGCGTCTCTGGTGGTTTCCTTTGTCCCTCGGCTTCCTGAGTTTGAAATGAAGGGATCTGAGGCTCTGTGACCACTCTCATCGTCTGGGATTCTTTCCTCAAGAGGCGTTCCTGAATTTGTGAGGACTGCCAGGAAAGAGAGTGAGTCACGGCTTCTGAGCAGACAACACCGGCTTTAGAAATTCCCAGAGATATGGCTTGTTTATGGGAGAGGAAACGGAGCTATTCTGAGCCACCAGGGGAAGAGGAAACACCGCTCAGTCTTTTAAAAGCTGCGTTGAAAGGTCACACAAGCAGCCAGAGAGCCAGCAAGAACCTGGGATAGACCCTGCTGTGGGCAGTTCACTTATCGACACCTTAGAGGCTATTTTGGGGCTTGGCATTTAAAATGCAAGACCCACAGCATTGAAATTCCACTGCTAGTCTCAAGTGGGAGGCATAAGGAGGCTCCGAGGGTGAGCCATGGGGTGGGGGATGCAGTGATGGCGGTTGGGGCTGGCGGACGGAGGGAGCAGGGCCTGTACCCTCAGTTGGAGGGAAAGGGGCACCTACACCACCTTTGACGATTTTCTAACTTCGTCTGTCATGATCAAGCCTCTGATTTTCATTCCCATTGTAGGGGAAGTAAAGTGTCCTCCACCCTCCTTCGTTCTCCAGCTGGACTGACGCAGGACAGCGTAACAGGAGAAACATGTCTGCACTTTATTTACATGTAAATGGGAGCCCTCACAAGAAAAATGAAGACCCAAAGACCCAAAGAAGAGGCCTAAGTGCTTATATGCTAGGTTGAACAAAGAGTAACAACTGTGGAAACGTAACTGAAACATGAGAGAGACTAAAGGAAGGCCAGATGTTTAACAAGCTCTATCAGTACAGATTTCTCACAGCCTCGACTGCGTCTCTGGTGATAAGAAGGTTTCTTTCTCCTGGAACAGGGAGGGCACCTTTCACATAGAAACGTTATCTCCTGCTTTTGGGGAGAAAAAAAGGAACGTCAGATTGCTCTTCTTGTATCAGCTGTTTTTCAAGCACCTTTCACTCAAAGGATCAACATGCCAAAGCAGCATATTTCGGGTGGCATGTCCTGAACTCTCACCATATTCCTTGCCACCTCCTCTTATATCTTTTCTCCGTAGTGTTAACAACTGAGATGTCGACTGTTATTACCTTAGAGAATTGTTCAAAGCTGCCAACTTTGGAGAATGTGACCAAGGAGAGAAACTCAGGGCATCCTTCCCACAACTCTGCTTCTCATGGACTCACTTTCTTGTGTATTGAGTTTGACCCTGAAATATTCAAACTCACAAAGCCACGGTCTACACATTTGTCGTTGTTGGCAGAGTTAGTCAGCTGACCACAGAGATTGATCTCCAAGGGAAAAATAACCCACTGAGTATGCACTGATTCAACAGTCATTAACCAATGTGATAATTTCATAGATACCGCATTTAATAAAAATCAATACCTTTTCCTAATCATAAAGTAAACATTTAAATAGAAATAGGATACCCCTTCAATGTGATAAAGGTGCCTTGGCTTAAAATAAATAAAGATTATATTTAATAGACAAATATTGGAAATATTCAAAATTGGAAACAAACACAAGGAATGTTCCCTTAGTATCACCATCACTTTAGATTCTCTGGCTAAGGCAGTAAGTTGTGAAATGGAAGAAATCAATTTGTAAACTAAGATACTAAAGTACTTGAAAATCACACCAGTATATATCTGGAAAAACCAAATGAATTAGCTAAAGCGTTCTTAATTAATAAAGAGTCATAAAGAACCTGGAATAAGATAAATACCTAACAAGCAATAGTATTCCTATATACGGCAATAACCAGATAGACAATAGATTGGGAAAGAAAAGCTATTTAAATAGCAAGAAATATAAAGCACCTACAAACTCAGTGCGAAATGTATTAAAACTTTTAAAACCTCTATTGAGAGATAATTTTAACAATGAATAAGAAGAGCTACCTTTGTATTAGATGGAATAATTCAACATAAAAATGTCAACGCTTCTCAAATTTATTAAAATATTCTACCCAAAAACGCAACAGGACTTTTCTTGGAAGTCATTAGAATTAGCATTGACTAATTGCTAAGTTTGGTGCTTCTCTTATAACCAGGGCTCAAAACTCTAAACAGGAAAATCTGGCAAGAAATATTCTGAGGGATCGATCTTGTCAGATATCAGAACCTATTATAAAACGTTAATAATTAAAACTGTGAGTTTGATATAAATGTAAAAATATAAACCAAAAGAAAGTAACCAAACACCCTGGAACAGACCCTGTTACAAGCGTCCCATTTATAGACAGCTTTATGGTTTACGAAACTTTCCACCTGCATTATCTTTTCTGCTTTAAAACCATCCTATGAAACAAATGTTATTATTATCCCTATTTTTTTAATGAAGCAACTGATACTCAGAAGTTGACTGACTTGCCCAACATAATAAAACTTAAATGAACCCAGATGTTCTGACCTCCCAGACCAGGCCTCTTTTCACTGTGTTGTTCTCACAAAGCAAAGGAGAATCGACTTTTCTTTTTAGTGATGTTGAAATACGGAAAAAAAAATATTTAGACTTGCCTCTTACACCATACACCCCTGCTAAAAGTAAAGACACAAAAATGTGCAGTTGTTTAAAGATTTCAATACTAAAAATCAAATTAGAGAAACCTTGGCAGAGAACCACGTATGTTACTAGAGACATGAGACAGAACTGGTGTGTGTGATGGCTCCTCACCGAGCCCACTCACGGGCAGGGGCTGCCCCATTCCCTCCTCGGCCCTTACACACCACCCCCAGCCCCTCCAGGTGAATCCCCAGTGTCTTACTACAACGTAAAAGTCCCCACAGTGAAGCTGAAGCTCTCCGGAAAACCGCTGTTGAAAGAAAGTGTAGTCAATCCATTTCTGGGGAGGGATAGGATGCCCAGAGCGTGACCAATTAGGAACCCATATTTGAGAGTCAGAACCAACACAAAAAACCTTTAAGCAACTAATATACAACCCATGCTTATTGTGTGTGGCACCTAATCAACTCTGACGTTGTGGTGAAAAAGCAGGTGCAGACAGTAGACGCACAACAGCCTCGGAGGAGCGGGCAGGACTGCGTTCCGGTGAAACTTTCCTTCCACGAATCGGCAGTGGGCAGACCTGACTTTGAGAACCCCTGTGCTAGACCATTTAAAATTAGTTAGCCCATTACATCAGCCTAAATACCCTTCAGATGAGAAATCAGAAACTGAAAGAGCTTCCTCAGCTTGACCACTTGACGGATCAGGACAGACCAGGTTTTCTCTTTGGTAAGTGGGCAGAGCTAAAAGCAGAACTCAGGTCTGTGACTCAAAAGCTGGATGGTGCGCAGTCTTCCCATTGGACGGCCTCCGAGGACCTGGGGGCGTTAACTGGACTTCGTAGATGTGAGATCTCAGGAGGTGGAGGAGGACCCCAAAGAGGTTCAGTTTCGTGAAACAAACACCTGCTGCCCTGAACTGGGGGCGGGGGGGCGGCGGGGGGAACGTGGATGGTTCGTGTTGGGGTCAATTCAGGAGGCAGGAAGCTGTGGGCCTTCTTGCTCACCCATGCCCCCTCTCCCAACCCAGACTTTCCATTTGCTGCTCCGAACACAGAGACCGCAGGGGAGCGGCGGACAGCGGTGTGTGCTTGTGTGTGCGAGGTGCAGGCAGATTGGTGGCTGTTTACACAAACCAGGAAATCCCCCAAACTAAGGTGATCCGGAGCAACTCATTTAACTTCTTTGAGCCCAAGCTTCCCTTTGTGTAAAATGGAAATGTCTTTCCTCATCCTTTTTTGTTTTTTTTTTTTTCAGGATGTCAGGATAATAAAACAGAAAAAAACTCTGTGCAAAGTTCATAGGAACCTCAGGGATATGTGTCATAAAATGACACAGTCTTATTGTCACCTGACAGCGCATGACTTCAGCTGGCTCCAGTCCTCTGCACTTCCCTTTCGGCAGGAACTCTGCCGTCTTTACATTTAACACGGCTCTGTTGAGGGGCCAGCACGATTAAACTGTGCTCTGACAACCACATCGACAGGAGACCAGGATATATGACACATAAAGGTGAAAGGACAGCGACTAAGGGGGGCGAATGAGCTTTTAAACAAGCCTGACGCCAGCCAACTAGTTCTCGTATGGCCTCCTGTGAAAAATCTTGACATATTGGTGCATTGCCATGAGTTATTTCTTCATATAACTGGGAATAGTGGCCAACATTATTTGATCTTGTCGAGTGTTATCTGGGACTACAAACTTACTTTATTTTAAGCTCAATGACATTTCATCACCAGTTAACACAGCATGAGTAGCTAAAACTCACTTCAGCACAGTATGCACGGCCCCCGGGGTTTTCCCGCTTCATTTTTGTGTGAATAGCTAGCTCTCTGATTTTCTCTACTTTTGATAGTTTCTGGTTTTACCCTCTTGGTGTGTTTTGAGCCATGTTTTTTAGTCCGTTATTACACATTATGTTATTTCTTTCACACGAGATTTATGTGTTATCTGTAATAATGGGAACTAATTCACTTCCTTTGCCCGTGTTAGCTCCGTCTAAAAGAGGAAGACATTTCTCTCCTGGTCATGCTTCTGGGGAGGAATGGGAAGGAGCGGGAGGCAGTCATTAAGGATTCTCTGGGATGGCTCCACCTGCAAACCTCCGCTCTGGGCTGGGGACGGGGCCCCACATGGGCGGCCCTCAGCAAATTCTCCCAGTTTGGGACTGAGACCTTCACGGTGCCTGGAATTTTTTGATGCTTTCTGGAAATTCAGAAACGATCGGTTCTGATCTCAATTCAGCTACTGACTCTCTGGTCTTTTCTACTTAAAGCCACGAAATTGTTTATTTTCAAGTTGTAGTTTAATTTAGTTTTGTTTTAAGCTTACCTGTTTCTGCCCAATCAATACAATTGGCCACACATTTAATCTGCTTCTGTCATCAAGAAGGCGGAAAAGCCCATGATTTTTCAGTCCTCTTTGAGTAAGTTCAGCCTGTGCGTGAGCTCAGCCCACTTTCCCCGGCTCCGTGTCAGCTTCTCTCCTGTAATACAAGAAAACACCCACATGGTCATAGACTCATTGCAAAAATTACATAATAAACAAGACTGAACTCTATTTGGTGATTGACAACATATGTTTACTTAATGAAACAACAGCACACGTGTCCAAGAAGGTGAACACTGGATTTGCTGGGTGCTCAGTCTGTGGCAGCACTTTGAGGTGCTTGACAGGAACCCATCCATCAGGGGTATCGTATCAATTAACAAGGGTGAGTGTTGACTATTGCAGCTGCGTGCTGATGATAATTTAGCCCTCCCTTTTAAAAAACGTTTTGTGGGGGGCTGGCCCAGTGGTGCAGCTGTTAAGTGCACACATTCCACTTTGGCAGCCTGGGGTTTGCCGGTTCAGATCCCAGGTGCGGACATGGCACTGCTTGTCAAGCCATGATATGGTAGGCGTCCCACATATAAAGTAGAGGAAGATGGGCATGGATGTTAGCTCAGGGCCAGTCTTCCTCAGCAAAAAGAGGAAGATTGGTGCAGATATTAGCTGAGGGCTAAACTTCCTCCAAAAACAAAATTTTTTTGTGGAGGTATAACATGCAAACAGAGACGGGATAAATGTTCCAGTGTAGTGAATTTTCACAAAATGAACAATCTGTGTAACGAATGCTCAGATGAAGACACAGTGTCTCCAGCACCACAGGGGTGCCCTGCGCCCCACTCCAGGCACTGGAAAGCCCCAGAGAAAACCTCTATCCCGGTTCTAATGCTGTTGACCACGTGGAATTATATGGTGTTAGCAGAGGCTTTTCTGAAGCTCCCTTAAGCCGCACGCATACAGGTCTGAGGCCTGAAGAGATCTGTCTGTTCTAGGCCGACGTGACAGAAGAGCTGGAGGAGGAGCATGAGTGCAGAGGGCGGGGCGTACTGTCACCTGAACGGGGACACCTCTGAGCGTGAGAGGAGGCGCTCTTCACCATGACGCCAGGACAGAAGGCAAGATAGTGACCGTCTCCAGCAAGCCAGGACACATGGTCACCTTGTGAGCCGGGACACACTAACAGGCAAAGTCCACCTTAAAGGCCGCAAAGGAGAGTCCACTCTCATCGCCCTAGACAAATGTGAGAGTGGGGGCTGGGGCATCCTTCCAGAAAGTGTGGTCACTGGTACCGCTCAGGTGGACGAGCCTCCCCGCGTCCCCGCTAGTGCAGGCACTGCAGAGTCTCAGAGGGAGCTCAGGCACTGTCCCCACCCCAAGGAGCTTGTGGTCTCACATGGCAACAAGACAAGTTCACAAATCAGTAAACTGTCAGGGAGCCGCCAACAGAAATGCACAAAGCAACATACGGGCTCCAAGGAATTATACGAAGTGTCATATGGATTCCAAGTGTCCACTGGGAGACGTGGAAGAAGCATTGTGGGGAGGTGACAGTCAAGATGAATTCTGACTCAACTCCAGTGATTCTCAGCCTTGACTGCACATGGGAATCACATGGGGAGGGTTGCAAACTCTGGTACCCAGGTACCCCCAGACCAACTAAGTCAGAATCCCAGAGCAGGACCCAGGCATAAGCATTTTAAAAGCTCTCCCAGGGAAGTCCAGTGCAGAGCCAAGTTTGAGAAGCACTATTCTAGAAACATGAGTAGGCACTGTCTGCCAGGAAAGGTGGGGAGGAGCAGAGACCATGGCGAGAAAAGCTGTTAGCTAGTCTGCTCCATCTTTGGTGGGCACACAGAGAAGACTCATCTGTTGGGAATTAAATATGGAGGGAAAGCAGCAGGGCAAAAATAATTTAACCCCCTTCAGGAAAAAAATTAATTAATTATGAAACCATTTGCTAAGGCCAATAACAGGGGTGGGTGGGGAGAGGATGCAGTGAACACCAAGGGAACTCAGAGCGGTCACACATCCATCATAATCGCAGGAGCCGTCTGAGGACTTCTGCTCCTCACATTAGCATTCCATTAAGCCCCTATTAGTGAGAGCGAGGAGACTGAATGAAACCGGCTTCCCAGGTTAGCACTAGCAGCCTGAGAGAGTTAACAAGCTGCGATCTTCCACTGGTACCTTGCAGGACCTGAGCCCCATTTGTAAAGGATGCTTAGAGGCTCCAAACCTTGACCTATCACGTTCCTGCTTGCAGGAGTTTGGGGAGCTAGAATTAATCACAGCAGGGACACAATTTACCGATCAATACCAGCCAATTAGAAGGCTCCCTGCTGTGGAGAGTTCCCCAGAATGCCGGATGACCTTTGGCCTTGACTTTTTGTGAGGGAGATGCTGCTTTATCACTGCTAGATAAGGATGGGATTCAGGTGCATAGCTCATTTCACATCAGGCCAACCCTCCGGGCATCCTGAGGCTGAACTTTTTCAGGACTTACATGTGAGCCACCTGCCAGTGGAGGCTGAAGAAGACGGGGATGGGAATTGTATCAGTCATCAATTCACAGCCAATGTGCCACTTTTTTTGAGAACTCAGCTGTGACCTTCGAGAAGCCATTGATGACCACAGAAAGAAGTAGACCATCTTTCCAGTGAATTCCCTATCACGTTGGCTGTCTGTCAGGAGCGAGGAGGTTCCGGGGCCTGGAACACAGCTGGAGATGGCGGGATCCTCACCATCTCAATCTCACCCGTGGCCTCCATAGAACCACCTGGTGGAAAGCATCCTAGTGGCTACCACTGTGTCCCGTGATCCGGCTCAGTGTCGAGACGGAGCTTGAGAGCGGCCCCGGGCCTCCATCCTGTGCTGGTGCAATCGCTGCCCCCCGTTATTGTTTACAGCGCCAGGTCAACATTTTTTATCAGTTTTCTGAGATCTTTGCCTCAGAGGTAATGTGCCCTAGGACATAAATGTTTAGAAGAAAAAAAAAACCTAGATAATTCTGGAAAGTGTTCTGAAGTTTACCATTTATTTTTCTGTTATTTACTTTTGTTTTCAGGAGCACAGGCTATCACTCACGGCCCCTCCTGGAGACTCTAGGACTTGAGGCGTTTGGCCCCATTCTCCTGTTTGTTTCTTTTCCTCTTGCAGGATTTCAGTCACGATTTCTTAGACGTCCACTTAATGAACACTTCTCAACTCTTCTGCTAAGTATTCCCCTGCCCTCTGCCCTCTGCCCCCTGCCCCCTGCCCCCTGCCCCGAGAGTGACATGGGTTTAAAATGAAAACTAAGACAGAGTTTTGAGTGACCCTAGGAAGCACCGGGCCTGGGGCAGATCTGTGGTTCCCTGCCCTGCCCTTACCCCATCCACAGGTCTTTCTATTTAAGTCAAACTTCATATAAATGACTATCAAAAATATCCTTGAAGGGAAAAAGCAAACTTCTGGAAGGTCAGCCTGGGAGTTGTGTGTGGATAGGACAGGGATGACATCAGAGATTTTTGCCTTGGAAATGGAGAAGGAGGGAACAGCTCCATGAACCAACAATGTATGTGAATTAGACTCAAGAAAACAGAAATAATTAAATGCACCGCTAGGCAGAGCCGCCGGCGTTCTGCCACCCTTCTCACCCACTAAAGCCCTGAGTGACTGACTCTTCGAGCCCCTCCCCAGATGTGCAGTGGTCGCCCATGTCACCTGAGCTGAGGGAGGACCACCACGTTCTTCACTTATGTCAGAGGGGATGCCTGTCACCTCCCGATCTCATCCAAAAGCACTGCGGCCTCTGCTGTTTTACAGTCTTTCCAAAGATGTTTAGCCTGAATCTTACTGTGAGCGACAGACTCAAACGACTCCTGATGGAGGGGCAGGGATGTTTGCATGTGTTCGTGCACAAAAGTGCAAAATGTGAAGACATTCACCGAGTCTAGTAAACATTACCAGGATTATATTACTTTTTCAATTTTTCTGTAGGTTCAACATTTTTCACAAATCACAAGGTGCACCTCTGACATGATGCTCAGTCTGTTGTGTTCAGCAGTCCACGGATTAACCATGATATTCAAAAATTTTTCACGCATTGATACTTGACACAGGAAATAAAACAGATTATTAAACCAGTTTTTAGCAAATTTGGAGGTTCTTTATGAAAAACTAAATTCCTTTTAACAGGAAACAGTCCCTCAAAGGAAAATAATACTGTGTCCAAGACATCAACTTCCTCACGAAGAGAATTCAGAGAAAGTTCTTCCAACCATGATGACAAGTCCTGTCCAAACTCCCTCATGGAGACGCGAAGAGTCCTCGCAGTCAACCGAGCCAGAGCAGGCGGAGCACAAGGCGGCAGGTTTTCAGCGGGAAGCCCCCTCTCCACATATGGGAGGCGCTCAGGAATAATTTTATGAACTGCATTACTGGTAAACAGGTTTTCTGCAATGTGAATGACACCAAAGAGGATAATCAATTTATTTTTATCTAAGAAATGTTAGAGTAGGTTGTATTTTAGATTTCTTGGTTTAAGGTGACCCATTATATATATTTACATGCATACATATGCACACACATGTACTGGGCATGGGGCGTAGCCTGCTGCTAAATACAGATTACCAGCTTTCTTTACCACATCGTTTACCACTTTTGTGCCTAAAGATACTCATCAACTTAAGATTTCTGTAAAGAGGTGTATTTGCTGGGATCAATAAAAATTATAGACATACTTAATAAAATTTCATCTTCTAATGCATGTTCTAGGCAGTTATATATATTTATTTACACAGTATTATATATTTTACATGTTTATATGTATTTATTTACTCTTCTACAAAATTGTCTAATAGCCCATATCTTAAGAGAACGTTACAAAGGATACAAAAGAAAAGAAACACAGAGGTAAGACGGTTGTGCTGTGGACGGACAGACGGAGAGCACGCAGCATTGCCCTGCCTTCCCAACATGCTGGGCAAAGCTGATGACCAGCACTCAGAAGCATGGGGTCCAGGCAGCGCGTGATACATGCAGCTCTCGGGCTGATGAGCAGGATGATAGCTGTGAGAAACTTCCTGGAAGCTCACCAAGTGCCGGGCACCACAGGGAGGGCTCTGCATAGCTTATGTGTCTTGTTTTGCAGAGGAAGCTCCTGAGACTCAGAGAAGTTGAGTGATCCGCTGAGGGTCCCATGTTTGATACGTGATCAAGCTGAGGTTCAAATCCAGACGTCAACCTCAGACCCCACACCCACGATCATTCCAGCCACCACCTCCAAGTTCTACATACAAGTGGCAACCAGCAGCCCAGGACAGGAAAGTGAGTCAAGACACTTGTGCGCAAGCCACAAACAACATGACAAAGAGCAGAAGGAGGAGGTATAACTTCCACGTTCTCCATTTGTGTTCCAGACAGAAAACTCAAATATGGGGCAGAAACGGCGCAATACCATCGAGGGTGGATTGCATTATTTGGGGAGTTAGTCATGTGACCCCGCCCAGCCTCCCACTGCTGCTTTGCAGCATCTGACCCTGGCTCAACGAGCTGGCATCCTGCGTCCCCACCTACCTACCGCTGTCAGCTTGACCATGATGCACGCCTCCGCCAAAGCATGGAAGGCCCGCTCACAGGGAGCCCAACAGGAAAGAAGCTTCCTCCTCCACAGGCCAGCAGCGCGGCTAAAGATGCAGTTTAGCTGACTGGTGAGGTAGAGGGATGATGAAGATGAATAAACGGCACAGGCCTGTGCTTGGCTCAGACAAAACATGCAGCAAAGGCACCGCTGTCATGCCGTCATCATCCCCGTGCTCTGAGACAGCCCTGCATCTCAGAAACCTGGCCTGGCATCCAGCACTGGAGAGGGGAAGGCGGCCCCTCACACAGTCTGAGAGTGGCAGACACACGTAGGCCTGGGAACCAACATTTTTCTAGGAGAAACCCTCACTCTTTCTCCCCTTAAAGTAATGGCACACAGCAGAAAAGTGCACAGCTCGACTAGAACACGGAACGTGTGTTGCGGGGATCTTTGCCATCACAGCCGACCCTACATCAGGCTGTGTGCAAGCCACTATTTCATAACACTTTTACTTTAACCTGTAACTCAGGCACCTCAAGCTACACATCCCCCTCTTCTACAATATCCTCAGTCTGACATTATAAGGATGAAAAGAGCTACTTTTTAAGAAAAACATCTTTAAGCTGACACATCATTTCCAACACACCCTACGTAGAAAGTTGCTGTGTTTCAGAGTCTTTTGGATTATTTTAATCTGTTGAAAAGAAAAGCTAACATAACATCTTTGGACACTTCAGACTTCTTTTTCTTTGCTCTGATGATGCTCTTTTCTTCTTTTCTCCCCTTAGTTTCATCTCTTTTCAAAAGCACAATTTTAAATCCTGTAAGTAGAAACTGGAAAGACTTCTGGGTTTTGCATAGCATCTAGCTAATTCCTCAGTATAGTCTTTGTTCTATTTTTTAGTGCACATTTTTAAAGGCAATAATAAACTTTGACCTTTAAAATCTTCAAATAAATCAATTAGCAAGAGAAAGGACTAGGTAACGAGTAGAATGGGAAAAAATCAAACAAGGATAGGAAGTCATAGAAAAGTCCTAAAATGGAGCGTGTGTGTATTTGAGTGTTGTTCTTTTGTGTATGTGTGTTTCAAGCAAGCAAATTTTGAGTAAAAATGTAGTAAATGAGAAAAGTGGTAAGGTGCTTTTGAAGTCCTTTCATCAGGCAAAGATTTGCAAAGCAATGAAAAGGAGGAGGAGCTGGGAAAGCAACGGTCCCGGGCACGTGTTCACACCAGCCTGTTCACACCAGCCTGTTCACACCAGCCGGCTCCAGCCTCGCGGGCCCTTGTTCCCGTGTTATCCCTATTGCAGGAGGAGGTAGTGACGCTTTCACTGTTCTTTCTCCTTCTCCTCCTTCTCTCTTTGCTCTTAAATTCGGTTTCCAATAGAGGGTCTTTCCTGATTTGCCTACAAACATTGTTCCTTTTCCTGGTACAGATAACATCTTCTTTGATCAAAGAAAAATCAGCGAATTAAAACTCCTTCTGGGCCCAAAGCTTCTTCCACGTTGTATCACACTGAAATCTACAACGGAGGCCTGAACGTAGGGGTTTTCATGCTGCAACGAACATGGGGGCGAAGTCAAAGCTGGCAGCAGACGAGTTCAGTGGCCACGCATATTCGAAGCTAACGGGAAATTACTTCTGAGGGAAGTAACATGTCGGCTTAAATTCACCATGAAATATAAATGACTGATGTCAAATCTTTTGCTGAAGCAGAAATTGATGAAGAGGAGGACAGGCGTATAGGAAAGGGTGCAGAGCCCTTTGAGAGGAAGGGAGCCCTCAGCAGAGGGGAGAAAACTATGCAGGAAAAGGAGGCAGAACTCAGGTCAGCTGGTCTGCATCTCTGCTCTGCCTTGAACTTGCTCTTCCCTTCAATTCATGATGTGTGACAGCATCCAGTTATATTCATTCAAATTCAGACAGAAAATAAACAGTATTCCAGAAAAGGGGGAAGCATCCGCAGAGCTTCTCAGAACACAGGCAGTCGTGGCCTCACTGAGTCTCAGGTTCCAGCCAACAACCCCAGCCCCAGCTCAGCTCCTGAAGGCCCTGCCTCCTCCCATCTCGTCCAGGGGGCTGGGCAGGGCCTGCTTCCATAGTCGTCACACGACAGGGTTGCCTGGGTGTGCCCCACCCCTTCTCCCCAAGCAAAGGCGAGTCCTGGAGATGGCTTTGCTGACTCACGGACCTACAGCATTCTCAGAAATTTGATGTCCTAGTTTTGACTATTCCTGTCTAATTCCAAAAGCCCACGGCAAGAGGTGATTGCCGTTTGCTGAGCACTAATTTGAGTGTTGCACTTTCTGGGGTGGAAGAGCTGGTTTTTGAAACTAGGATACCTCACTGGGGCTTAATTGCCCTTCCTCCCAAAAGTAGTAAGCTGCAGGAAATAAGGAAGTTTCGCTTCCAAAGCTATGTTATGGCATTATTCCCACATTTGGGGATTACCAAAGTTCTCCTGACATATATTTTCTCCATAAATGTCAATGATCTATGGTAGTATTTATACACCTGATAATAGTAATCACTCCATTTATTGAATGCCTATTATGAATCAGGCACTTTACATATATCAGCTCACTTACGGTCAAAATAATCCTGTAGCAGGACCTACCACTATTCTCATCTTACAAATGATGAAGTGGAGATTTAGTGAGCTTGGGCCACTGTGGAGACAGTAGGATCTGAACCCAGGCAGTCTGACTTCAGAAGCCTGTGAGTGTAATCACGACACTGCAATGCCTCTGTGTGTGCCGATGACCTCTATATAATGTCCCCACGTGAATCTGTTACAAGAGACCAGCAGCTCCTCACAGGCAACTTGTGTCCAGAGTCACTGGATTTCTTATCCTCAGTGCCAAGGCCAGGCCTATGGGAAGATATTCAACACATTCGGGAGTAAGGCCTGGAGGAGCCCGCTGGCTGGTACTCAGAACCCCCTCCTGCACCCTTCCCTTATGTACCTGGGGTCTTGGCTGTCTTCGGTGCCACAGGAGCGGTGCACTCAGCAAGGCTCTGCCACGTGGTTTGGAAGAGACGGAAGCTCCTTTCTTCATATCTGGACCTTATAGTGACTTGAGGAGCCTTTGGTAACATGTACCTGGAGCAACCGAGCCTGTTCCAACGGCTTTTAGACCATTAAATGGATGGCTTATCTCACCTTAACCAGAAACTCTCT
Organism: Equus caballus; assembly: GCF_041296265.1. Classification (NCBI taxonomy): domain Eukaryota; kingdom Metazoa; phylum Chordata; class Mammalia; order Perissodactyla; family Equidae; genus Equus; species Equus caballus. Next base: position 82,192,560 of record NC_091701.1, read on the forward strand.
CTTTCGCCCCCTCTCTCCCTCCCTCTCTCTCTCTCCTCCCCCAACATGCACACACTCTGTCTGCTTCCTTCTTGATTAAAATCAGACTCACTAGGTGTGGTTGCCAAACCTCCACGACAGGAGAGCTGACCCCACACCTTCTCCCCAAGCCTGCATTCTTACTTCTTAAAGAGAACCAAGCTCAGAGAGGAAAAGGCAGCCCGCTTCGTCCCTCCCCATATTCCCACCCCTGAAGCCTGCTCTGGTTCCAAACATGCACATTGCTCAGCCTGGCCATTTCTGAAGCTCAGATGAATTTTACCCACAGAGGAAGCGGTGGCATTACCCCATTTACAGCAGCAAGGCAATCTTGACTGCCATTCTGTTGGCCACTCCTGGTGATGATGCTTTTAAAAGTGACTAGAGCCCCTTCAGGAAACTTCAAATGCATTTGGAATATAACAACAGAATACATTTTATAAAACTACGTGTAACAAAGCCATTTCCCCAGCAGGTATTTCAGTGGGCCAGAGTCTGTTTACTTCAGAAGCTCCAGGATGCCGTAAGAATATTTGCCTCATTATCCCCATTATTTTACCCTCAGGGAACTGTCCCTAATAAACTTTGCTATGTCTCTTCTCCTGGCTAGTTTTAATGTGAGCCAAGGGAACGATTTCAGGAAAGCACGAGTTCTTTTCTGCCTGGGCTTGCAAAATTGTCTTCTGCTGCAGACGCATCTGTTAGCAATGATTGAGGCAATCTGTGCAGCGTAAGACAACTTGTTGAGAGATGACTCTGAAAAGATCCTCTCCCAAGGAACGTTTAACCTCTTAGTACCCTTTCAGGGCAGCGAGATCTTCAATTTAATGGCTGCAGAAGACTCGATGATGCCTTCTCACCAGCACGGCCATCTTAAAGTAGCGCTTGCACCTCGGAACCAAGAGGAACTTGAGAACTTCAGGGGCCTAAAGACAGTAAATATCACCCAAAAGGGTGTTTCAGGTTCAAGTACCACTTCAAGTTCTCACCCTCTCTGATGGGCCAGGATGATTGTTTGACAAAGATCCTCTTTGACAGGAGTAGCATCCCTCGGCATTCTTTACATGGCCAAGAAGACCCCAGATCTAAAGCCAAGTTCTCAGGAGGCTGAGAACATCAGAAAACCCCTAAAGTAGTCCTCTAAGCCACTACTCCGCTTATCATCTTCCTGCCTCAGTCTGAGAATAAAATTGGCATGGCTTCCAACTAGAGATTTAGAGCAGCCTGGCGATGAATACCAGGCCCAGGGCTCTCAAGACAGATATGTCGTCATCTCTGGGTGTCCTGTCTCCCCAGCATGTTAGCCAACACATCAGGGACCTGCTCAAACCGGGGTTGCAGACTCAGGAGTAGGTGGAGACATGCCAGGAGAAGAAGGAGCCACGGGATACACGTGGACAGGGTCTGGGAGCACCAATAACGGGGAGAATGACGTTATCTTAGAGCTTAAGCAAGTAGAATAGAATACAAACCTGGAATAAAACACAAAATTCATGGAGTTTTAAAGTAAACCTTAAAACTGCGAATAAATTCTGAGCTCGAGGCAAGAGCTTCCATCTTCTTCCCCAGAACTCAGAGTTTCTAAATGTCTACTGTCCTCCTGCGGCAGGGGCACTTTGATGGGTATTTGAGAAAAACTGTCTCAGTGTATCTCTCTCAGAGCCACTGGCATTTTAAAAAAATACTCAATGGAAAAAAATCTGTTATAAAACAAAAAGAATAAATTAAGGAAAAAGGAAAAAAAGAAAGAAGTATTTACAGGAATCTTTGTATACTTATGGCATAACCCCTCAATGCATTTCATGTTAAGGGGGAATCTCAGGTCCACAAAGGCTGAGCGATTTGCCCAGAGTCACGGAGCTCTGAAGGGCAAGGCCAAGACGGCAACGAGTAGAAATAGCGAGATGAGGAGAGCCTTTTTGGAAGACCCCCTGTCATTGACAGTCAACTGTCACCCCACCTGCGTGAGAGAGCTTCCAGATTCCCCCAGCAGGCCTGCCACTGCAGCCTGCTCCCTCCCCCGGGCAGGATCCTTTCCGAGTCCCTGACAGCATAGCAGCACCCTGCCAGACTCAGCATGGGGGTGAGCCAGGAGATCTCGCTCTTTTTCCCGGGTTTATTGAGATGTAATGGACATACAACATTGTATCAGTTTTAGGTGGACAGCATGATGATCTGATATATGTATAGATTGCAAAATGATTATCACTATGAGTTTAATTAACATCCATCACCTCACTTGGTTGCAATTTTTTTTGTGTGATGAGAGCTTTTATGATCTACTCGCTTAGCAACTTTCAACCATACGATATGCTATTGCCAACTCTAATCACCATGCTGTATGTTACATCCCCAGGACTTACTGATCTTCTTTTTTTAAAGATTTTTTATTTCTCCTTTTTCTCCCAAAGCTCCCCGGTACATAGTTGCATATTTTTGGTTGTGGGTCCTTCTAGTTGTGGCATGTGGGTTGCCACCTCAGCGTGGCTTGATGACTGGTGCCATGTCCACGCCCAGGATTTGAACTGGCGAAACCCTGGGCAGCCAAAGCAGAGCACGTGAACTTAACCACTTGGCCACGGGGTGGGCCTCTGGACTTATTGATCTTATAAGTGGATGTTTGTACTTTTTGATGCCTTTCCCATTTGCCCCAGCCCCCACCCTCCACCTCTGAGAACCACCAATCTAGTCTGTGTTTCTAATGAATCAATTTTTTTTTAGATTCTACGTATAAGTGAGATCATACAGTATTTGTATTTCTCTGTCTGACCTATTGCACTTAGCATAATGCCCTCAACGTCCATCCATGTTGTCACAATGACAGAATTTCCTTCTTTTTTATGACTGAATTATATATTCATATTTAATTTTCTTTATCCATTCACCCATCGATGGACACTTAGGTTGTTTCTGCATCTTGGCTGTTGTAAATAACACAGCAGTGAACATGGGGGTTCTCAGAAGACATCTCTGTTGACCTCTGTTTATCCCTCTAGCCAGGCTGCTACCCTTGGCCAGTGGAAGGGAGATTTTTGAAGGGACCACCTGCAAATTAGAAAATGAGCAACCCCAGGACACCTAACCATCTTGGCCCTCGCTCTCCCGTTCTCTGTCTCTCTGCGTCTCTGAATCTTAAATGTACTACTGTTTCTTCCTCAGTTTCTGTTTCTGTCTCTGTTTCTTTTTTTCCTTTCTGTCTATTCTCTATTTCTTCCTCTTCTACCTATTTTCTCTTTATTTGATTTGAAAAATTGTATCATTTGGTAACAAGCCTGAGGATATAAGCATCACAATATGTAATTAAAATATGGAAAGAAGTGACAACCCTGGTGTTTTGCTTGGAGTTGTGTTGCATATTTATTAATTTATTTATTAATTATAATTTAATTTGAAGGATTTCAGCCAGGGCTGTGAGATATTCTGCATGTGCCAGTTAGTCCAAGCTTCCACTCTAGGGGCAGTCAGCTGCCTTAATGGAAAATCCATCCTCCTGGGGTACTCAGTTGGCATCACGTTTGAAAGGATCCCTCGAGAAGCAGCTACGCAAATGCTCCTGTGTGCGGTAGCTCAAACAGCACCCAAGGTTTCCTAGTTAGCATAGTGAATTTTAAATATATTTAAAGTGGCTACTTATTAAATAAATTAATGGCTTTTTAGTTAGTATATCACAAAGGTTTCCACATATTTACAACACTCCTCCTCAAATACCTCATTTTACAGATGTGGAATCTGAGGTTCCAAAAGGTTAGAAATGGGCTATATTGGTGAATTAAATGTGCTTGGGATGCAGAGACTGGCTGGAATGTTTAAGAAACTCTCGCAGCCTCACTTACCCAGGCTGTCAGAGTCCAGCTGGACCTGCCGCTGACCTCTTGGCAGTGATGCCCAGGGCCCATCTCTGAAGGTCTGGGTCCAGCCACTAGCCCGGAGGATTTCTGGCTGCCTGACAGGAGCGGAAGAAAATCCTGCCTCTGGAGCATCGCCATGTCTGCCTCAAGTGGGCCTTTCTGCAAGCTGGAAGGGACACAACCAAAAGGACAGGGGCCGTGACATCACCTTTATAGAGCAGATTGCAGGAGCTATTTTGTGCCCACCTGCTCATATGGCTGTTGAATGATCACATGTGGGGCAGGATTTATCCTGAGATCTGCTTTCATTGTAACCTGGTAGCAAGGTTGTGAGGAAACAACTCACTCACTCACCTCAAACTTCTTCAAGCCTCCTGTTATCTACCAAGAAGGACTTAAGAGTTGTGCTTTAAAAACTGGCTTGTAGGGCTGCCCTTGTTGCATAGTGGTTAAGTTCACAAGCTCTGCTTCTGTGGCCCAGGGTTTGCAGTTCCGGATCCCAGGCTCAGACCTACACACCACTCATCAAGCCATGATGTGGCAGCATCCTACATACAAAATAGAGGAAAGATTGGCACAGATGTTAGCTCAGGGACACTCTTCCTCACCAAAAAACAAAAACAAAAAACCGGGCTTTGGTCAGTTCACAACAACAATAGAAGAGAGGAAGCAAAGGCAGCCTTGTCTCACATTTCCCCTGCCTCCATAGGACTCTGAGAAGAGCTGGTGTAAGGCGGAGCCCGGCGCCAAGAGGCTATGAAGAGATGCGGTTCCCACCACCGTCACCCAGAGTCTGCATGACTCTGGGCAAGTCGTGTAGACCCTGGGTCTCGACGGTTGCACTGTAGAGCAGAAACGATTGCTTACTCACACCAAGGGTCTCCTGAGTTTTAGAAGCCATTATTCAAAGAAGTTGCAGCTTTGCTTCTGGGGAAGGGTCACCTTCAACTTGAAAACACTCTGGCTTCTTTTTTTAATCCTTGGAGATGACAGTTTTTGTGGGTGGCAGCTTTACTGAGATATAATTCACATGCCACACAATTCATACATTTAAAGGATACAACTCAAAGGTTTCCAGTATACTCATAGAGTTGTGTAATCATCACCACAATCAATTTGAGAACATTTTACCACCTCAAAAAGAAACCCATATCCCTTGGCTATCTCCCCAGTCCCACTACCCATCTTCCCCGAGCACTAGGCCACCACTACTTTCTGCTTATCCTGGATATTTTATATAAATGAAATCATACAGGATTTGGACTTTTGTGTCTGGCTTCTTTCACTTAGTATAATGTTTTCAAAGTTCATGCACGCTGTAGCAGGTGTCAGTAGTTCATTCCTTTTTATGGCTGAATAATATTCCATTGTGTGGATACAACACATTTTACTCATCCATTCACCCATTGACAGACACTTGGTTTGCTTCTACCTTTCAGTGGCTATAGGTAATGCTGCTACGAACATTTCACATACAAGTTTTTGGGTGGACACGTTTTCATTTCTCTTGACCATATACCTGAGAGTGGAATTGATGGGTTCTCCTCCATATGGTAACTCTACATTTAATCTTTTGAGGAACCATTAGACTGTCTTCCAAAATGACTGCACCATTATACATTCCCACCAGCAACGTACAAGGAGCCCAGATTCTCCACATCCTGACAACTCTTGTTATTGTCTGTCTTTTTGTCATAGTGGGCATGAAGCGGTATCTCACTGTGGTTTTGATTTGCGTTTCCCTGATGACTACTGATGTTTGGCATCTTTTCTCATTCTCATTGGTTTTGATTATCTTCTTTGGAAAGATGTCTGCTCAGATCCTTTCCCCATTTTTAAATCTAGTTGTCAATTATTGAGATGTAAGAATTATTCATATATTCTAAATACAAGTCCCTTATCAGATGTGTGACTTGGAAATATTTTCTCCCATTCTGCGGGCTGTCTTTTCACTTTCTGGATAGGAAACTTTGAAGACTAAAAGCTTTTCATGTTAGAGAAGTCCAACTTGTCTATTTTTTTCCCTTTTGTTGCTTGTGCTTTTGTTGTCATATCTGAGACTCCATCACCAAATCCAAGGTTACAAGATTTACCCTATGTTTTCTTCTAAGAGTATTACAGTTTTAGTTTCTACATTTAGGGCTTTGATCCATTTTGAGTTAATTTTAGCATATGGTGTAAGGTAGAGGTCCAACTGCATCCTTCTGCCTGAGGAACTCCAGTTGTACCAGCACCATTTGTTGAAAAGTCTATTCTTTCTCTGTTGAATGATCTTGGCACTTTCATCAAAAATCAGTGAACAGTAGCTATGTAGGTTTACTTCTGGACTCTCATTTTTGTGCCATTGACCCATATGTCTGTCCTTATCCCAACACCACACTGCCTTGATGACTGCAGGTTTTTAGTAAGTTTTGAAATTGAGAAGTGTGAATCCTCCAACTTTGTTCTTCTTTTTAAAGATTGTCTAGATTATTCTGCATCCCTTGCATTTCCATATGAATTTTCAACTCCTTTTTAAAATTTCAAAAGGGAAAAGTGTTCTAGTGTTGGTAGGCTGTAACGTCTATAAACAAGTTTTGATTTTTGCCTTCCAGGGATTTAAAAGCAAAGAAATATAAAATTTCTATAGTTCTGTGTCTTCAGTACAGTAGGAATTTCTCCAAATCAGGTTCATCTAACCGAACATTCTTTACATTTCCTCTTGTACTATTCATCCTCTCTTTTCCATAATGGGAGAGGCTTTAAAATTGTTCAGCTTGAGAAGCTTTGCTAAGAAAAGTCTCAGACACTTGGCCACATCTTCCTTAATTCCAAGCTTCTGGAGGTTGTCACTGGTTAGTCAGAGAAGCAGAGACAATGAACAAGAATTAGCCCAGTGTCTCTTCAGCAATCTGAAGAAAAAAAACATGTCAAGAAACATCTCTGAAACCCCTCTCTTGTTTAAAATTCTTGATCTGGGCATAGCTTACTAAAAAGCTGTATGCCCTTACACTCATCCCTCACCCCACTGGGTAAAGCAAAGGTCTCAAGAATCCATGTAAAAACCTCTCAATTTAGCACACTGAGAGGCAAGGAAAATGGTGTTGAAAGCAGTGGAGAGCTGCAGAGAGAGGAGAGGAGAGATAAAGAACAAGATAAGGCAGAAACCAATCAGAACAGAGGAGGGAAGAGAATGAAGAGGGAAGGGAAGGAGAGCTCAGGAAGAGAGAGAAGCATATGGCAGGTATCAATTATTCACCATTTATGTACAATAAAAAAATGCACTTTAACTACAGGAAGAGCACCAAATCCACTCAAGAACCATTTAAAAGCATATGGAAAAAAACACAGCCATTTAAGGGGCTGTAATAAATGTGCCATGCTCTTTGTAAGGCCCCTGAAAGAACACAAGCGTTAAGCCTTGGTAAATTACACTTAAAAGTAAGTGTAACATAAAAACGAAATTAGGCATACAAATAACCTCACACTTAGGCATTTTTTAAAAGTCTCTTTCAAACAGTTAATTAGAAAAGCCTCTAAGGAGCATAATTTTTCTTCTCTCACATTCTCTTAACAGAGCCAAGCAAGGGCAGGAGCGGATAAATGTGGACCCAGGATGCACAGGAGGTCTGCATCCTGTCGTCCGCCTGGAGAGCAAGGGAGAAGCTACACAGAAGGCCCTGTCAGAACGGTCCCCCAGCTTGTGAGAGAACAGACGCCCTTTAACAAGGTGCACCGCGACGCGCCATGAGTCACAGCCCTGCTTCCTGCGCACAGTTTCAAGCTGCCCTCTCTCTTCAGAGCCAGCAGGCCAATCGGCAGGGCCCACCAACCTCACGCGGCTGCTCTTCATTCACGTCCGCTGTCTAATGGCCACATTTCCAGTAAACCAGGCCCGGCACACTCCAGCCTTAGAGGGGAGAGAATCAAAAAGATTTTGGCTCCAAAGGCACCGAGCCTGCTGACTGCCACATTAAAGTGGGGCTGGGGTGGGGCGCAGCTGCTGGCGGGGTTTGCTGTGTGGCAGCCTGCAAATTCTCCCTAAAAATTCTAATCACAAACAAGACCTCTCTGGTCAATCAAGGAGGAGCACACGTCTTTTTCACCCTATCCAGTCAGCCCCTAAATCTCTTTGCATTGGGGGCACAGCCCATGACCCCTATGAGATTTCAAGAAAGCTACAGGTTGGATTCTCCAGGAAGCCGACTCTGAGACAGAGCCGAGTGTGCAGGACATTTGCAGGGCACGCTCCAGGGACCCCACACCTCAGAAGGGAAAGAAACGGAGCAAAACCCAGTCGAGGGAGAAGTCGCACTGCAACGCAGTTTCCGAAGACAGCTGGCCCAAGCCCACAGGGAGTTCTGAAGGCGGACGGGACCCCTCAACACTGTCCCAGCTGGAGGAGGAGCTAGGCCTCTGCCTTGTGGTCAGTCATTGGGTGCAGCTCCCAGGAAGAGGTGGCCTTGTTCAAGACTGCTCTTCTCAACTGAAACAACCCAGAAGGGGCTGATGGCCGTGCCCGCAGCACCCAGCAGCCAGGTTGACGCCCTCAGTCCTGGAAGAGGATGTGATCAGCACTCTTCCACGGCACACAGGAGCAAATAGAAAGGCCTCTCAGGTCCATTTCTGTGCTCAGACAGCAGTTGCAGGGCCAGCCCAGTGGCATAGTGGTTAAGTTTGCGCTCTGTGCTCCGGTGGCCTGGGGTTTGCTGATCTGGATCCCAATCGTGGACCCAGCACCATTCATCAAGCCATGCTGTGGCAGCATCCCACATAAAACAGAAGATTGGCACAGATGTTAGATTAGTGACAATCTTCCTTACAAAAAAAAGAAAGAAAAGAAAACAGTCGTTGCATCATTTTGATGGCAGGGCACTGATCTATGATGACTGATGAATGTTTCCAGCACGTCTCCAGGCTCAGAATACAGGGTATTCTACACTCACTGCCTCCCTCGAATTCTCTGGGAGGCAACACTGTATTAAGGACTCATCTGCCCATTTTACACACAGAAAAACTGACAATGGAGAAAAGCAGTCAGCCAGAGTCTCTCACAGGCAAGCCCTCCAGTATTTAAAAGAAAAAGGCATCGCAGGGAAATGATAGCAAACCTTCCTAGAAATGCAGGCAATCCATTGACGGGGGCTGCAGCTGGACACGAAGAGGAGAGATGGAGCCAAAGAGAAATTCCCTGGAGCCTTGAAGTCCTTCTCCTCCCTCTCTTCTCTCTGTTTGCAAACTCCAGAAGGCAAGATTCGTCCACAAATGACACTCTGACCCCATTGTCTAAATTTCATTAAAAACATTTTTTCCTCCTTTATCTGAAAATTCCTCTTTCAACTCTTACAGAGACACTCCTGGGTCTGTCTCATTGCCCAGAAAGTAACCTGCTGCCGTTTGCACAGACTGCAATCAGCTCTGCCTCTGTCACACCTGGTGGGCCCCGACCGCACGCTGGTCCTCCTGTGTCACTTCACCCAATTAATACGTGGAGCAAAGATCTCAGAAAGGGACGACATTTGATTTTGCAGCACAGTGAGGGACTCAAGTCTCCCGTAAAGATGGAGTGGGGTCCATTCCTTCCCATCTCCCTGTGCTCCACCCCTGCACCCAGGAAGGTCAGCTCGCCTCCCCGCCCCCACCCAAGTGACCTTTAGCTGCCCCTCTCAGTAATACTAAACCATTAGTCATGCCCGGGTCAGTGATGTGTCAATAACAGAGTAGTTATGGAAGAAAGCCCTCAGAGGAAGGCCAGCAGCCTCGATTCAGAATTAGCTCGACCCGAACCGGCACCACGGCTTGTTGGATGAATGAATGGATGTCGAATAAATGGCCCCTTTACATCTGGAGGCCTAAAGACTGTTGATTCCATTAATCCAGGGGTTCTTTGTAGCTGCTAAACACCCTTTTAGAACAGTAAGTGGTATGGCTTTTACTCCCGCTGACTGCGACCCGCCCTACTCTAGAAGAACAAATTTCCTGTGCTTAATGGTTCTGGCATTTTACAAGGAAGCCGGTCAGCAGGGCCGTCGGGAGCACCTGCGCCTCCGCAGGGCCCTGGGTGCAGAGAAGCACCTCTCCCCGCTCATAGGGGCCGATCTGGAGACCCTGAGACGCCTCCAAACTACACTAGACGTCCAGTCAGAACCAAACAGCGAGGGGCTGATAAAAGAAATGAGGGACATGAGAGAGGCAGTGTGGCGTCACAGTTAAGGTCAGGACACAGAGAGATGCACACACAGGGAGGACGCCACGGGAGGGCTGAGCCATGCTGCCACAAGCCAGGCAACTACAGAAACTGGGAGAAGGGCCTGCAACAGACCCTCCTTGGCCCCGTCAGAGGGAGCATGGCCCTGCTGACTTCTTGGTCTTGGACTTCTGGCCTCCAGACCTGTGAGATGATACATTTCTGTTATTTAGGCCACTTAGTTTGTGGTGCTGTTACAGCAGCCCCAACAAACGGGCGTGCAGCGGGATAGCCCGCAGTCAGCAGGCCTTCCTGAGCTCCGGCTTCTTCACTCCCCCGTTGTGTCATGCTGGGCCAGTTACTTAAGCACCTCTATCTGCCCCTCTCTTTCCTATAAAACCAAGATGAGGATACATGGTTTACCTCCCCCACAAAATCTACTGTGGGATCAACACCTTATATGTGGAAAAGCACTTTCCAGACTCTAACACAGCAGTATGCAGGCTATACATGACATTACGGCATCCAACATGGGATTCGTGTGGTGGTCCCTTCCACCCCTTAGGTATGTACAAATTAGGGTCTCCAGGATCCCATAAGAGAGCTCAAAATGTGCTCAGAAAATCAACAAACAAACACAAAACTCCCCCTCCCCTAGCCTTGTAGGCAGGAAGGCTGGATTTGAGTAGGGAATGGGAGTCTTTGGAGGCAAAAAGGAGAGGCCAGCCCTAGGTCACATCTTCCCAATACAACAGCATGGGTGAAAGAGACGGCCAAGCAAGGAAATGACACTCCAGATAGGCACCAACCAAGACCAGCGGCCCAAGGTCTGTCTTTCCACCGGAGCGCAGGGGCCAGGAAGGAGAGAGAGCTGGACCAAGGAAGGAGATGGAGCTGGACCAAGGAAGGAGATGGAGCTGGACCAAGGAAGGAGATGGAGCTGGACCCAGGGAAGGAGATGGAGCTGGACCCAGGGAAGGAGATGGAGCTGGACCCAGGGAAGGAGATGGAGCTGGACCCAGGGAAGGAGATGGAGCTGGACCCAGGGAAGGAGAGAGGGGGCACAGGTATAGAGAGAGAGCTGGGCCAGGAAAGGAGATGGAGCTGGGCCCAAAGAATGTAATGAAAATGCCAGACGGCCAGTTCTGTACAATGACAGTCTTCATTAGATGCCATACATAATATCCCCATGATGTTTCATTATTGTGGGGTTTTTTTTAATAAGCAGATGTTTCTTCTATGTTCAAGTGCAACCAGAAGGAAATCCTGTGGTCCCTCAGCTCCAAGAAGCTGCATTGAAAAAAATGTCCAAGAAACAACATGACTTTAGAAGGCAATCCACGGATAGTACACCCCCTTGATACGATAGGATGAAAAGGGCACTTTACCCCTGTGGTCTTTCTCCCAAAAACCTATAACCCAGTCAAATCACAACAAAAACATCAGACAAATTCCAGTTGAGAACATTCTACAAAATACCTGTCCGGTACTCCTCAAAACTGACAAGGCCGCCCAAAACAGGGAAACCTGAGAAACTGCCACAGCCTAGAGGAGCCCAAGGAGACGTGACAACTAAATGTCGTGTGGTACCCTGGATGGGGTCCTGGAACAGCACAGGGCACAGGAAACACTAAGGAAATCTGAATAAACTATGGCCTTTAGTTAATAATAACGTATCACTATTGGTTCATTAACTGTCACAAAGGTACCACACTAATGTAAGAATGTTAACAACAGGGGAAACTGGGCGTGGGGTAATGGGGACGCTTTGTACTGTTGTCTCAATTTTTCTGTAAATCTAAAAGTGTTCTAAAAAATTAAGTTCACTGAAATGTGAAAAAGGCAGTCCAAACTTTGCTTTCATCTCGAAGAGTATGAGAGGAAATTAAATTTATGACTCACGAAAGCACTTTTTTTAAAATCCCTTTTCCTCTTCTCTCCAGATGCTAGACAACCTAAAATTCCTCCAGAGCCTCTTTCTCAGACCTCTACACACACATATGAGCACGTGCGCCCATGTGCTGCCGGACTCTCAGGAACCCCGGCTTTTTGTCTCTCGTCCTGCCTTGCTGATACAATGCTGTCTCCACTGTCACCATTCCCCACTGCCAGGCCCTCCCTGAAGGTGTCACCAGACTTTGCTCCAGCCAGCCCGTCACAGCCCCGTAGAAGCCTGCATGACCCCATAGTTCTGCCCTTGCTGCTCATGGAAACAGGCAGGCGGAGCTCCCCAGAACGCGTAGTTCTTCTCCAAGTCCGTCAGGTTCCTTACGAGCAATTCTAGCGGAGAATTTGTAATAAATAAAACTCTCTACCACCCTATGGAACAAATATTTTGAAAGTCAGAAGTAAATATATCACTAATTTCATTCTCTTACTACCTACATGTATGAACTAATGTTGAATTGAAAAAAAATCAGCCGTCCCAGAACACTATATACAAAACTGTTACTAGTTTGATAAAGCTCAAAAATCAGCAAAACTCAGGATTCTATTGTTTAGACATACCTGGATCTGTGATAAAACTATCCTTTTAAGAAGCGAGGGAGCAATAAACACGAAATTCAGGATGGTGGTTATCTCCTGGGGAAAAGGGTAATATTGTGGGTCTTACCTTGGATGACCATTATACTTTACAACTCACATATACATTACACACATTCTTTGGTATGTATCAAGTAAAAATATGTATTTTTAAAGATAACAAGCACCTTATTTGGAGTACTGTATCAGTCAGATTCCTCCAGGCATGGAAACCGACTTTGGCTTCCTTAAAAAGAAAATGATCCTATTCATAAGATACTGAGTGGCTCACAGAATAACCAGAAGGACCAGGCAGCCAGGCTGGGGGTCAGCCGAGAACTCAGGCAGCAGAGCCAGCCCTGGGAAGACACCACTGAACATAGACACTACAGCTTACATCTGCAAAGCCACCAACGCGGGGCGCTGAGGAGAACCGGAGAAACTCGCCATGCTGCCTCTCAAAACTGGGTAGGGGACAGCTGCTGCCACCGGATGCCCTCGTGGCTCCTGCTTCTTTGCACCTTCTGGCTCTACTTTCCAACTCCAGGCAGATGAATCTGATTGGTGGAGCCCAGGTCATGTGCCTGTGTCCTACCTGCAAGGGAGCCTGGGAAGGTGCTCAGCTTCTGCTGTAGGAAGCGGGTCTGCCTCCAAGACTCATAAGGGAGTGAATCTCCCAGACAGAGACAGAGACTTCAGATGCTGGGTGTCAGACCCATGACAAACGTCTCACTTCTTCACCTGTTCTAAATCAGCATATATCCTTCTTCCCATGCATCTGCTTTTTAAAAATACTGCTGTTTAATGTAATGTAACTATTCCTCATATAATCTATAAAGTGTCCACCTTATGCCCCAAATGGGGGTGGGGGCACCCAAACGCCTAAGGTCTCATCGGTTGTCACCAGGTCCTGCACCAGCTCCAAGTGCGAGATCCCTGAGCGTCCGTTCTTGTGGTGGTTCCACCAAGATCTCCTGATGCTCTTTCTGTAGCCTCTAAACCAGAGCACTAAGCTAACTGACAAAGGATTCACCCTGTAAAAGTGATGGAGGAAACAGAACAGAAGGAAGAGGAAAAGAGGAAGAAAATTAAAGTATAAAAATACGTGTTTAACCCAATCAAAAATCCTCTAGCTGGTCATGAGTCAAAGGTGGCATTTACGATCTCCTCACCCATTCTAAGGTCCCTTTGCCTTCAGCCAGAACCTCTATTAGGGATTTTTTTTTAATGGTTTTTTTTTTTAAGATCGGCCCTGAGCTGACATCTGTAGCCAATCTTCTTTTTTCTTTCTTCTTATCCCCAAAGCCCCCCAGGACATAGTTGTACATATACATATATATATTCTAGATGTAGGTCCCTCTGATTCTGCTATGTGGGACGCCGCCTCCGCACAGCTTGATGAGAGTGCTAGGTCCGTGCCCAGGATCTGAACCAGCGAAACCCTGGGCCACCGAAGCAGAGCGCATGAACTTAACCACTCTGCCACAGGGCCGGCCCCTCAATTAGGGATTCTTCACCTCATGGAGTGACTCAGAGCTTCACTCCTGAGGGGTCTGAGTTTTTGGTGATCCTATTTGTACAAGATGATGGAGTCTTCCTTTAACCTTTACCACTGGGCGTCCATCCTCCTGCTCATCCTCCTCTGAGGCAGCGAGCCCATTTCCTTTGTAGAGTCAGGGTCTCAACGCAGCAACACCACAGCCCTGTCTTTGGCCTTTTCATCTAGTGGCATGAGGGTGTAATGGAGTCTCCAAATTGGGGTGTTCTCATGGGTATATTAGGTTTCTGGGGCTGCTGTGACAAATTATCACAAATTTCCTGGCTTACAACACAGAAATTTATTCTCTCACAGTTCCAGAGACTGTGGAGGCCTTTTCTGAGAAGTCTGAAACCAGGGTTCCTTGGCTCGTCCAGCATCTGGGGGCTCCAGGTGTTGTTTGGTTTATGGCAGCATCACTCCAATCTCTACCTCCGTCTTCACATGGCCTTGTCTCTTGTGCGTCTCTGCGTCTCAAATATTCTCTTATAAGGACACCAGTCATGGTCCACCCCTAAATCCATGATGATCTCATCTTGAGATCCTTAACTTAATTACATCCACAAAGACCCTCTTTCTAAGTAAGTTCATATTCACAGATACTGGGAGTTAGGACTTGGATGTATCTTTTGGGAAAACACAATACAATGAGCATCCACAGAGGACACACTAATCGTGTGGGCTCTGGGCTCAGTCTGAGATTTCTAACTATATTCCCATTCCCTCCCCAAACCTCTAAGTCAACAATCCCCCATTCTTCTTCCTGCCAAGTCCCTGCCCAGCCTGCAAACCCTTAGACTTGCCCATAAATCAGAGTAGCTCCCTATCTCAGGCCCTCTCCACCCAGGCCAGTGGGCACTGAGACGTGGTGAGCTGCAGGGAAGGTGGACAGCCCAGCCCTTGTCCTGGACATGGAGAGGGCCATGGAGGGGAGCTGCGCTCACCCTGCTGCAGCACCCCAAGTGCTGGGCGAGACTCCTGATTTCCCACATGTGATGCTGTTCCCGATGCCCTAACCCTGTCAGTGGCTGTTAGAGGTTAATAGTTGTAAACTGTTCAGTTTTGGGACAATTACATGCTGAAGTGATTATTTTGCTGTAGACATAGGACTAAATTACACCCTCCTCTGTGGAGCAGGACTTATCCTGAATGTAGCAGATGTTTCTAGTATTAACCATTCTGAAAAGAAGCCCCTCCGGCCTTGAATGGTTGAGGCCTGGGTTTCCAGAAAGGTGGTCTTCAACTTCCACACACAACCCATTTTCTATTACCTCGCCTTGCCCCTCAAACTATCCCCCAGACAAGAAGAATGCTATCCAGCCCCAAAATACATGTTGCGCCATATTCAATTGTCATATAATCATGCACTGAGAAAATATTTAACCACACTTTTCTGCTCAGCATTTTTCCTCTTATCCTCACAGATTATTTGAGTTTTTTAAAAACGAGATCATGAACAGAAACAAGACCTTTTTGTCCCATTACTTCTGAATTGGGAAGACCTTACTATCCTCCTCCTTTGTATTTCTTTTTTCTTCACTAAGAAATTTGTCACTCGTGCTGTTTCTCTGACAATCAATTCATTGATCTTCACTATCCCACTCCAGGAATATTTGAAATGCAAATAAGGTCACAGGTCTCTTTTCCATTAAAAAAGGGTCGTTCAGAAACAGTGAAACAGTGCAGCTCTATAAACCGCCGTCTTTCTAATACACAACATACCACCTTTTCTTTCTCTTTAATTTTTCTCTTTGTCAAAGCAGAAAAATAAACCGCTGGCAAAAGCATACACTGGTTAATCTTCCAAAGCACAGGAAATCACTACGCTGGAAGAGTCTTTATTCATTTGACCGAAACCCCTCAATTTCTTAGACACTAAACATCAGCAGACCTAGCAAAGCTCTTTGTATCTATCATCTACTCATGCATCATTCATATAAAAGGTGACCTGGGTCCCATTAGTCGACTAGCTGATCTGAATCTTTTGGGTTACTCAGATAAGTCATTCCTAGTGGTCCTCCCATTAAAATTAATGGAATAGAACAGAATGCATGCTACTTAAACGAACACCCTGCTGGGAATTTCTCACTAAAGTAAGGTTAATTCTTTTCTGTATTTCCCCTTTCTTTCCACCCTTATTTTTGCTTTCATTCCAAAGGACTGTATTTCTGATTTTATTTTAGATCCAGGAGTACAGAAGATCAATGTCAAGGCCCCAGCTGGGACTCAACACACGGGAATTTGAATCAGTAACCGCCCTCTGGTACAAAGCCTCCTTCTCTCAAAGTGCTGTCTTTCTGTTCAAGGCCTTTGGTTAAGCCCCATGAGAACACGACCCAGTCACTCCTTGGAAGCCCTGTTGATCAGAGCCGCATAGATAGTCAAGGCTTTCCCTATAACACCCTACAGATAGGAGTAATTGCTCATTTCCTTATTTGCCATGCAATTATGACTAGCCCCAAGAGAGGTCATTGCTTTTAAAAAATACGTCTTGAAAGATTTAAATAAATGGTCACCATTCTGTTTAAGAGTCCTTCAACGGTACCCCATAAATTTCAGCCGGAGTTCAAATTCTGAAGCTTAACACACCAAGTCCCTAGTACTTGGCTCCTGCCTGCCTTTCAACCGTCCTCGCCCACCTGTCCCCCGTCACGTTGTAATTCCACCCCCCTGAGCTGCTGGTGTCTCCCATGCTTCTGCGTTTGTGATGCCTGGGATGCCCTCAGCCCCTCCATCATCTAGCTAACCCTTACTCCTGCCCCAACAGCAGTTCAAGTCTTATCCCCCAGGAATCCTTCGAAAGCCCCACCCTGATCTGAGTTCCCTGTTCTTTGCTCTCAGTGATCTTGAAATTACTTCTAAAATAGTACTTATCACACTGCCGTGCAGCAAATGTTAATCCACTTACCTGTCTGCCACACTTGCTCAGAGCTTCTTCTTCCACTTGTCAGTAAAAGCATAAACTTTTGCCAACCCAAGTCTAAGTGTTAAAGGAATGGCCATTGGGATTGCCTGGTAGGTATCTAAAATGAGGAAGGCCAACCTGACTGATAATTGATGTTGTGTTTACCAATATCCTCAATCACAGAATTTTTTAATGAACTAGGAGATTTATTACATGATGCAGGCCTAAGAATAATTCACCCTATTCAATTAAATTATTTATATGTAAAAGCTATTTTACTTTTAAAATTAAAAAGTTATTTTAATTTTCCTACGTGCATTCTTTAAGTGACAATTGAAGCTCTGAAAAGCTGCCTTTAGCTGCTGTCTTATAATCTGACCACCTCAACCAGTAGCAAAAACACCACCCTACCAAGGAATTCACTCAGTGTTGTGCGTTTCATGTGTATGGTCTTCCTTACGTCTCTAGTCACAATAATTTGGCTTTGTTTCAGCCCCTCTGTAATTGTAACCTTTTCTGCCTCTTCACTGGTTTCCTGTTCAATTCCCCCGTTAATCAAAATTCAGCTGCAAGTGTCAGAAAACACAGGTCAAACCATCTTAAACAGACAAACTAAGAAAGAGTCGGGTTGATTTTCCTAGAGCACACAACTGAGCAGTTCAGGGCACAGAGTGAGATCCGGGGTTGACATGACGGCATCAGGAATCTGCCTTTCTTCCTCTTCATTGATTTTATTCTCCGTCGGGCTCTACAAGAAGAGGAGATGACCCCATCCACAGCTCTAACCTTACATTGCACTTTCAGCTGGCAAATGCCATAATAAACTGCCACATTCCTGAGAGTTGAAGCACAAGTCTCAAGGGGAACCTTATTGGCCCAAGTTGAGTCACATGCTCCTCCCTAAACCAATCACTGTGGCCAGTGAGATGCATTATTCTGATTGGATAGCCTGGGTCAAATGCCAACCCCTGGAGTGAAAGGAGGCCAGTCCCATTCAAAGTACAGGGCCGAGATTCCGCGTAAGACAGAGGAAGGCTGTCACCAGAAACAGGGAGAAAAGAAAAGCACGCTGGGCAGACCAAAACTAGAGACGGATCTGTGTCTCCTCTCCTCATGGTGTTTGGAAAACAAAAAGGAAAAGTATTCCTTAGTACCCTCCAAATATTTCTACTGAAGAGCTCCTAATCACAAGGGTGGAGTGTATCAGTCAGGGTTCTACCAAAGACACAGAACCAATCGGATATATGGAGATTACGTATGTACACGTGTGCCTGTGGGTATACATTTATACACATATGCATATACATATATATATCTACCTACCTGAGGTCTGATGAAGGCCCACTTCCTGGCTTGTAAGTGGCTGTCTTCTCACTAGGTCTTCCCATGGAAAGAGCAGACAGAGCAAGCTCTTTGGTGTCTCATGTTATGAGAGCACTAATCTCATTCACGGGTGCTCCACCCTTGTGACCTACTTACCTACCAAAGGCTCCACCTCCTAAGACCATTACATTGAGGGTTAGGATTTCAACATATGAATTTGGGGAGGACATGAACATTCAATCCATAATAGGACCCCATTCTGTTTTATCTCCCCTCACTAAATTCTTCTCCCTCTGACACACCCAAGAGCCTAATACCATGCACGTGGCAAATACTCAGTAAACATGTGTGGAATAGACACATGAACAGACTGCATTTTAATTCTCTCACTTGCTCCATTGAATATGGGAATGATGACTATTTTTCTCTTTATATGGCTTCTACCACATCAAGTAAAATAGTAAAGAAAAGAATTTTGAACAATGCAAAGCATCAAGCAATCTATAAAATAATTTTTCCATGTATAATAATGTAGGTATTGCAGTACTTCATACACTCAATCTTATGGTCATAATTCCCACTTGCAATAAAGTTTGTAGTTTTAACTAACTTACAGACTTTAGTTTGGCACTGTGCTAGCTGCTTCTAATGTTTTGTCAGGAGACTAGCATGATGAGAAGGGAAAATTAATTCAGATAGCATATAGGGTAGACATAGAGTGAAATGCCTTATGGCCAGACTTCAGGATTATTATAATAATCCAGGGCTAAAGGAGGATGGTGACAGTGAAATTGGAAAGGGAGAATGGATTAAAAAGACACGGCAAGGGAAGAGTGGAGAAGATTCAGGTTAATCAATTGCTATGGGGAAAAAATTTCAACATGTGAGACAGGGTGAATGAGAAAATGATGAGACCTTATTGAGGCTGGAGAAGGAGCTGGGGTGGGAGGCATTTTGATGAGTTAGTTTTACACTCATTAAGTTTGAAGTTATGGAAACCTCCAAGTCAGCAAGGCCATCAGGTGGCTGAGGATGCAGTAATGACACTCAGAAGTTGACTAGACATTCAGATTTGGACACTGCAGTGTGCTGGGCATCAGCAATTCCCTTCTGATCCTATACCAAGTGTCTGTGTGATTGCACGGCTCCTCTCCAGAGCACCCCCTAACAACAGAGGTTCCTTCAGCCTAGTCTCTTCTCACTTTCACCTGTGACTTTCTACTTCCATAACCTGGAATAGGTAAAAAATCAGGGAAAGCATAGATAATCACCTTCGAAACAACCCTGTCTCTTCAGTTACCACTGGGTTTTCATCCGCTGTTCACTGAGATACACCTTCCTTGGCAAGCTGACGTCAGCACACTTACCCAATTCGTGCACAATCTCCATCTGTAGTCTAGCTTGAGGGTTTCATTAAGTTGGATCAATAAATATTTATTGAGCATATAATTTGGTTCAGGAATTGTGTTCACATTGAGGAAATAAAGATGATAAGATCTTCTCTCTACCTTGAAGGAACTGTGAGTCTGTTAGGAAGACATAAAAACAAGTAGGTGAGGACAGTATGTGGTGTAAAGGAGGAAGAGACCTACTCTGCTAATAGGGTTTAGGGAAGGCTTATAAAAAAGAGATGCCTGGAAGGACACCCAGGAGACCACCGTGTGGAGAAGGTGAGAAGAAGCAGGGATTTCCAGACAACAGGAAGATTATGTCGGAAGCGTAGGGGCTGTGAACCACACAGTCCATTAAAGGAACTGAAAGAGACTCAGTTGGAGGTTGACTGGTACATAGGATGTGAGGCAGCAAAGGGCCAGAAGTGAGTCTTAAGAATGAGGACCAGAAGATGGTAGGCTTTGTTTGGTGAGATTTTTGAATTGCCTGGCACCAACTATATACAGTTGAGACCCAACACAAGTAAATCTCATATCACTCAACAGAATATAAACTTGGAGCACTAAAGACTATTTCTAATCACTGAAAGTTTTTGTGATACTTCTGGCCAAAAGCCACTGCCCCAGACTCAGCCCTTGGAATGAGGGTCACTGTGATTTTCTTGTTCACCTAACCTACTTTTTCCCTCCTAACAGGAAGTCATTACTTCTCATTGTATCTATCCTATACCCTTTAGATTCTTATCATATACTAGGATTGTTTAATTCCCAAGTAACAGAAACCTATTCAGACTAGTTTAAACCGAAAAGTTGAGTTTGTCATAAAGATATAGGAATAGCTTATAGACATTCAAGGGAGAAATGCATCTTGGCCTCAAAAGAGAGTAGATCCAGGAACAAAAGAAACATCCAGAAGAATCTCCCCATCTCTCATCTCTGCTTCCATCTGCATATTGTAAACCCAAAAATGAAGCTAACAGGCATACCCTCCCTCTTGGGTGCATGTGGCAGGGAAGAAGCGCCAACCACGCAACAAGGAAGCTTTCAATGGTCGAGCTCCCCAAGAAAAATCTGACTGTTTCCCTGTCATTCTCAGTTCCAAATCCCCAGGGAAGGGACTCGGGTCCAGCTTAGGGGCATACTCTTGGAGCAATCCAAGTGACCAGAGAACAAGGTCACCTTGCTAAAAATGAACCATGGGGCCAGCCACTGTGGCCAGTCGGGCCAGGTGAGGGATTCATTTGAGCTGGGCAAACCTCTAAGGTGGTGTCTGCAGCAGGCCAAGAATCCCAACATCACAGTCACCTGCACAGAGAAGTCAGAGAGAATCCTCAGCCTGTGCCCTCACAGATCCTCAGCGCCTTGACGGGTTCTGAGGAATGTCCTAATTCCCCTGAGCTGGACCTCCCATGTCAATCACCATAACCAACATTCCTTCTCTAGCCTTCAACCTGTTTTCTCTACCTAACTCTAACCTTTAAACTAGGTCTTTGAGCTCCCATTCTACCCTTCAATCGCCTTCTCTGGCACAGAAGTGTCATCCTCCTATCATGGATCCACCCGACCCAGATGATGTGTATCTTTCAACCTAAATAATAGGTTAGGATGTCAAGGAAAGTCTCCTTTAAATCGTTTACATTTATTTTTCCGTCAATTCCACTGCTCTCAAGTAGTCTGATAAATTCCAAGTAAACAAAGATTTGGGGAAAGGGGTTATTTTAGAACAGACTACAGGTAGTTCTCACTTTGCATGGTACCACATTAATTCCATTGTGTGCACTTCAGAACCGTGTCCTCACCTTTGTACAATTCCATGGTAACAATCTCAGTTACACTAACTATGTAAAGTGATGACATGGTTCTGACGTGCACACAATTCAGTTAACATAGTGTAAGGCAAAGTGAGGACTCCCCGTACGCCGATTTGATCAATGGACAAATGGACAAAAGGTTATTCCATATAGTCAAGCATCTAACGTCTCAGGAGTCGCCCGATTCTGCTCAGCCCCCTCCTCAAGTCTTACCACCTTCCAGCGTCAGAAATGAGAGAGGCTGGCGGGTGGCAGGGCTGGAAGGTTTCTCAGGCTACCTTTCTTGCTCATTTACCCTGTCAATTTTCATTGTTACTCTTTTATTGTTATCAAGTTTATGGGAGAAAAAGACGGCATCATATTAAGGCATAATTAGGATAATAAACGGGAGCTGTGGTTTGGTTTTGGACTGACTCCAGTTGGATAGCACACATAATCACCTCTAGCTGACTGCTTGGTGATTATGACTTTGACAAATTGGCATTATTTACTGCTAATAGATGAGATGATGATTTATTACTAATTACCCTCTTTTTCTACAATTTTTATATTATGTTAAATGAAGGATTACAGTTGAGATAGTAAATATTCTCTAGAAGAAAACGTCCAGCGGCAGAGTTCATAGACTAGACCCTGATTAAGGGAGCCATTTTAATCAGTCAGGACCAGACTTCAGAGGAAACTGCGGACAGTCAGCGCATCGTTAGCCTCTCCCACCTCTCCTGGGAGCTTCTCTTTCCTCCTGTCAGGAGCCCTCACCCCACCCCAGGTTCTCCAAATCACCCCATCCACCTGCTCTCGGTTTCTCTCCTCCTCCCTCCTCTTAGACCTTGATAAAAACTCAAGCCAAAGAGTTTGAGTTGTAACACAAGATCCCCTGGCTCACTTTGGACTTCGTGAGTCTTCTGGAATAAAAAGGAAGAAAACAAAAACCTTTCTAGATATAAAGAACCAAAGATGGGATTAAGATTTATTCTTTCCAGAAATATGAGTGAGTAGGGAAAGTCAGAGTGACAGAAGGGAATGCCATTAAATGTAAATGAGGGGTCTTAACTCTTACAAACAGTGGTGAGACCTCTGGGCAGGAAGGGGGTTACAGTGACCCATCAAACTGCCCCTTTTGGAAGACGGACAGATGCAGACCAGGGTGGTCCCCACTCGAGTGTGAGACTCGATGGGTGGCTGTGAAAGGGGACAAAACTTGTGCGGATGTTGCAGGCAGAAGGGTGGATACAGGCAACATTCACTTTCAAAGTCTTCAGGCAAGGTTAGGAGCGGGAATCACAGACGAAGCAAAGCTGAGCAAGAGAAGAGACTGAAAGCCCTTTGAGGACAGGAGCCCCCTCTTTATATTCCTTTATAGTCTCCACAAAGCCTGGCACAGTGTCCAGAGCACAGAGGACGCTCTGAAAATGTGTCTTGACTGATTTTTGGTGGATTGACTAAAGCAGTGAGGAGCGACATTCTCTGCATGCAGACCAATTAATAACTAATTTATTTAAAGTTTGCAGACCACATTTGTAAAAGATGCTATAGTTTTCTTAGTAGGAAATGCAGTAACGTCAATTTAAGCGTTATTCATTTACTTCTCTTTCACTAGAAGTTTTCATTGCCAGCTAGAATTTCATCTGCTTTGTAATTAACACACACAGCAGTATCTGATTTTAATGTTGTACCTGTGAGCAGATTTTATTGTTGAGTAAGTTTCTTTTGAAGTTGGTTTATGTTATTTTTCCTTAACTGAATTTGTAGACCTCTTATTGCTAAATGTGGTTTCTTATAGCATCTCTTAGTGCTATATACTTTGGTTTGAACTCTATTTTCAGATTGTAAACCTATAAACTGCTTTATTAAGTAACATAATGTAAAATGAATTTAATAATATTTTGAATTTTTTGGAATGACTGTGTCATCATTGGGCTGTCAGCAGAAGGGATCAGCCGCCCGCACCCCAGTCCTTAGGGTCCGCTAGATGAGCCTATACTCCAGCAGTGGACACGACACTGGGCTCTCACCAAGGCCGCACGCTCAGCATATCTGAAGAAGTGACGTGTGGCCTGAGTAATGAAGGACGAGTCGGAGTTCACCAGGCAGAGAAGAGAGGGCAGGATATCCTAGATAGGGAAAACTACTTGTCAAGGCAGAAGGGCTTACAGAAGACAGAGTTTGGGCAACGATGAAAATGTCACTGTAACAAGAATGTGTGGTGTGTGACGGTGAGAATGAAGAAACATTAGCTAGATAGGTTGTTCAGAGCTAAATCATGCTAAGTATTTGCATGGACAAATTTTAACCTATGGGCAACTGGAGGCTCAGAGGCTGGGTTCTCCAGAGTAATGGAACCAATAGGAGATATACATATACTGTGAGGAATCTATATATATATTATATTATGTCTTATAAGAGGAATTGGCTCACGTGATTATGGACGCTGAGAAGTCCCACAACCTGCCATCTGCAAGCTGGAGACTCAAGAAAGCCAGCGTGTAGCTCCAGTCCAAGTCTAAAATCTGAGAGCTGGCACGCCTAAGGTATAAGCCCCAGTCCAAGGGCAAGAGAAGACCGACGTCCCAGCTGGACACTCGGGCAGAGGGCGAGAATTCTCCCTTCCTCCACCTTGTTCTACTCAGGGTCTCAGTGGATTGGATGAGACCCACCCACATTGGGGAGGGCCATCTGCTTTACTCAGCCCACCAATTCAAATGCTAATCTGGTCTTGAAACACTCAGAAATAATGTTTATTGGGGCATCGCGTGACCCAGTCATGTTGACACATAAAATTAACCGTCGCAGGAAAGTGATATGATTATACCTATATTTTAGAAAAGTGACACTGACACAATGTAGAGGACAGATGTGAAAGAGACGGGAACTGAAGAGGCCAGCTGGGAGCTATCCTCGTGAGGAAGTCAGAGACGAGGTACCCAGGGAGGA
This sequence comes from Equus caballus, assembly GCF_041296265.1. Classification (NCBI taxonomy): domain Eukaryota; kingdom Metazoa; phylum Chordata; class Mammalia; order Perissodactyla; family Equidae; genus Equus; species Equus caballus. Next base: position 82,217,016 of record NC_091701.1, read on the forward strand.
GCGGATGGCCTCCAGGGAGAATCCAGCATGGCTTATAACTTATCACATATGTGATCAAGAGAGAAAGAGGTGACTCCGACATTTCTAACCTGCCCCTGAGTGTGTGTGAGAAACTTTGTGTGAAATTTTTCCCTTTTTTTTGAACAATTGACCCACCAGGGTTTGTCTTCTGAAGAACTTTGGGCTAAACTGCGTAAAGAAATAGCTACATACCACAAAGGAAGAAAAATAACACTCTTTGAGCACCTACTAAGCGGTGGCTTGAGGCTGAACATTTGTGTAGTCCTCACAAACGCCCTGTGAGGCAAAGGTTATTATTCTTTTTATGGATTGAGAAACTGACGCACAGAAAAAATTAATGACCTGTGCAAGGCCACACAGCTGGTAAATGGCAGACCCCAAAAATCCAAACTCAAGGTTTTTGGCTTTGAAAGAAATATTTTTTCCACCCTGTAAAGTTGCCTCTCAGTAGAATAAAATACACCTTCATAAAACTCTACATTCGTGTGAGTAATTTCATCAGAGAGAATTCAAAAGGGCTTTGAACTTCCACCCTGGATATAACGGAGGAAGGAATTAAATAGTCCTGAAATTCTGAGTGCACTCAAAACCCGAAGGCCTCAGGTTCCACCGGCAGCTTTGAGCCCACACGGCTTGTGCTGGTCCGTTCATAGTCCCCAGGAGAGCTAATGGGAGCAGTAAGAATTACTACAAACGAAATGTACCACCCGTGATGCCTGTTCACATTTAGTAAGAAAAGAACTATTTAAAAAATTCCAAGAGACATAAGTACATTTTTTAAAACTTGCAAAAATGGATTTCTAACAGGATATAGATTTGTCGTTTGTTGGATTAAGGTGTCGCATCAGGTTCTTCCTGATGGTGCATGAGGATTTGATGTACCAGGTGTGGTCCATCTCCCTAGCCAAGGGACTGATTAGCACTGAATCCCGGTGACTGGAAGTGTGGCGTGGTGCCCGCCTTCCCGGATCAACTCTTCCGTATGGGTTTTGTACTCTAGGACTAAAAGCTTCTATCCATTCGTTCAATAAATCTGTACCGAGTGACTTGTACGCGCAGAGCATGTTCTGTGTGTGGGAACACGCAGCGGGGAGCAGAGAGTCAGGCGTGGGGTTCACATGACACAGATGGAGAGTGGGGAGAAACACGGACAGTAACTGGGTAAACAAGCGCGGATAACCCCAGATGGTTGATTCGTGCTGTGAAGACAACTAAAACCCTTGACCTGGAAGAGGACGGCATCCGGAGGCAGGCAGGGCCCCGTGGGCTGGTGTTTGAACCGAGACGTGAGGAGAACTGTCCAGGACAAGGTCTGCGGGCAAACTTCCAGGCGGCAGGAGGAGAACACAAGGCCCGGAGGCGCGGGTGAGCTCGAGATGAGAGGAGGAGGAAGCCCAGGGTGCCTGAGGCCCAGCCGGGGAAAGCGTGTGGGAGGAGGCGGGAGAGCCGACTGCAGGCAGCTCCCAAGGGGCTTTCAAGACTGCGTGCGGCAGGGCGGTCTGCTGTCCCCGAGGGCTCCATGCTGCCCTTCGCAGAGTGAAAAGTTGTGCCTGGGCATGTCTCCCCGCCAGAAACAACATCTCCCAGCCTCCCAGCTCTAGGTGGGACCAAACGATCAAGTCTCACCAATGGAAAGTGGTCCTCTCAGGGTCACGGCCTTAAGGTGTGGGTGCGCCTTCTCCACCACTCTCCTCCATCTGCCAGCTGGGTGCAGAAGACGCTGAGGCAGCTATCAAATGAGCGGACCACAACAGAAAAACCTGAATCATCACGTGGTGGAAAACAGCTCAAAACCGGGATCCCCTGCACCGACTGTTTCACAAGCCAAGGGTAAATGTTAGTGTGTTAAGCCACTGAAACTCTGAGTTTGATTTATCACCACAGCTGGAATCACCTTAACTAATATACCGTGATAAGGAGCTTGGGTTTTATTCTTACTGCAAACAAATGCGACTGGAAGGTTTTAGAGAGTGGATGAGAGAGACCTGGTTTATGTGTTTAAAGACCACTGTGGCTACTGTGCGAAGCCCACGGGCGAGAGAAGCTGAGAAAAGACTCAGGTGTCCACTTAATCCAGGCAAGAATTAACAGAAGCGGTGGTCACGGCAGAGACGGAGAAGAACGGACAAATTGAGATCCACTTGGGAGACAGAGCCAAGGGCTCTCTAGCCGATGGGATGTCGAGGGTGAGGAAAAAGAGACTAGGGGACTCCTGGCTGTGACCTGGCACCACGTCCTCCTGTTCGTGTGGCCTGAGGAGCACGTGTGCGGGAGACGGGCTAGCCTTTGTTTTGGCTGTGTTGTTATACCCAGAGTCCAGACAAGAAAACTAAATCTCATGTTCAGTAGATGTACAAAATTAATAAACAGATTACATATTTATTCACAGTATATAATCTAAAGGAAACCCTTAGTGACTTGTTTTACAGCGAGTGAAGGGAAAATCCTAGTACTAGATTAAGTGTTTAATGAAAGTCACAGATCATTAAACTTTCCATTATTAGAAGTCTAGCAAAATTAAATAATAAAATTAAAGGCTATATGAATTATATGGTGAATGATGAAACTCTGTCTAACAACACTATTGTTGGTGCAAATGTTGAATTGGATTTTTTAAAAAGCAGTTACCATTTTTAAGCTGGTCTTTTTCAATTCACACCAACATGAATGTATATTATCCAAATGCTGCAAACTATTAGATGTCTGAAGGACTTTAAAAATTACCCAGTGAAATCTTCTCTATTTAAAAATAGTACAACTTAGGGGCTGGCCCAGTGGCATAGCAATTAAGTTCGTGCACTCAGCTTGGGCAGCCTGGAGGTCGCAGGTTCAGATCCTGGGCAGGGACCTACACACCACTCATCAAGCCATGCTGTGGTGGCGTCCCACATACAAAATAGAGGAACATTGTCACAGATATTAGCTCAGTGACAATCTTCCTCAAGCAAAAAGAGGAAGATTGGCAACGGATGTTAGCACAGGGCCAGCCTTCCTCACCAAAAAGAAAAGAAAAACAAACAACCTAGCCCCATAAAAATGCCTTGTCTGTCCCAGGTGATGAAGCCAAGCAGTTTCCCTGACCTGAAACCCAATCTCAGCGTGAACACATCTTCAAGCCACGTTAGAAATGAGACTCTTGAAGGCCAAGGATCACAGACAATGTGTTTCACATTATAATAGGTTTTCTAAACCAAATAATATTTCAATGAAAATAACTGTTCAACTGAAAGGGGAGTCAACATGAAAAATATTGAACTCAAATATCATTCCACAAACTTACACTCTCATTTTTATCTAATTCCTATTTCCTTAGTCATATGCTCTGAATTTGGTAACAATAGATGTGATATTAGACCAAGAAAACAAATGTCTGGGCTTTCAAAGTTCCTTGTCTCGTTTATAAGAACCATATAGAAGAATCTGGAATAAACACTGAAGAATGTGCACTGATGCTTTATTTTTCTAATTTTTTTTGCTGAGGAAGTTTGGCCCTGACCTAACATCTGTGCCAATCTTCCTCTATGTTGTATGTGGGATACACAGCATGGCCACCAGTGAGCGGTGTAGGTCTGCACTCGGGAACCAAACGGGGGCCACCGAGGTGGAACATGCCGAACTTAACCACTAGGCCATGGGGCCGGCCCCTCAGACTTTATTTTCCACTAGAGAAACATAAGACCTTTAGGGCCACTATTGTTTGTGTCATGACGTTGTGTTAAGTGGGACCTCGTCTGATGAACAGAGCTGAGGACAAAGAGCTACACCTGCCTGTTCCAAAGACCCTCCCTGCGGGACCAGCTGAAAAGGGGCCAGAATGTCCCAGGGACAGAAGCCCATCTCCACAGCCTGCCGGCACCAAAGAGAGAAAACTTCGTAGAGAAATTCATGGAGGAACTGGGGGTGCTCTGCCTCCCTGCCCCCTTGCAAAACACCCCGCCAAGTGGGGGGGCTTCCACACAGCCCCTGCTCACAGAAAGACAGGCGTCTTAGCTCACGACTGACGATCTCAGAGAATGGGGCAAAAAGAGTTTTAGGGAGGACCTAAACCGTCCTCCGAGGTGGCAGCCATCCCTGGAGAACAGGCAAACCCAGAGGATGACAGGGCGAGCGAGCCGCGCGTCTAGCAGCCACAGCAGGATGGGGACGCCTGGACCACGGGACACCCCAGGGCAGCCAGGCTGGCACCATCTTGAAAGGCAGGGCACTGGAGCCAGCCAAAGGAAGCTCAGGAGAGCACGGCCAGAGCAAAGCCCTGAGAGGGCAGGGGTCAGAGCTCAGCCAGAGGGCACAGTGCCCGCCTGGACACAGATCCACAAAACGGTCCCCAGGGAGACCCTACGCTGGGGCGTCTGCCACAGAACCATACCAGTGCCAGCCAAGGCGGAAACTGTCGCCATCTTCCTCCCCTCCCAGCTCTGGAAGAGTCTGGCAGCAGAAGCCTTCTGAGCAGAGACTTGGAGTGACGGTGGGGACACTGAGAGGTCGTGTCCTCTCTGAGGGTTGGGGGCACTGAGGGGTCGTGTCTTCTCTGAGGCTGGGGGCACTGAGAGGTCGTGTCCTCTCTGAGGGTTGGGGGGCACTGAGGGGTCGTGTCTTCTCTGAGGCTGGGGGCACTGAGAGGTCGTGTCCTCTCTGAGGGTTGGGGGCCCTGAGGGGTCGTGTGGGATTGTGTCCTGAAGGTTGGGGGGCACTGAGAGGTCGTGTCTTCTCTGAGGTTGTGGGGACACTGAGGGGTCGTGTCCTCTCTGAGAGTTGGGGGGCCCTGAGGGGTCGTGTCCTCTCTGAGAGTTGGGGGGCACTGAGAGGTCGTGTTCCCTCTGAGGGTTTGGGGGGTTTGGGGAAGGGACTTCGCTTAGGTGAGAGATGGGAGTTTTTATATTGGGTTGGGCTGTGCTATTTAGTACTTGAAAGTGAGCCTATTTGTTAACATTTTAAAATTGACTGAAAAGCTATGACTTCTGCCCAAGGAGGCGGAGAGGGGAATTCTGACCAAGTATAATTAAGAGCAGTTGTGGAAGAAAAATAAATGTTGTTTCTTGGTTAAACTGTACCAAGTTTAGCTCATTTAATAAACCAGTTAGAGTAGTAATAACTAAAAACCACAAATGAGATGCTGAGTTAAATACACGGAATATGAGGGCCCGGTCACAGGCCTCACATCTAAGATTCCTTTGCCATCAAATCCAGTTTCGACGTATCTACAGCCAGGTAAAATGAGCTTATGAGACGACTGAGAATGGCTTATAAGCAATTTAAATATTAATTATAAAAATAAATTTGAGGGATGTTTTTAAGGGAGAGCTAACTAATGCAGATGAAGCTAAGACCAGGAAAATGATGTCAGCAGGGAAGCATGTTTCTTAGCCATCTTCAGTGCTGTATCGCCATCTAAGTGGTATTTAGAGGCATGAGAAGAATTAGAGGATGTGGCTTCTCTTCTTGGGATCAGCTGAATGAGATAAATCCATGCTTAAAATAAAAACAACAAACACTGCAGAAGAGAACAATAGAACAAAGCGGGCCTAACCAGGCGCTGCTGCGAGGGGCGGAGGTTGCACTCCTGCACAGACCTGCACGCGCCTGGGTGCAGGGCGGTGGGGAGGAGCCACGTAACAACAGGAGGAGAAGCAGACCCTCCGGGAAGACCGAGCAGGTTGAAAATGCTTTCCTGATGCAGATTTAAAGCTCAGGTACAAAACTCAGGTCCCTGGAGTCAATGGAGACTTCGTTCCACGGGCATCTGTTGGCAGTCTCATTACGGAAAAGCATGAGCAGGTAGGAAATCGTGAAGGAGCCTTGCTGAGAATTTTACTGGTAGGAAGAGTACCATAGGGAAATGGTTAAGAGGGATTTTTTTCTTTTTTTTTTTTTTACTGGTCAGAAAAGTCACTTGGCAATCTGAATCTGTCAAGATGCTTCAGGGAAAGTGGCGATGGTGTGATGGTATTTTGGACTTCTAATCACTAAGAGAGATAAATAGAGGCAGCCTGGACTTAAGGAAATGAGTGTGCCCAAAGCTACACTGATGAAATAATGAAACTGAAATGCAACCCAATCGGAGAAACTATGAAAATTTAATTGGAAAAGGATTTCTTTGAATTCCAGTGTGAGCAGTACGAGGCGCGCCCTGTCTGTCTGAAACTCCAGCGGGCTCTTTGCTCTCCACAATGACACCTGCCTAGGTCCCCCCATAGGACCATTAGTCGGTGTGGGTTTCCTTGTGAGCCACCTTTGAGATTCCAGGAAGACCTTTTACAGTGTGTGGTTGGGTTTAGTGGTGTGAACGACACAGCTTTTTGGGGAGAAGCCTTTCTGCTTTATTCCCAGACAGGGCAGTCGTTGCATAATTACCCTGCTACCTTGCAATTTGGATTTGCTGTCCACTGTCAGGCCACATTCCCAGAAGTTCTCCCATTCTCTGGGAGTAACAAAGCAGTGGAAAGAGAGGAAGAGACCTCTGAACACTGCAGGGGCTGTTCAGGTGAGATTTTGTCAGTCGGTGCACATTAAGTTATGCTGACCCAGATATTCTGATTTCAACCGCTTTCCACATCCACGAAAAAATCCTGATCTCAGCAAGCGTGCGGCCTGCGAGCTGGGAGTGTTAACCTGCGGTTTCTTCAGGATTCTCCATCATTTCAATGTGGGTTAGTCATAGTTAGCACGGCTCTACTATTCTCTCACTTTGGGTGTGATCCGTGTTGGAACAACAGATGGAAGTGATGCCTGTAACCAAGGTGAGGCCATCGCTGTCTTGACTCTTTTATCTGGCAGTTTCCGGCTGGAAAGACGATATTCTTTTGCATGGAAAGGGGCGGTGCTGAGGTCTAAAACACAGCTCTAGGTCTGATTATTTTCTGAAGAAAATAACATTGTACCCCAGCAAAAGCAGTCAGTCTGTCCATTCGCCAAGATGTAAGCTGTAGATTATAATGGACCACTGAACAGTTCAAACCAAAATTATAACTTCTGATTAAGTAGCGTGGCCTGACCTGCTGAGTCACCAATGTGGAAACTCATCCCGAAGAATGTGGAGCCCAAGATGACATGGGTCATCATTGTTTGTGGAAACAGCATGATTTTTTTTGTCTTTTCATTTAACTCTTTAATAACTAAACTTGTCCTCCAAATTCTGCAGCAAGAGCCCAATCAAGATGATCATGGAGGTGTGACCAGAGTCAGGAAATAATAGGTAGCTTCTGGGGAACAATAGGTGGTATTCATGGATGCGTTCCACAGATATTTATGGGTACATAACCATGTGCCAGCCACTGGAAGAAAAGCAGAGAATTACACCTATGAGACTGCTGTGTCTGATGTCTCCAGGCCTAAGGTGTGCTGGCCCAGTGTCAGAAAGATGTCTGTATCACCTGTACAATCTCAGAACATTAACCCTGAGCGACCTCAGATGTTATGGAAACTAGTAAATGAATCGCCTAGGATGTTTTTGTGATAAGCAACAGAAAATCCAGGTCAAACTGGCATTAACAATAAAGTTAATTTATTGTCTCACGTAACTGAAAAGCCCAGAAATTATATAGACTTTGAGGACAGCTTGATTAGGTTCTGGCTCCAATTTTTGCCGTTCTCTTGGCTTTTCCTTCCTCAGTGTCAGCCTTATTTTCAAGCTAACTACCTGACTTAATTCAACAGTTAATTCGACGTGTCAGTTCGGCTGGCCGCAGGGTGCCCACATTAAACGTCATTCCTGGGTGTGTCCATGAGGGTGTCTTTGGGTGGCATGAGCATTTGAATGAGTGGACTCAGTAAAGGAGGCTGTCCTCCCCAGTGCCGGTGGGCCTCATCCAATCAGTTGAGGGCCTAATAGAACAGAAGGAGGAAGAAGGAGGAATTTGTCTCTCTCCTGCCTCAGTGCTCAGGCTGACTCCTCTCATCTCTTCTGCCCTCAGACGGATTCGCACCCTCGGCTCCCCTGGTTCTCTGGCCTTCGGACTCAGACTGAACTACAGCACCAGCTTCCCTGGGGCTCCAGCTTGTAGGCTTGTGGGACTTCTCAGCCTCCAAAATCTCACCAGCCATTTCCTCCCGATCAGTATCTCTCTGTCTCTCTCTGTGTCTGTATAGATAGAGAGACACGCACGATCTGTGGGTCTATATGTTTCCTATTGATTACGTTACTCTAGAGAACTCTGACTTAACGCGGTGACAAAATGGAAGCTATAGCTGAGGGTTCGCATTCCCACATCAGGTCATCTAGAAAAAGAGAGAGAGCTTCCCAATCAATGCCCTAAGTCACAGGCCCTCCTCTGCATCGGTCACAGGAGACAAAAGGCCGATTGATTGAGACCAGTCCGGGTCCTCGCCTGGCCCTGGCAGTGGAGGTCGTCCTAGCCAACCTCACAGCTGCTCTTCCAATGGTGGGATAAATCCTAAGAGAAAACCCCCACACTGAACCTGAGCATTAGCCCCCAACACGCAGTATTAGGAACCCAGGGTTCACCAAAGGCTTCCTCTCTGAGCAGAGAACTGTACGTTGCAGAAGAAGATGTGCGCTCACGTTTGTTCACAAATGTCTCAGCACGTGCCGCAGGGTTGAGGTGAATTCACTGGTTCCCAATAACATTTCCCTGGACAGTGTGTGAAAGGTGCAAGTTACAATGTCTGCTTCTGAGAACTGCAGAGGATCTGCCAAGCTCATGGCCCCTCTCCATGAGTTCCTGGCCCTCACTCACAGTCCCCAATATGTGAACAAAGTGACCTGGGAAAGTTGGCCACAGACTAACAGGTCCAAGCAGGAGTACCTGATCCAGAGGCAGGAAACTATCGACTGGCCTACAGGACAGTCTGGCATAAGAGCTCAGCACTACAGAGCCTCTCGGAGTTTGAATGTAAGACACACCTGTGAAGAAGTATGAAGAAATGTCACCTTCCTCGCAAGCTAACTATTTAGCCTGCCACGCTTCCATGGATGCTGGCAGAAGACACAGACTCCTGGGTCAGAGACAAAGGACTCACTACTCACAGCACAGCACACAGCGGGGGTGCGTGGCACCCCTTGTCCCCGAGTCCCTCACCCCTTTATGTCCCAAAGGGGTGACACAGGGCAGCCACGTGATGCAGGGGGTTTGCATTAAGTTGAAAAATCTGAAACTTAGGAAACCTACATCTTTTATAATGGCTTACTAGTAAACCTGCCCTACCTTTGCCCCTCAGAGAGACATTATTATACCGAACAGCAAATAAAGCCGCTGTCTGTTCCAGAGGGAGACACTGTCACCACCTCCCAGGTCTGCTCGCCATACAAACATCCATGAAAAGGTAGTCCAGATCAAAAGCTGTCAATGCCTCTGCTTGCAAGATGTACAGAAACGCAAGAGACCCATGAACAATTGTCCCCCAACAACAACAGTCAAGGGAAAGTCGCAGAAACCAAGAGAGACGTACAGAGTGGGCAGCAAGTACCAACATGAAGCAGAAGGAGCCCCAAGGTCGAGAGAAAGAAAACAGGAATGAAAACTACTTCATAGCAGCAGGAGCAATAAGTAAGAAAGGACACAGCATCTTTGTGCCAGCGGGAGCCTGGTCGTGTTTATAAACATGAGCTGGAGTCATGTTCCCTCAGGGCAATGGAATCATGAGGTGTTTGCACAGGAGTTATCAGTGAATGTGGGCAACAACCAACCTTGAGCATCTTTTTGTTGGAGAGTAGAAACTTCTCACATTGTCCACTAAGGTGCCCTCAACTCAGTTGAGTCAGTCAAGCTAGACTCTCTGGTGGTGTCAGGCTGAGGGGTTTTGTGGGAGATGGTGCCATGTAGATGTGAGCGAAACACCAGAGGTGATTGACCTCAGAAAGCTGGGCCCTGGGGAACAGTCTCGACTGATTTGGCACTGGTTTTAACTTCCTGCATTTTTTCTCTCACTTTGTGTCTTAATCCAACCCGCTTCTCTAGACAAGAGGTGTTTGTTGTTATTTGTCAGTGGTGATAACAGCCAGATGACTATAGATACGACCTTGTTAAAGTCAGCCCAACACTGACCTCAAAGGAAAATGTGCATATTTATTTTAGACACTCACTTGGTCTCTGTTTCCCATTTGCCTAGCTTGGTGAATTCACTGCATTTTGTCTCCAAAACACCAAATATCTCAAATTTGTTGCATTATGTGTACCCTCAAAGCAGGCATCTTAAGTTGTTACTGCCTCTTACTTATATTGCATTAAGTATTCTATTCACTCCCACAACAACAACAATAAAAAAAACTCCCCGTTCATTGATAATTAGATGTTTCGCTTCATGTGGATTTCCTCCAACATCTTCTGTTCAGATTCAGCTCTTATAATTAATTATCCTCTTGCTGAACAACTGAAAACTAAAGTCTGACCAAAGCACATCTCATCCCACACAGATGTCCTGGTTACTCCACGAAAGGTTAATTAATCATAAGAGGTGCTTCAGAGCAGGAGGCGCTGGAAGAAATTCAGACCTAGTTTCTGGCAGCACAGAAAAACCACCATCGTGCCGGTTGCTTTTGAGCTCACACTGAGAGAATCATTTCAAGGGAACAAAAATGCAACTGCACAAAATAGCTGGTGGATATAATATCATGCCTCAGACAATGGAGCATGCCACTTGCCAGCCACTGATGATTCAGGACCCCAGACTGCCTGCGAGGGAAGGTCAGCCCTGTTGATCCTCATTTCTCAGAGGTGCCTGAAGCTCCCGAAAGACGACAATGGCAGAAGCAGTCTTCATTGTTCTCCTCGCTCCGGCTGGGTGCCGTTTCATTACATGAACGAACCCTCCTCTGCAGCCAAAACAGTCTACACACCATCTTCCCAGGACACCTTCCACCTTCCTCACCTGTGTTTTCGGGATGCTAACACTCCCGGTCCCGGAATAGCCTTGCCTTCTTCCACGGTCTGGCCAAAGCCTGTAATTCAGTCAAGAGCCAGTTCAGATGGCTCCTCCTCACAAAACCGCCCCCAGGGGAAGTGCTTCCTCGTCTGGCCAGGAGCAGCTGTGGGTAGAAGGTCCTGGGCGACAGAAAATATATATAATATTGGCTCAATTAAATGCATAACTTTGAGCAAGTTGGTCAACTCCTGTGAGCCTCAGCTTTCTGTTCAATAAAATGGGAAGAATAACCAGTACTCTGTGGGCTTTATCATGGAAATTAAACAGAATAAAGTATTTGAAAATGTTTGTCATTTTGTTGCTGCTCCACACATATTTCTTCGCTTGCCTGATAATGACCGTTCTCGTGTTTTCACTTTCTCTCTTTCTCTGTTTTTCTTCCTTTTAACCAAAGATGTGACAGAAGGTCACCTTGGTGGTCCTTAAGATACTAATCATCATCAAAGTAGCCACCCTTAGGAGAATAGGCAGATGGTTCCATTTTTCTGAGAACACAGATGTCATAAATTCTGTGTTTTAAAGATCTGTGAAAGGACATTTCCAGACTCTTGGGAGGAAGTTGCTGGGGGAGCAGTGAAGGAAGAGGGGTCAGGACTCTGAGACCAAGAATCTGAACCCATCATGTCCAAGCATGGGGGACCCATTTGTGGTGCTAGAAGTGGCTGTGAATCGAACAGGGAGAGTCCGCCTCAACAGGTCATGAGGCCTGAGGCAGCATCCATAGATGGCCCCGATCCTGACTCTCGTCACCTTGGCCAGGTGTTCTCCTGCTCCTGGCATGCTCTCCTGGACAGTAAGAGAGACTGCACATGGATTTCCAGGTCCTCTTGGGAGTCAGGAAAGAGGGTTCCTCATTCTGGAGATGGAAGGGAAGTGACGCTCTGGTGACAGCCATAAACTGTCTCATCATGTCTCATAAACTGTTACCATGCCTTCTCTCCCCAGCTAGATGCTACACTCCTGGAGGCCAAAATCTAGTTTTAAGTTTTTATGCTTTCCTCAGGACCCGGCCCGGAGCTCAGTGTGCCCTCAGTGGATTCTGGTTGGTCTTCATGGCCTCACAAGGTGAGCCACTTTTCTCTCCCCTCAGTCTCTGCCTCTTGTTTACTGTCTAGCCACGGCTTAAACCGTGTTAAAATGGATTCCAAGTCGATGTGGAGGATTCTAGGTGGCCGATGTTGCTGAATGACGCACTCCATTTCTCTTGGAGGCTCCCACTGAAATGGAGAGTCCATTTCTCTTGAGGGAAGGAGAGTGAGAAGGGGGCAAGAAAGTGGGTGGGATAAATGGCTTCATACTGGGAGCAAAAAGTGCAGCTTGTCTTTCAAGAATAAGATTCTGTGAGAAAAAGATGGCAATTCTAGTTCGTGGTGGCAGAAGGGTCAGTCCTGCCCTGGAGAGTCAGGTCGTCCCGGCCTCCTTGTCCACCTTGTTTATTTAGCTCTCACTTGGAAGTCAGCCTTGAACTGCGTACAGGGAAGATTTCCTTCCTGTCTAAGATGTCAACCTGTAAAACATAGTGATTGAAATAAATAACGATTTGCATTTAAAGCACCTTTATTCAAGGGTTCAAATCTCTTCCCAAGCGTGCTTGTGCCCAGCCTTCAGAGATGACAGAGTGCTTATCAGATATCTTCATTTTAAAGTTGCCAAAACTGAGTCAGAAAAGTCAAATATCAAGTTCAGCTGAATAGAATTGGAACCCAATTCCATCCTTTTCATATATATAATTATTATAATTATTATCATTCAATGGCATTTCTAATGCTAACACAGCCCACTGTGCAGAATTCAGCCAGCACCTGAAATGCAGCCAGGGAGACAATGTTTAATAAAAAATAATTCTGAGACCACAGCACTCCCAGTTTTTGAAAGCATTAAAATAAATCCCAAATCAATTCATAATGGAAATAAATCACAGAACCCAAGGTACAAAATTATTTCCACAGCTGTTCCCATAAACATCAGAAAAGGCCTTGCCAACTCCTGACTATTCAGGCTACTGTTGTACAAAAGAGGGGTTTTTTTTTAAAAGAATAACCCCTGTTTGTCCTTCTGAAAGGCCAATAAGCAGGCATGATCAGCTTCCTAAAAGAATATGTTCAATTTCAAATTTTCTCAAAATCTTCTGGTTATATTTACTCACTTCCTCAGTTATGAGGTGCTTGAAGCCCTGAAAAATGTTATCACTGCTCTAATTCTGTAGTCAACGGCATAGATACAGCTACAGATAGAGAGATCTAAAGAGACGGAGAGAGAGAAGCACACTCGTCCATCTGCCTAACCGGATTGTCCAGCAGCTCATGAATCTACTTCTCGAGAGTCTCCGGTGCCCCAAGCAGGTAACCACGGTGGTTTGCACGTGGAGAGGCCTTCGTAAATGCGTGTTGAGTGATGGCAGTGTACATATCGCAGCCAATTCTGAAGGGATGGAAACGTAATGAGCTCGAGAAATCGGCCCACATCCTTACACTTCCACTTGTAAGAAACAGTGCTCTGAGCCACAGAGACGGCCAAGGGACCAGTGGTTTCCAGGGATTGGGGGCAAGGGAGGAATTATGAGCAGGAGGAGCACAGGGGGTTTTTAGGGCAGTGAAACTACTCTCTATGATACTATAATGGGGGGGTACTTGCTGTCACACATTTGTTCCAGCCCATGGAATGTACACCAAGAGTGAAGCCTCATGGGAACTCTGGACTCTGGGTGATAATGACGTGTCGATGTAGGTTCGTCAACGGTAAGATATGTACCACTGTGGGGGGGTGCTGATCGTGGGTATGGGGGGCAGGGGTTTATGGGAAATCTCTGTACCGTCCTCTCAATTTTCGTAAAACTGCTCTAAAAAAAATAGCCTTTTTAAAAAGAAAACAGTGCTCCTTCCTAATTCTGTGTAAAGGATGCCTACTGGTGCACGTACGGCTCCAGGGGAAGGCAGCCTGCATGCTCGGGCGTCGGGGCCTTCCCAGCAGTGGCGAGGCTTTCTGAGGGGGTGGGGAGAGGTGGGCAAGGGGCAGGAGAAGGCAGTACTGTGGCCAGACAGGGCAGCAGTGCCACGGTCCACACTCGTGCAGGTGGTGGGGTCCCCAGTGATGGACAGGGATGTAAGTGGAGTGGTATCTGGCATCAGAGAAATCTGGGTTCAAGTCCTAATTCTGTCTCTTACCAGACAGGCGTCCTTGAGCAAGGTGCTAAATCGCTCAAATCCTCACCTTCCTCATCTGTAAAATAGGCGAGTAGCAGCTTGGCTTTCAGGATTAAGTATGCTAATTAACTCAAAGTGTGCTGACAGGAATGCGGCATTCAGTTAAGATAGCTTCTTCCCCTTTCTGACTTCTGTCTCTACCAAGGCACAGTTTTTCCATAAAAGCAAAGGCTGATAGACCCCTAACCGCCCCCACTTCCGTCACAGTATTTCTCAACTTTTAAAAATCCACATACTGCCTGATCACACAAAGGTTCGCCTTCCCACGCCTCCTGTTGAGATTTATAGATTTGACCCCTAAAATGGGTTGGAAAATTAAAAAGCAAATAATACATGAATATCCCCCAAGCCTCTCTCTGCAAACCACAGGGGGCCCTGTGGACGAGCCCACGCGTCTGGTGCGGGCGGGCGTGGGTGTCCAGAGGGAGATCTTCGTCTGGGGCTCTCAGGTTACGCGGCCGCTGCCGGAAGAGTTCAGGGATTGCCAGAAGTCAGAGACAAGTCGAGTCAGCTGTTTTGCTTAAAGGAACAAGATATAACTTAAAGGCTCAACCAGAAAACTGGGGAAGGAGCAATGGTTTGGGAAACTGGGTCATCACCAAGGTCCTTGCTGAACGACCCATGGCAGCCTCTCACCACCTGATTGTTTTTCAAGAAAAAATGCAAACGATGCACCTATTTGCTGTGTGATTTCTCAGCAAGCCGCCTGGCTTGGACTGCGCGAGCCTCTGCCGTGGACTGTGACTCCGCGTTGGGAAGGGCAGGAGGAGGTGGAACAGGCCTCCTGGAGACCTCTTCCACTTCTGACTCTGTCTGCATCCTGGCAGGAGCTCGCCAGAATTGTTCGAATGCACTACCCAATTTGGACGAGTTGTTGGACAAGGGAGCCATGTGGCTCGAAGGGCCTGTGGCGTTGCACTGGGCTAGGCAACATGGGGAACATTTCCACAGTTATCTGTTAGCCCGTGACAGAGGGAGGGAGCCAGCAAAGTTGGTACAGCACACCTCCAAAGAAGTCTCTGTAGGAGCTGCGGGGAGACTTCGGGAAAAAAGTTTTGAAAAAAAAGATGTAATATGCAGAATAATTTTAACAAAGGCAAAAAAGTCAAACCAAGATCTCTACAACCTACCTGTAACTGAACATCCTGGGTTGCCTTTTTCATATTCTGAAGCCTCATCTTCTTGGCATAAACTACATTCTTCTAAGTTGGTTTGGTCCAATGCCAAGCACATCTATACACATACACAGCCACATTTAAAGAGGCTAAAAAATATTTTATAGTCATAAAATCTGGAGGCTGGCCTGGTGGTGTGGTGGTGAAGTTTGCACGCTCCGCTTCAGCGGCCTGGAGTTCAAGGGTTCGGACCCCAGGCGCAGACCTACACACTGCTCATCAAGCCATGCTGTGGCAGCGTCCCACATACAAAATAGAGGAAGCCTGGCACAGATGTTAGCTCAGGGACAATCTTCCTCACCAAAAAAAACCCTGGGCTACAGTAGTGGTTAGACAGACATCTCAGCATAACCTTCCAGGACTGGGAAATTCTCTCCCGAAACATACCATTTGGATACACATAGGTCATTCTCTGGCAAAAAACGCAGAGGTCGACAACTGCTTTAGCCGAAGAACTCACAGGCATTAATTTCTAACAGAACTAGCTCATCCTCATGCTTGGCAACACAACACACCCAGACACCCCACACAGGCATATGGGCACGCATGCACACACACGCACACACATGGCAATTCTATCAGCCTCTAGTCCTTCCTGCTGGGTCTGGGAGAAACAGACTAAATATGTTTACATTTTCTGAACTCAGAACAATCCGATTAGAACCACAGTCTCACTTTCCATTCTGTTCTTGGAACCATCTTCCAAAAGGAAAATCCAGTTGTGCAGGGAAAGTGTGGAGCAATGCCTAGAAATAGGCACTGAGGCTCCGTGAACACTTTGCCGTTGGCTCGAATCAAAGGCAGCAGCAGCTTGAAACTGGGAGACAGAATGGCCCCCTCTCTTAGCCACGTCTGCCATCATCTCTCCATGTTTCGTGCTCAGGAAACAAGACGAACCAGACAGATCCAGTCTCTGCTCTCAGCGCACTGACAGAACGGCGGCAGAAACAAAGTCGAGGACAACTTCAGGAGGCTGTGGTAAGTGCTGAAGGAGGAGGGAGTGGAGGAGGCCCTCGGAGAGCAAGGGATCACCCCGGAAGGTGATCAGGAGTCAGCTGAGAAGGGACAGGAGAGTGAAGCCACAGGCCTGAGTCCCTGGTGGTTCCCTGTGGCTAGAGGCGTCGAGGATTCTGCAGGGGTGTGGCGAGCAGTATGGATCAGAGAACAGAAGGCCTCACAAGGCAGGATGAAGATCTGGGGAGTCAGAGAAGAGCCACTCGCAGGGCGGGGGCACGGTCAGTCGGGCTGTGGAGAAACAGCACCGTGGCTGCCGGAGAGACAAGGGCAGCGAGCAGCAGGGAGAGCAGCGAGAAGGCGGCCGAGCGGTCCAGCGCAAGCTGACGGCAGCCTGGACCGCGGACTGGACAGTGAAGATGGAGAGAAGTGGATGGAGCCAAGAGGCCAACTCCTTCCCTTCCTTCAAACAGCGGCTCTGGAGTGAAGCACCGCGGGGTGGGGTGGACGCGACATGTTCTTCAAATACCAACTTGGCGTTTCATGTTTTCTCTTAGAAAATCACTGTCTCTCATTCATCTTCAGTGCAATTCTTGGTAATTGAAAGACGTACAGAATCTATCATTTTTTTAAGTGTTACTGCTTTTTTTTTTAAAGATTGGCCATGAGCTAACATCTGTTGCCAATCTCCTTCTTTTTTTCTCGCTTCTTCTTATCCCCAAAGCCCCCCAAAATGTAGTTGCACATTCTAGTTGTGAGTGCCTCTGGTTTTGCTATATTTAGACTTTTTATGTTTGCATTGTTCTTTGTCTATACTCATTTTATTTTTTTATTATTTTTCCTTCTTCTTCTTCTCCCTAAAGCCCCCCAGTACATAGTTGTATATTCTAGTTGTGGGTCCTTCTGGTTGTGCTACGTGGGATGCTGCCTCAGCATGGCCTGATGAGAGGTGCCATGTCCACGCCCAGGATTCGAACTGGTGAAACCTGGGCTGCTGAAGCGGAGCCCACAAACCCAACCACCCAGCCACAAGGCTGGCCCCCTGGAACCTATCGTTTACCTGTATTTTGAGACCAGAAAGTTCACACGGTTCTCCTGGCCAAAATGAACGGCTCGTTTTGTAATCTACTAGCGTGCATTCTCCACGGGACCCGCACGGCCACTCCTTCAGCCCTAGCACTGCTACTCATCCCACGTTCCCAGCGCGAATGAGTGGCAATGGCGGTCACTGTGGCCAACAAGTGTTCGAGGAGATGATCACTGGGTGTGTTGAGATGCTGCCGATCACACCACGTTTTCTGATTCCACCTACACTGCAGGTACCTGTACTCCATAGGAACCTCTATTAATAGATAATATCAGAATGCTAATAGCTGCTTAAAGTATAATTTAAGAATTTCAAGTGATCTAAGCCAGATTTAAAAACATCATAATAACCTAACAGAAACGAGCCAAAAAATAAATCTTATCACATTTAAGGAAATTATTTTTAAAGAGAGACACCGGCAATTTACCCATAAAAAATGCAGTTATACTGCTTGGGCTGAGTAATGAAATGTATGCACAGTTTTTCAATCACTCAACAAAACAGAAAGTTCAAAGTGCTCCACCGTCTGAGCTCCTGTTTATTGCTGAACCATGAGCGTTTACACACACACTCCCATTACGGAATATGCCTGGGTTTGCCACCGTTCATTCATTCATTCGACCAACACTGACCAAGCACCTATGCGATGCCCAACACTGTGCTAAGCACTGAGGGCCTGAGAAAAAAACAGGATGGACCGACAGGCCAGAAGGGACAACTTACACTCAAATAAGTATGATATTGACATATGTGCCAAGCAGAGACAAGTGAAAGGCACTGTAATGCTAGAGAGGAAGACCCCCCCGACTCGATCATGGAGGGCTTCCTAGAGGAGGTGACTTTTAAGGTAGCTGTTAGCAGAAAAGTCAAGAGCTTGGCAGACCAATCCAAACAGTGGGCAGATAACCCAGGGACAGAATAAAAGACAGTTGAAGGGGACAGAGAGAAAGAAGGGCCGCAAAAGAAAGCAATGTGACCAAGGAGCTGCAGAGCTAGAGCACAAGGCCCGAGAGAAGAGTCGGGAGAGGCCTCCGAGGGCTGGAAGGCCAGAGCAGGCCCCTGGAGCGGAGGAAGCACTGGTGGACTACCCTTGACTTGTTCTTTAGAAGAAGAGGCTCAGTGGCTAGGACACCAGTTTCATGTTTAATCTATGACAGTTAATAGTCTAGTGACCACGATGACAAACCATGACACGTGGTAGACGATTGGAAACAAGACGCCCTTCAGAATTGAGGAAACACCCGCCGCCCTCCGACCCCCACCTTGCTGACTCAGACTCATCCTCCAGTCCTGGGCTGCGGCGTCACCTCCTCAAGCAGTCCTCCTTGACCACTCCGCTTAGCCAACGATCACACGTCTGTGTTGAGCCGTGTTGGCAGTGGGCTGTGGGCTGCCCAGGATCCTGTGAGGCTGCTGAACAGCACCCTCGCCTTCCCTCCACTCTTTGTACACTCAGACACACACACACAACACATGCACATATATATAGCACACACACACAATACACACACAGTACACACAACACCTACACACACACACAATACACACATACACACACAAAAAGCCACACATACAACACACACACACACACACACCAAGTGTTGAAAGTCTCTGGGGCGGTGGGAGCAGCAGGCTAGCAGAAGAGAAGCTTGGGAGCTTCAGTGGAGGAACAGTGGGAGGAAGGAAGGGGCCCCCCAGAACGGGGACACTGCAGAGGAAGGGGCAGGAGCCACCGGGAGCTGTCTGATGGCACAGAGCTTGAAGTGCTACACATAGAAAGCTCCAGAGACAGCCAGTGGCCTGACAAGATTAAAGCCGCAGGAGGATGTCCTGCCTGAGTCTGGTCTTTCAGCTTCCTCAGGAAGCAGTGCCCTGTTCTCATATCATCGCATCTCTGCCACCCCGTCGCCCTTCAGGTCCTTGAAGCAGTCATTCCGCCCCGAACCTGCAGCCTTCACGGGTGGCCTGCAACACCCGAAGCCACGCTTGGTCAGGGCGGCACCGGCCCTCCAAGCCTCGGGATTTCAATCTTTCCATATAAATCACTCCTCCAGCTCCTTAGTCGTGGGTGACAACCGGCAGCAGCTGCATCTCTGCTCTGACCCCCTGCAAGGGCTTGCAGCTGAGCAGGGCTAAGCGGAGTCAGTAACTCAGCTGGGAGACGCAGAACCACACAGGAATGCACAGAATGAGTCGACACACAGCACAGGGCTCCCTCAGCCCACTCCTCACCATCAGGAAGAGGGGCTCCCAGGGCCTGGAACCGCGCGTCTTGTGAATCAGGGGGCCGCCCGTGAGCGTCGCAGCGGCTCTCCCACCTGCAGACACTGGAAAGTAGAGTGGGGTCCCAAAGGACCCTCCAGCCTCAGCCCACTCTGGGTGCCCCCAACTTCCTGTGAGAGACAGCCGGCCCCAAGCAGGGCCATGTCAGGACCATCGAGTCTGTGCGGCAGGAGGACTATGAACCAAACTGGGCAGAATCCTGGACTTGACCCAGATCCCAGGCCATCGCTGCTGGGATGAGGCCCCATTCCAGCCCCTATTATTCTGAATCCAGCACTATTACAGCACTCACTTCCTGTCCATTCAACAGCCTCCTAGGGTACCCTCTGCTTGCTGGGCCTCTGAACGTGATGTTAAGGTCCTGTGGTTCTGTGCACTTGCCTGGTCTACTGACACGGGACAAGACAGAGTTCTCCCAGTGCAGGTTCTTGAGATAATGAGTAACATTCCCCTGGAAGCTTAAACGTAACAGGTGCACCTCTAAGCACTTTCCTCGTAGTAACTCGTTCTAAACTTCCCAACAACCCAACGGGGAGGTGAGACATTGAGATAGAGAGAGGTCAAGGAACTCGCCCAAGGGCACACAGAGAATAAGAGGCTGCCCCGGGATTTGCACCCAGGCATTGTGATCCAGAGCCCACCGTCACCACTCTGCCGTTCTGCCCAGACCCTTTGATGTTACTGAGGCTTCTGCCTCTTAAAGAAAACTTGGACCATAAAAAGAACTTGTAAGAAAATGACCAAAAAAAATGTAAAAACTAAGGGCTGTGGAAGACGACAACCTCTGAAGCAGGAGCAGAAGCCACCGGCTCTTCTGGAAACACAGGAAGGAAGGAGGGCAGCGGGACGATTCCGTGAGAGGAGGGGCCGAGTGTTCACCAGTGGGTCCAGCAGCCCACTCGAGGTGTGGGAAGGACAGGTGGTTCAAACCGAAGAGCGCTGGGCAGGACTGGAAAGTGGACGAGGTGGTGATCGTGAGTGTCAGCGGGTAGAGGGAGGAAGTGAAGAAAGCTGGAGCCAAAGGAAGCAGAGATCAAGGTCAAGGGTGTCCCTCTATGCAAATTACGTCACTGAATCCTCACAGCCGTGCTGGCTTCACCATCATCTCCATTTTAAAGATGAAGACGTTCAAACTTCGGGAAATTAAGTAAGTTGCCCAAGGTCATGCACAGGTAAGTGGCGGTGCCTAATAAACGGGTGCGTGGTCAGGCAGCCCGATCCAGAGGCTGAGCTCCTGGTCCCTGGGCCATTGCCGCCATGCCTCCTGGAAGGGTCAGCGGATGAGAGGGACTCCAGAAGCCAGAGGCACGGGAAGAGTCTGGGAAAGCAGGGCTGGGAAGCAGCAGGGAGAGGGCCGGGAGGCACAGGAGTTGGTGCTAGACTTACAAAGAAGATCTGCAATTTCCTTCCTCTGAGATTAGACGGAAAGAGTGGACGTGGAGTGAGCTCACAGGGCATTCCAGCAAGGAAGGAGGCCAGCTCATGTCACCCCTTCCTCCTCTTCTCATCCAGTTAGAGCAGAGCTCATCCACCACGGTCTCCAGTCCTAGAGCACTGGGGTTGCAGCTGCAGCTGGAGACCTGGCCTGTCTGGAACAGCTCCACGTGGGGCTGGACTCCCTGCAGGGGAAGGCACGCGGTGCTCAGCAGTGGGGACCCGTCTGAGCCTGTGTCATCGTTATAATGAAACCGGTTGCCCCGAGTTCGTGGTTTTCTCCAGCAACGGCTGGAAGTACAGCAGACTTAAAGAAAATGGCTGAGGTCCTTTCCTCAGTGTTGGACTCCTTGCAAACACACGAATGCCCCAAAGTGTTAAAATTACCCACTTTCTTTTAAAAGAGAAAAGTTTGAAGGCTAATAATCCATACAGTGAAAGACCAAGGCACCACGGACCTGAAGTGCAGCCTGGTGGTCAATGGAGTAGACGCTGGCATGGAGCCTGGGTCCAGCTCCCAGGGGTGCCTCTTACTAGCTGGTGATGTTGGATAAGCTACTTAACCTCTCTACGCCTCCATTTCTTACCTGTAAAAGGGAGTACTATTTGAGCTTACTTCATAAGGTTGTTGTGAGAGTTAAATAAAACATACAAAGCACTTAGCACAGTGTCTGAGGTACAGTTTGTGGTCAATAGACGTTAACCTTTATTAAGGCTCACAAGGACCTCACTGACGCTTCTACTGATCAGCAGTCGCTCCTGGAAGCTCAGCGTCTCCTGCGTACGCATGTATGCGCCAAATCATGCGAGAGCCTAGACCTCCCAGCCGTCAGCAGTGGCTTTAAATTCTCCAGCTGTCCTAACTAGCTCTTGTTTTCAGAAGAAGGCAATGTGTTGGTGTAAGGGACTATGAGTTTGCTCCTAGGGAAAGCGGCCAACTGCTCCCTACTGAATGCCAACAAGACCTTGACCTTTCCTTCTTTCTGTGTCAGCCTTCCTCTCCTAAAGCAAACCCAGACCACAAGTCTAGCCAGAGAGTCGATATTAAATTAAACCTAGAATTTTAAAACCTGGCCCAGGTCTTTCCCAGCAATTACAATCCTTTGTAAGCATTAGGTTTTCTGTACGGGCTCCCAAAGAGGTGCGGCATAGAGCTGGTCCTGTTAACCTTCTTCCAAACCCCTGTAGTCTATTCAGGGTCATTTCTTTTTATGTTCTTTCATGTGCAAGTAATACTTGTTGCCCAGGATTGCATTCTCATTCTCCACAGCAAAGAGATTTTTCTTGAAAATGTGATAAGAATACAAATGCTTCATGCACTTAGATGTGTTAAATAACTATATCCTAAACTTCCTAAGAACTTTCTTCCTTTTCAGAAAAGAGAAATGTTTTTTCTCTTTTTCTGGAAAATAGAAGTCATAGAATAAGGAAGCCTGATGACTAAGAATATCACTGACGTTCCTCTCTGAATTCTTGTGCTGACTTGTGGTCTCTTCCGAGCCGTGTCTCTAACTGTTGCATAGGTCTCTCTCTTCTGCCTCATTGGGGCAGGAATGTCATTTGCCTCTCTCGCAGTATCTCACAAATTCATAAAAGTAGAGAAGTGACACAATAAAAACTTTTTGATTGACTGAAAATACTTTTTTTTTTTTGAGAAAGATTAGCCCTGAGCTAACACCTGCCACCAATCCTCCTCTTTTTCACTGAGGAAGACTGGCCCTGAGCTAACATCTGTGCCAGTCTTCCTCCACTTTCTATGTAGGACGCCTGCCACAGCGTGCCTTGATGAGCAGTGCATAGGTCCACACCCAGGATCCAAACCAGCAAGCCCAGGGCCACTGAAGCAGAACGTAAGAACTTAACCGCTGAGCCACTGTGCGAGGTCCCTGAAAATACTTTTTGTTTAATTAATTCACATAGAACAGGGCATCAGGCAGGTAACTAAATAATGGAGCAAGCCGGGTGCAAGACAACATGGAATAGTGGGGACTGAGGTTATATGAAAAATGCATGTCCCCTCTAAGGAGGCAGCCGGAACTCAGCTCCAGCTCACTCTTGCCAGATGGCAATGTAGGCTTTGTGTTGCTAGATATTCCCATTTTTAGACAGAAGACAGATTTTTAATGGGAACTCTCCCAGCTTTTATATGCTAGCAACCAATTAAATAATTTTAATACAAGGCCAGCCCAGGATAATATACTGTGGGCTGGGTTCAGCCCAGGACCAACAGTTTGCAATACCTTAGTTAAAGGAAATTCCTGAGTAACCATGATGAGTAGCTCAGACTCTCCTTATCCGTCATTTACACCAGACCCACCTTCGAGCAGCTTTGTGACCACGGCCTGCAGTCCCAGCCTCTGTCTCTTCCTATTGCCAGTCTCAGCGGGGCTGGCTCTCCCAGCAAGACCCATCTGAGTGAGCACAGAAGGATACCAACCACGCGTGCACACAGCCCACTGGGCCCTTTGATGGTGTTGGACAAAGCCGAAATACTGTCATTGGTAGAGAAGGTGTGCAGGTTAAATGTTATGACAAACCTTTTGCAAGGCCTGGATGATGTCATGATTCTAACAGAGGCCCAGAAAAGCCACCTAAAGACAGGACATGGGTAGTCAGGTGTCCTGTTTCAGATGTCAGCTGACTGTCCTCATTGAGAAGCGTGGGAAGGAACGCTCCATTCTCCCGTCCCCACCAGCTCCAAATTACTTGGTACATAGCAAAGATTCCTACTTTCTTATGAAACTCAAAAACATGTTCCTGCTAAAGGAAGCATATTTTACCCAATAATAGGTTTATATTCTTATCAGAGTTTATAAATTTTCCTTTGGCCTAAAACCCCGTCTTCATGCACACCTTGGAGCCTAGGTAAGGCTCAGCATTTTTTCTAAAACAAAATATTATTGAAATTCCCTGAAGATGGATCCCACGTCATATCAACCTTTCTCTCCCCAGCACCTGGCATAGTACCAGAACAGAGACTCAACAAGTGTTTTTTTAATGAACTAACTAATGACAGCAAGATTGAACTCAGCCCGTGCCTCGAATGGTCTTGCCTTAGAGTAGTGCTGGGGGAGGGGACGGAAAGAAAGAGAACAGGGGTCAGCCTGTTTAAATGCAGCACGAGGGCTTTCTTTTTGATCTTAAAGTGCTTTAGAGAATTGTGTGGTCATTTCTCTAACCCACCCTGTCAGGGAGAATCTGAAGACGTCTTCTCTGCCTGCCTGCTAAATCGTAGCGTGTGCTGATTTGAGGTGGCTGCAGAAGTGAAGCTAAAACAATTAATTGCACTATTAAATAAACACTTTATGTTCCCTTGAAAACTTTTAACAGCAGCCTCAGTGTCAGAGGAAAAGATGCTGAGGCATCAGAACCGTGAAAGAGACATTAAATGTCTCCCTGCCTGCAGCCTGCGGATCCCAGCGTCGGCTCCCCAACCCTGCAAAGCCCACGGCTCTTTAACATGACGCCGAGCTTGACGGGGAACTGCAGGTACTTGAGCAGTATCTGCATCGCAACAGATGTCAGCATCACATCTAGAAGGAAAGTGAATTACAGGTGGAAGAAGCTTGGGAGCCAGAGCATCTGCTATAGGAATCTGGATTCCAGAGGAGACGTGAAAAGTCTCCTCAACTTCCAGATGAAATGAAGTTGTTCGTGATTCTCGCTGCCTTTCTCTCTCCTTCTCTCTCTGCCTTTAGAAGGAGTGAGAGGAGACTGAAGTTTTTCCACCCTGTCAAGGTGAAGAGTATTGCTGGAAAACATTTCAGAAAATAATGAGTGGTTTTTGTCTGTAGTGGGATGCCAGTCAGAAATGTTAGAATATTCAAAAGCTTCTGTTCAAATAATCCTAATATCCTCACCCAAATAAAAAGCACCATGTTATCTGGGGATTTTTGGAAGTGACCTATCATGCTTGGTCAGTGTAAAATACCTAGGACCTGCATGTGACCCTTTCTGTTGTCAATGTCCATTTTCTTTTAGTTAACGTGAGAAGGGACCATTCAATCCAGGTAGGCATTATTTCATTCAACAAAAAAGTAGCTCTTTGAGCAAAGAATTCTCAGAAGATAGTTTACGGCTCTAAGTAAAACTTCCTGATAAATATCCTCCTTAAACTACGTAAAGGACACAGCTCACTCCTTCCCCATCACGTTTCGACAGTGGCTCAACTCACACCTGACGGAACGCGTCACAGGTATGTGGACTGCAGGCTGCGAAGGAAACGGCCAGAAGCACACACTCATCCTCACACAGGTCCCAGCCGCAGCTTCCGGGCTCTCACACATTCATCACCCCAGGCTCCTCCCCGCTTGTGAAAGATGGATGACTTATAGATTCTAGTGGGAGGGACAGTGATCACCTGTGACCTCTTAGGGTCACCCTGAGACCAGCTCATGCCTAAACCAGGGTAACTGTGCCAGCGTCCTTCTACCCACAGGCAGACTTCAGTCAGCCCGCCCAGCCCCTCCCCACCACGCACCAAGAGCTTCATTTAACCCCTGAACGTCCTCTAAAAACTAGCTGAGACCCAAGGTCCTTCCATGTTGCCCTCACTGTAGTTCCCCCGCCAATCGATACCCATTCCAGCTTTCCACCAATCAACAGTGGGTGAAGGGAGATGAGAGGAAAGTGGAAGGCTTTACCCCAAAACAGAAAGCACTTAAGCAAGGACAGATTCTGCACCAAGGAGGGAGAACAGCTGCAGGACCTGGGGGACTGCTTGAACAAGGCTGGCAGAGAGCCTTTTGAGTGACTTAACGGAGATCACCGGAACGTAGAGCTGGGATCAGTTATCCATAAAAATAAAATTCACGCTTCCTTTTATAGGACTTTTGAAGAGCCTTCACCATTACTCCCTGACCCTTGAGCAGTGACTCTCCACCTAGGAGGGCCTGTCCCTGTGTGAACAAGCCGGGACTCAGGATTCCTGTGGGTGTGCTGTGTGGCGCTCCCACTGCCTTCACTCTGCTCGTGATAAATGCGATGGTTTGGGCACATCTGGCTAAAGTCAGGAGTGTGAGGCAGCCACATCTGGAGTCTGGCATTGTTTCATCGCTAATTTAATAGCTGACTTCCTAGTCCTGAAGCTGATGAAGGACTCAAGCACAGAAAAATGAAAGGTGATCACTGAGCTCTGTTGGCTTCCAAGCCCTCGCTCTTGCCTTGGGGATGTTGATATCCTAGTCCACTGAAGACACTGCTCAGGTGACAGGTATGACTTGACAATAGTGTGCACAAGATTTTCCAAAGATTGACATTCCTACTGATTGTCCTTTAGCCTACGGTTTGGGTCAAACCTACACTGTGGAAATTTCCCCTTTATGCCACGGGCTCAAGGGCACCAGTTCACCAAGGGAAAAAACACCCTTCTCCACTTTCAAACTTCACAATCCATTTTTATTTTCTTTGTCTCATTAACCTTATTGATCTTCTCACTTCCTTGCACTGTCCCGAGATCATCATTTTTAGAAATTTATTTATTTGGTAAGTTGGTGGCTTTTGTAGAGTTTTGCTTAGGGCAATCTCGAGAGATCTCTGCTGAGCTCGTCTTAGAGCTGCTGTCGGTTGGAGTGCCTCTCTCCTCACCGTCTCTTTTCTGGATGACCTTATCTCCCAGGCATGTCTTTATCTTCTTCACATATGAACCCCTCATTTCAGGACCCTCGTTCTCAGTGTTTACAATTTAACTTCATAATCTTTGCACAAAACTTGATGGGCCAAAGAAATTCACTGTAAGACTCAGGGCCTCTGCTTATTTACCTTTGAAATATAATTTTTATATGGCTCTAATGTGACTTTATTAAAATATCAAACTTTGAAAATACAAAGTAAAATACTATGCTTCCTATACAATAATCCTAAATAAATGAATTTAGCTGGTGCTTCTATAGATGATATCAAGGGTAGTTATTGAACCAAAGAAGTAGCTGGATAATAGAAGACATTATCTGACAATCTGAGGCTCCCAAAAAATTATATCCCCCTTGGAAACATCTAATGAGCTCCTACCATGTGCAAAGTGTGAGGCCAGGCACCAAAGGGGTGGAAAAGGGTCCTCGAGACACTCCCTGCCCTCCTACTTGCTCCCCGTACAGGAAAAAGCAGACTTGTAAACATAACATCAGATAGTGGAACCGAGGCCAGAGGGGCCCTGGATAATCAGATTCCGAAGCAGAAGCGAGTGTCGGTGGTGTTCGCCCTAGATTCTGCCCCAGCCACCGGGAGGTCTTGGCGCCTCCTATCCAGGCCTGCAGCCAGGAAAGGTGACCTTCGGTGGGGTCCATCCATTACAATTGACTATATTATTTCTACCTGAAGAAACGCAGGCGACTTCTACAAAATACATATGGCGCAGGGGAGTCTGGAAAAGGGTTTATTAGTCCTAGTGTTGCAGGTGAAGAGTTAGGGGGCCAGGAAGGTGCTGGCCAAGTTCTGAGAGCCGTTAAGCACGAGGGGCACCCACAGAGTGGCTCCCCATCTCATCTCACTCTCCCGGTCCCCGGAGCCGCCTGCAAGTGTCAGGGACGGACCTTAAACCTGACCACCCAGGAGGCCTCTGACCCCCTCAGATCACCCCTCGGCCATGGCAGCCCCTCGCGCAGCATTTCCAACAACCCACTTCCGACTACCATTTTATGACTTTACAACACAGTTTTTCCTCGAATTTTATGGCATTTCATTAAAGCCGCCAGAAGGTGATACTGCCCCTTTTCTAGGAGTGACATAAATTCACGTTTTATCGCTTCTGGAAATGCCCGAGCAGCTGTCAGGACATTTGATCGATTTTCTCAATTACAGGACTTGTGGAGCATTTTATACTTACATCTGCACCAGAGCCCTGCACAGGAGATGCGCCTCTTGCCTCCCTCTCTTTATCTTGTGCATCTTTTTCCTTTTAATGACCAATTTGTTATTTTTTCCCTTTTATTTCTCCTTACTTTTTTTTTTTTTTATTTTGTTTCCATTTTTGCTGTTTGGTTTAGAGAATGATGCATTTCTCATACAAACTTACATTTCTTTGTAGAAGAAATGGGAAGGAAAAAGCCCTAATGTATTCACGGAAGAAAAAAGTAGTTAAAATTTAAAAGCAAATCAATTTTCCATGGGGGAATTTACTGTTAATATAAGGTACACTTTGCACACGTAGTATTTATTAAAGTGGCATGACGTACATTGAGTTGTTTCCTAATGGGATGGAAGCTTTGGATGGTGTGACTTTTTACACTAATAAGGCTGCTCATTGGTGTTTTTCTTCATTATCAACATGGAGAATATCAGCTTTCAATGACAGCGTCGTGGATTATTCAAAACTGCAGAAGCATGGTCCCAATGGATGTTAAATAAATAAAAAAGGCTAATGTGTAGCATAGACTGTGCCAGGAGAGGGTACAGACAGAGTGTGGTTATGGCGATAAAGTTTATCTTGCTGACTTTGAATGGATCACCTTGTGGGCAAACCAGAAACTTCAGAAAGCGAACGGGTGTCAAAATTTCTGTTTTCATAGAAACGCTTTCACTTAACATTGGAGCACTTTCACCAACATTACCAAGTGTTAGCTCCCTGGCAATCCTGGAGGGTAGGCAAGATGAGCAGGATTACCCTCCTATTAGAGATGAGGAAACTGAGGCTCCCCGAGAACCAGTGCTTTGCCCAAGGTCAAAAGCAGAGTCTTAACTCCAGTCTACTCTTCTAAATTCCAGTGATTTTCCTCTATTGTGGATCCCCGAGAATACCTGATACTCTCAACAAGAAGAGTTAACTCCTCAGTTTCTGGATAGACGACCCGAGTAATACCTTCCAAGTACATGAGACTTTAAAGTCTTCAAAATGTGCTCAACCAGCCTCTCCGAATTTTCCCTGTCATTCTTATACCATTACCCTGTTTAATTATTATAGCCCAAATCACACTCTGAAATTATATTCCGTATTTATTTATTCACCCATTTATTAACTGTTTCAGCTATCAAATGCTGTGTAACGAGCAACCTCAAAACTTAGTGGTTTAAAAAAACAATTTATTATTTCTCGAAAGTCTGTGGAGTACTGGGCTCAGTTGGGTGGTTTTTCTGCCCAATGTGATGTAGCTGAGGTCACATGTGTGGTTCTGTTGAGCTGGGAGCTTGGTTGGGATTGAAACATCCAGAACGGACTCTCACCTTCCAGGCACTTCCTCCACGTGGCCTTTCAACATCCAGGCGTGGAGCCCGAGCTTCTCCACAGCGTAGCGCTGGCTTCCAGATGAGGACATTCAGAGGCGTAAAGCCCCAGTGTGCAAGGTCTCCTCAGAGCTTCTGTTCACATCCTGCTAACATCTCATTGGCTGAAGCAGGTCACACAGCCAAATCCAGAACCAGTGGGCACAGGACACCCACAATGTGGATGCTGTGTGGGGCAACTCATCAGGGGCCGCAATGTCACAGTGTCGTCCAGCATCAAGAGGGGAAACTGCTGGAATGTCAAGTCTGTGAGGGCAGAAACCATCCTGTTGCTGCTATAACCCTAGGGTTAGAACAGCTCCTGGCAAATCAAGAAATATACATATTTGTTAAATAAACGAATAAATGGGTGAGACACACCCCATGAATCAGGACAGGTTTATTAACTTCATCTCCTTTTATTAAAGTTTAAGGCCCTATGCCCCCTCCCAGTCACCACTCCTCTTAAAGGGTAACTACTATCCTGACTTCTAACACTATGTGTTAGTTTTGCCTATTTCTGAAATTTTGTATAAACAGAATCATACGGCATAGACTCCTTTGTGTCTGGCTTCTTTTGTGACCATCATGTTTGTGAGACGAATCCGTGTTGCTGGGTGAAGCTGCATTATTCATTCTCCCTGCTGCATAGTGTTCCAGTGCACGAACCCCCCACCTCGTGGTTATCCATCCTACCGCTGACAGACATCCGAGTTGTTTCCAAGTTGGAGCTATTATAAACAGTGTTATCGTGAATATTCATGTTCACGATCTGGGGTGAAAGTATGCGTTTCTCTCGGGTTCATTGTCTATGAGAGGAATGGCTGGATCACAGGATAAGGGTCTACTCGGCTTCACAAGGTGCTCCCGGTTTAGCACGTGGCTGTAGCGTTCACTCCACCAGCAGCATCCGGTGCTCCAGCAGTTCCACGCCCTCATCAACACTTACGACTATCTGTCTTTATAGCCGTCGGAGGGTGGCTGGAGGTGTCACGTTATGCTTTGAGTTTGCTTATCCTTGACAATTATAAAGGCACTGTATTAGTTTGCTATGGCCGTTGTAACAAATTACGACACACCTGACGGTTTCAAACAACGTGAGTGTGTTCACTCACGGTCTGCAGGCCAGAAGTCTGAAATCAAGGGGTCAGCAGGTGTCGGCTTGTGCATACATCACTCCAACCTCTGCCTCTGTCTGTGTGCCCCTTTGCTGTGTATCTGTGTCAAACTCCCTCTGCCTCTCTCTTATAAGGACACGTGTAATTGCACATAGGGCTCATCCAGATATCTCTTACCGTCTAAGGCACTATTCACAGGCTCTGGGGATTAGGAAGTGAATGTATCTTTGTGGGGCCATTTTTTCAGCCTGCAGGGGGGCACATTTTAATTTGTATGTCCTCTTTCATAAAGTGCCTGCTCCTTTGTCCACTTTTCTATTGGGTGGTCTGCCTTTTTCTTATTGACTTCTTTGTTATTCTGAGTACAAATCCTTCATCAGATAGATGTATTGCAGATTCTTCCCTCACTCTGTGGCCTGCCTTTCCACTCTTCCAACAGTGCCTGGTTCATACTTTAATGTAGTCCAATTTATCTCACCTTTTAAAACATTAATAAATAGGTTCAGAGAAGCCTAACGACTTTTCCAGGATGTACCTAATCAGAGGGAGGTGCTTCCGCTCAGCCTCGAGTCCATGTCACCAAAGTTCCCTAATGAATGAACGGGGTTTTTTAGTGCTGTAAAACCACACGGTATTTCTAAATGTTTCCTTTGACATTTAGAGTTTTTATTTTTATAAATAATAAAATAACACATTTTTAAATTAAATTTTAAAAGTTTATTTTCTCAAAATTCCAGTTGACTTCTTTACAGACATTGATAAGCTGATCCTAACATTCATATGGAAATTCAAGTGACCAGAATAGCCAAAACAATCTTGATAAAGAAAAACAAAGTAAGAGGACTCACACTTCCTCATTTCAAAGCTTGCTACAAAGCTACAGTAAATAAGACAGTGTGGTATTGGCAAAAGGCTAGATCAAGGAATAAATTTTAGAGTCTAGAAATAAACCCACATATTTTGGTCAACTGATTTCGACAAGGGTGCCAAGACCATTCAGTGTGAAAAGAATATGTGGTCTTTTTAAAAATGGCACTAGGATACTAAAAACCATTGAACTGTACACTTGAAATATGGGAACGCAAACATTCTTTCTTCTTGTTCTACAGTAAACCATCTTTAAGTCACACTCTATTCATTTGACAGTTATAATAAATTTAGCAGGACATTATCTGACACAAACGATTTATTATGTAAACGAATAGTGTGAACATAAAATTTTACAAAAGTCTTTAAGAAAACTCGTTATCCTCTTTTGAAATGCAACTTTTTTGTCTACCCCGATAGTTTTACTCACGGGTTGCACAGTAACTTCCTGTCCATGAGTTTCTTTTCCCAGAGAAAAGTCCTATCTTAAAGAGCTCAGAGCTCCCTTATTTTCATATTTCCGGTGCCTAGAGAGTGTCTTGGCAAACAGTATGCATTCATTCAACAAATATTTGCTGAAAGATCACTGTTTCGAAGTACCGTACTCTGGAGACTTCTGAATCCATTTACCTGAAAGCAACTCATGTGCACATCAGAAATCATTCTTTTTGATTTGCTTTTTTTTTTTAAGATTTTATTTTTCCTTTTTCTCCCCAAAGCCCCCCAGTACATAGTTGTATATTTTTAGTTGCGGGTCCTTCTAGTTGTGGCATGTGGGACACCGCCTCAGCATGGCTTGGTGAGCGGTGCCATGTCTGCACCCGGGATCCAAACCGGCAAAACCCTGGGCTGCTGAAGCGGAGCCCACAAACTTAACCACTCAGCCACCGGGCCGGCCCCTGTTTTCCTTTTTAAAAACAACTTTATTAGGAAATTTTTTGCTAACTTTCTTCTAGTTATACGTTTCTGTAAGTTAGTAAACTTTACTTTCACACTTCTTTATAAAATGTGGTTTAATTTAGATTTTTCACCAATTCAGCCCTTTCCAGAAATTAATCTGACTAGTGAAGCTTCACTCTACTAAACCCGTATTTGTGTTTTCAGTTTTGGTTTTAAATATGCACATTCTTAGATCCAGACTCCTCAGCCCCCATAAATTAACCCCTGGATAGGCCATCACATTCCAAGAAAGCCGATGGGTTGAGAGTAACTGTAAATAAACTACTCATTATATTTGCGGGGAAGTAATGTTAGCACTTGTTTGGGGCGGAGGCTACACAGGTGTTTGTCAGAATGTCTTTTGTGTTTCCTGCACGTTTTTCAACTTTCAAAATTAAAAAAGGAGGACGAAACATTAGGAAAATGGCTTGAGGGGTGTCAAGTGAGAAGTTGTTTTGGGCACGAAAGTTAGGATGACCGGGCAGTAGGCAGGAAAGCCAACGACGAGAAGTCCAGCATATAGAAAAGAAGTCGGTGGAAGCTGTGGAGGAGGATCTGGAGCGGTGAGGGCAGCACTGGGCTCCTCTTTCAACTACACATCATAGTGAGTTAGTATGTTTTTCCTTTGTGGATCAGTGGGGTTTTTTATGGTTGGTTGGTTTTTATATCTGTTAAATACCCAGAAATCACCCTTCAATTCACAGTCTTAAATACATTCTCTTTGACAGGAAAGACATGCTCATAAATGATGAGCTTTCTATGTCAAGTTAGAATCCACTTCTTCTATGGCCTTGTTTGTGTTTGTGTCTCCGTAAACTTCTGACAATGGTTCCTCAATTGTTTAGGGGGTTGTGAGAAAAAAAAAAAAAAGATAAATGGATAGATAGAAATTTTTATAATACCCAGGGCACCAACAAGCAGAGAGAGAGAGAAAAAGTCCTTGCTGATGGCGATTAGCTGTATTCTGCCCATGAGATTGTATTATTCTTGTCATGGCAGGCGAAGGTTACCCTTCTTCTTAAATTTTATCCCGCCCACAGACCAATCTAATTATAGCAAATAATTTTCTCAATTCACAATTCTGCTTTTCTCCAGCCTGCCCATTATTTTCTATATTTTTGCAATAAGCTACTACAAAATTGCATGTTTCACTACCAACTCAACATCTCTCTGAAAATGATGCATCCCTAAGTCAGTTCCTTCCCCACCCTGCATTGAGAGTGCTATGTTTCTCAGTCTTTCATGCCATAAAATCTCTATTCAATAAAGAGTAGTTAATTTTTGATCAGGGAAGTGGGGGCTGTAATGTTTTTACAACACTGGCAATATTACAGGAACAGAGAAGCAATATTGTATTTGTCAGTGTGGGATAGTAGAAAAAGCACCAGACTGAGAGTCAGAGGAGCTGGAGACCTATTAGCTGTGCAATCTTGGGCAAGTCCTTTTATCCTTCTAAGCTTAGGGTTCATCATCTATAAAAATATCACCCATCTTCTAAGGTTATTTTGGGGCTCAAATGAAAGAAATAAAAATATTTGAAAATTATAAAGAACTACACAAACATGGAATATTATTATTATTTAAAATAACATATAACTTTTTAAAGGCCCAGCTTCCACTCCGTTGGCACGTGGCATGTTCCTGAATAAAACACCCAAATTGAATCTACAATATACGCCCCTGTGTTTACTATTTGCCCCCAAATAAATCTTCCTACTATCTTCTCTGTGGGGTTTTTTTGTTTTTTGATTTTGTTTGTTGTGGTTTGTTTTTGTTGTTTCTCTATCTGAGTTATTGACTTCGTAGCTTTCCTCAAAGAGGAGAAGTGAAAATTTTCATAGGTGGAAATTCGTCTCCATGCATGCCGCCATTCCATCATTTCGCTGCACCAAGGGAGACAGCCTACAGAACCTTAAACCTTTTTTTAAAGACCCCAGTGATGTATGAACATTCATTTCCAAGCGCTCCCTCTGGAGTCATTCTAATCCGGGGCGCTCCAGGGACTGTTTGAACGCGGTCTATATGAAGTCGTTTCTCAGGCACTTCTTCTCACTGTCGTGTAGCCAACAGGCTGAATCAACCACAAGCAGTAATGAAAACATCCTGTATTTATAGGAGTGTTTCTCCAAGGAACATCCTTCAGCAGGCATGCCTAAAAGAGTTCTAAGAATTGAAGGACATATTTCAGACATGTCCAACCTGTCTCCGAACCCCTATAAAAATGGTCAGGATACCAAATTGCGCCTGTCCCCTCCTCGTGCTATAAAATGAAATGGGAGAGTTGTTTGGCTTTATGGCTCTCCATGTCATTGTGTCTTTTTGCTATTACACAGGTGTAAAAAAAATAAATAACAATAAGCTATATTAAGCATTATGCCATGTCACCACCTCACCAAGCAGCTACATAACTTCAACTGTGAATTTTGTTTTATTTTAAAGAATTTTTAAGAACATCAGTCTGTACAAAATAGTCTACAGGCATATGATTTTTCAATTTTTCCCTCTAGACAAAGCTCTTGGCATCCAGAAATATTGAAAGGAGAAAAAAGAGATAGCATTTGTAGCAAACCAAAGTTTACATTTTCTCTCTTTTAAAGTGAAGGGAGTTGGACCAGATTTGTTTTAAGATTCTTCTACTGCTTGAATTCTTGAAATACATAAGCGAAGAGCAAACTGAGCAGTTAATCATTTCATGATAAAAGATAAAATATATTTTTTCAAAAGCTTTCCCAAAGGTAGCCTTTATTTAAAGTGGCCTAAGCAGAAAGGTTCCCAGGGTTTCTGGGACAAGCTGTTGATCATTTTCTCGGTCATGGTGGGGAATAAAAGAGGGACTTCCCCCAGAGGAAGGCGCTCACACACCAATGGCCCCCTCACAGGCCTCCAGCTCTGAAGGGCAGACAAGACCCCGAACCTCACTTGGAGAGTGATGGAGGGAGATCCATCCCTTGCTCAGGCATCTTTGCCCAAGGGTTGCTGCTACCCCAAATAGTGTGATCCTCACCACCCTCCTTGCTCTCCTAGCCAGATTTGGAGTCCTGGTCACAACTCTGGGTTTGTTTGCTCAAAACACAGGTTTAAAGAAGTGGAACAAGTAGACAAAAGGAGTGTCCGCTGATCACAGCTAACACCATGAAGACTGAACACGGCACTGTGTCCACCGTGAGGCAGGCACTGGAAGGAGGTATGTAGTATCTTATTCTGCTGTGGCCAACATGGTTCTCTGTCCTCTCTTTGCTCTTCCGACCTTCAGCCCAGGAAGTGACTTCAGCATAGTTACTCTGAGTGATATTACAAGAAGTGGTCAATACGAGCAAAAAGATGTTCTACTCTGAAGAATGATGGCAGGGGGAACACCTACACCTATACTGTGGAGGACCTTGAGGACCCACCATCTATGGCGATGAGTCACCATCATTACAAAAGTTTCGCTAGGCTTGGCCAATCCTAGTACTGGGAAAATGGAGCTAAGACACCTGGGGGTGGTGTGGGACTCGGGGATGGTAGAGGCAGAAAAAAGAAAAAGATCAGGGGAAAAAAGTCTGTTTTGACACCCATCAAAGAAGGTTCAGTGGGCCTGAAAAGCAACCCAACGGAGGAAGTTTAGCACCATATTTTAGACTTTGTGTGTATTTGTGATCAGCTTAGCCTGAGTTTTTTTAAGTAATAAACTGTTTTTCAAGCCCTTCTAGATGTTGCAGAAGTACAAGATCCTTATTGCAACCTACAAGGTCCAGAAGAAGACACTAAAGCCTGGAGAAGTTAGGTAACTTGCACAGGACACACAACTAGCAAGCAGCAGAACCAGGATTCCAGGCCAGGGCTGCCTGACCCCCGCGGCTGTGTCTTGGTCACCACACAACACAGCTTTTCACTGATGGCAATCCTGCTGCTATGCTTCCTCTATCCCACTAATGGACTTGGGCTGCACAAAAATTCAGTATTTGTCATTCTCTTTAAAACAGCTATTTACGTTAATGGTGTGTTTATTCACATATTTCCAGGTGCACCATGATATTTGAAATAACTTCTTCCACTATTCATTTCACATTTATTCAACACACAGCTCCCGAGTTCCTCAGCCAAGCTGGGCATTGTGCTGGGTGCTTTAGAAGTCAGAGTCCACTGGAAGAGATCAAATTAAAATGAAAATAAGTGCTTGGTTTCCCATGGTACAGTAAGGCGTAACCGAGAGATTAGAGCTTGCTTATTGAGCTGCAATCCAAAACCATATTATTGGGCTATAACTTCCGATTTGATTGACAAGAAAGGACTGAGCAACTGGCCCAAGGTCAAGCAGCTCGTCAGCGGCAGTTCATTTCGCTCACTTTATTGTCTCTGACATACCATGTTTTCATGATTACCCTCTCTTAATAGCTGTATGTAATGTTCAAAACATATTTCATGTTTTACAGACGTTTTTAAAATTTAAGGCCAAAGAAGCAAAAACATCAAACACTAGCACCGGGCTGGATCATGTTTTGACTGCCAGCTTTGCTGACAGCAGAGAGTCCACAAGGTTTGGCTTTCCCCCAGGCGTGTTTCCAGGCTATGGGAGCAGTTAATTCTGCCCTAAATGCATCCTGTGTCCTCATCTCCTCTGTAGCCCTCTATCCAGACTAGGACTTAATTGGTTTGGGTTGGGTAATTCAGTGTCTCATAAGGGCATCAAAACACATACCAAGCTCTCTAGTAATTTTCTCCCCTGAAAGAACATTGATTGGCTCCTTCATTGGGAAAGGAATTAGCTAGAGGACTCTTGAGTTTGTGCAAAGAGATTAAGTCCACAATGAATGATTTCAAAGTGTATTCTACAATCAGATTTCTTTGAGCCTATCTGTCGATCAAATTTCTCTTCTTTTGCTTAAACTTCTTGCACATCCTACCCAACAGCGAAAGGGTGCTAGTTACCAAACAGAAATTGTATAAACCATAAGTATTTTAAAGTTTTCACTTGCCAGTCTCCTGGTTTTCTTTCGTCTGAGATGAACTTTGTTAATACACTAATAGGAAAACCACTAAAAGATGGCTTTTCTGCCGATCTTGATTATTAACTACTCTGCCTTCTGCTGTTGCTATAACAGACTCGGTCAGCGCCCCATTCATATCCACTCATCGCCACACATCAAAGGATGCTAACTGTGAAGACCTACAATTCTCTGCTTATGTTCTCTGGCTTCCAGAGAAGGGTCAGCACTCCTAGACAGCGAATCGAAAGTGCTGGGGTATTGATGCCCCTGGAATCAACCACTGACAGAGGGTATTTGGTGGATAAACCTCCCAGCTTCCTCACCTCTCAGCTAGAATAACCTGAAATATGCTCTACACTCTCCTCCAGAGTTCCTGGGCAGAATGAGCTCCAGTTGCCTAAAGTGATGACTGGCCTGATAACATACCCTTTATTGGCCTCTTTCCTTCCCAGTCTCCCTTCCTCACTCCACGACAAGTGTTTCCTGGGGTCTTCTCCCAAAAATATCACATCCGCTTGATTTCTTGTCACAGCGTCTGCTTCTGAGGAACCTAAAGAAAAAAACTTACTATGGTCCAGTCAGTCTTTGACTTTCACCATCTGAGGTCACTGAGACAGGTGTCCCATCATGGTAATTAAGGTCACTGAGACAGGTGTCCTGGTGTGGTGGGGGCGGAGCATTCTCAGTCAACTCTGTGTTCACCCTACAATCTGGATACAGTTGGTAGGATCTGGGGACTAATGAGCTAGATTCACCAGGAGCCAGTTTTCATTAAGGTTCAAGGAACTTCCAGGGAAATAACTCACTCAAAAAGAAGAGAGCGTTGAGACCTGCCAACCGAGTCCAAAGACACACAGATGAGTATTGGTGAGAGGAGAGGAAGCGGCTGGGACAGTCTTGAGTGGTGAGACTGTACCTTCGACATTCTCTCTGGGGTGCCCTTAGTCCACACCCATGACCTTCTGAAGGCATTTAGTGGAGCACAGTGGGGGCGAGGGGAGGGAGGGCAATGAAAGACAGGGAGTAAAGGAAACTAGAATGAACGAAGTGTCGCTTTCCTTACAGCTGCTGAAGGAGGTTGGAACCGAAACTTGCGTTTTTTGTTATTGTATCCTATTTTTACCCTCAGATTGGTGTGTCATGGGGAAACATTAGTAAAACTTCTATCAGCATCGCATAAGTATAACTTTCCTGACAGTAACCGGCCTTGGTGTAGCCAAGGCAGCCAATTCCTAAAAATCTGTCAAGTCTTCTTTCAAGATAATATTCTGGGACTTTCCTACTGAAAAATAAAATAAATCCATTCCTTTCTCTCCAATCACACAAAACATGCATTAGGCATATTGCCACTGACAGTCTTAAGAAGGCTGACCTGCCAGCTTTCTTTCTTATCCTTTGCTTTCTTATAAAATTGACATGATCCCTAGGATCAGCATGAACAAAACTGAATGGGACCCACTCAGGGGACTCTGGATTCTGAATCCTCCAGGAGCGTCCCATAATGCCCCTGTCAGTTGGCTTTGCCCTTGGGCATCTAATTTAACTGACAAATCTGAAGAGTCACATGGAGGCAGCCACCTCCCCAGTGACTTCACAGATGGGACCCCTGCAGTGAGTGAGTTATCCCAGCAAATCTGATATTAGCTTACGTTGAACATTCTCCTGACAGGTCTGCTCATTTCTTAACAGCACAAAACAACTCACTGTTATTAGGCACAAGTCTCTCTTGACTTGATAAATACCATGGCCCCATTTCTGGCTGTTTTTATGGACATCCTAAAGGCATCTGAATATGGCATTTTACATTTGGCAGACGCTGATCAACAAGAATTTTTTCTAATTAGTCTTGGAAGCCTCAGACTTGAATGCCCAGGGTCAAATCTTCCCCAAGTGAAGGATATCCAACTCTATGGAAAAGTGCACTTTTGAGGGTGAATGGAGGTAGAGAGAGCATTCATACTGCCTGAGCACATGTGGGTACATTTTGCAAAATCAACTTAGCTGCAAATTTAACCTGAAATCAAATCATGTCTTGGCATTATGCCTAGCAGGCATTATATAGTTGTTAGTTTCAATCACAAGAACAATTACTTCAAGTTATGGTGCAGACCAGTTTTAAAAGTCCTCAGGCCAGTAAAGTCTTCCTAGGATGCAGCTAGCTGCAAAAAATCACCAGATGAAAGAAGTGCAATACTTTATACTTTCAGCTTTTATTACTATTTTGTCAGTCAGTTAGCAACAGGCACAGAGCCCTGGCAGGACACCAAACACCTTGTGTACAGTGCCAGGAGGGTACAACGAATGAGGACGACATGGCCAATGGGCTCAGAAAACATGAAGTCTACAGGCAGAGTCAGACCATACTGCAGAGGCCTACCCAAAACTGAAGAGAAAACTCAGAACTCTATGTAAAGATGAGATCACAAATGCAAAGCACTTAGTTCCATGTCAAGGAGGCCCACAGCGAACACTAAACAAGTAGCTATTCCTATTAGTGTATTAGGAAGCTTGAATTCATAATTACATAAATCCTGAGCGGGAACAAACTCAGGTTGGAGGGGAGTGAGTTCTGAGTCTGATTATAAAAGTTTGGAGTCAGGTTAGAGCAGAGAAAGCCTGAGGCCCATTCCCAGCAGAGAGAACTGCTTAAGCCACGACACAGTCGCGGAGGTGGGTCAATTTCACGCAAGGGCAGCAGGTCTAGGGAACCTCGAACAAAGACGCCATCAAGGAGAGGTTACACTAAGAGGCTGTCGAGATGGGAAGGCGGGCAGTCGCCTTCATGCTAGGCAGAGAAGTCTACATTCAACAGAGTCGGAAAATCTGGACCTGATGTAAGTGCTTTAGGCAGGCTGGCCACATAATTTTCAGGGCCTAGAGCAAAACAAAAATGTGAGGCCCCTTGTTCAAAAATTACTAACAATTTCAAGACAGTGACAGAAGAGCATTAAACCAAGTGTGGGCTCTTCTGAGCCCAGAGCTGTGTAAATACACATG
Organism: Equus caballus; assembly: GCF_041296265.1. Classification (NCBI taxonomy): domain Eukaryota; kingdom Metazoa; phylum Chordata; class Mammalia; order Perissodactyla; family Equidae; genus Equus; species Equus caballus. Next base: position 82,257,138 of record NC_091701.1, read on the forward strand.
TCACACGCCCATGAAACCAGCCCTGTGTTTCAGAGTATGATGGTGAAAATGCCTCTCAAGATATGACTCTACCATCTACTCATGAGATGCATTGGAAAAGGTAAATATTTGAGGCAGAGAAAGCCACAAGGTGACTCTACTGAAATTTGCCAAGAGATGTTGCAGAGGAAAATCTGGGAGAAGTTGACAATAGAAAAGATATAAGGCATAAAGGAGAAAGAGGGTTTGAAATCACTTCAAGTTAAGCAGGAGGATTTTTTAAAAGGGTAAAATATAGTCAGAGTGCTTTTAACCAACCAACTCATTTCATTAGCTGAAAGTATTATGCCCCTTTACGATATGCTGCCTGAGGTTCCCTCACACTGCGTGCCGGCCCTGGGTGGCAGCTCCAGAGGGCAGAGGTGTTTGTCAGTTTTGCTCGTTTCTATATAGCCAGGTGCTTGGCATAGAGTAGTCACTAAATAAACACTGAATGAATGAATGCGTGGACCTGTGTGAGGGGGCACCCGTCCAAGAGACTGGGCTTCCACTATAAATTGAATCCCTTTCTTCTTTTTTCTTTTAAAGATTTTGTTTTTGCTCTTTCTCCCCAAAGCCCCCCAGTACATAGTTGTATATTTTTAGTTGTGGGTCCTTCTAGTTGAGGCATGTGGGACGCCGCCTCAGCATGGCTTGATGGGCAGTGCCATGTCCGCGCCCAGGATCTGAACCGGTGAAACCGTGGGCAGCCGCAGCAGAGCACACGAACTTGACCACTCAGCCACGGGGCCACCCCGCTGAATCCCTTTATTCTCATCTAAAGTCAGTTACTTTCTCAAACCTGTTCATGTCATTTGTTTTTGTTATTGTAATCCTGTAATTTAATCAATTATGGAACCCAATGAAGTTGTGTATGCAAAGAGAGTTATTTTTTATAAAAACTTGGATGAAACATTGGAAAGATTCAATAAGTATTGGGGAAAATGCTCTCAATTAGATGTGGAAAACAAAAGCAGGAAAAAAGAGGGGAAAATAAATAAATTCCAGAATTCTTGACTCAGATTGCTTTGCGAGTTGCTCTCAGTTCTCCCTCCACTTCGAACAGACTAAAACTGGAAGCTGCAGCCTACAATGGATGTGTTTAATGAAAGAAGGACCATGAAGATTTCACACAGCAAATCCATGCTCGAAGAAAAGGCCTCAGCCCTACGTCAAAGACAGAGGAGAGACTGCAACGTACATGCCATACGTGTGTGTGATGCATTTATCATCTTTTTGGCGTTTCTACTTTGAGGTCTTTTTGGATACTTGTTGTCACCATTGATTGAGCACCTACTGTTTGCCAGACACAGTAATACCTCTCTCCTCACACTATCACGGATTTGGGTGGCAACCCTGCCGGGCAGTATCCTTAATCTCATGTCATAGGCAAAGATTCTGACACCCTGTTGCTCAGTTACTTTGCATCACATCAAGTTAACTGAATATTTTAATGAAATAACTAACCACCAGGTCTGAGCATCAAATAAGAATAAACCAAAATAAAATTGAATAAATAAATGAATACATAAGCAAACTAACTTAAGGGAAATAAACCAGAATGTCAGCATATTAGGTCAACAGCCTAATTATAGATTACAATTATACATTATATAATCATAGCTATAGATAATAGATTTATACTTATATTTTATATTTATACCTTAACTTCTTCATTATTTTACACTTATCTTTAACATATATATTAATTTCTACTGACCCAATTATTTGCATTTCCTATCCTAGGAAGTCCCTGCCTGACATCAGGTGACCTGGGAGGTGAATTTTAATCAGAATGCTGATTGGGGAGCGTAAAGTAAAAATTTCCCTGGGAGGATGTTTTATGTAAACCCTAGAAGAGCCCAGTGAAATATCCCTGCTTCATAACCAAATACACTGCTCTGAGGACCAGGTAAAGGAATCCCCAAATTTAGTCTCTTACCATCAAAAGTGTGGGTTCCACTAGAGTGGAGAGACTGATGAGGAACGAATTGACAAGCTATGTGTGGTAGGCAGAATGGCCCCCCGAAGGTGTCCAAGCCCTGATGCCTGGAGCCTGTGAATATGTTTCTTTACATGGTAAAAAGGACTTTGCAGATGTGCTGAAGGTAATGGACGTGGATTTTCCAGGTGGGCCCCCTCTAATCACATGAACCCTGAGAATCAGTAAATTGTATTTTCTGTCATATACGTGTTTATATTTTCTATATCCCGACATTGAACATTTATTTCTTATATAATTAGGGAGAAACATTGTGAATTTAGATATAAAGAACCAGGAGAAATGGAAAATAACTCCTCAAACCACAGGACCTGAGAGTGGAGCAGGCTGGTTGGAGGTAGGCAGAGGAGGAGAGGGCAGAAACTTTGTCAGGACTATTTAGGTTGCAAGTGACAGAAACCAGCTCAGGTCACGTACCCATCCCCAGACCAATTACAGTTTCCAGAGGGTGGTGTAGTGACCCTGAGTGGAAGATCAGCCAAATCCACGTGACGAGTGGGGAAGCCAGAACCCAAGTAAGGGGAGGGGCACTAACAGAAGAAGGAGTGAAGAAATGCTTACTAGTCGAAACAGGGCGTCTCCAACCCTACAAGACGGGGCACAGTAGAGGGGTGGGGATGGGGGGCATAAAGAATGAGGGGGAAGGAGTAAAGATCATGATGAGCTCAATGTTAAACTCATTCGCGTCTTCGAGCAGAAGTTGTTCCCAGTGCAGACATTCTAAAGGCAAGGGGGAATGGGTTAAAAGAAAGGAAATGAGATTTGTGAGTGATCTTCACTGACATAGTAACTGAAGCAGTTTTGTTAAGACTCTACATCAAGTGACAAAAATCCACCTCAAATTACTTCAAACAAAGCAACTGAAAGATTCCAGAGTAAAATCCAGAGGCTCAGCTGGGTGGAGATCCTCAAAAAATTGCGTCAGTTATGTGTCTTGCCCTGTCTTCTCAGTTCTACTTTGTCTGTGCTGACTTCATCCCCATATATGCCCTTCCCACACGATGGTGTGAGGACCACTAACCATCTGAGCATCCATTCCAGCAGCTCAGCAACGCCTGAGGAAAGAGAGCACCACCTTCACACAGTCCCAGACAAAGTCCTAGCGCTCTTTGCACTGCTTTTTGGCCACATCTTGAATCAGTCCCTATGGCAACAGAGAAAAAACTATATGTATGGACCAGCCCTAGATCCTATGCCCAACCCTGGAGCCAAGAGGAGGGGACAGCAAAGTGTGTCAACTGAAGAGCAGTGATGAGCATTACAAGTGGGCCCAGAGGAAAGTCCTCTCTCTTCCTCTTTCTTTGGACTTCACAGTTTCCACCCAGTTTGTCGATTGAGGTGGCCTGTGCCTTCTTCTGGGCACTCCATGACTGCTCACTTACTTGCCCAAATCAGATTTGCGCATCCAGCTCCTTGTTGCCACAACATAGGGAGTTGTTCAGTGTCCTAGACTCCAGTTTGACACTAGTTCTTCCCTGATGAAAATCCTAATGCAGTTGGTTTTCCTCCACATGTGTGCAAAACATATTATGTTCCTTTGATGAAAATTATACAAAGAACCAGATGTTTACTTTTTGTTATCTTATAGATAGCAGTTGGTGTTTGAATGGACTACCTGGTGTTTCACTGTCCTTGTCCTTTGAATTCTGTTTTGGTGTGTGTGTTCCCATACAACTGTGTTATTTTTCCGAGTTTATTTTCTTAGATTGAACTTGAACATACTAATAGAGTGTTTTGGTTTTCTATTGCCACAGCAACAAGTTACTACAAATCTAAAGGCTTAAAACAACACTCATTTATTATTTCACAATTTCCGTGGGTCAGAAGTCTGGGCAGAGCATGTCTCACAAGACTGAATCAAGGTGTGGGCAGAGCTGCGTTCCTTTCTGAGGTTCTGGGAAGAATCTACTTCCAAGCTTACTAGGTTGTTGTCAGAATTTCATTCCTTGTGGTTGTAGGATTGAGGTTCTTTGCAGGCTGTCACCCAGGGCTGCCCTTAGCTCCTAAAGATCTCTCTTCAGGCCTTGCAGGTGGCTCCCTACTCACAATATGCAACAGCACTTCAAGTTCTTCCCACACTTGGAACCTCTCTGATTCCCTCTGCTGCCTCCTATTCCACTGCAGGTCTCTGACTCCAGAGAAAATTGTCTGCTCTGAAGGGCTTGTGTAATTAGAGGGGCCCACCTGGAAAATCCATGTCCATTACATTCAGCACATCTGCAAAGTGGTTTTTACCACGTAAGGAAACATATTCACAGGCCACCTGATGTCAGGCAGGGACTTCTCAGGATAGAAAATGCAAATAATTAAGTCAATGTAAATTAAAATACATATTAAATATAAGTATAAATTAATATATGAATGCAAATTATAAATATATATTAAGATAAATTAAATATAAATTAAAATGACGGCATTCTAATGTCAACTGGAATGGGGGATATGAGTCAATAACCGAAAGAATGATCATATCTAGGAGTACTTAAAACATCTAGTGTCCTCACTCCAGAGCCATACAGCAGCCTCATCATGGACCCTTTTCCCACAAAATCACCACTGAAGAGATTTGTTGGAAAATAATTTTTATATATATGTTAATTGATATAACATAAGCATGGAGCTTCTCCAAGAGTGTCTATCAAGACAGAAGAGAGAGTAGCTCATGACCTTGTGAGAAGACACTGGTCATTAGTAGGCAGGGATGAAGAGACGGGTAACGGATAATACAGCCAGGGAGGAACGAGCCACTCTGTAAGATGTGCTCCTTACCTAGCCTGCCTCTGCCAGCATCTTGACTGTAATTGGTAATGAGACCCATTTGGCATCTCAAGATGCAGGACTGAAGGCTCCCACACTGCGGACTGGGAACCCACCCAGTATACATATATTACGCATGTACACACATACACATATTACACTGTGTGTATATATTTAAATAGGATTCAGGGTAGGATTGGTGCTGATTTACAATTCCTTAGGGCTCTGCTGCATCCCATGCCATCTGTGTGGCCAACGCATCTGAATCAGAGTCCTAAACCCTGCCACTTTTGTATCCGTACCATCTTGGTTTTCAAGAAGCCACTCTTTCATATTATCATTTGACACTGTTGGGGCAGAAAATTTTCCCTTCTTCTCTTCCAAGTTCTTTGGCTGGTCTAATAATTAAATTGACATAAGACAGATTAACAAGAGAAAAACAAATTTAATTTCATACATACAGGAGCCCCAAAGGCATGAGACTCAAAGGCAGTCAGGCCGTTGAGGCTTGGATGCCATCCTGAGCCAAGGAGAAGGGGGTAGGGGCCTGGGGCTTCAAAGGGGAGGAAGGCAGTTCACAGGAAGACAGCAAGAGCAGTGCTGGATAGTCAGATGTTGGCCCTGCTGGGTAAGTAAGTTTTTCAGGTAAAAAGTTATCTCTCTTTCTTTCTGATAGCTCTCTTTCTGGGTCAGGCCCCTATCTGAACTCTTTTAGGCAGTTAAGGGAGAGGTAAAAACTTCCTGAGTTTGCTGGATCTTGATTGCCTTCAGCTCAAAACAATCCACATGCCAAAGTGCACATTCTGGGGTGGCACATTCTGCCCCCTCAACACCAAATACCACTTTTCCTTACAGATCATAGCTAAATTTCTGGAGTGGGTGCTCCTCAGCCTACTTCACCACTTCATGTCAGAACTCTTGGATTGTACTACTTTTATTACTATACTACTTTATTCTGTATTTTTTTTACTTTTTCTGTTCACTGTTATTACTGTATTATTTTCATCACTCCGCTAGAATTTGTGCACTCTCTGTAGACTCCTAAATCACCAGTTTAGGAAGAGAACCAGGAGGTCAAAGAGGAAAGAGGAGCTGCTTGCCAAACTCCCATTGCAGCTGGACACCATGATACATCACAGGACAGGTCAACTGCCTAGGACTTCCATAAAAGCTTGATTTTCATTAGATTCTCCTCCAACTTTTTCATAATCTAGGCTTCCTGCCCTGTGCTAATTATATTTCTGATCCAAAATCAACAAACTAAGAGGCTGCATGTTGTGATGGAAAGTGAGCTGGACCAGATGCCAAAAACTGTGAGGTTTAGTGCCAACTCTGGAGCTGGTCAGCTGTGTGACTTTGAACAAGTCCCTTCACCTCCCAGAACCATGTCCCCTCACTTTTTCAATGAACAGCTAATAAAATTATGCCTATAATTCTTCCTGGTCAAATTGTGTCATTCTTTGATCATGATTCTCTGTCTTCTTACCATGTATACACCATATATAACAAAATAGACTGCAAAGCTTATATTATTATTTCTTACTAAACATAAATTACTACTCATGAACTATATAACACTAAAAATGAGCACTACACGCAATTTCAAAAACAATTTTGTTAAATTTATTTGAGGTATGAATCAGTAAGGGAGTATTTAGCATACCACTGTGAGAGTAAACCTTGGCTTTAAAACCCAGCAAATAAAAACTGGATCTGAAACACTGGAGCTAAAATTGGCTAGGGCCCATCACCTTTATGAGAGTAGAGGGCCTCAGAACATAACACATCCATGAGAACTGGGCAGATAATCCATAGCAAGAGGGCAGAGGGTGGTAAATTGGAGGGAAAATTAAAGAAACATTTTCCCCAGCTGTTTGATTTTTCACGCTGTTGAGTTTGAGGTTACAATGTGTAACTCGAATATGAAACATCACTAGGAGGAAGGGAACTCATTCAATATTATGTTAGTTATGGAATTATAACTAGGTGTAAAGCCAAGAAAGTAGTTATCTATTCTTCATTCCTTCTGAACAGACATTTCCTGTCTGGGAACACAGTGCATGACTGGAATTCACTTGCTGAAACTCGGAGATGCTACAAGAGAACATTTTACTTTCCTTTGATCTGACCTTGTATATGATAATGGAGCTTCTTTACAACACTGACGCTTGTCTGTTCTCCTTATATTGCACCCCTGAGAATTATTCCTACCTCTGGCCTCAGAGGGGAGAAAATTAACCTTAAAGGGTTTCAGTGATTTGTCCAGGCTATGCCAGCGGGCTGCCTCTTCAGGCAATCCTGAACAGATCTGGCCACAAAAACCAGCCAAGTAAGTTATCTATGCATATATATGTGACTGCCTATATTACGTGAAGGATTTCTCTCATTCATGAGCCCATGCAGCCACCATATCAGATTGACTGGAAATTAACAAACCTCCTTGTTCATTCCAAGTGTCGCTAGCTGCTGAGCGAACCTGTGAAGATGGCTACTTCTTACCATGGGGGCAGAAAAGAAGTGTCCTGGCCAGAGACACTGTATGGAACATAGATGTACCAGACACAGCTGAGCCTGGGGCCGAGTGTCCTGTCTCCCGACTAAGGCCTTGATCCGAACCAAAGCACAAAACCCCAAGCTGCAGTGAACCTCAATAAACAGAGATGCGACTCCCCTTGGTTTTCTTCTTTTGTTTTTGTTTTCTCCAATTAAATTATGCACTAAATCAACTTTAAAACTCAGTCAGATTTGACCTAGAATCTAATCGCAGAATCAGTTTTGACCTAGAATCTAATCCACTCATTTTCTAAAAATTATTAAATCAGAACATAATCTCATTGAATTGATGTGTCACCCAGTTCAAGACCTCTAAATATTGATGGCTAGATGGACGGATAGATGGGTGGGAGGACGGATGGATGGATGGACGGTAGATGCATAGATGAAATGGATGAATTCCCTTTCCTGGACTATAGTTACTGGCTAAAACCTCTAAGAAGATCAAATGTACCTCTTCATATAGATACCGCCTTGCTAAACTCCTGCGCTGATTAAAAAGTGAATGTAAATTTTCTCTGATGAGCTTTTTATCATGTTCATAAGAAGGAGAAGTCTGATATAAAGTAGTAAAACAAGAATAAACAAACCTATAATTTGGAGTGGCAGCTCTGGGGACAATAACAAGGTTTTCCAATCTCGCAGATCACCATTACCAACGTAAAGACTTAAAGGGAAGTTCAGGAAGCAGGGCTTAAACCTTTTTGTAAATTTAAAAACAAGTAATGATCTCCATTGCTGTTCTCCAGGTTTATTCAAATTTGGACAATTAGGACAATTAAACATAAAACAGAGACAGTTCTAAAGAGGGAGCTGCAACAAAGCAGAATAATTGCTGGTACCGGGCTATCAAATTTACATAAAAAAAGATTAAAAAGCTGATTTACATTTAAAAAACAAGATCAGGCAACATCTAAAATAGATAACACAACCCGCTGAGAAAAACTCTTTTCATCAATAAAGGAGAAGCAAAGGTGATTATACATAACAAAACTAATCTCCTATATTGCCTTAATCACCGGAAACTGCTTTAACTGTTTATTTGGGAACTGTTACGTGAAAAAAAAATATTGCATGTAAAAGTGGCTAATTTCCAGGTTGCAGTAAGACACAGACACCAGCAAGATCCCGCTCACACACTCCCTGTTCACCACCTGCTGTCTCCTCGAGAGCCTGTCTTCTCTTGGTTATCAAATCTTTCACCAATTACAAATCTGCTCATTCTAGAACTTGAAAATTTGCCATATAATTGGTTTAACAGGTGCTTCCAGAATAGCCATGCTGTTTATTGTTAAAGCATCTCATGAACAAAGTAGATTGTGAAGACTTTCCTTCCTGGACTGAGCACCTATGTGGAATTTTAACTTTTTTCAAAACAGAGAAAGAGCATCATTACCTGAATTTTAACATGTGCCAGCACCAGATCCTTTGTTCATATTTACTATTTTACTGCGTGTGTGTTTTCAAGAAGAGTATTTTATTCTTTATTTGGGTACATTCATGATTTGAGCTTGAGGAATCAAAAACAGTTAAACATGTCTCAAAATTGAGGGGTCAATTGCCACTAACGTATATGCTATTGGTCATAGAGCATCCTGTTAAATCACACTAGAAGTCAAGAAGAAAATTACAATTATCTCAGTCATGAATTTGAGTTAAGAAAAACAGAAAGAAGATAGGAATTGGGAGAAATTCCCATTTCAGTCCATTTATAAAGAAGCAATGAAATGCTAGTGATGTTGAAAGCTTTCAATATACCCCACGACAGGGCTCAGGACACAACAGCCCAAAATATGGTACCTTGGCATATTGAATAGTTTAAGCTGAAATTTGAGAAACAGCAGGTGCAGGAAGGACCCTCTGACCCTCCCTGAAGCAGGTCACTAAACCCTCATGAGAGAGGCCCTCCTGGTACCCGAGGAGAGGAGCATCCTTACCTCCGAGGAAGGAGGGATGCTGAGAAGGATCTGGACCAAGAGGCCTTGCTGTGTTTCCCCAGTTCACTCCCCTCAGCTCATACTCTTTGTCCTATCGCATTTTCCATGACTTTCCGCTCTTCATCAAACCTAGTATAAAGACACTCAGGTTCAATCGCTTCTTCAGGTCCTCGTTTTCTCACGAAGTCTCCCATGTCACATACACCTTATGTTAAATAAATTTCTATGCTTTTCTCTTATTCATCTGTGTTTTGTTAGAAGGGCCCCAGCCAGATACCTAGAAGGGTAGAAGGAAAAGATATTTTTCTTCCCCTGCACAACCCATCAAGATAAACAATGTGAAGACAAACAAACTCCAAACTTAAGAGAAGATAGAGGTGACTTTAAATTATTTTACAAATTCTCTCAAAATTTGTCCAAATTTGTCCCCTAGCCCCTCTGTCTTCAAACTCTTCATGTGAAAAGTGCCTCCTGCATGTTGTTTACATGGAGTAGTTCCAATTGCACACGTTTGTGAATCAAATAGAGAGTATCTCTATGTTACAAAGGCATCAAACATTATCTGGCGAAGTTGGGCATCACTTCTTTTTATCAAATGAATCCTGTTTCCCATTCATTTCTACTATAAATAGGAAACGTGATTCCACAGGAAACAAAAAAGAGAGCTTATGGCAAAAAGGAAAGATATGGTGGACAGGGGGTCAGCACAGCGGCCTCTCCTGAACTGTGGTCCTCAGAGCACCGAGCTCCCCAGAAACTGGAAACGCCACGCGCGTCCACTGTGGAAGAGCGCTGACTAACGGCTCCCCTCATCGTGTCCTAAACCTGTAACTTTCTACATCCGGTTTCTTAAAAGTAACACAATAAAAAGTGTCACAGAGGGTAGAGGTTAAGGACAGGCCACGAACCCTCACACACACACTGAAACAACAGCACGACAAGAACTGAAAAGAGGACGGTTCCGAAACCGTGAGGCCCCCAGTGCCATCTGTGTGAGCGTCTCCTTCCATGGCACAGTCCTAAGCACTCCCAGGGCTCAGGGAAGCCGAGGACTGAATCCCAGAGAGAGAGGCAGCGACAACGAGATTACAGCTTCACTTCGCCCCGATGTTCTCCAGGACTTGGGGCAGCCGCTTAGCCTCAGACCATCTCAGCTCACCCATCAGCAAAAGGGTTCTGTGGCTTTCCTGCATAGCTCCAAAAGAAAATGAAAAGGTGAACTAGAAACTGCAAGTCACTCTGAATCCCTTGGATAAAGGTCTTATAAATATTTATTACTGTTGTTATTATTACAGTGAAACATGCTTCAGCCCTCGACACAACTATTTCGACTGGACGAGCAATGCTCACGGGGAGAGAAGATAAAAGCTCGCTGTCACTGAGTAGCCATGTGAACTGGAATCTAGGCAGCATCCGCCATGTAATATTTGCAAATGTCCACCATATGCTAAGATACGAAATACAGAAAAGACACAGCCTGTACTTTAAGTATGGAGGGTAAAGCAGAAGATAGGGCAAAACATACAGAGAAATAAGACGTGAAAACATACGACAGGAGATGCTCTAAACAAAAGCACAAACAAGGTGGGGGAATCTCAAGATGTAACGGCGAGCGAGTGAGGCCAGATACAAAGGAATACAGACTGTATGATTCTATTTACATGAAGCTCAAGAAGCACAGCTCTTCTGTTATCAGAAGACAGAAGAGTGGTTACCTGTTCCTGGTGGGTGGATGATAATGGACTGAGAAGGAAACATCCTAGATCTCGACACAGGTGGTGCTTTCCTGGGAAATACGTTTGTAAAAATTCATCAACCTGCACCCTTAAGATGTGTGCCCTTTATGTATGTTATTCCACAATTTTTTTTTTTTTTTTTGGTGAAGAAGATTGGCCCTGAGCTAACATGTGTTGCCAATGTTTTTCCTCTTTTTGCTTGAGGAAGATTGCTGCTGAGCTAACAACTGTGCCAATCTTCCTCTATTTTATGCGGGACGCCACCACAGAATGGCTTGATGAGCAGTGTGTAGGTCTGCACCCCAGATCCAAACCCTTGAACTCTGGGCCGCGAAAGCCAAGCACACGAACTTAACCACTACACCACTGTGCTGGCCCCTCCACAAATTTTTTTTTTAATTTTAAATGAAGAAAGCCTGCATGTGTCTTCACTTTGACTGAGCACACCTCTGTGGAATTCTAATGAGCAATGTCAGAGGGATGGAGGAGTGACCCGAGTGAGCAGACAGGGGCAGGGTCCTCAGAGAATGTTCCAGGAGCGTGGTTTCTGTAGGCTGAGGGACTTGATTCGGCAGAGGGGAAGGGAGAGAGCATTCCCCATAAAGGAATAGCAGAGGCTTCTGGATAGTCCAGGCCCGTGTTTCCAAGTCATTAAAAACGCCACAGACCTGAGACTACAACAGAAGGCTCAAGGATGAAAGATTCTGCAAAACACTCTCAGCAGAATAAACAGCAAATGGCTTCTATGACTCAAGAATTTTCATGACATCAGCCATCCCAAGACGGTTTAGGGTCAGAATATTTAAAGTCTTCTCACAACTGGTGAAAGTTGGCACTCAAATAACTGCTCAAGTCCGCAGAGGTCCCGGATGCAGTCATCACAAGGGCATCTGTTTCTGCAGAGAGCACACGAGAAGCAACCTGCCAAATCGACTGCAGGCACAGAAGAGCAAGGGCGCCCTTATGTCTCCACCTCTCACACCCACGTGTCTTCAACAGTAAGATAGGGAAGGGCTGGGCTCCCTGAGGCAGAGCCTGAGACAGAATTCAGGGGTCCGGGATCCACTGAGAGGGTCCTTGAAAGGAAGAAGCTGCAGGAGCTGAGGGAAGCAGGCTGGGGAAGAGGGGGAGGCCCTCCAGCAAGGCACCTCAGCTTTTGTACCCCTCCTGTCCCGTCCGTCATTTCTACAGGCTGGGTGGAGAGGACAGTGGCCCCCTGCAAAGAGGCTTCTGTTGGCCCAGGGCAATTCTCTGGAGAAAGGGAAGCTGTGCGATATTCGCAGCCGACACTCCTGGAAGCTGGGGAAGTGGCCTGCCAGAGGGGTCCAGGCTGGGCGGTGTCCACTCCAGTAGCTCCTTGAGCGCCACACCCATCTTTAAATAGCAGTTCCTGTTGGCAGTCAGCTCAGCCCATTACTTTCGCGCAGTCCTCATGATTTGTACAGCCAACATCTAGAAAACCATTTGGTTTTTCTACCAAACAAATCTCATCTCAATCGCCAAGATGCAGATCGGTTTCTGAGACACTGCGCATCTCCTGTGCTAGCAGCAACACCAAAATAAGGGGACGTGGATCGGCACTGGGCTGTGGCATGGGCCTCCAGTTTGCCTTCAGAAATGAACTTCCTTCAGATCCCAGGAAATCTGGGGAGTAAGAGAGAAACAGAATGAAAGTTCGAGAAGGGGACAGAAAGTGTCTTCTCTCAAACCATAAATCATAGAAATTGAATTAGATCATCTCAAATTGAGAGACAAAAAGCCAGTTATAGATCCATTTCACGACACCGGCTGACATGGATTCCATCTGTGACTCACTGAGCAGCATTACTTATTCTGAGTGCTCCTCTGACAATGCAGGCACTGAACATGAAGACATGTGTGACATTACAGGAGGACGCAGGAAAGGGCGAAATCCCACAGTCTGCCTGGAAAGTAACTCTGAGCATCAATCATATGCATTTCTGAGCCTGCCCTCAGTGTCTGTTAAATTCTGCTGTTTGCGTAGCTCAGAATTTGTAAGATCTTGTTCTCTTTCCGGATGCAATCAACACAATCAAGTCATTTCGTCTCAACCTTAGGGTGCTAGATCAATACTAAAGACTATATGGGAGCTGGGTTAGCCACCCATCCAGCTGGGGTAAGTGAGGAGACTTTAATGAGTTTAATTGCGGGTATCAGTAGGGTTAAAAGAAACCAGCAAGGATGGTGAAGCACCCTGGGGCCAGCAACAGCAGAGCTGTCCCCAGCCCTGGGGGAGAGGAGTAAGGGAGGAAGCAGGAGTTGCAAAGAGGGTGGGATCCTGAGAGCCGAGGCCTCCAGGCGAGGACCACACCCCCTGGGAAAGCAAGCTGGGCAAATAAGCACCCCCACCCCGCCCTTCTCCCACCTTCTGATCACCTGTCAGGGCAACCTTTGTCCCATTCCACCCAGAAGCGAGGGAGCCAGGGTCCTCCCAATCCAGTCCACACAGGGCACAGAGCAGGCGGGAGAAGGGTGGAGAGTGGGCCTGGGGCAGCAACAGACAATATTTAGCACCGTGTCCAGCTATCTCAAACGTGGAGTTGATATCTGATACAAAAAGGTTGAAGTTATAGTTTTAAGAAAAAAAAGTAGTTCCTTCAATTTATCCCTTGTGGGAAGCGCTTCATGTATTATTGATGAAAACAACTGCCATATGTCAGGCACTGGACCAGATGCTTTACTGTTAGTTACTTATGTTGTTTAATCCTCATAATAACTCTGTGTGGTGGGTAAAATTAGCTCCATTTTAAATGATCAACGGGAGGCTTAGCGGGGCCAGGCACCTGGCTCCATGTCCATGGGGAGGAAGGGCAGGAGCCGGGCGAGACAGAACTCTCTGCCACCAAAGCCGCGTGCTCCCCTCCGTCCTGCTCCCCGCAACAAAGATGCTGCATCATTCAAAACTCTCTGGGAGCCCCTTCTGCTGCTTCAGGAGCCTTCCCCCCTCCCCAAAATCAGTGGTGTGACTTTGTAGTCACACATTTTTAACAACAACAAAAGGAGATGGCCATGATTCATCCTCGTCATGTTCACCAGATGTAAGGCCAGATGACGCCGGACTGTTTCTAAAAGTCAGATTAGATTCACCCTCAAAGAACCGAGGATATTAAAAATCAGCTTTGAAAGATAACTCCAGAGAGAAGCCTCAAAGACAACATCTGTAACGCTGGACATCCCAATTCAGAAAGCGGTGCCTTTAAAACCAGGAATGGTTTTCCCACAGAATAATCCCAGGCCTCCGGAAGAGGCCCACTGCTTATTCACAGGAGCAGGAAAGTTGGAAACAACCTAAATCTCCAAAAATAGGGCACCGAGTAAATAAACACGTTTGTGTACTGCCTCCCTCCGCTGCACCCCATCCTTCATCGGGTGGAAACCAACTGGCTGCCTCTGCCAGCTGCTCCACCCAGCTCGCTGCACCAGGCCGGGCACATGGCAGGGCCTCGAGGAGATCTGCTGAATGAAGGAGGGGATGCATGAACTACAGAGTTCCCCTTTCTTCCTGGAGCACAACCTCTGTGTGAGGGTCCCACACCCTTTGATGTCATTTTGCATGAAGCAGGATGGCCAGTGATGAACACAAAGTCTTTTGTTCCCTCACATATAAGGCCAGTAAACCATCTACAGAATTATCTATGGGGCACTAAGAAAACAATTAACCCCTACTCCTCACACCCTCCCCATCACACTCCCCGCCAGCTTCCCTCTCTCCCTCACACACGCAAGTGTCAAAACAATCACCAGTTCTGTTTGGCAGACATCGAGCATCCTTCTCTTGCAAGGCCATCCAAAAAATAATGAGTATTATTACATCTCCTCCATGGCTAATACTAAAAGTGCTAAGAGAGATGGCATTTTGCTGGTTTGCATCTAAAATTCAGACAATCAACCATGAATGCCTCGGGCTGATCACATGCTGGGAGAAGCGATGATGATACGTCTGGCCAGAGCTCACTGCCAACTGGAAGGCCCAGGTGGGGGAGCAGATGTGCTGTGGAGGTGACACATTCGGCTTTCGGTGGGGAGGGTCTGTGGGTCTCATCTGTCTTTGGCACCCCTACTGGTCAGCTCGGAGCTCAGCACTACCGCCAGCTGCTTCAGGACCTGCTCTTGCGTGTACCTCCAGCCACTGGGAAAGAAGCCCCCTAAGGAGGAGGCAGCCCCAAGCATTCCGTGACCCAGTGGCTCCGCCAGGCTTTGCTCACAGGCTCCTCTTTCTGGGGTGGATGGAGTCCACTGTCCCTTTCCCCACAGCCACGGTTCAGTGGCGTTCTTCTAGGTGGCTTCAGCACTCTGCTGCTCTGCCAGGGAAGTCCAGCTCCTGCACGTGGAAACAGCCTGAAGGCCGCAGCCGCATGAGCTGGAAGCCACAGAGGACCCTCTGCAGAAGCAACAGGCCTCTGACGCTGCCACGTGAAGGGACCCCACGCTTATCAGCTGCATCATGATAAGCACCTATTTGCCTGACATCTCCTCAATCAATAACTTTGTTATTGTTTGCATTATCTGACTATAAGTTTGGTCAATACATCCAGCTAATGGGTAACTCGAGCCAGGATTGCATTTCAGTTCTTTTTCTAAGTTTAACTCTCTCTGCGCCAGGTAGAAGGAGTCACCAGGCGAACCTCCCCAGCTCTGCTTCTGCCCTTGCTGAGTTTTATGGAACCCCTCCAAGACAGGGGCTGTCTGGAGACAAGGAAATTAATGTTGCCCAGGTCTAAACCAAATTGAATAAACCCTGACTCTTTTTGCTATTATTTTTATTAGGTTTTCACAAGGATGGGCAGATGGTTTTGTGTGTGTGTGTTTCCTTAATGCACTGGAGAGAAGAGAATAAACTTGCTAGCGTGTGGTCAAGATGCGCAATGCAAACGGTATCAGCTGGGTGGAAAATGTGTGTGGATCTAAAGAGGTTTGAGCCCCTTTCCACGATTAGCCTTAGGCATATATGGTGACACCAATATAAAAACAAATATTCTTGAGTCATGTCCCAAATCAGCTCTGTGCACCATGTCAGAAGGGCCCTGGCCCGGGCCGTGGCTGTTATTACCAGCAGACTGCCTGGCACTCGGAGATGGCTCCAGCCGGCCCCCACTCTTCTGGAGATTGCACGGGCCTCTTGTACCAGATCAGGCCCAAAAGGTTATGACTAATAACTAAAAAAGAAGTAAAACTCATAGTAATAACCATGTGCAATTGTCACGTTAAAAATATTTACCGGTTTCTCCAGTCCAGATTTAGTGGCAACCCCAAGTACAGAGGGAATAAACAGATTACTCACTCCCCAGAATGAGCCTGGGCGTATCACCACTTCTTCATCATTCTGCCTTTTAGTGCCTTTTTTTCCCTGTTTTTGATTGGTTCCAATAAGTTATTTAGATATAACTGCATTGGTAACGGGTATAAATATACAGATCACAGGAAGTTTTCTTTTTCATAAATTAACTTTAAAACTGTGCTACAGGATTTTCAAATTGCAAACTGCTGCTTCCTAGCTCCTCAGCTCGTGGAGCCTCAGAGGCAGCCTAGAGCATGTCTGGTCTGGCCCCTGGTTGTACAGCTGAGGCCCCGAGAGGTGAGTGACTGCCCAAGTCAAACCTCTCGTCACCTCAGGAACCGGGTGAAGGCCCCGCCTTCGGCCCTGGCTCTACAGGCCTCCCACACTGTCCAGCTCAGCTGTCCTGTATCTCTGCCTGTGATTCCTCATCTGTTCATTTCCTTGCATCTCATTAAAGAGGGCATGGGGACAAGGGGCAGCCACTTGGAATGAGCGAACACTTGACCTCTATCACAGCCCTGACCTTTGTTCAGACCCTCTTTGTAATTTGTAAGGGAGAGGAAGACAGGAGGAGTGGGAGGAAAACAAGACAGTGCCAGAGAGGAAGGAACAAGGTAAAGAGGTGAGGGGTGGTTTGTGTCGATCTGCTCAGACACAGGTGATGTGGACAAATGCCCCCAGAGCCCTCCTTCCCTCCCCCAGACTATTACCTTAACCTACAGCCCTAACAAGAACTGACCCAGCCAAAAACAGACCCCGAGGGGCTAAGGCAGTTGACACGGATGTATCATGGGAAACAACGAGCCATGGAAAATTAGGAATGACAACCAAGTGTGACCAACACAGGACTGCAGATGGGACAGACGGTGGCGGTTCCAAGGCACTGACTCCTTTGTTTCACATCGTGACTGACGGGGTTCAGGACGTACTGCCCCAAAATGTCGCACCTCATCCTGCATGTCGTGGGTCTTAAGCTGATGGAGTCGGCGGAACGGCAGGTGCAGGCAGGGCTCTCTGGCCTCCCCTGAGGCAGGTCCTAAGAGCTCATGTGAGAGGTGCCCTCCTGGTACCCGAGGACAGGAGCATCCTTATCGCAGGATGGAGGGACACTGAGGTGTCCTCTCGGGCCACAGGCCTTGCCTCGTCCCCCCCCGCCCCGGTCAATCCCCTCAGCTCACACCCTTTGTCCTATGTCATTTTCCGACGCCTCTCCACTCTTCATCCAGCACAGCCTGAAAACGCTCAGTTTTAACCCTTTTTTTGGGTCTTCATTTCCTTATGAACATAGGCTCCCATGACACATGGAGCTGATATTAAATGAATTTGTCAGCTTTTCTCCTATTAATCTGTCTTTGTCAGTTTAATTTTCAGACCCAGCCAGGGACACCAAGAGGGTCAAGGAAAACTGTTTTCTCTGCTACGGGACATTCGTCCCAGAACCCACGCCCTCCAGTGCCCTCTGCCGGGCCGTACCATTGTGACCAGGGTTCTGGCACCCAGCGCGGATGGACTGACTGAACTAAAGTTAATTCTCCGCCTCCTGTCCTGTGGTTAGACTGAAGGCTGTGGTTTCAGGTGAGTCCTGCCCTTTCTTTCAGTCGTGTGTCCTGTCTTCAAATTCTGGGAGGCGTGGACAGAGGGGCTGTTGAGAGGCGGTGCGTGAACAGTGATCACGTTTAAGCCCGTGCACCTAGAGAGAGTCCCGTGAGAAAGGAGGGGCAGCGGGGTTGTATGGGGCCTTCCTGGGGTGCGTGCTAAGTTGGTGACACACTGGGTCCCCCTCCTAACAGCCTGTCACTTTCCCTTGTAGACGTGTTTCCCGTGTGGCACAACCCGCAGCTCGGACTCCAGACCCCACAGCTCCCTGTCCAGGAACCGGTAGGTTTAGTTCCTGCTTTACCCTCCCAAATGCACTCTCCATGCAGGGCCGGCTCGAGGCTCCCAGGTCCTGAGTGGCAAATAACAGGAGTCGGTAGAAGTAAGCTCCTTCAAGAAAGTCTGTCCTTTGCATCATAATCTGAAACAGTAATTCAGCCTCTCTGGCCATGTGTGTTCCTTGCACACAGAATCCAGGTGGACAGTCAGAGCGGTGTCTGTCTCTACACCGACTTCTTGCTTGTGCAGCTGGCAGGGAAGTGCCCGACTCCGGGATGTCTACATTCATCCTGCTAACATCTCCAAGTTCTCTAGCGGCCGCAGGACTTGAGCCGGGTCAACTCTGGGAGGAGAGGTTTGCTTTTCCTTCCTGTAACCTCAGGGCTGATTTAATGAAGCCTCCCCGCAGTCCCGATTCTGGGCCTTCAGCGTGTTCTCGTGGCGCCCTTCCGTGTGCTGCGTTTTTCAGTGAGCTGAAATGCAGTGAGTTCAATTGAAACTCCATTCTGAGCGTCTGCTGCCGCCCGGAGAGTGCTTCCAACAGTGCCTTCGTCTCAGCTTTTGGCTGCAGAAGGGCAGACAGCGGGCCGGCCGAGGTCTCCTCTGCTGAGAGCGCCATCCTAAAGTCAAGGAGAGGGTGGCTGAAGTCCCTGGGCTCCTGAGGAGGGCAGAGCTTTCTCCCCGGCCTCCTGCTGTGAGCACAGAACCCTGTTAACCTTATTGTATAAACCACAAATTCTTTTTTTTCAAGATTAAAACTAAAAACAAGAAAACTCTCACACTTAGGGGTGGGAGAGCCAAGGAAAGCAAGGGGAAAAGGAGAAAGGATGTCACAGGTAGCTGCTGTCCTCAGTTTGTCCCTCGTGACTTTTTGTTCCACCATCAGGCCCCAGACGCCCTCCCCAGTCTGACAATCCAGACCCCCAGCCTGCCACCTGGGAATGAATGAAACCAAATTTCCCACAGGAAATGCCCTTTCCTAGTCGCTCAAAGGTTTCCGCCGCGAAATGAAATCTGACAAAAGAAACAAATTAGATTAAATTGAGCACCAAGGGCTTTGGGTTGCTCAGACAAAAGGGTGTGCGGTGTTGTTAGGACTGAGCACAAGCATCTTCTGCGACCTGGGGAAACACACGAAGTTCTCCTTCCTCCAGCCGTTCTTGCTGTCAGGGTGCACCATCCTCATCATCATCTGAAGATGAGGATCAGACGTGGGAGACGGAAGGACTCATGAGGGACATCAGCCTGAGCGCCCACAGAGGCAGGCAAGTAACGCATGAACAAAACTGGCTCAGCGAGAAGCTTTACGTGATCTCTCCAGATTTTCAAATGTTAGCAACTCGTTTGATTAAGAAATCCACCACTGTTCCTCTGATGTTTATTGAGCACTTTCTATTTTATAAAACCATGCTGCTCTTACCTTCGATTCACGGATGGGAAAATGCGAGCCTCTCAGTGGCAGATCCAACCCCGGCCCACAGCTGAGGACACGTTTCATCCACGACACTAAACCGCCTGGGGGTTTTATAGATAGAGAAACTGAGGCTCGCTGGGGTTAACAAATGTGACCAGGATCATAAAACAGCAGCGAGATTTTCCAAAAATAAATCATCAAACTACAGAAGCTGAGAGTACGGTGGGAAAGAGACATGCTGGAAAAGAAAAGAGAAAGAAATACAAGACAAAAAAGATAGATGCCACTGTGAGACCCTAACACCCTCGTCCTGACAGCGGCCTAGACCAAGAGATAAAGACGTTTTATTGAAAAAATTACAAATTTTCAAGCACGAATAACGCTGCTTCTGTTATTACTCCTCCTGTTTGAAACCAAACGGTGGAGGAACCCCACAAGAGCATCCGTGAGGTTCAAATGCAGTCGCCGTTCTGTGATTTATGTGGGCAATGCTGCCCTCTCATGGCCGGATTCTTAAGAACACGATTCTGTGTTTAAAATTGAAAGATTGTTATGTTCCTTATGTTCCCAAAGTCCTCCAAAGAATTCTGCATCCTTTAGCGTAGACAGAATTATTTCCACAGCACAACACCCGCTGCACGTTTTCCATCTAACCTGGGACTGGGCTTGTACGTTTTTACATGCGCTTTCCAGAGCCTTGGAGGAAACGAACGGGAGACAAACCGTGGTGCTACTGGGCTCCTGAGCCTTCAGAATTCATTTCTGCCGGGAAGAAATGTTTTTCTCATGACACAAAACTCAGAAGAGCTGCAGAACAGAAAACGTGTGAGTGTCTGTCATCTGAGCACAGTCTGACAGAAATGGCTCTCCCCTCCTCTTCTGGGGAGAAAGGTTTGTCATATTTGAAAGAAACAACGGATCAGTATAAATATACTTTTTTAGGTAAAAACAACCACTTGTGCTTGTGAATACAGAATCCTCTCCTGCCTTCCTGCAGGGCCAGCTCACCTGCAATTACAGAAGGATCGCAGACCAGGAGCAGACTGTCAGGTCAGTTACTGCACGAGGGTAGACTGGGTAAGGCCACTTTCCTAGACTGACGGGCAGCTCTGAGAACCACTAACAAGAAGGCCGCTGCCTCCGAGCCTGCGTGGGTCCCTGTCCCACGTGGAGCCAGGATGTGGACGGCGGGTAGACAGTGGCCCTAAGGAGAGGAGCTGCCTTTCGCGGAAACAAGGTTGGGGAGCATCCTGTAAAGAGGGAGAAAGCCTGCCGCTGTCAGGTTCCCTCCTGAAGAATATTTGCAAGTCAAAGAAAAATTTTCACTGACCAGATCCATTGTTATTCTTGGTGGAACTCCAAATGCAAAAATGCTGGGAAGCCAAGTGTGCCAAGAGTAGACCGAGGCCCTCAAGGCACACTGCGCTTGCTAATATATCAGTGTGGCTGAACTATGTTTTTTTAATCAAAATATTTTACATAAAAATCCAATTTTTGGTTTTTAAGTAAAACCAGAAGATCTGGCAGCACCAGGCCCGTTTTTCCACTAGAGCTGAGAAGTGGCTGCCCCCTTAGATAGAGCATGCCCACTGTGGTTTACCACAGTCCACACTACTCCCTAACACACACCCAGCCCATTTCTCTAATGTACAGTACTTGCCTGTGCTTGTAGGCCTTTCACTTACATGCCTTTTTGCTCTAGCTCAGAGAAGAGAGATGCACACATTTATTTTTTAGCAGCCACAGAGCTCAGCAAATTTAAATAGCGCTCCAACTTGAGGGAGGGGAGGGCACAGTTTATGGGCACTAATTCTGATTTATCTCTTTTCATTTTGCCTACCCTTTTCCTCCATTGTCTCCCTTCATTGTTACAACTTCCCATAAGGGGTTGAAGTATTATTTCAGTTAGAAGTTATCTCTAAAGCATCTACACTTGGGTAAAGAAAGTTTTTATATAAATCTATATTTAAAATAATTAAAACAGACTAATGGAAAGCACATTGAATTAGGAAGCAGAAAACCTGGGATATTATTCAAACCTTTTCCCCTGATAAACTCTGCGGCATTAAGTAATCCTCTTAAACCCTCTTTACCTTTTAATACTGCATAAATAAGGGACAATGATACTTGTTCCTACTCCCTCACCGGGATATTGTAGCAGTAACCGTAAATCAGGGGACACCTGAGTCTGCAGCAGTGTGTCCTGTACAGACCAGGTCGGCCTGAGCACGCGGCAGCATCAGCTGTGAAGTGGATGCTAAAGGGTTAGTCAAAGTGGACTTCACTGAAAAGGAAGCTGTTGCTACATCATCCTGTCTTTGGAGAAGATACATCAAAATTTAGCAGTAGTTATATCTGGGGAAGGGAATTTGGGATGATTTTTCCCCCTTTGGCTTTTACCTATTTTCTACTTTCTCTATAAGGAACACGTGTTAGCTGTGCAATAAAAAATATAACAAACCATAATAAAGACAGGTTGGGAGAAAAACAGAACTCTTTGCATTTTCAATTTTAATGGACTTGAATAATCACTGATTCTACTGCAACCACTCCTAAAATTTCTGTTTGTAGTTAATATATGCCTTACATTAGGAACCTAAACTTTAGAAAACTTCTGGGAAATATCCTCGAATATACCGCTGGCCGGCAAGCACGGTGGACTGGTCAAAGCGGAGGCTGCTCTCGTTTTCTGCCATCTCCTTCCCGCGCTTCATCCGAATCAGGCAGGCAGGCGGACGCAAACACTGCGGGCGGTGGGCCTCTGACTCTGCTTTCCACTCCAGACAAGGCGTGTGCAAACGTCTCCGCCTGTCTCCACATCAGCAGCATGGGGTTCTAATTCTTAACATCCTCTAGTCATTTTGCCCTTTCTAGAGAAATGGTCACTGTACTCCCAGATTAAAGATCACTGTAAACCAGTGGTTCTTAACTGAGGGTGATGTTGCTTCCCAGGGGACTCTGGCCATGTCTGCACACATTTTTGGTTGTCATGCTAGAAGAGGGAAGCCACCAGCATCCAGGAGGCAGAGACCAGCGATGCTGCTAAACGTCTGTGCGCAGGATGGCCCACAGCAAAGCATCAGCTGTGCTGGGCTTGAGAAGTCTTGCTTAAATGAGGATGCTCCGAGTTCATGCGTAAGTGTCATGAGGGTCTCTCCGGAGTCACAGAGATGGGGGTTACCAACTTTGTGCCTAATACTCAAAATAGGAGAGGCACATCTGGCAAATTTAAATTACCTGATAATTTGGTATTTCACAAAACTTTTACTCATCGTTTTCATAACAGCAATTGCTTACTTTGAGTGAGATTATTTCTTCTTATAATCCCTTGTATTTGTACTATATGGAAAGTGACACCATGGACGAAAAATCAGGGAAAGAGTTGTGAAGAGCTGTTTGTCTCTGTTTACACTTCTCTCCACCGGGAAGATGAGAGAGAATGAGCTAAACGCTGTACTAGATTAAAATGAAACGTACACCCACGACATCAAATATGCTGACAAGACATCACTCCCTCGAAATTCAGAGAGAAAAATACTCTCAACAAGAAATGTAGAAGCTCAGGGTTGCATAAATAAAAAGGAATTTAAAAAACACTTACTCTTAAAAACAGTATCGTTAACAAAGGAAAAACAACTATTCACAAGAAGCTGTGAACACTCAGGTTGAAGCAGGACAAAAGCAAGAAGATAGATTTAGACACAAATGCTGCAACTGTTTTTCTTTGAAAATCACTTTCCAGAAATTTCTCTAATTAAGCAAATAAAGGGGTTTTAAACGGATTCTCGGGTTTGTTTGTTAGTATAGATTATTGTTCCTTTTGTGTTTGCAAACAGTATAAGATGAAACAGGGCTTCATCAGTCAAGAGTTATTCAGGATAAAAATTTGCAAGTTTTTTTTTGGGTGAAAATTTTTACTCACTTTAAAAAAATCCTGTCACGACTCTATCTAGAGATAAATTATGAAATAAACTGAAAAAGGGGAGAGGGAAGACTCATGGAGCCTTTGCCTTCATTGTCTTTGAGCCAAATCCTTGATATTCATTATTAATATGTTATGTTCATGACAGTCATTGTAATCAAAATTCATTTGCCTTATTCCTTTTCTAACCCATAGGTCACAGAGCATCTTATCTATGATTTTTGTTCAGGAGGAAATTGAAGAAGGGACAGAACACAAAACAGCCTCATTGCTCTGTTGATTAACAAGGGGAGCTGGGCCTCCGAACCCCTGACCCCACTCTTCGGACTTGGTGCAAGAGAGAAAGGGAGCTGGACGTTCAGGAGAGGTCTAGGCAGACGTTGGCCAAGTGTGGAGTACTGGCTTTCGTATAACTTAGATATCAGCTACCAATAGAAAAAAACAGATTCAAGGATTAATCAAAGCCTAATAAAATCCATTTCAAACCACTGCAGTGCAGGGTCGAGAGTCCTGGGGAGAGTCCAAAAAGGGATATGTGTGACAGCTGAAATCAACACCTCTCCTGGCAGGTCCCATTGCTTTACTTTGATTGGCACCCAGCTCAAGAGCCCATCACCCTGGCTCATGTCCTCCAGTACACACGGCTGCTTCTCCCAGCCTCCGAAGCCCTCTTAGCTGCTCCCTTTGTCCCCTCTGGCCCAGTCAAAGATGTCAAAGCAAACACCGGCAA
This sequence comes from Equus caballus, assembly GCF_041296265.1. NCBI lineage: Eukaryota > Metazoa > Chordata > Mammalia > Perissodactyla > Equidae > Equus > Equus caballus. The sequence goes on from NC_091701.1 coordinate 82,281,381, forward strand.
AACATATGAGGGGGAGTGGGGGATGACGATGGTAGCTCGCGTGAAAACGTGCCCGGGAGAAAAAGAAGCCGGGACTTCCACACTGGTCCCATTTTACTTCTAAATAAACAATTGAGAATACTATATAATAGTAGCTAACTTTGACTGAGTTTTTACTATGTGCCAGGGTCTTTCTAAATACCATGTATATATTAACTCACTTGATCTCCACATCCGCCCTCTTTAGTTTGTACCACCATCACCCTCTTTACAGATAAGGAATCCAAGGTACCTACCCCTGGTTACACAGCTAGTAAATGGCAGACCAGGGGGAGGAACCAGGTGGTCTGACTTCCGAGCCCATGTATGCTCCCCACTGCCTTACACAGCCTCTCACCTACCCCACACCTCTGTGGGATGGCTACTGCCACATCCTGCATTTTGTAGAGACAATGAGAAGCAAAAAGGCTGTGTGACCATCCCACAAACCATGATGCAAGGAGAATCCTCATGCCAATGACTCTTTCATGTTTTTCCGCACCTCTTGTCACATTTAACCAGATAATTTGATGAAAACACCTTTGGAACCAAGTCTAGTTCAACAGGTACATTAATATTATGAATCAATAAAAAACAAAACAAATGAAGATAATATACCATTTATGTCAGTTGGGGTGTTCTCTAATTATTTTCTATACATGGATGTCTGAAATTACAACTATAAGCCCCTCAAGAGCAGGAGCATACATTTCATTTGTAAATATCCTAGTGCGTTGACATGAAGTATACTCGAAAATTGCTAGTAGGATGAGTCAATCAATCTACCTATCAATCAACCACATTTGTTGAATGTCTACCACTGGGGCAGCAGGAGGTGAAAGATAAAAAGAGAAATAGATTAATCCTCTCTTCCACTTAATGCAAATGGGATCAACTAAATACATACTTTTCAGATCAAGAATAAAAGCATTCTCCCCTTCTTCCTTACCAAGAGAACTCGATTCTATTTGGGGTGGCAAAGCAGCCAGTTACAACTCCTCTGCTCTCCCGGATTCCCTTCTGATCAGAAGAGGCCATGGAAATCAGTGCTGGCTGACTGCAAATGGAGGCAAAACTCACAGGGTGGAGCTTCCGTGGCACCATCTCCAAGGCTGTTCCTCCCCCTTTACCTTGACTGGAGCATAGACGCGATGCCAAGGTGACTGAGGAGCAGCGAGAAGGAGCCAGGTCCTCACGAGTTCCTCGGGCACCAGCACCTACTCTGGACTGCCCCGCCCAGATTCCTCATTAGTGAGGAAAACATTGCCACCCTTGTCTAAGCCAAAGAAGCCAGCTCTCTCCTCCACGCAGCTGAGCGTGGTCCTGACTGATGCTGCCTGCCTGCTGGGCCTGGCCTTTCTCTCCCCTTCCTGGTTTTGAGGAGCACATGTCTTCTATTCTGCCTATATGGCCACAGGCAGAGATAGGAGAAAAAGGGAAAGAAAAACTGAAAAAGAAACAATAAAGCATTACTAATTGCACATTATGTAACTTTACAAGTTTGATTATTTTTGGAAGTTATTTGGAAGGAAAGCAGCAGATCTGTTATAATACTTTTTTCCTACAATGTCCCCCCATCTGTTTATTTTTTACACCTCATTTTGATGAAATCACTATTCGTATTATTTTCCTCTTAGTTTCTTTAATATGTAGCTATTCAGTGATCTCCTACTAGACTTTTCCAGTCGATTTTAACTAGTATTTCTTGCTCCAAAACTAAACTCAATCACGACATCTAGGATCTCCCAAACCATAGCGCATTAAAATATTACGTCGTTTATTCTTAGAGTTGGAATCTTCATCACTACTGAATCATAACTGTCCCACTAAAAAGTCTTCAAAAACTTTAAGGCATTCATTAAAATGACTGCTCACAAAGTAATGCTAAAGAAATCATCACGTTCTTTCAGATATTCAGATAGTACCCTTGTCATCACGTAGCCTTAGACTCATAACAGAAGAAAAATAGGTAAGCCAAGCTCAACGTTCTTAAAAACTTTATTTTTTTTAACTTCACAGAAGTTAAGAGTTTAGAATGTTAAAGAAGGTTCTTTAAAAAGAACCTTACAAAGCTTTTGGTTGTTAAGTTTGTTTTGATATGTCAATATATCATCTGCTAAAACCTGCATTCACAGTTACTCATACACCTCAAGTGAAAACACCACCTCACTTTGTTTAATTACCTCATCATTGATAGAAAAGTTGGTTAGGGATTAAGAGTTATCAGAACCACTACTTAATTTACCCCAAACATCAAGACTATTTACTTTTTAGTGTGTGGATCCAACTTTTAAGTTGGTCATAGGAAAAAATATTCCAAAATAAACTTACTAAATGAAGAACCAAACTCAGAAAAACTTGCCTGGCATTTATTCAAGTTACAGAAACTCATAAATAACTAGGGGATGAAGTTAGGGGCTGATGAATTGCCGTGGAGCACGGGAAATTCATTTTCTAGGACAGTCTCTGCCTCTCAGGTGCCTCGATTACGTGCGTCTCATAAATACAAATGACTGCACCAGCCAGGTGGCTCCAAAACCTGCCGTCTCCTCTCCAGGGTCATTATTGGGGATTCCTTTCTCCTTCTGTCTCTCCCCCCACTTCTCCTCTCCAACTACAACCCTTGTGACTGCAGGGCAAATCCCCAGGGGCAGGAGAGGAGGCAACAAAGGACACGGGGAGGGAGGAAAAAAGTGAAGCTTTGTCACCCCTTTCTTCCATCCCTTATAACTTCTTACGTCGCCTGCTTGGGGGTGGCAGGCTGAGGGGACCCTCCTGTCACAACACACAAGGCCCCTCATGAGCTGGCTCCTGAGGATCTTGTCTAAGGTCATTGCCTAAAGCGTTGGCTGGTCCTGGGAGGGGCCCTGCCCAGCACAGCTTGAGCATCAGCCCAACGAGGGCTAGGCTCCTCCTGGCTCCCACTCTGCGCTCCTCCCACGCACATTCCCCACTCAACACCTTCCTTTCTACGCCCGCCGTGAGCAACTGGAGAGCAGAAAACGTCTTTCCTCTGTATTTTCAGGGCCTGGCCACCTTGCTCAGGAACGGGTTCAAAAACACCAGTGGTGCTCAAAAAGTACTTGTAGCACGAATGAACAGCTCGGGCGTTTTCCAAGTGCTGCATCCCAGAGCCCCCGCCCTGGCTGCCACCCCATGTCCCCTGCCGAAAGTTAGTCTTCCATGGTGAAGAAGGAAGATGAAGTTAACTGAGCTGCTTTGCTGAAATGGAAATGAAACTACTTAGGGTCCTTTTGCCAGCCTGAGACCCAGAGTTATCAACTAGGTGTCCCCACGCCTCTAAATTTCTCCATTTAGAAGGAGGTGGCAGGGTGTCACCAGAGAGACCCAGACTTTCATTAAATGGGTGGGGCTTTTTAAAAGAAAAAAGGCAAAGATACAGCTCTGCATAATAACAGCCAGCATTCAGTCAGCCTTTATTCTGTCCAGACACTCTTGTAAATACACTACATTTATTGTAAACTTGAATTCTTGAATCAGCTCTCTGAGGTCTTGATGTTCTCCCTGAGTCAGAATGCGGAACACTTTCTCTAATGCATTAATATCCACTCAACAGAATATTACCAGGCATTAAAAAAAGCTAGTGTGTATATGTGGAATCTAAAAAATCCAAACTCATAGATACAGGGAACAGAGAGGTGGTTGCCAGAGATGCGAGGCAAAATGGATGCAGGGGGTCAAAAGGGACAAACTTTAATAAGTTCTGGGAATGTGATGTACAGTGTGTGACTATAGTTGATAATACTGTATTGTATATTTGAAAGTTGCTAAGAGAATAGATCTTAAAAGTTCTGATCACAAGAAAAAATTCTAACTATGGGAGGTGATGGATGTTAACTAGACTCATCGTAGTGATCAACATATACAAACACTGAATCATTACGTTGTATACGTGAAACTAATACAATGCTGTATGTCAATTTTATCTCAATAAGACTAGAAAAACAGAGCTGCTTCTAAAAGAAGAAAAGCATGAAGTGTGAAGACTAGGTGGGAGCATAGGAAATGTGTACACAACTAGTGAGAAAAGAAAGATAGAAAGCACAGGCCCCGATAATCTACAGCCACACAAGCATCTCACTGTAACAGGGACTGAAAAAGAATGCCCACAAATGAGGACGCTTGGGTGGGAATGATGAGCAGTGTCTTTTTTACATTATTATTATTGTTAAAAGCTTGCAGCAGAGAGAAACTCAGGTCGGAGACAACCAGTGCGGCAATAAGGAGGAAGTAAAAGAGGTCTGGGGAGAGAATCAGGGAGGGATGGCTCTCAAGCTGATCCAGGATCAGGAGTTGTTCCAACTCAGAGTCTGGGCTGGCAGGTTGGGACCTCCATGACTCCCGGCCCCCAACTCCCAGACCACCGGCCCACAGAAACACAGACCCAAGGCTGTCCTGCCAGATGGGGATCCTACCCCACCAACCCTGACTGGCTCAGAAATGTGAGAATCCCCTCTCCCAAAACCTGGCTGGACAGGGAGCAGAGGCAGGGCCAGGCCAAGCTGCCAGAGAGAGGATCTGTTCCACTCTGCAGGTCAGAACAAACTCTCCCAGGGAACTACTTCTCCAGCCTGCTGACCTCCTGCTGTTGGTCAGGCAGGTTGTGAAGTGAATGGCTTCTACGGGCTGGGCAGAGCCTAGTCCAGGCCTGTAGGCAACGTGCTTCACTGTTTCTACGGGAAAACCCAAGTCAACGCCAAAGAACCGATTACAAAGGAGCCTTAGGAAGCTGACTGCTCCTCCTTGGACCCCATCTACACAGCCAACACAAGTGAAGGAGATGAGGGTGAGAGCCCACAGGCTTTTTGGAGAGAGTTTTAACTTTTATCTGTTAGGGCCTTGTTTTCTTGCTATATTCTCCTTCTCAGCAAAAAAATGCTTAAATAGAACTTAACCAGTTTTTTTTCAATTCAGATTTTAAAAACAGATAAATTAAACATTACAGATACAGTTAAAGCCTTCCAAAACTCCTTGCTGATTTCGTTACCCATCCTCATTCTTCAGGGGGACCGCTGTCCTGAATTTGGTGTTTCTCATTCGCTGCATGGTTGTACACTCTAGCTACGTATGGCTGTGTCCATCAGCAACATACACTTGTTTGGCATATTTTCAAACTTTACGTAAATGGTACACTGGACTTGTATCTCTTTTACTCAGTTTTTGCTCAACATTGCTTTTGAGGTTTATTCATATTAACACGGCTCCAGAGAGTTCACTTTTAGTTGTAGCATTCTATTATGTGTACATGTCACATTACTATTATCATAGCATTCTATTACTGTTACTATTCCTTGTAGTATTTAATTGTAGCATTCTTTTATATAAAGATATCATGATTTGTTTCTTAATTCTCCTGAGGAGTGGGATAGCTGGGTGGTAGAGTACGAACACTTTTAACTTTAAAGAGAAGTTTGGTAATGTCTAATGAAACGGCTGAACCCATTTATACCCCTGCCAGCCGAGGTTGAGAGCTGCTGTCTCTCACCCTCAGAAACACTTGATATCATCAGATTCTTCAGTTTCTGCCCATGTTATGGAGATGATATGCAACCTCATTTGGGGCAAGATCTTTATTCACAGATTGAAAAAGGGTTTTTTTTCCAAAATGATCTTATAGGTCAGTGTTTGTCAAAGTGTGGTCTGGGGACCCCTTGAAGACCCCTGAGACACCTTCAGGCATCACTGAGGTCACAGCTGTTTCATAATAGCACCAAGACATCATCCGCCCTTTCACTCTCACGCCCGCGCAAATGCACAGCGGCGTCATCCAGAGGCGCCCGACACGTGACACCATAATAGGCTGCGTGAGCATCCAGTAAGCCGGGCGGTAAGGAGATCTGCAAAAACCTGAAACAATGCCACTCTTCTAGTTACTTTTGTCTTGGAAAATGTGATTATTTATCATTCAAAAAAATGTGTTAGCACATTATGGGTTTTTATTGTTCTTATATGAATTAATAAATATTTTCACCTATTTCAGTTTTAACTTCCAATGTGGCAAACATCACTAGATGTAACATACATATAAACAAAAGCTCTTCAGGGTCCTCAACAATATTTAAGACTGTATAGGGGCCCTCCTGAGACCAAAAAGTTTGAACGTTGCTGGCATAGGGCACACCCTTTTGTTGTCACTTCCCACTGAAGTCAAGGACAGCTGACGTAAGCCGGTCCTTCCTGCCACAGGCCTGTACCCTGAGTGCCTGAGGGCTGCTTCTCCTTTAGCCCCCAGGATCCTCCTGGAAAGCAGGGGCTGGGACTGGCCTCCTCTAGGGCGAGTGAGTTGAGGCTGGGGGCAGCTGGGCAGTGCGCCTGAGGTCAAGCAGCAGGACTGAAGTCCCAGCCTCGCCGCCTCCAGAGGCCCCTCTGCCTCCACCATCACAGCCACTGCCCTCCCTCCCTACGCCCCCAGCTTTCTTCTCTTAGTCATTCTCTGAGTCAGCCACCTGGAAACTATCAACTCATCTTTGACTCACCGTCTCCTCTTCACTTGAAATGATCTGAATTCCCATCCCAAGGCAGCAGAGGGGCGAGGGCTCTGAGGCTGGCTTCCTGGACGTGGAGCAGCAGTAGGTGTGGCCATACCCCCCTCCCCCGCCCCTCCCCCCCACCCCCGGCTTCCAGTCAGCAGAGCCGGGAGCCCAAGGAGATGCACAGGATGGAGGCCTGGAAACAGACCCTCCAAAAGGGCAGCACTGAGAGGGAAAATATTTGCCAGACAGGCTCTGGAAGGAAAGGTTGCCGAGGTCCCGGAAGAGAAGGGGAGATCCTTTCCCTCTGGATTTCTCTGTCTCAGGCCCATAGGTGGGGAGGAAGTGTCAAAATCGGGCATCTGCCTGTTAATCATTCCATCTCTTAACGTTATTCCCACTCACTGATCTCCACTCAGCAAATACAACGGCGTGGTAAGTGGGCTGTGAAGGATAATAGTAACAGACAACATTTATTGGTGTGAAAGGACGCAGGTGACTAGAAATGGGGCCTGGAGAGGATGACGAGAGCCAGCCCTTGAAGGACCTTGTAACCCAAGAGTTTGGGTTTTACCTGGAAGGTTCAATCAAGGGAGTGGCAGCCTCAGATTTGCTCTTTATGAAGATCCTCTGGCTGCAGAGTGGAGAATGGATTTCCGAGGAAGCGCGAGCAGGAAACAGGGGGCCTGGGATCAGCTCACGACTAGTAGGAATGGATGAGCTCAGTGACCGAGAGGCGAGAAGCAAAGATGCGAATGGTTTCTAGGGGGCCTTGAGTTACCCCATGGCCTCCTCCCTGGATTTCCTTCCAATCAGCCGTGAGCATCACCACCAGATTAACCTTCCTTAAATACCACTTGTCATGTTGAGGAGAACTAGGCAGCCTGCTGATTAAGTGCCTTGGCTCCAGAGCTGAACGGCCTGGGTTCAAGTCCTACCTCAGCCACTCTACTGTGCCCAGTTTCCTCATCCAAAAAACAGGGTGCTACTGGAAATAGAGTTTGCATCACAGGGATGCTGGGAGTCAACGTATATGAGAGCTCTTATTACCTGTGTATGGTAATCCCTCCAAAAACATCAGTCCCTCTCTTGACATTCCTCCCATCAGAAAACTTCAGTAGAAAACCTTCTATTTCCATCTGCAGAGTTACAAGGCCTGCCTCTCCAGCTCCTACATGACGGGGCCCACCTCCCTCCCAGCCTCATGGAACCCCATTCCCCGCATGCGTCCCATGAACACAGCACATGAGCACGTGCCTTGGTCCTGCTGTCCCCTCATTTCAGTGGAAATGAAACTACTTAAGGTCCTGTGTTTTCCCCGTCTACCCTCCCCACTCCTTCTGTCCCTTACACGCTCATCACCACTTCTAGAAAGATGACTCCAAATGCAGGGACTGGTGACCAGACCCTGTATAATCATTCTCCCCCAAGCAGGACTGCATGTCATTCCTACCAGGAGGCCCTCATGCCACATAACTCACAAAGCCACTCCCGCTCCACCTGTCACTGCTGTCTAAATGCTCAGCACTCACAGAAGGCCCAGGGCACAAACTTGTCTTTCCCAAGCTTTGTGGAGCCCTGTGGAGGCTCCAGAAGCCCATAAATAAAAAATAACTTTGGTATTAGTTAAGTTTTCATCAGGACTACCAGCTATGAAATATTTAAAGACTCTCTTGGGTTATTAAACAAAACCAATGTTGTGTGTTAAAAAAAGATGGAACCAAAATATATGAATTAATTGACCAAAATATGTTTTAGGGGAAGCAAAGTCTCACCCCGAGCAGGACTTCACAAAGTGCCTCCGTCCTTCTGCGCTTCAAGTCCTTTTGTTTCCAGAGCTTTACTGAGCTGTGATTAACAAACAATAGACTTCACAACATTAAAGGGTGCAGTTTGGTAAATCTCCTGTTCTCTTAATCACAAAGCTTTCTAACAACCAGCATTGTATTAGACTACTGAAGGTTCTCTTACAGTTTCATTCTCTTATAGTTTCAAACACAATTGTGTAACGAGAAAATCCAAGTCAGCCTACAGTGAGGCATTCCACACCTGTAAGTTACTAGGAATTCCCCTCGCTTGGGAAGACGTGTTCCAGAATTTGAAATTCAGAAACCAAAATGATTTCTTCTTCAATGAAAAATGATAGCTTTGCATTTTAAACCAGCATGTTGTAGGCACTTGATTTGCATTTGGCTAGAAATACAAGATTTTCTCTAAAGTATGCCCCTCATTAGCTATCATCTCTCTACCTCTGTGCTCAGCTCCCTTCTCAGAGGTGGACTCACACAGAGGTTCAGAGTGGCACCAAGCGCCAGGCCCCTGCAAATGCTTGCTTTTGATTGACTCACTTCTTCAGCCAACCTTTCCTGAGCCCCTGCTTCTTACCAGGCTGGGCAGTCCCGTCCCATCAGCAGCTTACAAACAGATTCGAGACATAAGACACAAATTGTCAGCCCCTGGGAGAGCCAGCGCACAGCCGCATCCATGCACTGTAGGGAGCCAGCTGCGGGCAGCTGGGGGCGGGGTGGGGGCAGTGTACCACATACACGCTCCCTTCCCTACTCCGCCAGGATGGCCGGTCCACGTGGTCTGGTTTCTGACTCAGATTCCCAGATTCTTACCCTCTCAATATTTTCTCCCTGACCACATCTTTCTGGAATGGAAATGTCTCCCTGAATTCTAACCTGTTTAGATGAGCCCCAACTGTCCGTGCCTTTCCCAAGACAAGGCTCTTATTTCCTGAGCCCATAGCTATGGGCTAATGTGCAGTGTGAATGGACTCGTCAATCAAACTTGCCTGACCATTAAGCGTCCTCTCGGGCACTTGTCAAAATGACATATTCCGGGACCCAACTCCAATCTCTTTGAATCAGAAACTCCTGGGGAAAAGAGGCTTCAGACGAGGAAACAGGCTCCGAGAGAAGAAATGACAGGCTCAAATCATACACGTGAACACAGAGCCAGAAGTAGACCCAGATTTTCAGTCTCACCTTCCTTCATGTTGTAATTAGACATATGAGAGGGGATGGGGCCGTATGTGCTTCAGCTTCGCCCCCTTTCTTTAATCGCTGCCTCCTTGTTCCATTTCCAGAGTCATATACGCCCTCAGTCTCTTCCAGAATGTAATCCTGTGTTCCGACAGACAGAAGGGCACAGTAGCTGCCCGAAGTGGGCGGGGTGGCAGTGCAAAGGCACTGTCCATGGAAGGCCAGGACTCTGGAAGGCGAGAGTCCCTCCATGTCCCAGGACGCGGCTGCTTCTCAGTAACTACTAGCTATCTCCCGATGAGAATGGGGCCCAGCTTTGCTGGAAGATCTAGATTTTCGGGTGAAATCTCAAAATGTCACTCCCCTGATTATATTATACAATGTAACACTCCATGGTTGAGACTCGAGAGAGAAAATCTGCGGCTGGCCTTGAAGAAGCCGTCTGCTACGACATGAACGGCCTTCGAGAGGGCCACACGGGATGCAGCCTTGCAGGTGGCCTCAAAGCTGAGGGCCTCAGTCCTACAACGACAAGGAACTGAATTCTGCCAACAACCACGTGAGTTGGGAAGAAGATCCTAAGTTCCAGAAAGGAGTGCAGCCCCACTGGCATTTTGATTGCAGTTTTGTGAGCCTCTGAGCAGAGGACCCAACCAAGCCAAGCCCAGATTACCGACCTACAGAAACTGTTAGACAGTAAATGTGCACAGTTTTAAGCCGCTAGGGTCGTGTAATTTGTTACACAGTAATAGAAAATCAGTACACCCTCCTGGGCCCACCCCTCTCAGATACTGCTTCCAATTCTAGCGGTACCCTCTCCACCTGCCAGCAACATTTCCATCCCTAACTGCCCTGATCTCAGCTGGCTGTCAAGAGACAGATTAATCCGACAAACTGATTTACCGTTTATGATTTACCCTCCCTGTTAGGGATTCTTTGCCTTTCGTAAGAGAGGGCTTGGACAGATACCGGCTAAATCCATGTGTGATTGATTCAAAATGAAGAATTTCAGAAAGTCATGCAGGAAAGCAGGAGTAATTTGATGACTGGAGATTAGCCCAGTGGCCTCAAGACATACCACAGTCTTTACCTAGGAGTAAGTTCAGCCCAGCCAAAAACACACTAAACAGTGGGACAAGGAGCCAGGAACCACATTGCCACTTATTAGGCAGACTTACTGGGAAAAGCTTCCATTTTCCTCTGTGTGAAATGGAGAGGAGATCTCCCTGCCTGCCTTGAAGGCTGCAGTGAGGGTCATGCCAGTTGGCCCATGTATGTGAGATGACGGAAAATATACATTGTTCTCCCCCACTTACGGGCACAGAGCTCCTGAAACCCTTGTAATTTTCTGGGTGGTGAGAGAGCTTTTTGTTCTTATGAGGTGACTTTCAGTGGGCTCCTGGATGAGGGCTGGTCACTGGAAAGACCGAGCCATGATTAGAAGCTTGGATTTTCAGCCTGCCCCCCATTCTCTTGAGAAGGGAGAAGGGCTGGAAACGGAGTTAATAATTGATCAGGACTACATGATGAAGCCTCTAAAAATCCCAGTAGTATGGGGTTCGGAGAGCTTCCAGGTTGGTGAAGGCATCCAGGTAGTGGGAGGGTCATGCACCCCAACTCCACAGGGACAGGAGCTCCCACGCTCGGGACCCTCCCAGACCTTGCCGTGTGTGTCTCCTCATCTGGCTGTTCATCTGCATCCTGTATCATGTCTTTTAATGAACTGGTAAATGTAAGTAAGTGTTTCCCTGAGTTGTGTGAGCCACTCTAGCAATTAAACCTGAGGAGGGGGTCCTGGGAACCCCTGATTTGTAGCCAACTTGGACAGAAGTTGTGGGTAACCTAGGAACATCCTTCTTGCAGCTGAACTGGGGGGCAGTGTCGTGGGACTGAGCCCTTAACATGTGGGATCTGACACTCTCTCCAGGTAGAGAGTGGCAGAATGGAGTTAAATTGTCGGACACCCCACTGGTGTCAGAGAATTGCTTGGAGGGGGAAAACCCCACATACGTGGTGACCAGAAGCGCCAGAGGTGTTGTAACTGACAGTCATGTGAGGGTAAAGGAAAAACAGAGGGAGGAAAAGACTGACGTTTTCTGTGCAGTGTGCACAAACTCGGTAAGTAAAAAGCACATTTACAAAAATAGATTGAAGTGATGAACAACCCAAATAATTTAAGCTGAAACGACCCTGGCGCACCGTCTGACCTCAGACCTGCAGCCTCACGCCGGCCTCGCCCAGGTCTGCTGTCCGGCTGCCCTGTCACTTCTTGCTCCGGCCGGAGGCTGACCTTCACTCCTCCCAGCTCCCACGCAGCTAGAAGGGGGGGCGGGTCTGCGAGGACGCTCCTCTCACCTCCGGCTGCGATCAACCAGGCAGGAAGAGGCCTCCAGGAAGGTCACGCCATGCGGGTGTCCGGGAAGTCCCCGGACACCAGACAGAAACAGCCCCTGACTCCCCGGGCTGCAGACACGAAACCCCCCTGTGAGACGGAGCAGCAAGTCCTCAAGCCGAAGCAGTCAGCCGCCGAGAGCTCCGAGCCCCGCCCGGCCCAGCAGGCCTCCGCCTCCCCCGGCCCAGACCCGGCTCCAAACCGCAGGGGCGAGCGCCGCTGTCCCCTGATGTCGGCTCGGCTTGGAGTGACACCCGCCTCAGGCAGGAGCTTTCCTGGATCTGAATGGACGAGAAAAGGAGTCAGGAGGAAGAGAAGAGGTTGGTCTATCCTCCTGCTGGTCAAACAAATGTAAAAACCATGAGAAGAAACAACAGCTTCCCATTTTGAAGCCAGAGGTTGAACTCAAGGATCACATGATTGGAGGAGGAGGGGAAAATTCTCATTCCTCAACTAAACTATTAAATTATAGAATTTCATGATAGTGGTAATACTAATACCACCACGACAGTACTAAACATGTTTCCCGTGTGCCTGGCACCGAGCTAAACGCTTCCCACGCGTTCTCTCTCTCAGTCCTCACAAGAGCCCTAAAGAGACGGACGACCACTGTCCCTCTTGAACAGATGAAGAAACCGAGTCTTAGGGAAGTGAAGCAGTTTACACAAGGGCATGAAACCAGCAAATGACAGTGTTGGCTCTTGAAACCAGCTGAGTCTGCTCCAGAGCCTATGCTCTTAGCACTATGCCATCTTGCCCCTGAAAATGGAGAAGCACAACCGTGCCCCACTCCCCAGAAGAGCCAAGGGTGCTGATCACAAATCCGCCCCTGCTACAAGCTCGTGGCACTCCCTCCCCCCACCTGTTCTCCCCAGAGCCTCCTCAAACAGGCCGGAAGAAGGGATTCTCCCACAGCTCCCTCACAGTGACCTCCCCTCCTCAGAGCAGACACCACGCCCCACGCCATAGATGTCCATATTCACGGGTGCTTTTGCTTCTCTAGAAATAAAATATTAATAAAATACACTAGTCCTAAAAGAATCCGTGCTTTTAACATTTTCAGAAAGTGAGAACCCTCTTGACTGGAGACAATCTAGATACTCAATTTCCCTTGCAGCTTGGTGCCTAACAAACAAATGGATCCAGTTTTTGAATCCAAGGAAGAAATTGTTGGCTTTGACTGGAACAATTTCCCTGCACGGCCAGGACTTGACACAAAGGCAATACCGTTTTATATTATTGAGGTGTTTTACAACACTAGATGGAATTTTGTTTGTTTGGCATCTTTTTCAAGAACTTAAAATTAGTAAGCAATAGAGAATCTGGAGCTGATAAGTTTATAGTAGAATTGTAGAAAGAAACATGGGTTAAAATCATCAAAGATTTGCAACCTGAAGTTAATACTCATTGCATTTGGAGAACGTAAAGTTTAGGCAGAGATGAGAGGGAAAGCAATAATAGAAGCAATGGCAGCCTCTATGTGGAAGAGAAGAGAATCATTAAGTGGGCACATGGAAGCCAAAGAAAGGTCACGGCTAGCTTTGATGCTGCATTCTCAGAGATGTTCTTCCACAAAACAGATCTACTGCTCCGTGCAGTTTCCTGGAATACAGCTTGGAGCTACGTCTAATTACAGAGAAGTTAGGAGGAAGGACGATCATAAGGAAAGACTCGGGGATAAGGAAGAAAAGAGAAAAAAGGAAAAGCAAAAGTGGGGGCTCTAAGTTAAATCCAACATGGGCAAGGAAAATCAGTGTAACAACAATAAAAAGATTCTGAAGTTTCCAGAAATGAAACCTCATGAAATCTAGATATTAAAAATAAAAAAACAAAAAATGCTAGATAGTATATGGGAATTCTTGGTATCAGAACTTGACCTGTAGTTCAGAAAATAATAGTAGTAATGTTTAAGGCCACAGGAAGTAGTGGAAGAGTGGTCGACAGAGAATATTATTTTGGATGATATTTGTGCTATATGGATAAACTAAGAAGTGGTTTTCTAGTTTTTGGTTTTCATAATAATAGCTATTATTTGTTGAGTGCCTAGTGTATCCAACTCTGCACTAAACTCTATGTGTAATACTCTATCAGATTTAATCTTCCCAGCAAGTCTACCAGATAACTATATTTAGCCCTCATTTGTACATGAGAAAACTGAACATGAGAGAGGGGACGTTGCTCAAAGACACACAGAGCTACCCGTCACTGCCAGCCCCACGTGACTAGATGACCCTCAAACCTGTTCAGTCCGAAGCATCATCCTGAACACCGCCAACACTCACCGAGCAGTTTGCAGAGAGTGCCATTTTTAATCCCCACCACAACCCCTTGAGATGGTAATTATTGTTACTCCTGTTTTACGGAAGGGGAAACTGAGGCTCAAAGAGGTTAAATAATGTCCAAGGTCATCTAGCTGGTAAGGTGGTAGAGTTGGGATACGAAATCAGACAAGCCGACTCCATATATTGAATCATTGCATGCTTCAATATTCCATACACTTCAGAAATATGACGGACACTTTAACACTCCTGTACAAATAATACAGAACTAGTATTTCAATAAATGTTAATAAATGCCTTGCTCTCTTGTACTTTGAACATGAGAATTGGCCTCAAAATCAGGTCAAATTCAGTTACAGGCAATTTAATGCAGAGACCTGTTGGCTGTGTTTTATTTTCATTTTCTCATTTTGATAGAAATATGCCGTAATGAATTAACTGTGATAAATCACATTAACTAACAGTCTATTGGCATTAGAAATAAAAAAAGAGCCTAGGCTTAGTCTTACCACCTTTCTAAAGCAACAGTGAATTAACAAGTGAAAGGAAACAGTAAAGGTGGTGCCTGGAAACCCGACCCTTCTTCAGGCTTCGAGGCGTGTGTGTACTTGTGAAGGCGCAGAACCTGGCTGTTGCGTTTTGGTAACCGACTGAGATTTTAGGTATATGTGTCTGCCAACAAACAGGAGGAATAATGAACTTTGAAGAGTTCAGCTTCTCTCTCCTTTTCCACTTTCTTCCTGCCCTTTAACTTTCACAATGAATTGGTTATATTATAGGTATTTATGTAACAATTGCAAGGTACTCCAGAAAGAGCAAATTTTGTAAAGCATGAATTCGTCAGGATACAATAGGCTATGCTACATTAAAACACGAGCCAGTGACTTAACAAAGATTAATTTCTAGCTCACACAGAGTGCCAGTCACTTGGGCAACTCTCCAGAGCGTCTGTCCTCCACGTGGGGACTCAGTGATCCAGGCTGTTCCCATGGAACGGCTTCACCATCTCAGCGTATAGCCCGTGCTGTAAGCTCACGGCAGCAGAGGAAGGAGGGGAGAGAGGGGGCTGAAGGATCACACGCAGGCTCTTAAATGCTTTGGTTCAGAAACGGCACATGTCGCTCTGCTTATGGTTCAGTGGCCAGCATCAGACACTTGAGCGAGGGGCCTGGAAATGGAGGGAAGCACACCTGTCTCTGGTGGGTAATAAATGTCTGACAGAGAACATTACCTACATGGTTTCTTACTACTACTGCCACTACTTTTACTATTACTACACGTACTACTACTACTCTTGCTGCTGCTGCTGCTATTACTACTACTGTTACTACTATTACTATTACTGCTGCTGCTGCTATTGCTGCTGCTACTACTATTACTACTGTTACTACTATTGCTATTACTACTGCTACTATTACTGCTACTACTACTCTTGCTGCTGCTGCTACTATTGATAGTAATAATACTACATATTTATCATGACCGAAGTTTGTTCTATTCATCATTTTTCAAGGAACAAACTTTTGGTTTTGTTAATCAATTTCACTAAGTTTATTTTGCTTCATTAATTTTGTTTTTATCTTTAATCGGCTGTAAATTCATCTACTCTCTGGGATTTATTTTTGTTGTCCGTTTTGTGTCTTCTGGAGCTGGGTACTTTACACTCAATCTTATTTCCATATCTTTCTTGTTTCTTTATCTATAAATTTCCCTCTGAATGCCACGTTGGCTGCTTTCTATGGTTTTGGTACATACTGCTTTCATTGTGGTTTCACTCTGAATATTTTGCAGTTTTACTGATTCCCTGTTTATCCAAAATTATTTAGGAATATGCTTTGTTAATTTCCAAATGTATAGATTTCAAGGGGTTCTCTTCAGTTGTTAATTTATAACTGCGCCCTGTTTATTCTTGTGTCTCGCTTATCTTCGTGTGCACGGGGCTGGCAGGGAGAACGCACTAACAATGTGGATGACTGGGTGAATGAAGTTACCTGTGTGGGACGGGCCTGGAGGTCCAGTGGCTAAGTTCATACGCTCTGCTTCAGCGGCCTGGGGTTCACAGCTTTGGATCCTGGGCGCAGACCTATGCACTACTCATTGCGTGATGCTGGGGCAGCATCCCACATACAAAACAGAGGAAGATTGGCACAGATGTTAGCTCAGTGACAATTTTCCTCAAGCAAAAAGAGGAAGGTTGGCATCAGATGTCAGATCAGGGCCAATTTTCCTCACAAAAAAATAAGTTACCTATGGAACTCTGAGCATCACATAATGATACTAGAGGTCTGTATAATAGAAATAAAACCCTATTTCATCTTCTGACATGTCAGTGGCTTAAGAGGTGTGACAACACTTAGACTGCTTTTGTTGTATCTTCTCCACATGCACAATGTTGAGCATATAGTAAACACTTCATAAATACATCGTAAATGTGATTTGTGAGCATTCGTATTAGTTTCTTATTGCTGCTGGGACAAATTGCCACAAACTCAGTGGCTTAAAACAACAGAAATTTGTTATCTCAGAGTTCTGGAATCAGAAGTTCGAAGTGGGTCTCCCTGGACCAGTCGAGTGTCGGCTGGTTCCTTTCTGCAGGCTCTAGAAAGAAGCCATCTTCTTGCCTTTTCCAACTTCGAGAGGCTGTTGTGTTCTTAAGCCTGTGCCTCCCTTCCATCATGAAAGCCAGCCATTTTTTCCCGCAATGCCATTTCTCTGTTTCTCACTTTTTTGCCTCTGCCTTGGCCGTTTAAGGACCCTTGTGATTATATTTGGCCACCAGATAATCCAGGATAATCTTCTTATTTTGAGACCAGTTGATTAGCAGCCTTAATTCCCCTCGCCATGTAACATGACATATTTACAGGTTCTGGGCATTAGGACGTGCATATCTCTTGGGGGCCGTTATTCTGTCCACCACAAGGTGTAATACCAAAAAAAACCAAAAGAATAGAGGAAGAAATTACAAGGAATGGACAAAATGGAGTGGTAACATTAATAACAGTAATAGGATTTGAGATCTGTAAGGACAGGTGCATTAGATTACAAGATTCTGGAACAAAGCAAAAACATTCTCTACTCAACGCGATTAGCTAATTCCAAGCGGGCATGTGCTCCCGCATGCGCGCACACGCACGGTAATATCCTGGTTAGCCGATGCCACAGCTAGGATATAATTGTTTGCTAATTAGACAAACTAGACAAGAAATGAATTACGTGTTTTGTTATTTATAGAACTTTTGTAGAAAAAGTTCCCAAATTCTTTTCTTCCTGAAAAAGGATTATTTTCTTGCCCCTTCCGTTCTAGCTGACTTCTAAAATTTCTGGAAAACTTCTAGAAGGATGGATAAAAATGTCAACATTTGTCTACCCCACCTAAGCTGTCGTGGTGTCAGGAGGGCTAGTGACTGCCCAGGCAGGCTCACAGACCTGAGCCCCGCTGGCCTGGCTCAGAGAAGGCTGGCGGACGTTGCCCCCTTGTGCGGAGACATAGAGAACCCACTCCCTGTGGCAACCCAACCAGTTTGCTGGAGGACACTTCTTGGCTAAAACTCCACGGAAAACAGTTGTTTGGAGAGTGAAGTTCCCCAGAGCTTTTAGAATCAACATTTTTCACCATTTTAAACCTACTTACTGGGAAATCTTTCTAAAATGTACTACACAAAAAGAATAATCATACAGAGTCAATCCCGCATGAAAGGATATAACAGCATGAAATAAATTGTCCGTCTCCTGCCCTGTAAAGAGGACTTGGGACGCGACGTCAGCGAATCCTCCTGCCAGCGAGCCTCAGTTCGTTTACTGCTCATAGAGCAGATAGAACACCAGCATTCTTCTGCATGTTTACGACATTTTCTAAAAGGTAGTTTGTTACTGTTGTTGTGGTTTTGGTTTTTTCCCTCCTCTGTCGCTGTCAGGGGTCACTTTTTGATTTTGAGTTTGTCTGTGTGGCTTCCTTTAGCTGTATCCTTCCCCTCCTCATTTGCTGTGGAAATAGTAACTAGGATACCATGCTAGTTAGAATTGTGAGAAAAACGAGGTTAAAGAGGCTCCTAATAAAGCTCCTCTTACAAGTGAAGTGTATGAGATTTAAGACAGAACCAGAGTAACATTGCACACAGGTCAGCCCATTCCATCTGGAATTTGTGACTGTTTGACATCTATTTGGCTACTTAGAAGCTATTTTTACCTCTTTTCTATTTTTGTTCTGAATAGGTTAGTTGTGTTTTGGCAAGATGGAATATTGCTATATTTTTCACTGCGCCAAAGTCTTGAAATGGGATAAAAATTCCTCACTCCTAGGGTAAGAAAAAAAAAAGCCATGCCCCTTTCAAAGTATATGGCAACTTAAATATAAAACTAGGGCTGTGACCTAAATGTCCATTAAAAGGAGAATCGGCAAAGTGTAGCTCATCTGTACAATGGAATCCTCCACAGCCATGAACTGCATAGGCTACGTGTATGTACACCACTGGAAAATATGCTCATTGCCATGTTGTTTAGTTGTGGGGGGAGGTACACCGATAGAAAAATGCTCCCATCTTTGGTCCCCTAAGAGACCTTATTTCCTAATAAGGAGGTGCCCGCAGGATCCAGCACCGTCCTCAGAGCACTGTCCCACTAATCATGCCTCCTTATATTACCACCCCTCTCCCCCTGCTTCTTTCCCTGGTGCCTACTTCTGCTCCCATGATCACCTCCCCAAGCCACAGTACAAGCCTTTGTCTCACGCTTTGCTTCTGAGAGAAGCCAGGTAAAGAAAGACATTGTCAAGTGAGAAAATGGTGTCTGGAGCTGCTGCAGCAGCCATCTTGCTACCGTGAGGGCAAGACCAAGAGAACTGCAAAGAAACTGACCCAGATCCGTGGCACCGTCGGGCTACCGATCCACCACCCACCTCTAGACATCTTCTTCCATGAAAAGAATAGCCCCTTATTAAGTTGCTTGCGGGTGGGTTTTCTGTTATTTGCAGCCAAAAGTACTCTATATGATACACAAGGCCAGTCGAAGTCCTCCTTGGGCCTCTTCATCTAGAGCTGAAGGCAGAGGGATAAGCCCCCAGTGTGGGAAGCCTCGGGGTGGGGGCCAGCAGCTTCTGATGACAGAGTCCCAGCTGTGGAGAGTGCTGGCCTGGGAGCAGGAGAGACAAAAGACAGAAAACAAGTCCTGTGGTAGATTCTTCTGCCAGTGAATCCCTCTTTTTGCCTAAAATAGTTGAGGAAGAGTTTCTATCACTCGCAAAAAAAGGTCCTGCCTAATTTAAGTGTGAGCTCTTTCTTGTTTTACAAAAAAATGTGGGTGTACATGTGTGAGTATATGTTCATCTAAGCATGGAAAAAGCATGAACAGCTGTATGGACGTTCTAAACAGCCACCAGTAGTGATTTCTCCAGGAGAAGTGGAAGACAAGTGAGCAGGACACATGTACCACTTTTCCTTTACAGACTTCTTGTTTAAACTTGCTATAACCAGCTTGTATCATTTTTATAATTTTAAAAATCTAAAAACTGCAGAAACTCTGAGATAATGTGTGTGTTGGTTTATGCTGTTATGTTTGAGGTATACAGCAACTGAAAACCAATACACTCAAGGAGTCATTACAAACCTGAAAACCGCTCTTACAGACCACCCAGCAAACGTCAGACAGATGACCTCAAGTCCCAACGCCCTCATAAAACCAGTAACAACGTGCCAAGGGAGGGACTGATGCTGGGAAGTCGTATCCAATTGGTCTGTGACCATGGCCTCCTACCCCCCACACACAAATAATTTCCATTATTTCTCCCAAAATCCAACCCAAATAAACCCACAATCTAAATTTAAAAACAAACAAACCATAAATACCATGCTTGCCATACAAAAGCAGCTTCAATGCAAGCTCCTCCACTCACCCCCTCCCAGTCCAAGATGCTCTAGACAGAAAACCCACAGCTGGCAGAGCTCCGTGAGTGAGTGTAAAGGATGTGGGGCCAAGCTAAGTACACGGCTGATGGGTGGAGCCAGGACCGGAGAGGGTGGGGTCACGGGAAACAGATACAGCTGGCTCAGCCATGAGCTGCGCAGCAGGTGGGTCAAAGTGCACAATTATGGGGACGTGACATTCTCAAGGTGGAGATGGTGTTGGCAAGTGGAGCACAGGCAGCTAAAAGAAAAGCAGGTGACAGTCCAGAGTGATGCCAGCAGGACCCCAAGTGGTGGCCCGAGGATGGCAGGAGCAGAACACAGACCGAGGACCAGCAAGATCTTGTGTGCAGCTGGGGGGTTGGGAGGCAGCATCCGATGATAGATGAGACCTGGAATTTCAGGTGGGAATATTGAGGCAGAAGTTCAAGGGTATGTCTAGTAAGAGCTACATGTGCTTACTTACCACATGCCAAGTGCTTTAAACTCAAATTTCACTTAATTCTCCCAAAAACCTTTTGAGGAGGGAACTTTCATCATCTGCATTTTTCAGACGAAGAAACTAAGGTAGACAGAAGATATGTGATTTGCTCAACGTCACACAACCAGCATATTAGTCAGCTCAGGCTGCCGTAACAGAATGCCACAGACTGGGTGATTTAAGCAACAGAAATTTATTTTCTCCGAGTCCTGGAAGCTCCAAGTCCAAGATCAAGGCATCAGAGGGGTTGGTTTCCGGTGAGGCCTCTTCCTGGCTGTGACAGCCGTCTTCTCGCTGTGTCCTCACACGGCCTTTCTTGCGTGCACATGCAGAGAGAGAAATCTCTGGTTTCTCTCCCTCTTCTTATAAGGACAACAGTCCTTCTGGATTAGGGCCCCACCCTTATGACCTCATTTGACCTTAATTATCTTCTTAAAGGCCCTGTCTCCAAACACAGTCACATTGGGAATTAGGGCTTCAACATACGAGTTTGGGGGGAGGGCACACAACTCAGCACTTAAGAGCTACTTAGTAGCAAACACACACAGTGTGACTCCAGAGCCTAAGACTCTCTTTTTTTTTAATTGAGGTATAATTGACATACAACATCATATTAGTTTCAAGTATACTACATAATGACTTGATATTTGTATATATTGCCAAATGATCACCACGATAAGTCTAGTTAACATCCACCATGACACATAGTTACAAAATTTTCTTCCTGCAAAGGGAACTTTTAAGATCTACTCTCTTAGCAAATTCCAAATATGCAACCTGGTATTATTAACTACAGGCACCAAGCTGTGCATCACATCCCCACCTAATGCTATTCTTGTGTATGTGTTTTCACATTTCGTTGAGGTATAATTTAAGTATTTTAGTTCAGTAAGTTTTGAACAAATGCCTACAACCATGTGACCCACATTCCTAGCAGGAGCTACCCAGTATCCTCACCACGACACTCTACAGACTACGTGACCACAGGAGGGCCGCCCCCCGATGGATTCTGTGGCAGCCAGGAGTCATCCTTGGCACTGCAGACACCAGGGCCACTGGCAGCAAGACTTGCTTCTGAGCCCTCCTTGTGCGCCCACACAGGGCTCCCCACCCACGCCAGCACTCACGCTCTGCTGCTCTACTCTGGGTCCCAGAGACCGACCTTTGGGAGCACGTTCCCAGGGTATTCCTCCCCTCCCTCTCTGCCTGAGGCAGTGTCTCTGGCACCTCCTCTGTGGCTCCAGCTCCCACCATGCCGTCCCACAGCAGTTTCGCACTTTGGTAGAAAGCACCTCCTCCTGTTGACCTCCAGGTTGGAAAGCAGCAGTGGCTTCCTGCTCTTGCTGTGCTTTGGGTTATCTCACCATCCACTGTTTTGGCTTCTCAGCTCTTCCACCTCCTGTCCGGACAGTTACCTGCATTAAATTCCCTCTGTTTCACATACCCTTTTCCAGTTTACACTTTTAGAGCGCACCATATACCCCCTGCTTGTCAGGACTGGGGCGGTCCTGGGCATCAGATGGAGCCCACGCAGAGAGACCTGAAGGCGGAGGACTCATCAGCAGAGGCTTCTCCAAGAGGATACCAGAGATGGTGTTCACATTTGTTCTCCACTTGTTGACACCTTGTTGGTCCTTGTTAGCAAATTAGCACTCTCCTCTAACTCATCGCTGCCCGCGCTCACCTGCATCTCAGGTGGGCCTCTGCCAGCAGCCAGGACCAAGGATGCTTTCATCACCTGCTTCTTCAGCTACTGTCTTGACACCAGGCTACTAACTGGGTGTGTCCAACTGATAAATATTTTCAAAAAACGTGCTTGTCTATATGAAGTGGCTAGGAAGGAAGAAGTGATTAAGGAGAGCAAGACGGACACCCCAACACCGAGGGGCCTTCCACAGCCTGTGGGTGTCCCCCAGGATCCTGCCAATCATCTAGGGGGGTGGGGAGGAAGTCTTCGCAGAGGCTTAAGAGGCCAAATGCAAGGTCAGCTCTAGCTCCAGGCTCCAGCAGGCTCGGGCTCACTGTAAAATCCGCAGTGAGTAGATCCCCGGGACTACCGCAGAAGGACCTCCATCTCTAGTTTGGCTGCAAAATTAAGTCTTGTCTTCCAAGGGCCTCTGGCGTTAGGAGGGAGAACCAGCAGGCAGCCCGCACCACTGGCTGGGCCTGCATCCGGGGACTTCTCCAGAACTGCGGTAGCTGAGTCACGTTTCCCTCCTCGGCTCACACCCCTAGGCAACGGCTGACTGCGGGAGCCGGTGTCAGATGCCCCTCTCCTTCCCTCGCTGTGCGATAAATCACTGCAGCCGGGGAACCTTCGAGAAACGCCCTGGCAGCTAATGGGAGAAATGTAACCCCGTACAAGGAAGACTCCCGTTAGTCACAGCTTTTCGTCTGAAACCCAGAGCAGGCTCTTGCTTTCTCTGGGAACAGCCAACCCACAGTTCTCACCACGTTAGCTGCTCGAGCAAAAGCAGCTCCGAGAACGCAAGTCTTCAGGGCCTCTGAGCTGGATTGAAGGCGACCTTCAAAGGAGAGATGCAGCACCCTTAAAAAAGTCAAAGAAGTAAGTAAGCTAGCTACTGGGTGGGCGGCTCCCCTCCACGGTCCACGCAACACCTGCGCCGGCAGGTGAGTCCAGGAGAGCCGGGGCTGCTTGGGAGACGGCGGAAAACAGGGCGAGACGGCAGGACTGCAAGAGATGCTTCGTTCCAAAGGAAAATCACGACGAGCTAAAGCTTATGATAAGAAAGGACCTCAAAGCAGGCGGCTGGAGCTATTTTAAGGATGAAGAAATACCCTTTGTGGAGAAGTGTCTAGGAAAAAAGCACAGAGAGTGCATGAACATCATATTATAGGAACAAAACATTCCCTCCCAGATAAAAGCCCGTGCGGAACTTGCGGTTTGAACATCACCTAAGCCGAAAGCAGGCCCCCGAGCAGCGGTAAAGAAACGTGGCCGCGGCGCCTGGAGCCCCCGCCCGGCCTCCTCCCGCCGCCTCCCCCGCTGCCGCCGCAGCACCGCGTGCTCCCCAGGCGCGGGGCGCAGAGTCCTCTGAGAAGCGGGTTCCCCCAAATTACGCAGACGCAGCTCCGCTGACTTCCTGTCCTTCCCGTGCCAGAAGCATTTGCTATGTAGGAACCCAGTGAAAATGAGCAACGCTTCAAACAAACGGCGAATCACTCCCGTAAAATCTCAGGGGGAGTGTCGTACCCACACCCTAAGTGGTACCACGTGTACAAGTATGCCTTAAACTTGACCTCTTTTAGAGCATTAATTCACATTGCGTGGGTGTGAGAACACTATTTTTAGAACGCGGACTTTCAGAAGTTGAGATTACAACTTTCAATCAAAATAGCCATGTGTCTAAAGAAGGCCGGCAGAAAAATATTTATGAACTTATTTCCAACTTGTGTTCTCCTGCTCGCATTTGAACTTTCATATCAACAAAGGTATGGGAAAGCTTTGTCAAGAACCAGCAAACCTTCCTAAAGTCCGGTTCGACCTTGCCACACTTCCCTTCTACCAGTGCACCCAAACATTTTGGAAGAGTTTTATCCGAATCATCCTCTGGTCCTGGTAGGATAAAACACAATGAATGACAGATCTATGTCCATATTTACAATTATAAGGATTCCTACCCTAGCATTGCATTCTCATTCCTGACTTGGGTAGTCTATTGCTAGAGAGAGCTACAATAATCGCTGTCCACTGCTTGCCCTTTTCCAGCGCAGCTCTGCCACTCCTTCCATCAATGATGGAGTCTACTTCCTCTCCCCTTGAATCTGGGCTGGCTGTGTGACTCACTTTGACCAAAAGGATCTGGCAGAAGGGACTCAGTGTGATTTCCAGGCTTAGGCCTTAAGAAAGCTTAGAGCTTCCCTTTCGCCCACTTGGACCCCGAGCCTCCACATCAGGAAGTCCGGGCTGTGCTTCTTGGCTGTTGGAGGAGCAGTGAGGTGCCCCAGCTGACAGCCAGCCCCAGACGTTAGCGAGGCCACACCTCATCCCCCTGCCCTAGTCATGACCAGCCAACACATGGAGAGGCAGGCCTTCTCCACTGAGTCCTAATCAAACTGCAAATGTACAGAAATCACAAGCAAATTGCTGTTTTAACCTACTGTGTTTTGGGGTAATTTGTTACATAGCAGTAAATAACCAAAACACTGACCTTACACAAAAATGACTAAATTGTGTATAGCTATCCAGATTTGACACATCAAAGATGAGGTACTTGAACTCAGAAAGCATAATTTGTTTTAGTACAAAAATATAAATGATCAAAGTCCAAGTTATACTCCGAATCAGAGTGCTCCCCCCATATCCATGCTCCCCTCCTTCCATGGCAGTGGTTCTCAAACTGTGGTCCTGGACCAGCAGTATCAACACACAGGAACTTGTTAGAAATGCAAATTCTTGGCCTCCTACTGAATAAGAGACTTAGGGTGGGGCCCAGCATCTATAGTTCAACAAGTCTCACAGGTGATTCTGACACATGCTGAAGTTTGAGAACCACTATTTTGTAGTAACAAAACTTCTGAAGTTTAAGCGGTCTACTGGCCACCTGGATAAAGACTAGGTAGGATGGCTAGATAAGGCCATAGTTGAGTTCTGCCAGCAAGAAGTAAGCAAAAATAGGAAGGGGGTGTTCCTTTCTCTGTCCCTTTCACCTTCATGCTGGCTGGAACTCAGGTGATGGCTGGAGCCCCAGCACTGTCTCAGATAATAAGATGATCCTGGGAAATGAACCCATGCACAGCAGAGTAACAAGACAGAAGGAGCCCAGGACCCTGGTTGACATCCTGAACATGAGAGAGAAATTTCTTTCTTGTTTAAGCCCCTGTTTTTTAAAAGTTCTGTGGCTCACAGGTAAATCTAATCTTAACTCATACACCATCCTAATAAAGTAGTCCCCCTTCCCTCACCTACTGAGATAGTCTTTATTATAAGAATATTTGCTTTGCTTTGCTTGTCACAAGCTATCTTTTAGATTGTTTATCTCTTCAGTTGCTTATTAGCGCTCTCCCTATTTGACTGGAAGCTCTATGCAGGCAGTCTTACTTTATCATTGAATCCCAGCATCCAACACATTCTACCCTTCCAAATAGAGACTTGGTGAATATTTACTGAATCAAATGACCTATGGAAAGGTGGATGTAGGCAAACGAAATTTTGTCCAGTTTTTCAGCACTGATAAGCTGACCAAGCCTCAAAATAAATCTTTTAAATTGAACCTCCAGCAAAACTATCCCCCCCACATCCTGCCTCTGTTGCACATTTTAATCTGAATATAAAGCAATAATAATAATAGTAACCAACACTTTTATAAGGCTTCAAAGGTGCCAAGGGCAAATTCCAATAGAGGGCATCCTACAGTATATCTGCCTGTGCTCCTCAGAACCGTCGGGGACATCCAAAAGCAGGAAAGTCTAAGAAACTGTCACAGCCAAGGGGCCTAAGAAGACAGGGCTACTAAATGTAACACAGTATCCTGGATGGGATCCTGGAACGGAAAAGGATGTTAGGTAAAAACTAAGGAAATCTGATAAACTACAGACTTTAGTTAACAATAATGTATCAGTTTTGGGTCATTAATTGTAATAAATGCACCAAACTAATGTACGATGTTAACAAGAGGAGAAACTGGGTGTGGCGTAGGGTGAGGGAGGTATACAGGTGTATGTTCTCCATACTCTCTGCTCACTTTTTCTAGAAATCTAAAACTGTTCTAATAAACAAAGCCAAGTAATAAAAGAAATACGTCAAAGACTTACATGTATTAACTCCTATTACGCATATTAATCCTCATGAAGACTGAGATGGGTACCATGATGAGCCGTGTTTTACAGACACGAAAGAATGCACAAAGTGTGGTTTCCACAAGACCTTGAGGCTTAGACGATATGTTTCTTTCAAATCAAAATTTATTTGATCAGTTATTTAAATAATGTGTATTGATTACTATGCACTGGCCAGGGACTGAGTTTAGGTGATTCTATGAAAAGAGTCAAAACTGGGAAGGCAGAAAGGGCTTTGTATTTGCCTACTGAAATTTAAACAGCACAAGCAAACATTTTAGAGAGTGTACAATTCTAAAATGTGTTATATTTATTTATATGTTGACAGCACACATACTCCTCCAGCAGGTAGAAACAACGGAGCTTGACATCTAATTATCAAAAATAATTATTTAAATGTGAAGCCACCAGATGGCACATATTGTTAAGAACATATCAATCAAACATCATAAGTTATAGAGCTGATCTGAGAGTGGATTTGTGTTTTATCCTAGGCACCAAAAGAGCCAAGGTTCTATCTCTGAGCACACTCCCTGGTCTACACTGAAAGAACACCTCCGATGAGAAAGATCTCTATGTTCCCTAAAGATGTCACTGTAAACTTCCTTAAGTCTTATGTTGGTGAGCAGAATCTTAGCATTTTCATTACTGACTACTCTGTTGACCAAAAAAAAGATCTGGCCCACAGAGTTTGACCGTGAAACGTTATCAGGGCTCGCTCCGATAACGTCATACACTCAGACAGAAATAAGCTTTGTCGAAAACTTTTTGCAAAGTGTATTATCTGTGGGGTTCCACGCTCTGAACTGTAATCAACAGGTAGTGTCCAATCCAAATATCCACCTGAAACAACACCCAACAGAGGACTTTGCACCTGTGATTTCATTGCTTCTCCTGGTTCCTCTGATGGCTGCATCGCTCTGCTTATCCTTCCAAGTTCAGCTGAGGAATTAGCTCCTTCGCAAAGTCCTTCTTACCCTGCTTGGTGTGGGCCATTTCCGTACACTCCCATGGCACCCTGTGCTGACCTTGGTCATAGGATCTATCACAGTTCAGTACAATTCAACAAGTATTGAATGAATGCCGATGAGGCACTGCCCTGGGCGCTTGGAAATCACCAGTGAGCAAATCAAAGATGCCTGCCCTTTGAGGAAAAACAGATAAACAGACAATAAACTATAACAAATAAGTAAATTTCATCTTAAATTATACTGATAAGTGCTATGGAAAAAGAAACTGTGGAGTGGTTGGGGGATGGGTGGCCCGGGGCACACGGGGAGGCCCAGGCTGCAGTATTAATTTGGGTGGCCATGGTAGGCTTCAGTGAGAACAGGATATTTGAGCAAAGGCTTGAAGGAGGTGAGAGGGATAACTCCGTATCTCCTGAAGAAGGAGGCTTCCGGGCGGCGGCAAGAGCTAGCGCAAAGACCCTCAGGCAGAGGCTAGCCTGGCAAGGCTCAGACAGAGCTGGGAGGCAGGACAGTCTGGAGTAAAACACCCAGCAGGGAGTAGGAGGGGAGAGAGGTGAAGCAGGGAGCAAGAATTATGTAGGGCCTGGGGCCATTACAAACACTTTGGTTTTCACTCTGAGTGAAACAGGGTGCTCCTGCTGGGGTTTGAGTAGAGGAGAGACATGATCTGACCTAGTTCTGCAAGCTCAGGACACTGTTGAGAATAGGATTGTAGTGGGGCCAAGAGAGAAGCAGAAGAACCCGTTAGGAAGTGATTCCAGGTGAGATGATGACGCCTCAGGCTGGTGGAGCAGTAGAGGGCAGGTGGGAGCCAGGTTCTGGATTCAGAATCGTGGTGGATGGGCTGTGGGGTGTAACAGACAGAGGAAAGCCAAAGATGGCTCCGGGGGCTCTGTCCTGAGAAACTACCACAGCAGAATTATCACGAGCTAACGCAAGAAGTCCACGGAAGAAGCAGGTTAGGTGTGAGAGCAGGAATTCTGGAAAGAATATGAATTTCGTTCTTGTCTGAAAATGTTCTGTTGACACCTTCTGGTAAGATGGAACTAGCACAAGCAGAGTGGGTGTCCGTGGTTTGAAAGAAAATCTGGGATTCAGCAGAGGGGCACATTTTAGAAGTGTGGCATTTCTAATTTCCAACACTTGGTATCACAGACAAAATTGTGAGAAAAAACACAAAAATCAATGTCTCTGAGTCAAAAAGTGATTCTGAAGAATCAGACTCTGAACATTCTAGAAATACCTTAAATGATTTGTTTACATTTGCCTTTTTACATATGGCCTGAGAATGAGAGACGATTTAACAAATCTGTCTAGGGTCCGGCCTGGTGGTGCAGTGGTTAAGTTCGCACGTTCCTCTTTGGCGGCCTGGGGTTCGCCAGCCGGGATCCTGGGTGCAGACATGGCACTGCTTGTCAAGCCATGCTGTGGTAGGTGTCCCACATATAACGTAGAGGAAGGTGGGCATGGATGTTAGCTCAGGGCCAGTCTTCCTCAGCAAAAAGAGGAGGATTGGCAGCAGATGTTAGCTCAGGGCTAATCTTCCTCAAAAAAAAAAAAAAATCTGTCTAAATATGTCTAAAATTTTTTCAATAAATAGAAAATAATTCTGGTGATAAACCATCATATAATAATTTAATGGGCAATTTTTTTCTTAATGACACAAAATGTTTCTTTTACTTGGATGCAATGAAATATGATGATAAAAATATCTAACACTTACTAATCACTTAGAATGAGCTGGAGACAGTGCTGAGTGATATATATGGATCTTTCATTTCATCCTCTCAACAATCCTATGAGGCAGTTACCATTTCCTCCCTTTTTAGAAAAAGCTCAAAACAGTGAGGAAAACTTGATTGTCTTCTGTGTGTCCCATACAATCTTTGTACTTGGCTATTTTTTATTGGAAAAAAATCATCTTCTTATTTAATAATTCCTAACCTTTAAGAATTTTAAGAACAAATCATGGGCCTTCCATGCCTGCTCCATACATTCCCCTGAGCATAGCTGCTCCCTCTGCTCCACATACACCTCTAATGTGTTCACTCTTCTGTGTCCTGTGTTTTAGGTGTTGAGTTTGGTTCCCTCTGTTCAGGTCCATAAAAAGGCAGAGAAGGAGGTGTGGCATTAAAGGGAGGAGGTAAAACTTTGTCCCTGGCCTTGAGGCACTTATAGTCTAATGGTTTAGACAAATCTACGAGTGAGCAAAGTGCTTCATAACATGTGACAGGTGCTCTGCCTGTGTGTGCAGCAAGCGCTGACAGTGAGGTGACAACTCAGGGCAAGCCCTAGCGGAAAGAAAGGAGGGTGTTTTCACTCCTTTGGCTTCGTGCTATATTCCAGGTAATCCCAGCAAACATCCCTGGGTTGCAGCAAGCCCCTGAGGGAGCATTTGGATTACAGCCCTTCCATACCCTGCATCACGTAGGCCACAAGAGCATAAGGTACTTGTTTAATCTTGGACTAACGCTGATAGACCGGGTTATATAAAAGTCCTAAAAATGATTCAGTTCCAGATTCTCAGAAAAAGTACAAGAAATTCTTGACACACAATTACAAAAGCATTCTACCAGTTTGGCTCAAAACCACAGTTACAAAAACTATTTAGCGCTGTGCCATAGACCAGACATTAGAGAGTAACATTTACAGAGCGTTAGACAGTAACATATTAGACACTAACATTTGCAGATTCATCATACAAATTTACACAGGTAATTGCACTGGGGGGTAGGGAGTGGGGAAAAGAAGGGATGTAGTCCATCCTGGAGAAAGACCAGTCCAGTTAGGGAGACTCTGTGAACCTAAAATAAGAAGCCACCCTGTCAAGAACCAGGGCTGTGAGCATTCCAAATTCTAACAAATTTAATTCCGTTCCACTGAGTTTATAACCCTCTATCACAGCTTGAGAATGCATGTACTAAGGGACCTCTTATCCTAAGAGGATCCCAGAACTGCGAAGGTATCTGCTTCAACCAATGGGTTGGGATGAGACAGTTTTTCCCCGATCTACAAATGCAAGACCCAATGATATAAAATCTGCTCATGCAGGGGAGGCATGTGCACGTGCACCTTCCTCTGAGTTCTGTTGGCAAGAAGACTTTCCTGGAAGAAGCAACACTGTAGTGAATGCAGCGCACAGAAACATACTAAATCACTGTCATTTCTGACAGGTCCCTTGAGAAAAAGAACAAGTATGTCAAATACTAAACCATAAGAATTTAGCTGACAGGACGAGATTCCTTGCTAAGAGGAGTACACAGAAAAGGGACACCAATAATCGTGATATTGACATTTTTAAGGGTTTTTATTCTCATTTGCTGCCTGGGGACATGCACAGATGAAAAGGTTAGTTCTCTCCTCCCCCATCATCCTCACACACTCAAACAAGTAATCTCTTTTTAAATGCCTCGTAGAGGGGGGAAGGCAAGGAGAAGATGAAAGTGTAGGTGGGAAGAGCTTTTGAAAATAGATAGCGTCCCTCCCCGACTCCATCTCTGGATGTTATTGTGTGAAAAGGACAGAAAACTTGAGAGCTACTCATTAAGTATCCTCATTAAGTATCTGAACACAAGTCAGATACCCTGATACAGTTAGTTTTAGGCGAAACAGTAACTCCTACTTCCTGAGCTAAGCATGTCTGACTGACTTTCACTCTGCAGAGATGGGATACTTCTCAGGGCTGGTTTGAACCACTGTCTCCTGTACCCGAGTCAAGAGTAACAATTCCCGCTAGGGCGTGAGCCAGCTGCGTTGTTGTCCAGCGTCACCAAGACAACGTACATGACCGAACCACGACTAACACAGAGACCAGAAAAGTTTCACCAAGATGCCTGTGAACCTTATCATTAAGATTGACAAAATTAATAACCACTTCATCCTTTTTCCTCATATTGAAAGACATATC
The DNA here is from genome assembly GCF_041296265.1 of Equus caballus. Classification (NCBI taxonomy): domain Eukaryota; kingdom Metazoa; phylum Chordata; class Mammalia; order Perissodactyla; family Equidae; genus Equus; species Equus caballus. Next base: position 82,312,603 of record NC_091701.1, read on the forward strand.
ACTCTTCTGGAGAAGAAAGGTGCTCTAGAACTTCTGAAATACATTCTACAGTAAACTGTATCTTACATTATAGCAGTAAAGCATCAGTTTTCAAGCCCTGAAAGACATTTAGTATGGAAGCTTTTTGTTTTCTTTTAATAAGCATTGGGTAGCATGGGCATAAAGCCTGAAGGGAAAGGAGTAAGAACCTAACAAGACAGTTAAAAAGGCAAGAGAATCCTTGTCTTTTTATATTATTATTACTAATGCCTTAGATATTTGACTATTACCACTAATATAAGAATAGTGCAGTCAAAAATGCAGAATTTGGAAAGGACCGCAAAAAAGTAAGCTTGTTATCCTTGGAAAGTCAAAGGTCTCCATCTTCTCAGTTACCCGTGTTGCCTTCCCACGGCTTCTTGGAAAACACCCCTGTTTTCCTCGGGTTCTTTCCATGCTTTATTGAGAAGGCAAGAGGGAGGAGAGGAAAATGTCCTAAACACTGTATCACAGAAGAGTGGGGAATGCTTCCCTCAATATGCTTCTGTTCTTTCTACATAAAACTCTTATGAATATATTGTGGAGGAAGAAGGATGATCAGAAAATGTAGCATTGGTCATTTGGTGATTGTTCTAGCACAATAATTCTCACATACGTTCATCCTAAAATCTTACCTTAATACCCTAAAACAGCAGTTTCCTGCCCCACCTCTTCCTATCTTCTACTGCCTGCCCAGAGAGGCAGCCATCTAACAATCAAGGCTGTCTGAAAAGCTCTCAATGCCAATCCCTCCCCCACCCCGCCCTTCTTCCTGGAGTGCTCTCTCCCTCCTCACAGCTGCTGTCGTGGCCCTTCCCTTCACCTCTCTCCTAGGCAAGGGTTCCCTTTGAGATAACTGTATTATTGTTCAAAATACTTGCAGCTCCTGCATTGGGGTCGATTCCAATGACATGTGTCCCTCTAAAGTGAAAATTTAAGAGACAATCTATCATCTCTCTTTTTTCCTTCTGTCACAAGACTAGCAATGTCCCAGATAGAGGATGCCCCATCAGCCTGGATCCCATTATGAAGGTGACAGGAGCAGAACTACATGACGGACGTGTTGGGTGAGAAGACGTAAACCTACACTGTAAACCATGGAGAGTTGGGTGGTGTTTGTTATTGCACCAAAGACTAAGTTGACAGATACACTCTTGTTTCCTGGATCTTCCTTCTTGGTTTACTTCCTCATTTTGGTAGAGATATCTTCCAGTAGTTTCCTGAGGAAAGCTTCATGACAAGCAAAGACCTACTATGTCTGAAAATAACAGAACACTGGATTTGAAAGCCTTTCCCCTCGGAACTAGAAAGCGTTGGTACATTGTCTTCTAGCTTCCGAAGCTGCCGTGGAGAAGCCCGGGGCCGTTTCACTCCCAGGGCTTTGTGTGTACCTTCCTCCCCACCAGAAGCTTTAAGCTCTTTTCTTCTTACTGGTGTTCTAAAATGTCATGGTCATGCGCTTTGACACGAGCCTTTTCAAGAGATTTGAATATCTCTTTCAATGTTAATACTCACATTTTTCAAATCCAGGAAAGTATCTTCAATAACTTTTCCCCCTTAAGATCATCTTTTATTCTTTTTTTTCTTAGAATTATTATTTTTTTTAAAGATTTTATTTTTTTCCTTTTTCTCCCCAAAGTCCCCTAGTACATAGTTGTATACTCTTCGTTGTGGGTCCTTCTAGTTGTGGCATGTGGGACGCTGCCTCAGCGTAGTTTGATGAGCAGTGCCATGTCCACGCCCAGGATTTGAGCCAACGAAACACTGGGCTGCCTGCAGCAGAGCGCACGAACTTAACCACTCGGCCACGGGGCCAGCCCCAGAATTATTTTTATCAAAGTTATACATGCTCATAGTTTGAAGAGTCAACAGCCCTCTCACTGAATAGTCATCCTTCCCTAGCAACAGCCACTGTGAATTCTTTTAGCTGATTCTTTGGAATCGACCTCCATATCTCTACACAGTGTTTTAATTGTGATAACGATATTTCAGCGTTAGGCATTAGTTATTGACTTTTCACTGCAGAAATGAGGATTTATTCTCCTCCTTCTCGACCACACAATGCTCCTTTCACCATAAGTCATAACTTTAATTAGATCAATAATGAGTATTCACACCATTAAGACCTTATATTCCAGTTAGATTTAAGCCATATAATAACTATGACTACTTTTCCTCTCCTACCAAACTTTTTGTTTGCCCTGGAGCTAATAACTGTATTGTTCTTTTCATTTACTTAGTTTTCTAAGCACAGATCACTAATTTGAAACTCTCCAGCTCTTGTTTAAATCTCATCGTAACACATTCATACACATCACTTTCTGCCGGTTGGTTGGTTGGCTGGATAGTTTGTTGGTGATGGTCCTGAACACTCTGTGTTTTAGTAGGGGAAACTGGCTTCCTTTCCGTTGCTATCCCTCTTGGAGGCACTTAGGTATCAGCTTCCTGCACTCTGCCAATTCAGCTACCTTTCATTCATCCATCCCATCTTCTAAACGGGTGTGGAATTCTCTCAACTGCCGTTGTCCCCTTCCCTGTTTTTTTGTCCTTGAGGGATTGTATTAGTATCTTATTGCCACTGTAACAAATTACCACAAACTTAATGGCTCAAAACAACACAAAGGTATTACCTTACAGTTCTGGAGGTCTGAAGTCCAACATCAGTCTCAGTGGCTAAAACCAAGGTGTCGGTGGAGCTGCGTTCCTTCAGGAAGCTCTGGGGGAGAGTCTGTTTCCTTGCTTCCTGTAGCTCCTAGAGGCTGTCTGCATTCTTTGCCTCATGGCCTCATTCTCTATCTTCAAAGCCAGCAGGGGAGCATCTTCCAATTTTTCTCTCTCTTCCTCTGACTCTAACTCTCCTGTCTCCCTCTTTCCTTTTAAGGATCCTTGTGATTATATCTGGCCCACCCAAATAAACCAGGATCATCTCCCCATTTCAAAATCCTTAACTTAATCCCATCTTCAAAGTGTCTTTTGCCAAAGAAAATAACATATTCATAGGTTCCAGGAATTAGGACATGAGTATGTGTGGGGAGAGCATTATTCTGTCTGCCATAGGGTTTATATTTTTCTCATTCCTTTTCTGTGGGGTGTCAGGAATGAGCAAAGCAGAAAGCATGTGTTCAACCACCTTGTCTGATCAAGATCCCAAATAGTATGCGTCCTGTTTCCAATCCCTGGGACTCTTCTCACATCCATTTCTGAAATAGATATAATGATTGTGTAGGAATAATAACAGAAATAACCAAATATCATTAAAGCCCTCACTCCATACACGAGATTAGGACAAGCCCCAGAAATGTTTTCATAAACCCTAAATGCCACTATTTGGGAGAAAATCTAGTGGAGTAGAAATGGGAAGAAAATGAATAAAAGTAGAAAACAGAACAAAGGAGTGGAAAAAAAGTCTTTTAAAGGAGGTGCATATGATAACTTTATGAAATATGCTTGTCACTCAGTAATATGGGTGCTACCCATGGAGTAGAGGCAAGGATAAGAGATAGGAAGAGGAAAGCAACATCATATATGAAAAAAAGAAGCTAAATTTAAAATTTTAAGTTCTAAATTCAAATCCCAGTTCTCAAACTTACAGTTTGATCTTGCACAAGTCAGTTAGGTATCTTGGTTGTATAGCTGAGGAAACTGAAACTCAAAGAAGTTATCTCCACTTAAATCAGCAGATAGATATGAAAGACCCTAGGGAGACACCTATTATACAGCAGTTGAACACTAGTTGAATCTGAAGCAGAAAGAGGCACAAGTTGAAATCTAGCATTATGGCATAGGCAACGATAACATGAATGCCCAACAGCTAGAAGGCAGACGAAAAGAAAATTATCTTTTCCATTTCTAAAAAGATGGACTAGCCTGGCCACAGGAAAATTCACTTTAATGCATGGATATGATTGCAGATATTCTACAGAAATACCACTTTTATTCATTCAAAAAATTTTTATTGCACTCCTCCAATGTGCTAAACACCATGCTAGGCATTAAGGATACAGCAACGAATAAGGCAGATGCAATCTCTGTCCTCACAGAGGGTTCAGTCTAGCAGGGAACTAGACAACTAAACAAACAGTGATAAGGAAGTGTGATAGGTGCTTTGATGAAAACGAAAACATAGAGTTCAGGCACCTAAACCAGATGAGCATGTTGTGGGGGAGAGTTAGGTAGGGTACTCAGGGTTTATAACACACACTTCAGAGCTCAGCTAGAGTAGGAGCTAGGGAAGCAAAGATGGAGGGAACGGTTTGGCAGTGTTTCAAGGAGCCTACTCCTTTGCCTAGGAAGAGTGACAGGGTTTCTTGGAAGCTAGTTAGCCTGATTCTTGTGTCAGGCATGAAAATGGCGATAGGCTAATGTCAGAAGAAAGTGCTTGGGTTACTATGATGCTTTCAGAATGACAGACTTACACTAATTAAATTACAATTACTATGCTTTCTTGTCAATGCAAAGTCCCTCCCTTCTTTTCATCCAACAACCAGATAGTGGAGTACAGTGTTAAGAGTGCAGGCTGGAGCCAGACTGTCTGGGCTCACATCTGACTCTGTCATTACTAGCTCTAAGACATAGGAGACATTTCTTCACCACTCTGGGCTTCAGCTTATTCATCTATAACATGTTCCTAATGTTAATATTTTCCTCATTGGGTTATTATAAGGATTAAATTAGTTAATACATCAAAAGTGTTCAGAACAGTGCCTAGTACAAAGTAAGCACTCAATAAATCTTTGCTTGTTACAACTATTGATTTTAATTGCCAACCACTGGTCTTTTTGCAACTTCTAGGAGGATAAGAGGCCATTTGACTTTGTTTATATGACATCGCTTTCAGTCACAAGGAAGAAGAGAATGCAGCAGTACTAGTAGCTTACCAATTGGTCCCCAAAATAGAAACTAAAAGCAACCAGAATCTTGCTTATCAGTTCTTCAGTTCTGACTCTGGGATGTGGAAAGATCAGAAAGCTTCAGAGGTCCTCATATCTTTCAGATTCTATGGAACTGAGGCAGAGAAGGCAAAGAGCATGGCCATGCTGAAATCACGCCCCACAAGAAGACAATACTTTGGTGGAACCACCATGATTCAACACAGAAACTCAAGATTTATAGATGCACCCAGAGGTGGTCAGGCTGAGGGAGACCTGTTCATGCTAACCAAATGTCAGGAGATTAATATTAAATCCAGAATTTCAACTGCATTCACTCAATAAACATTTGAGTGCCAGCTATGTATAAGACAGTAGATATTAAGGATACAGCAGTGAAAAGAGATAAAAATCCTTGCCCAGGTGGGTTCAGATGGACAACAAACCAAATGATTGAGTTAAGTATGTAGCATACCAGGAAAGGAGGCATGCTATGGAGTTAAGTATATAGCACACCAAGAAATAACTGGTGCTATGGAGTTAAGTATGTAGTATACCAAGAAGTGAGGCACGCTATGGGGTTAAGTATGAGGCATACCAGGAAGTGAGGCTTGCTATGGGGTTAAGTACTTAGCATACCAGGAAGGGAGGGGTACTATGGAGTTAAGTATATAGCACACCAGGAAGGGAGGGGTGCTATGGAACTAAGCATATTGCATAACAGGAAATGAGGGGTACTGTGGAATTAAGCATATAGCACACTGGGAAATGAGGAATACTGTGGAGTTAAGTGTGTAGCATACCAGGAGGCGGGGGTTGCTATGGTTAAGTATATAGCACACCAGGAAGGGAGGGGTACTATAGAAATAAGCATATAGCATACCAGGAAATGAGGGGTACTGTGGAATTAAGTATATAGCACACCAGCAAATGAGGGGTACTATGGAGTTAATTATGTAGCATACCAGGAAATGAGGGCTGCTATGGAGTTAAGTATTTAGCATACCAGGAAGTGAGGCCTGGTATGGAGTTAAGTATATAGCATACCAGGAAGTGAGGCCTGGTATGGAGTTAAGTATATAGCATACCAGGAAGTGAGGCCTGCTATGGAGTTAAGTATATAGCATACCAGGAAGTGAGAGGTGCTATAGAGTTAAGTATATAGCATATCAGGAAGGGAGGAGTGCTATGGAACTAAGTATACAGCACACCAGAAAATGAGGGGTGCTATGGAGGTAAGTAACTAGAACTCCAGGAAATGAGGGGTGCTATGGTCTAAGTAGCATGCCAGGAAGGGAGGGGTGCTATGGAACTAAGCATATAGCACACCAGGGAATGAGGGGTGCTATGGAGTTAAGTATGTAGCATACCAGGAAGGTATGGAAATAAGTATATAATATACCAGGAAATGAGTGATACTGTGGAGCTAAATATAAACTTCATACCAGGAAGTGAGGGGTGCTATGGAGTTACATAGGTAGTATACCAGGAAGGGATGGGTGCTATAGAGTTAAGTATATAGCATATCAGGAAGTGAGGGTTGCTGTGGAGCTAAGTATGTAGCATACCAGGAAGTGAGGGGTGCTATGGAGCTAAGTATGTAGCATACCAGGAAGTGAGAGGAGCTATGAAATTAATTATGTAGCATATAGAAAGTGAGGGGTGCTATGGAGCTAAGTATATAGCATACCAGGAAGTGACAGGTGCTATGGAGAAAAATAGCAAAGGAGGGGTGTGTGGAGAGAGACCAATTTTCACCAGGGTGGTAGAGAAGGCCTCCCAGGAAGAGTGACTTTTGAGTAAAGACCTGAGGAGGCGAGGAGGACATGGAAATGTCTGGAGGGAGCATGCTGAGCAGAGGGAATAGAAAATGCAAAGCCCCTGAGGACAGAGTATGTCCAAAGTGTTTGAGGAACAGCAAGGTGGACAACAGGCCAGAGCAGAGAAAGTCGGGGGAAGAATCGCAGGAAGTGAGATCAGAGAGGAAATGGGGTCTTACAGGCCTAACGATAAGAATCACAGCTTTTCTGAGTGAGACGAGGGCTACTGAACAGTTTTGAACAGAATCATGTTTTAAAAGGATTACTCTGGCTTCTGTGGCAAGAACAGAATGAAGGTTAAGGGTGGCTGATACCAAATCCTAGTCAAATGTGACAGTGGCTTGGACCGAGGTGGCATCAGTGGAGATGGAAAGAGTGGTCACACATTTTGGAGAGACAGCAATAGGATCTGATGACAGATTGGACGTGGGATGTAAAGGAGCTGCTGAGTCGGCCTCTGCGATGGGAATGATGAAGCTGCCTTTACTGAGGCAGAGAAGGCTGTAGCTAGAGAAGGTTTTGGAGGGGAGGGGAGATCAGGAGTTTGGTTTTGGATGCAATAAAATGGAGAGGCCTATTAAACATCCAAGCAGAGGTACTGAGGTCCATGAATATGTAAGTCTGGATCTGAGACCAGGGAGTTGTGAGTGTGTTTATCATATCTAATGCCATAAGATTGAATGACATCACTAAAAGAGAGTAAAGAAGAGGTCCAAGGACAAAGTCCTAGGACATTCCAATATTAAGAGGTCAGCGAGCAAACGAGAACAGTGACCAGTAGTGTAGGAAGAAAACCAGGAGAGTGAAGTGTCCTGTAACACTGAAGAAAGAAGCATAACAAGTGAAGGAAGTGTTAGGGGGAGGAGGGTGACCAAGTGTGTCAAACGCTGCTGATAGGTCAAGTAAGATAAAGACTGAGAGGAAGCCATTGGATTAAGTAACACGGAGAGCAGCTATGGTGGAATGCTGGGGGCGAGAGCTAGTAGGAGTGGATTTAACAGAAAATGAGAGAAAAGAAATTAGGACTGTGAATATAAAACTCTTTCAAGGATATTAACTGTAATGAAAGCAAAAAAAAAAAAGAGGACAGTAGCTAGAGGAGGAAGTGGAAGTCAAGAGTTTTTTTGTGGTTAAGATTAATTTTAAGAAGCAATATATTAATTTACATGGGGAACTGCGACTGGTAAACAGACCAGGAACAGTTGTAACAGATCAGCGCTTTCTCTTCTCTGTTGGAAAACTATTTGGAAAGCACAATTAAAATCACAAGATTACTTCATGAGCATTGATAACAGCTCCACCTGCACCAGTTCCAACTATATGCATCTATACGCAGGAAAGAATCACTAAGTAGATCAGTTGCTTGAATCAGCTGGGCAGGGTACCTCTCCCTTGATCAGTGCTGGAGAAACCCTAACCAATCATTCACTCTTTCATTCAAGAAACATTACGGAGCACCTACTATATGCTAGTTACTGGCGATGCAAGTTCAACAAAACAAAACTTTGCCTTTAGGGAGCTCATGGTTCAATAAAGGATGTAGACAAGCAAATGAATAGTTACAGTGTAACAAGTGTTAAAAGAGATCTGTGTATATATAAGGGACAAAAAATGAATTAAATAGTTAACTAGTAGTGGAGACATTTGGGTCATTCACTTTTTTTATCTGCTCTTAAAGGGATGTTAAGGATTTCCATTGCTTCCTGATCCAGAAATATTTACTGTATTGATATCTATTACATTAAGGTTAGAGGAAATCTTACCAAATAAGAAGGAAATCTATTAAATACCTCCTCATTCTAACTGCAAAAGCAACCAAGAAAATAAATCTGAACAGTATGAACTGCCTCAGACTGAAGACAGGCAAGTAGAAAATTCATTTAACAAATATATACTGAGTACCTATCATATGTCAGTACCTATCATATTTCAAGTGTTTGAGATACATCAGTGAACAAAACAAAGATATTGCTTTTTAGAACTTGTAGTTTAGCAGGGGAGCCAGTCAACAATAAACATAAAAAGTAGTAAAATAGAGTGTTTGAAGGTAATAAGGATCATAGAAAAAAATACTAACAAGGTAAGGGGATTCCAGAAAAGTGGGATGTCTATGGGGGTGGTGGAGGTGGGTGTCAGGTTGCAATTTTAAATAGTATGGTCGAGGCCTCAGTGAGAAAGTGACATTTCGGCAAAGACTTGAAGGTGAGTTACCTCTCTTGATATTTAGAAGAACAGCATTTTAAACACTGAAACAGCCCCAAGGTCCTAAAGTCAGAAGTGCGGCTGGGGAAGAAGTAGGGAGACCTCTCAAGAAACACTTGCAGTAATCCAGGCGAGAGACAAAGATACTGTAGACCTGGCTCACTTTCAGTGGAAGCTGTAAGTAGTCAGTTTTGGGATATATTTTGAAGGTACAGTCAATAAAATTTCCTAAAGGAATAGATGTGGGGTGTGAGAGAAAGGAAGGCACTAAGAATCATGCCAAGATTTTTACCCTCAGCAATTAAGATGGAAAAAGCTGCAGGTGCAGATGTGAGGAGGCGTATCAGTTCTGATTTGGACATACTGAGTTTGAGATGTCTATCAGATGTCTGCAGCATCTCAGATCCTCTTGGTCCCTCGCCTGTGGTGCCTTTGGCCACTTAGTCTGTTCCTATTGCCATGGCAAACCAACTTCAAGCACACCACCAACAATGCTTTGCCTCAGGCGCAGGCCACACATCTCACAAGCAGGTCTTTTGGTGCCCACACAAAATGGAAGTAAGTGTGCACTGGGGAAGAGGGCAGTGTTAGCATCCCACTGACTGAATCTTGACCTCCTCTCCTGACTCACTTCTTTTGCCTACCCTCATTTCCCTGGGAGTGTACTCCCTAATGAGATAACAGCACAGAAGCTTTTGCCTCAGATTCTAGGAACCAAGACAGAAACAACATCCAAGAGGAGGTGTGAGTAGGCAGTTGTTTAAATGAATCTGGAGTTTGGGAGAGTGATTTGGGGAGAAAATATAATTTTGAGAGTTATCAGCATACCTATTGTATTTACAATCATGAGACTGGATGAAAGCACAAAGGGGTGAAGAAAAATGAAAACGTCAGAAAGAGGAGAGGATGAAGATTTTAGTACCACTTGAGAGCAGAAACAATTGTTTTATTCCCTGCTATATCCCCAGTTTCTAAAAGAGTACATGGCACAAAGTAGGTGCTCGACAGATATTTTTAGAATAAATGAAATAGGTCACCATGGCCTTGGGGTTAGGGAGGAAGGCAAATTAAGTCATGAGAGGTGATGAACTAGAATAGGCAGGGTTCATGGAGCTTCAGTTTGCAGTGAGGGTGAAAATTAGGTTCAACAGCGGAAGCAAGAGAGAAAAATAACAGGAAAAGGAAGCCGTGGTTAGAGAAAAGCTCTCAGATATCACTTTCTCCTTGAAGGCTTTTCTAATTATCCCATGAGACCTTCCCCCTTTTCTGGACCTATCTCAAGGCACTTATCTGTCTTATCCTACGCCAAATTATAGCCGTGTGCTCTTCTCTACTTTCATCTCCCCAGTATTGACTACATTTTCCAATTTAGAAGTTGGGTACCTCAAACATGGAGGTAGCTTCCAAGTCCCAGAGACAAAAAATGGATGCTGCAAGGTGGACATTTCTAGTTCATTTCTATGGTTTACGGAGATGCTAGAGCAGAATACATGAAATTGGCAGACTAGATTTCAAATCTGAAGTATATCCAAAATGTTTAGTAAAATAACTTGCACTTGAATGAATGAATGAGTGAATGAACAAAGTTAGCTGAGAACAGAGGCCAGGAGAGCAGAAGTCAAGGAGAATTCATGATTTAATAACTGTTTAAGGCCCACTGGTCTGACAGTAGGGCACAAGTGAACACGGGAAGTGGGCCTGCAGTCAGAAAGCACCAGGAAGTTAGGAAAGTAACTAAGACGTGAAGAGGTAAAGCCCAAATGAAGGTCAATGTGAACAGAAAGGAAGAATATGAGGAAATTTTAAAATAAAAAATTACTATATTTGGTGGGTGGGTGGGTAAATACATGCTATGTGTAGATAATTCCAAGATTTTGGTATCACGTATAGGGGCAAGGTAAGAAGAGCAGGAAGATGATAAACTCAGTTTTGAAAATGTATTAGATGTGACATATACAAGTAAAAGCTAGTAATAGGCACCATTTTAGTTAACACCCAGTACATCCCAAACACCGTTCCAAAAAGACTTGCCAGGATTGATCTCATTTAATTATCACAATAACACTATGATGCAGGTGCTTTTATGATCTTTATTTTACAGATGGAAACACTGAGGGAGAAGAGTAAACAATTTGCCCAAAGTCACATAGCTAGAAAGTAGCTGAGCCAGGATTTGAATCCCAAAATATTAAGAGACTTTGTCCGGAACCACACAGATATTCATTATTAATTCAATAAATAGGTAACAAGCACCACTACATTCTAGATATTGTGCTAGCGATAGGAGGGGAAAGGCTGGGCGTGAACAAGACAGATGTGGTCCCTAACAGCACAGACCTTACATGGATATTAAACAAATAATTACAAGTGTGATGAATCAGAAGGGAAAGTGGTGAGTTACAACTACATAGGAGGAGTGGGTGAGAGAAAAGCATTCCAGGGGAGGGGAACGGCATGTGTCAGTACCTTGAGGTGAGAGCCTGTAACAGGGAAAAAACAGAACAGAGCCTGGAAAAAACAAAAAGACATGTGGCTGGAGTGCAGACAGCTGGGGGGACAGTGGGGGAGGCTGGGGAGGATGACAAGCCCAGACGGTGGAAGGCCTGGTCTCCATGATAAGGAGCTTAGACTGTGTCCAGGAAGCAAAGGGAAGTCACTGAAGGAATTCAAGCAGAGTAGTGATTTCATCAGATTTACATTAAAAAAAAAATTACTCTGGGGACCTGCCCGTGTCCGACTGGTTAAGTTGGGGGGATGCCACTTCAGCAGCCTGGGGCCACTGGTTCGGATCCCAGGCACAGACCTGCACCACTGTCAGTCATGCTGTGGCAGGGACCCACACACACGAGAGAGGAGATGGGCACAGATGTGAGCTCAGGGACAACCTTCCTCAGTGGGAAAAATAAAATCACTCTGGCTGCAGTATGGCAACTGGATTGGGATGAGCCAAGAGCAGTTTTGTAGCACCTCGATGGTAGTGACCACAGGACTTCAAGCAAGAGGCGACCGTGGCTTGACTACAGTGCGATGAAAAAGTGGCCATGGGATGGGAGAGAGGCCACAAACGCATTTTTTCAGGGCCGACAGGGCTAGGCGTTGTGACGCGCGCTGGGCTGTCTCAGGTCGCGGGCTTGAACTGAGCCGATGGCTAGGATCCCGTCAGGGCTTTCGGAGGGACACGATGCACAGGTTGAGCGTGGCCGCCCCGTCACTGGTCATCGAAACGAAGGCGTAGCAAAGGCGGCTGGAATTTGAGTCTGGAGTTCCAGAGCAACACACAGGCCTGAGTTCCGGCGGCGCGGTCTGGGCAGAGGTGTCCGGAGCCGTCGGGGAGCGTCCCTGGTGGACCCACAAGGCCCACTTCGCCGGATCCCGATGTTTAAGAGCTGGAGAAGCGGCAGGAGGAAGCCCGATGGCACAGCGGACAGAAGGGCACGCGGGGGAGGGTGTGGCCGGGCGTCCAGGAGGCCTCGTGGGCCGAGGACGACAGGAGTGGGAGGCAGAGCAGAAGCCAGAGCCGAGAGGCCCCGAGACGAGACCGCTGGAGCCGCGGGCGAGAGGGGCTCACGGAGAGAAGAAACCGAGCCTGGGAGCGGGTGAGCCTGGGAGCCTGTGAACGCGGCCCGGGAGGAGGGGGTCCGCTCCCAGGACACTCTGGCGCTCCACGGGACAGAGGGGGGAGCGCAGGCTCTGGGGGGGCGGGGCACGGTGACAAGGGGGAATGATGAGGTGGGGGGCGCGGTGGGGGGCGTGGTAAGGAAGGAGGATAGTGAGGTGGGGGGCAGGTTGAGGAGGGGTGATGCTGAGGTGGGGGGCGCTGTGGGGGGGGGCACGGTGAGGAGGGGGATGGTGAGGTGGGCACGGTGAGGAGGGGGATGGTGAGGAGGGGGGCGCGGTGAGGAGGGGGGCGCGGTGAGGTGGGGGGCGCGGTGAGGAGGGGGATGGTGAGGAGGGGGGCGCGGTGAGGAGGGGGATGGTGGGGGGGGCACGGTGAGGAGGGGGATGGTGAGGGGGGCGCGGTGAGGAGGGGGATGGTGAGGTGGGGGCGCGGTGAGGAGGGGGATGGTGAGGTGGGCACGGTGAGGAGGGGGATGGTGAGGTGGGCGCGGTGAGGAGGGGGATGGTGAGGTGGGCACGGTGAGGAGGGGGATGGTGAGGTGGGGGGCACGGTGAGGAGGGGGATGGTGAGGTGGGCACGGTGAGGAGGGGGATGGTGAGGTGGGCACGGTGAGGAGGGGGATGGTGAGGGGGGACACGGTGAGGAGGGGATGGTGAGGAGGGGGGCGCGGTGAGGAGGGGGATGGTGAGGTGGGGGCGCGGTGAGGAGGGGGATGGTGAGGGGGGACACGGTGAGGAGGGGGATGGTGAGGAGGGGGCCGCAGTGAGGGGATGGGTCGTGGTGAGGAGGGGGATGGTGGGGGGGCGCAGTGAGGAGGGGGATGGTGAGGGGGGACACGGTGAGGAGGGGGATGGTGAGGAGGGGGCCGCAGTGAGGGGATGGGTCGTGGTGAGGAGGGGGATGGTGGGGGGGCGCGGTGAGGAGGGGGATGGTGAGGGGGGACACGGTGAGGAGGGGGATGGTGAGGAGGGGGCCGCAGTGAGGGGATGGGTCGTGGTGAGGAGGGGGATGGTGGGGGGGCGCGGTGAGGAGGGGGATGGTGAGGGGGGACACGGTGAGGAGGGGGATGGTGAGGAGGGGGCCGCAGTGAGGGGATGGGTCGTGGTGAGGAGGGGGATGGTGGGGGGGGCGCGGTGAGGAGGGGGATGGTGGGGGGGGCGCGGTGAGGAGGGAGGTCGCGGGGAGGGGAGGGCGCGGCACGGTAGGTGAGGGCGCCTTGGGCTCCGGGGTCGGGGCGCGGTCAGTGGGCAGCGGCCCGGTGAGGGGCGACGGTGAGGAGCCGGGTCGCGGTGAGGACAGAAACGGCATCACGGCCGCGGGACCCAGGGAGGGAGAGGGCGGTGGGGGGGGGGACGCTGGCGAGCGCCCGCCCGCACTGAGGACCGCCGGCCACCGCAAGGTCCCCGCAAGTGCTCGGGACGGGCGCCCCACGGAGCGGACCCTCCCGCCCAGCCTACGCCCGGCCCGCCACGGGCTCGCAGCCGCTCACCGCCGCGGGGGCTTTCCGTCCAGCCGCCAACGCCCGCGGGAATTCCCCGGGGCCGCACCCGCGCCCCGCTCCCTCCTTCAGACTTCCGCCGTCGGGCTGCTTGGCCCAACGCCGCGGCGAGGCTGAGACCGCGCCTCCGCTCCCCTGCTCCCCTCCGCCGCGCCCGAAGACGCCCGAAGACGCCCGAAGGCCTTCGGGAGCCCCGCCTCCGGCGCGCGGGGCGGGGCCGCCCGAGCTCCTCCGGGCGCGCTCGGCTGTTTCCGGGCGCGGCCGCTGCGCACTCGGCACTGGGCGGCGCTGGCTGCTCCCTGGCTGCGGCTCCTCAGTCGGCGGCGGCGGCGGCTGCCTGTGGCCCGGCGGCTGGGAGAAGCCGAGTGCTGGTGAGTGACGCGGCGGAGGTGTAGTTTGACGCGGTGTGTTACGTGGGGGAGAGAATAAAACTCCAGCGAGAGCCGGGCGGCGAACGAAAGCAGTGACGGAGGCGCTCGTACCGCCGGTAAGAGGAGCAGGAGGCGGAGGCAGCGCCGGCCGGGCCGGGCCCACGCCGCCCGCTCGGCCGCGCTCGCAGCAGCCGCCGCAAAGATGGAGCCGCGGGCGGCCGCGCCGCCGCCGAACAAAGAGTAATGGCGGCCGGGCAGCGGCGGCCGGCGGCCGGCGGCGATCTGCCCGCAGCCAGCGGCGGCGCTCGGCGGGGGGCGGCGGGCGCTGGGCCGCCTTCCCGCCGGGCCGGGCCGGGCCGAGGCGGACGGAGCGGAGCGGGTCCGCCCCGGGGGAGCCCGCCGCGGCCCCGCCGTCCCCGCCGGGCGGCGGGCGGGCGGGCGGAGCGCGGGAAGGGCCCGGCCTTTGTGCGGCCGCGCGGGCCGCCGTTCCCGCCCTGCCCGCCGGGCGCGGCGCGGACAGCGGGCCGCCGGCCGGGCGCCGCGGAGGACGCGCCGGGCGGCTTGGAGCGCCGGCGGCCCGCGGAGGGCAGCGGCCGCCCAGCGCGGTTTCGGTTTTCACGCTGCGTCCTGCCGCCGGGCGCTCGGCTCGCGGCGCGCCCCGCCGTCCGCCCGGCCCCGCAGCCCGGCCGCGTCCCGCCGTCCGCCCGGCCCCGGCCCCGGCCCCGGCCCCGGCCCCGCCGACTCCGCGCGCCCCACAGCCGGCCCCTCCGCGGGCCTCGGTGGCCTCGCACGGGCGGGAGCGGCGGGGCGCGAGCCGCGGGCTCTGCTTCGCCCGTGGGGAAGAGGGACGTCGGGAGCCCGGACGGCTGCGGAGGACCTGGCCGCGGCCTGCCCGAGCGCCGCCTTCCTGGGAGCCCCGGCTCGCGCGGCCCCCGCTCGCGGCGGTCTGCCGTCCGGGGGTCGAGCCTGAAACGTACTTTCGGCCGCCAGCTCTTGGGTCCCTTACGCTCACGGCGCGTTTCCTGGCCGAAAAGTAAAAGCAAAACGGTCGTCTTAGCTGGGGCGTAAAGGTAGCCAGCTTGCTTGTCTTAGAGATACTCACCTGCCCCCACGGTGTGGCGGACGCGACTGATGCTTCCAGGCTTCCTGCGAGGAATAAACATGGATTGCTCGTGGCAGCGCTGTCTTCTGCGTTCTGTACCCAAATCACTTTTCCAAAACCTGCGTTACTGTACTGAAAGTCTTGAAAAACCACATTAGTAATTTGTCATTGCTGAGTAACTTAAGGAGATGCAATAAAGAGAATTTTTCCATAAGGATTGGGAAGATGGTCTTTTTTCCAGACATTGAGGAAATTTTAGTATTGACGATGCTCTAGGTTACTTTTTCGTTGACAGATTTTCTGCAAGCCATCAATCATCACTTGACCAGAATTCTTTTTCCCTGACAGACAGTATATGACAACGACTCTTCCTTTGTGAAATTAAAAAAAAAAGTTTTCTCATGGCTTCTTTATTCAGTCTTATCCAAAAGATTTTTTAAATTTTATTTTGTTTGTAAATTCTTAGTCTGTATTTCTTAGCAATTCCAGGTGAAACTTTTCAAACTTTTATGTTCATTAATATTTGAATATTCATGTGGTGCATGGTATTAAATTATACTTCTACTCCTTCCCAGGCATCAGTAAAAATTACAGTTAAATCTGCTTGAACGTGTTTTTTTTAGTGAACACGTGTATTCACAAAGTGAATGAATCTTTGACACATTGACCAAAAAATGTTAAAAGGGCACTTGTGAAATTTAAAACTCTAGTGGTACCTCTTTTAAATGATTTTTTTTCACCTAAGAGCCTAAGGAGACTTAGAAACCTGATCCATAAAATGGCACCTTCCTTTTTCTGCTTTCTGAAATTCATTTTTTTTAATTAGACCTGATTAATAGAAATTTTCGTTTCTTCTTCAAGAAGCAGCTTCATTTTGTCTCTCGGTTTCCAAGATGTTAGGTTTTGTTTTGGGGAGTACAATATGGTTATAGTAAAACCAAGTATGTATCCTTCACTTCATCTCATTTAAAAAATGCTTTTTCTTTTTTTCCACAGTAGGAAAAATTGTTTACTTGTAACTTAATGCTTAGAATATACCACTGAAATTTATAATTTCATTTATTCCATAAATAGCTTATCAGATATGGTTATATAAACTTGTTTATAGACAGCCTGTGACATAGTCTTGTAAGCATCTTTCTTGATGACAGTGTCACTTCCAATGATGGCTTCTTTATTGAATAGTGAGAGTTCAAATCTGAATTTAAGGATATAGTAGTTAGGGAATGGAAAAAATGCAAGGATTTTTTTTTTTCTTGTGTGAGCTCATCTCTACTGCAGTATCACTTGAGACAACAGTTTGGGGTAATTCAAATATTGAGTTAGCGCTTAAGGTGACACGGAATGTAGTTAGTGGAAAGAGCAATGAGTTTGGAATCGCAGACCTGAGTTTGAATCCTGCTGTTGCCACTACTGTCGTATGCCTACCCTCAAGGAATTTTGTGACCTACAGGAAATTTCTTCATCTCTCTCAGTCTTAGTTTCCTTATCTGTTAAATTAGAATAGTACCACATACTTTGTAGGGTTGTGAGATAATTATAAAGTACCTCCTTAGGGATTCAGTTAATGGTAGCTATTCATTTTTTAGCTTCATTTTAACTTCCTAGCTCTGGAACCTTGGGCAAGTTTAATCATATCTCAGTTTCCTTCGCCATAAATGTACAGTATCTACCTCATAGAAATGTGGGATTTACTAAGTTAATACTTGCAAACTATATAAGTAAGTTAGTACATATTTAATGCCAGGCATTTCACACGTGCTCGACAAATGTTTCTTATTTTTTAAATTGTTCATCATTATTATTACTGTGTTTAATACACTGGGCAGAAGCTGCAATGAATCCTCAGGTGAGATTACCCAGTCTTATCTCTACCCTCCAGGAACTTCTAGGGACACAGTGTCTAATAAGGCAGAATATATGTCATAAGAAAACAATCAAAGGAAAGAGAGATGACACCTGGTGAAGTAACGGAAGAAAGGATTATATTTCCAATTTTATTTTTTTAATAAGTAATTCAGATAGTACATAATTCAAAACATATAAAATGTAGCAAAAAGTCCTGTGTACCCCCAATCACTCAAGTGTTACAATTCCTTTTTTTTTCTTGAGGAAGATTCTCCCCTAGCTAACATCTGTTGCCAGTCTTCCTCTTTTTGTTTGTGGGCTACTGGGACAGGATGACCCCTGACAGACAAGTGGTGTAGGTCTCTAACCACTAGTCCACTGGAGCTGACCCTACAATTTATTTGTCCTTTCAGAGATATCTATCCATACACAAGCAAATATGTATGTACTCTTCTTCCCCCATTTTATACAGATGGTAGTATGCTATATATACTATCCTATATCTTGCTTTTTCCCCCACTTAGTAGGGCTTTGCACTTGATTTGCATCAGTACATAAAGAGCTTCCTCATTTCTTTTTTTTAATTATGAGACGTTTCATCGTATGGATATACCTATATTTATTAACCAGTTAGCTAATTTTATATTTAGGTCTTTATGACCTTTTACACTAATGGGATCTGTCACTATATCTTTATTTATTTCAATGAAAGACGTTTCATTTGAATGAGAAATAGCAGTTTGTGACGGGAAGGTGTTATTTGAACTGCCCTGTTATCTTTTTAGCTCCAGTTTTTGAAAATTTTCTGTAAAATAATCAAGATATTCGTGAATAGGCAAGTAAGCTATGTAAGAGTTAACTCTTAAAGTGAATTTAGTCTGAATTTAACTCTTCTGTTGAGGTTCTAATAGCCCTGAACAGACTACTTCCTTCTATTATTATTTCAGACAAAAAAAGTCTCTCTGGTTCTCTCTCTAAATGTGAAAGAACATCTCATGTGGTCCAGTCCTTTTTTTAAGAAGACTATTCTCATGGGAAATTATTACGCAGTGATAACTGATTAGTGTACTTAGCTTTCTCCCTGTGTTTGTTTATTTTTTACATACTCATCAACTTATTCTTTGATGATTTTCTAGTATGTCTTAGTGTAATTATCAGTGAGTTTTATATTTGATAACTAAATAGTGAGTTTCACCAATATGATTGTCTACTGAGACTTTACTGCTTAGACGAATTTTCTTTTCTCTTTTTTTGTTCCCACTGTGGAAGTCCTTGGTCAACTAGTTGAATCAAGTGATATTCATTTTAGCTAGAATGCAAAACAAGTTTCAGTACCTCTCTTTTTTTTTTCCTTTTTTTGGCTCTTCGAAGCAGCATTTAACTATAGGACATTTTAAATATACATGCTGTTAGTTTTTTAAGTTGGTTAAACTTAGAAGGAAAATAACTAATAATCCAGCCACAGGGACACAAATAAGTCCCTTATACTTAAGAAAACAAAGCATTAAATGAAGTTGCTGTGGTATATCTTATTCTTTTTGTGCTGAAGTTGACAGTTATGTATGCTGAAGTTGTTAGTGTAAGAATATTGTCTTATTTTGAGGATGTACTAGTATTTTCTATAAAATATTAATATGTGCTGTTTTTACCTGTTCAATGACTAAAATGTTTACAAAACACTTATCTTTAAAGATTTGGGGGGTGCAGGTAGATAACTGAAATCTGAAAAGGCAGAAAATTTTCTTTCTGGAACATGTCTGTGGGCTACCAGAGAATTAAATGATTTCTCACAGTATCGTGGAAACAGTAAATTGCCTTTTGGGGTGACGGTAAAAAGATCATGAACTAAAGCAACAAACTGATGATGTGAAAATGGCCAATTTAATATATATGCTAACTTGGTCATTATAGAAGAGGTTAGCTCTGATCACGGTTCTGAAATTGTAAGAAGAAAGTATGGTTTTAAATGTATTTTACATGATCAAATCTATGAAGGTAGATTTTTGAGACATTTGAAACTTGATAAGAATTTTCTTAGTGGTGTCGAGTTGATCTGACTCCTGGTAACCCTGTGTACAGCAGAGTGGAACCCTGCCCAATCTCTTTGCACCATCCTCTCACCTTCCAGTGCTGTATATAGAGAGACACAGTGCTTCCTGCTATTCACAGGGTTTTCATGGCCATAAGTGGGTGGCCAGCTCCTTCTTTCTAGTCTGTCTTAGTCTGGAAGCTCTCCTGAAACCTGCACACCATGGGTGACCCTGCTGGTATTTGAAATCCCAGTGGCACAGTTTTCAACATCACAGCAACACGCAGCCACCACAGTGTGACAACCGACAGATGAGTGGTGTGGTCCCCTGACCTGGAAATGAACTAGGGCCTCATCGAGCACCGAATCTTAACCAACAGACCACCAGGGACATCCATTTTCTCCCGTTAATACATAAACACTCTTGCCTGAAGTCCTTTTTGTTTTGTTTTGCATTCTTTTCTTAGCTCTGCCACAAGTGGCCCTGTAAAGTTACGTTCTGTTATATTTTACTCAGAGTTTTGCTCACCTGTCGTCTTTCTTGGTTACCAAGAAGAATGGAAGAAAAGATTAATCGTTCATGTCCTGGTGTTTATTCCAACAGATAAGTAGAAGACAGTATTTTCCATCTTCAGTGATGAAAAATTACCTTTAACTGTATGTTTAATCAATTATTGAGGCTCGTTAATGAATCTCAACTTAATAAAAACAAACCAGTAGTACTGCTTGATAAACTTGTAAATGCCTGAGTTGCTTTTTCTCAGGTTTGAGGTAAAGTAATAAAGGAGTTTACCATAAATGAGATGGGCTGTCTGAACAAATTCTTCCTGCTGTTGGATTAATCTAGGATCTCTGAATAATCTAACAAGGGGCAAGGTTTGGAGAGCAAGAGGTCTAAGGGATTGGTGGTGAGTTTTTTCCCAAAAGGAGAGAAGTAAAGACTGACATTTGATTAGAGAAGAGGGAATTAAGTGGGAAGCTAGAATAGCTAAGTAATGGCCTTGGTGTAGGAGTGGAGGGTGGGTCTGAAAGTTGACTTATACCAGTGGTAATAGAAAATGCCTTTCCCAAAGATTAGTGAATCTTCTCTGAGACTACGATAGGTTTCTTTTTCACTTTTAAGTGTATTCCTAATGAGCGGGTTATCTGCATGAGTTTCTGGTTATAATTATATGGCAGTATAGATGTAACTAAAAATGATGGTAATTTAGCCAGACCTGAATAACCATTATTTTTGAGGGTTGTCCTGCCTGTTTGTATAAGTGATTGGCCATAGGACACTCAGAAATATCTTGTTTTTCATCACCGAAGGGAAAGTTATTGCTTGTTCTGAACTATTTGTACTCTTAAAGGGTTATCATTTTCTTAAAAGTATCAGTAGCAGCTTTATTGTTTGCTGTGACTAGTAATAGTAATATCTTGGTTTTACTTACTGCCATGTATCAGTCTAGTCATTTATTCAGTGAACATTTATTAACCATTGACTTTTATATAGTTGATGAAATAATCACAAGAAAATTTATTGTTAGGTATTTTTATACATAGAAAATGAAGCATTGTTCTAGTTGCTACACATAATAAAGCGTGAGTATGTGGCTCTTGCCCTCAAGGACTGTATGGTATAGTGGAGATGATGAAAACAGTGTAAGAAAGAATGATTTATACGTGGCAGAGTATCAATTCTCACTACTGTCTTGAAAGGCCATAGAGTTTAGAAGAGGTTTTAGTGAGAAGACGTTTTGTGAGAAAGATAGAATTTAAATTGATTACTGAAGAACTTGCATAGTTAGAGATTAAAGGGAGTGTATTCTAGGCAGTGGCATGGACAAAAAAAATGAAGACATGGAAGTAGAATGAACCTGATATGCTCACAAGTTGGTGAAGAAAGTGTTAGGTTAACCAAATCCACGTTCTGAGGAACCCTGAATGTGAGACAGGAAGCTTTAAATTTCATGTAAGAGGAGGGATGATAAAACCAAGTAATGACTGGGCTAAAATGCAGATTTCCTGACTCCTAATCCTTTCTCCTTCATAGTAGATTATATTGCAGTTTAAAAAGTGGACATCATAGATTGTTTTTTTAAAAGCTTTATTGAAGTATAATTCACATACCATACAATCCACCAATTTCAAGTGTACAGTTTACTGGGTTTTGGCACGTTCACAAAGTTGTGCATCTGTACCACAGTCAGTTTTTGGACATTTTCATTACCCCAAAAGGAAACCCTGCATCCCTTAGCCATCACCTCTCAATCTCTCCATACGCCAGTTCTAGGCAACCACTAATCTCTCTGTCTCTGTGGATTTGCCTCTTCTGGACATTGCATGGAAATGGACTCATACAATATGTGGTCCATTGTGATGAGATTCTTTTACTTAGCCTTATACTTTCAAGGTTCATCCATGTTGTAGTATCTGTCAGCACTTCATCCTTTTTAGTGCTGAATAATATTACATTTTTATGGATATACAACATTTTATTCATGGACATTTGGGCTTTTTGGCTATTATGAATAACACTACCCATGAACATTCATTTATTGCATATGTTTTCATTCCCCTTAGTTATATACCTAGGAGTGAAATTGCTGGATTATATAATAACTATGTTTAACCATTTAAGGAACTTCCAGCCTGTTTGCCAAAGCTACTATACCTTTTTACATTCCCACCAGCAGTGTATGAGGGTTCTGATTTCTCCATATCTTCACCAACAGTTATTATTTTTCATAATAGCCATCTTAGTAGGTGCAAAGTGGTATCTCATTGTAGTTTGGATTTGCATTTCCCTAAT
This sequence comes from Equus caballus, assembly GCF_041296265.1. NCBI lineage: Eukaryota > Metazoa > Chordata > Mammalia > Perissodactyla > Equidae > Equus > Equus caballus. Next base: position 82,334,772 of record NC_091701.1, read on the forward strand.
GAGTAATGATGTCTAGCATCTTTTCATGTATTTTTTGGCCATTTTTATATCTTTGAAGAAATGTCTGTTCAGATCCTTTGCCCATTTTTAATTTGGGTTTTGTTTTTGTTTTGGTGAGGAAGATTGGCCCTGAGCTAACATCTGTGCCCATCTATCTTCCTGTATTTTGTACATGGAATGCTGCCACAGCATGGCTTGATGACTGGTGTAGGTACGTGCCCAGGATCCGAACCTGCAAATCTGGGCCGCTGAGGTGGAGCGCACTGAACTTAACCACTACACCACTGGGCCGGCCCAGGTTCTTTGTCTTTTCGTTTTTTTTTTTTTTAAGATTTTATTTTTTTTCTTTTTCTCTCCAAATTCCCCCAGTGTAAGTAGTTGTATATTTTTTAGTTGTGGGTCCTTCTAGTTGTGGCATGTGGGACACCGCCTCAGCATGGCCTGACGAGTGGTGCCATGTCAGTGCCCAGGATCCGAACCAGTGAAATGCTGGGCCACCGAAGCGGAGTGCGCGAACTTAACCACTCGGCCATGGGCTGGCCCCCTTTTCACTTTCTTGATAGTGTTCCTTGAGTCATAAAAGTCTTTAATTTTGTTAATTTCCAGTTCATCTTTTTTCTTTCGTTGCTTGTGCTTTTGGTGTCATATTTTGGACATCATAAATTATTCTGATTGCAAACGTTTTCTAAATATCTCTGAAAGCCCAGGCAAACAGGGTACCGTTATTTAATGAGAAATAACTAAAGCCATTAATGCGTATTTAGAGTTACACTCTGCCTTCTCTGGTCTTCTCGTTATTCTGTGTCCAGATCCCTTAGTTGGAGTGACTGATGAAAAGGAGCAAAGATAAAAATCAAGAAATAACTACTTCGAGTGAAGCATTTTAATTTGAAGTACTATACCTTGACAATTACTTTTTATGAGAGAATTTATTATGTTTGTGTGGGTGTAGTGTATTACTTATAAACTCTACTGTATTTGGGGAATTCACACTTAACAAACTTTTACCATGAAGGGAGTAGTAACTCCTTCATGTTTTACAGATGACTAAACTGAGCCCTGGAGAATTGAAATGATTTACTTGTTGGTAAAGCCTTTTCCCTGGGCAAGAAATAACAGTAAAGCAGTCTTCATCATTCTTTTGTAGCGTTACCTCTTTGCGAAGAAAGTTTTCAAGGTTCTGTCTTTATTAATGATTATTAGAATTTTTCTCCTAAACAGTAGTGGTTTGGGTTTATAAAAATTCACTTGGAGGAAATATTCTAGTCAAGGTCTTAAAGAAATATATTGATTTCATTATCTTACTAATCAGGTCTGCATCAGTAGAAAGATTACCATAAATGGCCAGTGCATGCTTTCCTTTTTTCCATAATTCATTGTATTCCTGTCATTTCAAAAAAGAAGTTTATGATTTCAAATCATTGTTTTTAAGTACTTGTTGGGGGTGGGGGGTTCATAAGTAGACTGGTCGTAAGGATATTAGTTTATACTTGCCCAGCCCTTTTTTATAGAGTACATACTTCATCTCTGATTAGCTTGGAAGCTCTTTGAGAGAGAGGTTCTTGTGTGCCTTAAACTATATTCCCCGTAGTTTTCAGTAGAACACTTATTATGTAATAGGCACAGAAAATTTGTTTAATAAATGATTCCCTCTTGAAGGGTCACAAATTTGAAAGGCAGGATTAAAAGCCATCCCCCTTTAGAGTTGCACAGATTAAAGGAAGTTGATGTATATCCTTTAGACAGTTAAAACTTACTGAAATTACAGATTTATTTTTTAAAAGCCAAGGAAATTAGGTTCATTTTCCATAGTTTAAAAAGAATGTTTTCAGTAACTCTGCTTTACTAATACTTCCTGCCTCTGAAACATGAGAAATAGCATGAGATTGTATGAATCAAAATCATTTTACAAGAAATCACAACCGGGTTGGTAAAAAATAGTACAGCTACCTGAAAGATGGGACTTGATGCTTTCAGCGTTAAAGATAAAGAGACTTAAACTTGAAGTGATTGTTTTATTAAAATTGTACATAAAGTCTTTGCTGTTGCCTGCATGTCATTTATTAGCTTTGTCGATTAACCCCGCTAATTTTTAAATATAGTCCAGTATATCCTTGATGCCTTGAGTACTTGGATTTTTTTCTACTTAGCAAAACATATTAAAATGATTAGCATGTTGTTGCTTAATAGTCCATGCAGTTCCATTGCCAAATATACAAAGAATTCTTCACTTTTTGTAATATTGGAGGCTATGTGGTATAGCCCTGAACAGTCTTGTAAATTCCTTACAAATCTCTTACTTCTCTAGTTCTCCATCTGTTAAGTCAGAGCTAAAACCAGAATTCCTGTCTTATGACTCCTACTATAACATGTGTTGTCTTACTTCAGGAAAACTGAATTTTCACTCTTCCATGTCTAATTTGTAAATAATTCACCAGGAATAGCATTTCAAAATTTATTTCAAAACAGAACTGTCAAAATACCAAATGTTAACTTTATGAACTTATTTTTAAAAAACACTTGAACATTCATTTTCCATTTAGAATGTAGTGATTTTCACATAGTCCCTCAGGTTTTGTTAAGTAAATGGAATAATAGGGTATGAATATTTAACTTTAGGGCATAATTTTTATGGGTCCTTAGAGTTTCAGCATTGAGCTAGTTTGTGAAGCAGAACCTAACACTTGAAGACAGTTTCACTCTTTAGTCAGCACAAAAATTGCTTTTCTAAAAGTAACTGTATGTAGGAGGTGTATAATCCTTTTTTCCTTTAAAAAAAAATCCAGCTCTAAAAATTCATTTAGTAGAACTTCATATGTAGAAGTTTATGTAGGATCGGTCATTTGAAAGGCTTAAGGTGTAGAACTGTAAACATAGTATTAGGTGGGTGTTTGGAAAGAAAGGATCATGGAAAGAGATGGGATAAAATGTCATTATCTAAAATAATGCACAGTCATGGTTGCTGTTTTGCTAAGCAACACTGTCTCTTGGTGCCCAGATATATGAAAGCTTGTTTCAGAGCCATGAGTAGTCTTATCCTGAAGGAAAACAAGACAGATAGATTTTGCCAATACTTAAAAAAAAAAAAACTTTGAGAAAGCAGTAAAGCTTTCTTATTGAAAGGTACTATAGAATGTCACATATTCTAAGATGCATATCATAAATCGTGCAATGTGTTTCTATAGATCAAGTAACATTTTTCTAATTCACTTCTGTTAAGTCACTTCCTATGAGGATGTATCTTTCTCATAGCACATGGTACACATTTAAAAATAACCTTTTAAAAATAGCATTAAAATACTCTGGTAATCACAAAACTACAATAAATCATAAAATAAAAATATTGACTTTCAGGCAGTTTCTCTTTTCCAGTAAACAAATCATCAGGGAATTGATTTTATTAAATGACATTAGAAAGACCAACCCCCTTTGCTGTTGCTGCCTGCTTTTTGGTAGTAGTGGTCAGGTTATACTTGTATTTACTATTAATACAAAGAATTTATAAAAATATATAAACATTTTCAGGCTTTTATTTTTGTCTTAGAAATGATTAAATCTTGTCAAATTCAAATCACACAGAATTAACTTCATATGCAACTTCTCTTTGCCTTTCTCTAATATGTAGACTAGAGGCTGAAATATGGGTTTGTTCTTCAATTAAAGGAGAAAGACCTTGATAGGAGCACAGAGAAAAGTGTTCCTGAATACTATGTCAGAATTTACTTACCTTGATAAAGACACCAATTTGTTTTAGTTTATCTCGTTGCCTATTTTAACTTTTCCTAAAAATGTATATAGCCTCATTTTATTAGGGTGTGATCAGTCTAATCTAGTAAAGTTTTTATAGTTGAAGTTGATATGTGATGTGTGTTGAGGGTGTGTGTACATATATACATGTGTATACATACATGTACATATATCTGCAGACATGCCTATGTACACAGACAACATTTGAATATAACATTTTCCTATCTGGTTTCAGAGAAGATATACTGTATTTAATACGAAAGACTTACTAGCATCAGAAACCTGGAACATTGCGTAATTTCAAGTAAGGGTTGCATACCTCTCAGTTCTGCTAGATTGGACATAAGGTAAAGATAAATGACAAGTATTTAAGGTTAGTAACGGGGAAAAAAGTGGAGGCAAAGAGGCAACATAGTTATTGATTCCTAGAAAGCTAGAGTCTGTTGTGTAGCCCCTGAACATTTTGCCTCTTTAGTAAATTAATCATAATACTTTAGAAAATTAGCATGTCCCGAGTGTGTTAAGAATGTGTTAACAAGGCTTTCAGTTATAACAACTAAATAACAGGTACAAAGTAAATAGGTAGGAAGTATTATGTATTATCCCTAGATGTTTCTGGGTATACTCTGCAAAATATTTTTAGTAATACATTTGACTATGACAACAAAATAGTCATTTAGTTTTAAAACCATGTGTCCAAATGAGCCTTTTGCTGTGGTTACCCTGGAGACTTTAGACTGCTGCTTATGTGATTTCCTTAAATTCCTGGACTTTTGGATTGGTGAGAGTTCAGAAGTCACCCCCTTGCAAGGGTGTGGGCAAGGTTTTTTTCTCATTTGTAATAAAGGTCATTTGCATTTTTTTTAAATCACAGCATGTATTCATATGTTCCATTAGTTATGAATACATTGTTTCTCTTCAGAGTCAAGATTCACAGTTATTTCTCTGAATATTTACCTTTCATTCTCAACTAGATTAAATCCATCATAGATTTAAGGGATTAAAAAGTAAAGCAGGTTGTGGGGGAGATGGGTTTATTTTTCATCAACTTGAGCTAGAATGTTTAGGATTGTAGGGGCTGGGGCACTTCTTAAAGGTCAAAATATTTTAGGAAAAAGAACAAGGTGAATTTCTGCAACATTCTTTCCTTTTGCTTAATGATTTTTAGCAAAAGTGATGATAAAGCCTTGCTTTCTTGTTTAATGAGCTTTAGTTAATTTGGTAGAGGCAGATAAGTCAGAAACAGTGCTGCCAGAAATTTGTCCTTGATTTGGAGTCCTGTCTAGGTGCTGAGTAGGTGAATTTAAGTGCTGCTTTATCCATGAGGGTTGCACTGGTCAGCTTTTATAGTCTTGAAAATCCCTCCAGCATCCCTCTCAGCTTTATTTTTTGCACAATAATTGTCACCATCTGATTTGTTATACTTTGTGTTTACTTTCCCCCCCCTGCTCCGACACACTAGAATAGAAGTTCCGCAAAGGCAAAGTTTTAAAAATTTATTTTATTTCTTTATCCCCAGTAACTTCAACAGTGTCTGACATATGAGTGCTCAGCTATGGTGATAGAATAGAAGTATAATGTATATAAATTGTTAAAACTGAAGATATTGTTCGTCTTAAAAAAGTGAAGCAAATTCCCTTACTTGTGAATTCCCTCAGGATATATTACTCTCTAAAGTAGAAGTAAATTCCTTGCAGTATAAAAATTTTAAACCAAATTACTTTGAGGCCTCATTCTCTCATTCTTATTTTGTGCTAGTAGTTACTGACTGCTTTGGAGTGACGGTTCTGTATTATTTGTCTTCTCTCCTTGCTTCTATACAAACTCTTGACACCAGCCACTGCCTCAGTCATTTCTCTAAAGGCTTACTCTAAGCCTTTGCTTCTTATCAAAAAAGTTATCCTCCTTCCTCAAATTTATCAATATTGTATTCATCCTCAATGCCCCTTTGGAAGTCCACCACTGTCTTGATTGTTGCAGAGTATATTCTCTTTTAAATGTCATGGAAGCACTCATTTGGCACTCTACTGGGACATTTATCTAAACTACACTTTAAACTTTTTTTCTTTAAAGGTATGTTTTTGGTTAGGAAGATTGGCTCTGAGCTAACGTCTATTGCCAGTCTTCCTCCTATTTATTTATTTTCTCCCCAAAGCTCAGTACATAGTTGTGTATCCTAGTGGCAAGTCCCTCTAGTTCTTCTATGTGGGATGTCACCACACTGTGGCTTGATGAGCGGTACGTAGGTCTGCATCCAGGATCCAAACTGGAAAACCCTGGGCTGCTGAAGCGGAGCGCATAAACTTAACCGCTCAGCCACGGGGCTGGCCCCTACGTTTTAAACTTTTAAATATCTGTTATTTTTACTGTGTAAAGGGTACAAAAAGAGATACAGCTCCAGTCAGATAGATTCTTGAAGTTTTCTAAGATGGAAAGGAAAAACTGCTTTATCCTCTTTGAAAATTAAGAAAAGAGATGATTAAACTAGTTAATAACTATAGTAACAGTTATGACCAGGGCAACATAATGAGTAAAAGAGACACTGTCTACCATTTGAGAGAGAGAATAATTTTTAAAATGCTTCGAATCATCTCAAGTTGTATTGCATGCTCATGATACATATATATAAATGAGTGGTAGTGTTTCCGTATTTGACCAAGATCAAGAGGCTAGGTGACCTATTAATACTTAGTCAGTCTGCCTTCATTTACTATATATGTTATTTTATTAAGTGGCCTGCATAATTATGTGTTTGTACGTATATCTTGTAGTGTCAGTTCCTCAGATAGAGCATTTAAAGTTGGAAGAGATCTTTTAATCCATCTCCCTTGTTTTTACAGTTGAGGAAACTGAAACACAAAAAGTTTAATTTGTCCCACAACCACCTGGTAACAGATGTCACTTTCCAGCAAGTGTTAGGCTCCCTTTCCCAACTACTTAACAGCAGCATCCTTTGTCTGTCTCAGGATTGGGTGAATAATACTACAGAATCACTTCGCTTTTTATTTTTCATATTAAGAGAGAGAATTCTAAAGACCATTAAAGCAAAATGGTATGTATCTTTGTGAATTGGCTTTAGAAGTTTTGTTCCTTTTAGGCATGCCACTATTTTGAAATTTATTATAAATTCATAGTTTCCAAAGGATTATGTTAATTTTTAGGGATAAATCATGAAAATCCCCAAATCTTAAATTTCAATCCCAAATAAATTTTACAATTCAGAATTGTTGGAAGAATAAGAATCACAATACTGTTAAGCTAATACTAGATTTCCGTGATTTCTAAGATCTGTTCTGTTTCTATTGTTCCAGGCCCAGTATGTATACAACATTCTTTCTGAGTTCATATGTACCTGATCTTTTTCTTATTTTATAGTATTATTTAGTTTTTTTGTTATTGTTCTTGCAGTCTTGAAAAGCATTTATTTGTGTAATGACTTAGGAATCTCCTTTCTTCAAACAACTTTGGAAACCCACATATTGGCTCTATTAATTGATCCTGTGTCTGGATACTGCACTGCTGGCTGTACTGCTCCTGAGTTATTAGAAAAATTGAAGATTATACACGTGATACCATAGCATCTCTTCCCACCCGAAGATATGAATGAAGAGCGAAAGAATTCAAAGTCCAAAATTAATGCATCCACTTTAAATGCTAGTTTAGTCTAGTTGGGAGGTTGCTGTTTCATTTTAGTGCCTTCAAAGTGAAAACCAAAAGAATAGTATCTGTTCTAGTTGAGTCATTGAGTTTCTCATCTGAAACAAATTGTTCTTCCTTAAATAATTCTCACCTGTACTTTGAAAAAGGCCTGAATTTTCTGATGAAAGACGCTATTTGTACTGTGGCCCAAGTGGTTGATGTCTGCTCAAACTAAGAGTTATAAAAATTAAGAAGGTGGTCCCTTCCTCTGAAAAAGGATTAGTAGTCTGCCTGAATGAAATGATAATAAAACACTGGCAGTTTACATGGGGATCCTGTCCATTGGAAATACCACGTTTTGTTTTAAAGAGAAAGAATATTATCTAGTTGGGGAGGGAAGGAGGATGCAAATTGCCTTCCTGTTTTGAATGTCTTTGTAGCTATAATTACTTATGTTAGCTAATGGGGTTTGTTCCTTTATTTTAATATAGTCATAAATATTTTACTTTCTGAAACAGAAAGTTGTGATGATGCCCTATACATTAAATGTCAAAAAAAATTAAGTACGTCTGATGTAAAGTAAACAAAAACAAAAGAGAGAGATCTGTGCCTTAGGAGGCTTTAATCAGATGGCAGGCTGAGACCATATGGATGACATAATCAGATGGCAGAGTGAAACCATATGGGTGACAGTGTAGGTGTAAAAAACATGGCTTACGGTAAAGTCTGTTAAAAATGGTTGCATATACTCTTTCTAAAAAGGAGGGATTATGATGATAAATTTGTATTTTATCTTAATTTTCATTAAAATCATGACTTAGGGGAGAAGATGGAGAAGAGTTTATGGATTTCTCCTCTTATTTAGCTTGACTCAGTACTGTCCTAAAATGGATTCATTTACTTACTGTTATTAAGATTAGATTTTACCCTCTCACATGCCATTTTCTTCCAGACCAAAAGTATGGACAACATTTAGGATAACGTAAACTGTTTTGTTGTTGATGTTGCTTTCTGTTACTTTGGATGTCTGTCTTCAAGTTTTTAGTTTAAAAGAGCTCAGATTGCAAGTATACAACTCAGTGAATTATCACAAGTGATAATAATTAAGGTTATTTGGTAATTTTTAAAAGTAGTTGTTTTTACTGTTTGGGAATGTAGGGTAAACAATTTAGGCAAAATTTTAACAGAAAGAGTAATTGCATATAAAAAGTATCTGGGATTTAAAAAGTTTTTTGTTAACAGGTATCTCAAAATCATGATTGAAATATAATATTGTTTTTGGTTCATAGATTCAAAATGCTATCCATGACTTCTGGTATTAAAATTTTTTAATTGTACAAGTAATCCTGAATTTTGGGAGGAAAAAAATTAATATTAAAATACTCAAGTATGTAAATAGTAAAAGGTAAAAGTCATCATCCTATGCAGTTCTACCAAATCCTCGTCTCCTTGGAGCTACCACTGAGTACTTCCCACACCTTTTTCCATGTGTACACCTTTACAAGAATTTGTTTTACTTGTTTTTAACATAAATGGGGTTCAGTTTTACAGTATGTTCCGTGACTTGCAATTTCACTCAGTCTGTCTTGGAAAGCTTTATATGTCATTACATTATAGACAGACGTCATTCTTTTTCATTGCTGTAATTTATTTAATGGTTCTCCTAATTATGGATACTTGTTTCCAGTTTTTTGCTATTATAAAAAAATTCTACAGTGAATATCCTTGAACATAATACCTTTGTGAACTAGTCAATAATGAGTTTCTTATTGACTAGTAGTTTCTCTGTATCCTAGATGTTACTGTGTTGATTATATATGGCAGATATTTTCTCCCTATGCTCTTGTCTTGGTGGCTTTTGTCATGAATGTTTTAAATAATTATATAGTCAAGTCTGTTGATCTTTTCCTTTGTTATCTGTTTTGTGAATTCTGTATTTCTAAATTATTTATATTCATTTCTACAGAGATATTTTCGCTTCCATTTTTAACTGTCACTTGTAAAGCACTTTCTTTTTATAGAACCCTGTGAATGATGGCAAAATGTATTGATATGTGATACATTCTGATGGCATGTAATAATCACATAAGGATCAGTGACAATTTTGATTATCGATTTCAGAGTTATAAAATAAATGTAATAAATTCTGGAAAAGCATTGGGGTTTTTGTGTTATTTATGAAGTCACTATAGGTAGTCCTCACTACTAAGTTCATTTTTGACAGGTAATATGCTAGGCACTGAATGATGATAGTAGTACGCAAGTAAGATATGTTCTTTTTTATTGTGAATCCTTTAGGTACGATCACTTCCCCAGTTACTGAAATCTCTCTAATCTCATGTAGCTGCTTCTGCTAGGAATTGCTCTCAAGTTACTTTTGCTGCCATCCAGTGCCAGATTACTCAACAGGTATACTAAGCCCTTAGAAAAGCAGCGTCCAAAAGTAAAAAAGATCAGCCTTGATTAACTTATCCAGAATTTTGCAATTGTGTTTTTTAAGGTGTTTTATTTCATGTGTGTGCATGTGTGTAGCACACCATACATAGGATGAGGAGTGAGAACACTAGCCTTTTCTTTCTTTGGGGCCTCTAATTTGGCTCTGTGGCTGTTTGTCCCACCTTTCTACCTTGATGCCCCACAACTTAGGCTCTTGAAACTTGGGTAGATTTTGTCCTACCACCAGTAATTTCCTCTGGAAGTAGCTTATAATTTTTCTGCTTCTTCCCTATTACAGGAGGGAATACCCTTCTGGGAGATCCCGTGAAGCCAGTATCTCATAGACCTGTCATCAGCTCACTTCTACTCTCTGCCTTCTCTCCACACCTGATTCTTACAGCTTGGAAAACTTTTAACTTTGCTGCCACCCTCTGCCCCTTGAGTAGGGGAGATTCTGAGAAGAGAGGAATCCCTTCTTACTTCTAGATGGAGTAATATCCCATTGGGAAGAAATGTCAAGGGGGAAGTTTTTTTCTTTTTTGAAGGGACTAGAACTTGCACAGCTCAGTAAATTTGGACAAGTTGACAATAATTCAGCTACCTTATATTTTAACTAGATTTCTGGGTGCATTTGCTAACCTAACCACCACATATACCTATTTCTAACTTGAAATTTGCTTTAGAGTCACAAAAGCACAAAGCACTGTAGTGCCTGTAACATTCTCCCATATTATTGTAGGTGACTAAATGACCATGGAATCTGGAGCAGAGAACCAGCAGAGTGGAGATGCAGCCGTAACAGAAGCTGAAAACCAGCAAATGACAGTTCAAGCCCAGCCACAGATTGCCACATTAGCCCAGGTATAAAATACATGGAGAGATTCCAAGTTGTCTCTCTTCCAAAAGGAATACGTGTTAGACAAGAGAATTTCGTTTTTATTACAGAGATACACATACAATGAGCAGAGGCCTTCTAAGAATATCAGAATTCCTATTGGTGTTAGCCCAGTTTTAGGAATGACAGTATAAATTCAGTAACATAACAGAAAATGTGTTGTTAAACAGTAATACACTGTTTGTTGCAACATGATTAGAAATAATTGGATTGTAACTGATGAGTAGATTGTCTCTCTTAAAAAGGAAAAAAACCTGGTATGATAACTTTCTCATATCACGCAAATTTATTTCGGGGCGTGGGGGTAATAACCTGAAAGGTTCTTTATATATGCTTAAACTAGAAAATAGGATAAGCAAATAAATGTACACACAAGTAAATTTCAAGGATGATAGTAGTTTTTGTTTCCTGTATATTTGAAATATAATCCATGATTCTTTCATTTTGTCTTTGTCTTAAACGTTCTATCTCTAAGGTTATAGTCTCTCATCCTTATTTTTTGTTCTTATGTATTTTTCCTCAAAAATTTTATTTTATTAACAAGTATTTGCGTATACATGAATGAGAAAGGTGGTTAATATAAAAACCAAATAGCAAACATAAACCTGCTAGGTAAGAGTGTGACATTGCCTCTCTCACATGATGGCTACCAGGAGAAAATAATCCTAGCAGAGGCTCTGGGATGTTGAGTTTCAGCCTCCCAAAGAGTGTAAAAGCTTTCCTAGGGGGGTCACTGAGCAAGGACGGGTCTTGGGAAACAGCTGATCACAGATGGTTGCCACTGAGGTAAAGTGTGGGCCAAATACTGGACCTCGAGCAGGAATATGGTCAGAAGGAGTGGGCTACTTTGTGTTTTCTCCGGAGATCACCAGGGCCCACCTCTAGCCCTCAGGAGCAAGGCAAAGCAGAATACGTTTGGGGATGAAGTGAATGTACATGGATAAGGCAGGTGCTGGAACAAAGGGGAAAGAGCCAGGACTTCATCAGTACCTGGTCAAGGCAAGCATGCACAGATAAGATTCTGGGCTCATTCAGGCATTTGGCCTCGTGTGAAAAGAAGATACAATGCCAGCAGGGATCTTGGCGATGACAGCCCTCAACATGTCTGTCTCTTGGGTCATGCTATCCTGTCCGGTCTGCTTGTCCTCTGAGTCTGCTAGACTCAGGTCATCCTGGAGATTCCTTCCCCTACTGTCTTTCTCTTGTGCAGTTTATGTTCTTGATATTAAGCATGTTTTCCTGCGGGTTCTTGGGCAAGTTTGACTTGGTAAAGAAATCATTTTTCTTTCAAATTTCGAAGGTAGTGATCCACAGTCAACTTGTACCATGGGTGTTTGAAAGGACTGATTCCATTTTTTATTTTGTATCTCTGATATCCTATAAAAGTCTTCTCTCTGTTCACAGTGCTTCACTTTCATTATCAGGGCCTTGGTTTGGATCAGTTTTCATCCATTGTGCTGTGTATTCAATGGGCCTTTTTATAGTGGAAACTCATGTCTTCAATTCCGGGCAATTTCTTTAAGTTGAGTGATGATTTTTTTTCTCTCTAGAATCCTTGTGATCCAGGTGTTATACCTATAGGATTGTTTTCTCTGATTTTCTCATCTTTTCTCTCCTGTTTTCTATCTCTTTGTCTTTTTGCTCTGCTCTTTGGATAATTTCTTCAACTACACGTTCCAACCCATCTGTTGAATTTTTTATTTTGCTCTCATGTTTCCAAGAGTTCCTTTTGTTCTCTGAATAGTCCTTTTTGTGTTTTAATAGTATCCTGTTTATTGTTTCACAAAGGCAATGCTTTCTCTTATCCCTGGGAATGTTAATTAGATTTTGTTTTGGTCTCCATCTTTCATATTAGAAGCTTTCCTCAAATGTTAGATAATTTGTGGTTTGTCTGCTCAGGTTTAAACGTACAGGACCAAAAAGCTGTATTGGAAGCTCTGTGGATCTGTTTGGGACCTAATATCTATGAGTTGTGAGCTTCACTGGAGGGTGGCATTCCCAGTATCAGTATCTTTTAAGTCTTTCCTCTTTCCCTGGGCATTGGTCAGGTTCCCCAGAGAAAGCTTTACTAATTAATCCCTGCTTATAGGGTAGAGGCCTGGGGGCCGAGTGAGGCTGGGGTCTACTACCCCGCCTTCAGCAATCCCTGGTGTTAGGTAGTCAGGAGACCCTCTGTCTGGAAGATAAATCTCCCTTTTTCTGTCAGTGGAGGGTAGATTAGCTGTTTTTCTTCAGGGAGTTAAGGAGGGAATCTAGTTGCTTCTCAGAGAGCCTTCACCAGGCTTCCTTATTTTCAGCCTCACTTTCTCTCCTCCAGGGCATCTCAGATCCTGAGCCTCGTCAGGAATTTTGTGGTGCAGTCAGGCTCTCCCTGCCTCCACTTCGTGAGCTGGCCTTCTGAGGTCTTCCAAGTACATTACCATTCATCCATCTGCTTTCCAGGCTCCAAATCTCTTATTATTATCTCTTTTCCCATCTCCTATACTTATGTGATTATGTCTGTAAAAACAAAATCAATTTGATGAAGTTTCGTTGGAGATTCAGGAAGGAGCAAAATTATATGCACATGTTCAGCTTGTCGTTCTTACCAGGCAGTCCTCTAACACTTAAGACTTTTAAAAGTGGAATGACATGATATTTGACTTTTAGGAAAGCTGGTATCTGTTCCCATTTGTCTAATTTTTTGCTCTTTTTATTCCTAATTGCAGGGTTTTTTTTTTTCACTTCCTCATCCAAGTCCTTAACACATACATCATACATTTTTGACATAATTTTCTCTCATAATTCTGATACCTATTTTTTTTTACTGTAAGCGTTTAATACTAGAAAGATAAAATAAAATTGTGATCCAAGATCATTGTGATTTGATCAATGAACAGGAAAAAACTAATGCAGCCTAACTAGTAAAGGAAGAAAATCAATCTGAAAGAATAATGAGACACCTTATTTTACTTTTGGAATTTACAGAGACGTTTTTAAGTGGAAAAAAACAATGTTGGTTTTGACTATGAGAATGTAAATTTTTATATATGTAGCTAAAGAGTTGGGTAAAAGAATGACTATAAGCTTTCTTGTAATAGGCAAATTTGAAAACCTAAATTTCCAGTAATAAGGAATTTATTAAACAAATTATGTAATTTTTATTATGCAGCCATTAAAACCGTTAAAGAAGACTTTTAATGGCATGGAAAGATATTTATAATGGATTCAAAGGTAAAATAGATTCCATGACAGTGTGTTATAAAAATTGATTGTATATATTCTACCTTAAAAGTACCTAGATCTACAGGAAAAATATTAACAGAGATTAGCTTTGAGTGGTAGAAATAGGTGATTTTTATCCTGTTTTTATGTACCTGTATTTTATAAGCTTACAATAAGAGGAGCCATTATGTAGAATGATCAGGGTAGAAAATGAATTATTTGCTGAGTTAGCTTGTTATATTTACCCTAGAAAATACTCAGATTAGGCTTCAAATATTAGAAGAGCTTTTATATGGAATTGAGATGAAATCCTCTGAATAATTTAAGGTTGTAGTTCTCAAACTTCACTGTGGGAGAAAGTGTCCTTGGCTCCATCAGAGATTCTGACTTTGTCAGCAGGTACCCTGTGTGACTCTAATGGTAGAGTGGAGTGGTGGTAGTCCATGGACCACATTTTGAGAACCAGGTAAAACTGAAAGAGATTTATAGTGGCCAAAGAGAAAGTGATTAATGAGGAAGGACTTCCTAACTGTCCAAAGATGGGACTTCGTGGTTTTAACCTCTACATTCAATAGGGATCTTTGCCCCAAGCTTCACAAATACTTAACTGCCTGCTAAACATCTCTGCAGATTCACATGTCAGATCAGGTCCCTCATCTTCCACCACCACCCCAACCACCCAAAAGCTTCTTCTTACTTCTTGTGTTCTTTGTTTCCAATTGATGGCATAGTCTACCATTTCTCACCCAGAAGTGAAATATGAGAGTTATCTTTGATTCATCTCGCCTTCTTCAACCAATCATTCATAAACCCTTTCTGGTCTGCCCCCTGAATTTTCATTAAATCACTTCTCTCATTCCCATCTCTACCACAACTAGGGCCTATTTCTAGCTTTTATCATCTCACCTTAACTATTATATAGGCTTTCTCAGTTGGCCTCCTCACCTCCACTTTTCTTCCTCTGAAATAAATACCTTTCACACTGCCACTAAAGTGAGCTATATAAAATGCAGACCTCACTGTGATATTCAGAAATTGAGAAGCCCTTCAGTGCCTTTCCCCATCTCCTCAGGATAAAATGCAAGTTCTTTAATGTGACTTGGAGAAGGTATCTAATGACTAGCCCATCTAACCCTTGCTTGCCTCTGTTACTTCATCTCTCCCACCTCCTGCACGTGCTCCAGTGGTACTGATGACTGGGCATCCCTCTCTGCAGTGTACAGACCATGCTGTTTCTCTTTGCTTTTGCCAGTGCTACCCTTACTGCCTGAAATTCTGTGCCTTTCCCCTGCAAGTCATAATAACTTGCCTAACTTGTATTCTTTGTTTCAAATTCACATTCTTCTCTGGTAGCCTTCCCTCTTCTTAGGTGGGGAGGGGTAGCTCTTCTCAGTGTGTCCATTTTTCTCTTCACAAACTTCATTACTTCGCTGAATTATGTTTATTTGTGTTCTTTTCCCCATTCCTTCACACATGTACCCCAATAATTTCCTTAAGTGCAAAAACCTGTGTCTTTCTCATTTTTGTAGTTTCAGTTCTAACATTGTTCCCAGCCCATAGGTCCCCAATAACTGTTTACCAAATGAGCAAATAAAATTCCTGCCCCAAATGTGTTCAAGCACAGGAACAATAAATACCATCAGATAAACAGGTATGACCTAAGAGCCCTTTTAACCTGGATATTGACTCATTAAAATAGTACCTCCTTTGTGCCTCAGGAGAAAATTGATTTCTCTTATATTCTCTTAACTCTGCTCTTTTATTCTTTCAAGAGGAAAATAAATCCTTAAAATATCAACTATTACAAGTTTAGTGATCGGAGGGGGCATAGAAATTTTCAGTTATAATACCTACTAATACATTTTCATTAATAAAAGACATAATTAATGTAAGAGAGAAAACTATGTTGTATGTTGTAAGATGTATGTGTGTTGTAGCCTTAAATAGCTAAGTTTTGCCCCAGTTTGAGAGCAATTATATTTTAGAACATGGCTTATTTAACACGTGATATTCTGAAAACGTTTCTGTTTCCTCAAGGCTAACATATCTCTTCACCTTGGGTAAGTTACTTAATCTCTTCGAGCACTTGCTCTTCTGTCTCTGAAATGGAGATGGTTCTTATTATTCAGTCTTGATTTCTTCGAGGAGCAGAATGAGACCTTGGGTGTGAAGGCAGGTGGGAAAACAGAGCACTACACGTGCGTGTAATGACAGTGTCCGAGGAAGTCTGTGTGTGTATTGTGATATTACATTAAAGTTGCTTTTGTTTTTCATCATTTGGGAGGAGTTGAAAAGTGGGAGGGTGGGGGGACATTTTTAGTCTCTTTTAAAAAAGAATATTAAATTTAATTATTAGTTTCTTTCACACCAGTGAAATACTTATCTAGCAGGAACGTCATCTTTCTGCTACTAAAAAGTTGCTTCGTATTTAACATGAGTACTCCCAAGGAGGTATCTGTGATAGTAATTTTTCTCCATGTTCAACACTGTAGGTATCTATGCCAGCAGCTCACGCAACATCATCTGCTCCCACCGTAACTTTAGTACAGCTGCCCAATGGGCAGACAGTTCAAGTCCATGGAGTTATTCAGGCGGCCCAGCCATCAGTTATTCAGTCTCCACAAGTCCAGACAGTTCAGGTATGTGTATAAAAAGTTGTGCATCTGCTTTAATAACTGTTGTTTATAGCCATATCTCTCTCCTTTCATTAGTTATGAAAATAGGAACATATCTAGTTCAGAGTTTTACTTTACAGTAAAGGAATGTGCAGCATCTGTGTAGTCACCTTATGTATAGGAACATACACACAGGAACAGACATAGAAAAAGTTTTTCTTAAGCTATAGAAGAAAAAGAATTGGTTAGGGAAAATCATTAAGTACATGGGATAAAGTGGAAATGTTTGGGAGAGACTAAGGCTGATGTACCTCAGTTAAAGAAAATTGAAATATGAAAACAATAACTTTGTAATTATCTTCTAAACATACAATTGGAAAAAATAAACCCTTGTCAAAAATTAATTAATAACCTTACCTAAGATATTATTTGAATTAGAGATCACGAAAAGCATTTGTAAAACTGTAGCTATGTTTGGGGTTCTAAGTCAGAGTATATGACTTTGAGATAGTGGTGTATTCATTCAGAAAGTACACTTTAAAAATCAGGGATTATACTACAACTGATATCTTATTCTTTGGAGAGATTGTTCCTTTGGGTTGGAACCAAAGGGAATAAAGGCACGTAGACCTCGGAAGGTGACTAGACTACTTGACTGTAGGAGCCTAGAGCAGTATACATCTTTGTAGTGAGCTTATTGAAAAAAAAAAAGACTGGAACATTCATTCAAGTAGGCCATAACCCCAGCCTCCCATTTCATATTTTTTGCTTCACAGTCTTCCTGTAAGGACTTAAAAAGACTTTTCTCCGGAACTCAGGTGAGTCCTAGGTCCTAGATTTGGAGAGAACTATTTTTAGAAAGGAAGGTGAGAAATTATTCTGTATGTCTTTGACCTTCTCTGTAAACACAAAATTCAAGATACGAATAAAAATCTTAGAGATCTTCTACGTCTAGGCCACACTTGTTACCTCCCTAGCCCTTAGACTATTGCCACATTTCCCTGTATTGTCTTTCTCCCTTCCTCCAAATGGTGGTAGTCCAGCATTACTGGAACACTTTCAAAGGAAGCTCTATCTCCTGAGGTAACCAATCTATAATTAGGTGTAATTGCTAAAATATTCTTCCCTGTGGTGGACCAGAATAGACCTTTCTAAAACTTAGATAGTGGTCCCAGTTCTGTCCTCTGAAACTGGTTAAGCAAGTTTAACTCCCTTTCTTCCTCTTCCCCATCTCCTGCACCCTTCCCATTAAAAAAAAAATGTTCAAACTAAACAAACACCTCTTTTTGTCAGCCACTTATTATGTGGTGTGGCTTTGATTCCTCTTCACCATCCTTGTTGTCTTCTTGTGGGTGAGAGCTGTTGTGTTTCCTTGAGTGTGGTAGCCAGACTGATCGATGTTTGTACTGGGAAGAAGTACCTTATTTGTCCCGGAAGCATTCTGTTAACGTCATCAAAGGATATACGTATTAGATTTTGTCAGCCACATTACACTCTTGAGTCATTGAACCTCTTACCCACCTCTGCTTCATTCTGTCCTTGTGCTTTTAGTTTGCTTGGACAGTTATGTGTGGGGGGAGAATGTTTTCATGTGAAATCATCAAGTTGTATGAATTTACATACTGAAAGATACTGGGAATGGAATTTGTTGCCAAGTAGGAGACAGTGTTGTCCAGGTAAAGACCAAAAGAATTTGATATTTCTATGGAATCACACTGAGCAAAAGTCTCCTATCAAGGGGCTGGTCCGGTGGCACAGCAGTTAAGTGCACACGTTCTGCTTTGGTGGCCCGGGGTTTGCCAGTTTGGATCCCGGGTGCGGACGTGGCACTGCTTGGCAAAGCCATGGTGTTGTAGGCGTCCCACATATAAAGTAGAGGAAGATGGGCACGGATGTTAGCTCAGGGCCAGTCTTCCTCAGCAAAAAGAGGAGGATTGGCAGTAGTTAGCTCAGGGCTAATCTTCCTCGAAAAAAGAAAAGTCTCCTATCATTTGCCTCAGTTTTTGTTTCGTTGAATGCTACCCTGCTATTCTCCACACTTGCTGTTATGACTTCCCCCACTCACGTCTTCCTCTTGATAAGAGCAGGGAGAACCTGACCTGCCAGGAGCCCTGGATTCCTAGACCTCACCTTAACCTTCACTTCTTTTTCACTTATATTAGGTGGCCTTTCTATAAAGAACACAACAAAAGTTACCAAAGTTATAGCCACAAAATTTGTTAAGATTACAATTTTTGGTTGTAATATGTGATATTTAATTATTGATTGTATTCTTTTTTTTTTAAAGATTGGCACCTGAGCTAACAATTGTTGCCAGTCTTCTTTTTTTTTCCTTTCCTCTTTTTCTCCCCAAAGCCCCCAGTACATAGTTGTATATTCTAGTTGTTAGTACCTCTGGCTGTGCCATGTGGGACGCCACCTCAGCATGGCCTGATGAGCGGTGCCATGTCCGCGCCCAGGATCTGAACCAGCGAAACCCTGGGCCTCCGACGCAGAGCCCACGACCTTAACCACTCAGCCCTGGGGCCGGCCCCTGATTGTATTCTTAATTTTAATCTTTACTTTGTGGCAGTAATAATTATAATTTGGACCTGGGGGTTATATAGCCATTAACTTTGTAGAAATAGGTATTTGTCTTTTCAAGAACACATTTTTTTTGTTGCGGTGAGCTATGCTTATAATTGACAGCCTGAATTCTAAAAATAGAGACACAAATACAGTATTTTTTTTCTTTAAAAGGCCTAAACCATGGAGAATGTATTAGACTTTAATGGTCATTTCACCTGGTTAACAGTAGTTAGTATTAATAACTGGTAAGTAGTTTACAGCAAAAGAAGTAATCAAAGAAGGAGAGAAATGGTCCCTCAAACTTCTAGATGAGAGAATATTAGTATTCCAGAATAGCGTTTCCAAAATAGACAAAGTACATTTCTCTTCGTGTGAGAGTAAGATATTAGGACTTCTGTTTATATTTTTTAATCTAAGACTATTAGAAACTAAGTTGTACTAATATTTTGTATATGGCTTGACGTTGGTGCCCTAACTTTATTCTTAGGTATATAAGTCAAATCTCACATATTATGTAAGAATCTCCACAAAAGCAGTGGGAGTTACACAAATGTATAGACATTAACAATGCCATCTTCACTTGTCGTTTGCTAGTTTTGGACACTTTTTTAACATAGTACAGTTTAAGTGTGTCAGACGATTTATGGATTATGTTACCTTACATTATTGCATTCATTCCTTCGGTGAATTTTTATTGATCGCATGCTATGTGCCAGTCACTGTTCTAGGTGTTATGAAAGACAGCAGCAAATAAATCATACTTGCCTATTCTCATGAAGATCACATTTGAGTGAAGAGACAATGAAAAAATAAAATATGTCAGGTGAGGATAAGTGCTGGGAAGATGACTAAAACTGGGGAAAGAGATAGAGAATGATGTGGGGGGATGGTGCTCTGTTTTTTGTAGGGTGGTTAGGAACCAGAAGGCAAGGAAGGAGGTGAGCCATACAGATGATAAAAGCAGATGCAAATCTCAAAAGTGAGAGATGCTTCCCTCTCAGGAGTAGCAAGAAGATGGGGCTTGCATAGAATGAGCAAGGGGAGAGGGGCTGAGGTGAAATCTTTGATAGAATTCTCACAGTACTTTGTGATGTGATGGGAACAACAATAAAAATCGTTTGTGCAACACAATTCAGTGGTTATCTTACAGCAGCTTATTTCAGAGTTGTTTCACAGAAGGATGCGCTGCTTGTTTGTTTTCACATAAGACAGGTACTCCAAAGTTTCTAATCTTTTCAGTGATGGCAAGCAAAAACTTGTAAGGGATGTATTACTAACAGATATTTTTTTAAAAATAACTCCATTTTGACATCCTTTCTGGGAGAAAATGTCATTTTAACAATGCATGAGAGGGTAACTGCATTTTGAAAGAAGCCTGTGCTGTGGAGATAGCATTTTGAAAACAAGTTTGGAAATGTTTCCATACTTTTTGTTTGACTGCAGACAGTGCAAATTTGTCACCTAAAAACGCAAATCTATATACTTTTAAAACCCTGGAAATAGAATTTTCTAATATTAAGAAGGCTTCCAGAGTTTCAGTAGGTGTTGAACTTACTTGTTAAAAATGTAACGCTTTGTATTAGCATAGTAACTGAGAGCCAGGGAGATGAAGATATACTAGATAAATCTCATCAAAAATTTTATAATTGGGAGATAAAAATTAAAAGTGATTGTTTTGTTTAGTAAGCCACCCAAAAATGTACTTACATTTACAGTGTACTTACATATCATGAGTTCTCTTTTTCAACAATAGCAGATGTTAAATGACATTCCAAAAAGCCCAAGCTTGGAATCAGATTTTTGAATGTGTCATAAAATATTAAATAATTTCTTAATGAAGCTTATTAAATCACATCATTCTCATTATTATGAAAAATTAAATGATTTTAAGAAGTTTATAGGGGGCCAGCCTCCTGGCTGAGTGGTTAAGTTTGTGTGCTCCGCTTCAGCGGCCCAGGGTTTCACTGGTTTGGATCCTGGGCACGGACATGGCACCGCTCATCAGGCCATGCTGAGGTGGCATCCCACATAGCACAACCAGAGGCACCTACAACTAGAATATACAACTACGAACTGGGGGGCTTTGGGGAGAAGAAGAAAACAGATAAAGAAGACTGGCAACACATGTTAGCTCAGGTGCTGATCTTTAAAAAAAAAGAAGTTTACAAATATATTTTAATATTTATACTTATCCTCTTTATTACTTTGTTTCACAGTAACACTTAAAGTTTACAAACAGGAAGTATGTATGTTTATGTAAAATTTTCTTATTTATAAGGGAGATCTGCAGATCAAAAGAGTTTGAAGATGATTGCTCTAGACTTTTGTTAAGCTTCTTGATCCAGTGATTAAAAAACTGTACCTAAACCATGAGTCTGAACTCTACACAGGGCAAGTACTTAAGTTTCCAGGGAACTGTGTATAGTTTGAAAAAACAGCTAATATTTCTATTGCTTTGATTTGGTTCTAGTCACTGTGTATATTATTTTGAAACTTCAAATAACACCAAAATAGAAGGGTTTTTTTTCCCCTTATAAACAGAAGGTATGGGTTTTTAACAAACTAAAGGGAAGCTGAGAAATACAGATCTAAAACCTTATATCTGCAAATGGTGCTTTGACTTTTTGAAAATTTTTTGTCTTATAATTGGCCACAGTGGAAGAGCTGTTTAAGGAGTTCAGGAAGGGGTTAAGAAGAGAGATGACAGGAGGTGAGGACCAAAGGAAGAGACTCCGTCATTAGAATGTGATGGTGTTCTGTGCTGCTTACGTGCAAGATAGAATTTTTCATGTTGTTATTTTTATTAACTTGTTGAATATGTATTAGAGTATAATAATCGTTATTTATAAAAAGGATTTTTGACATGATTTTTATTAGTCTCAGAAATATGAGCCCACTGTGGTTTTGGTTTTTGTTTTTTGGTAGTCCGTAGGAATTAGCTTCATAATTCTGAGTTCTCAGTGGATATATTCCCAAAGAGGAAATGTTACATTCGTTGTGTGGTTTTTGAATAGTTCTTAATTCCCTTTACATTTAAAAAGTTGGAATCACTACGTAGGGATAAGTTAATTCCTTCTGTCTGAATTGAGAGTATCTTTTAGATCAGAGGAAGGGGGACTTTTTTTCCTTTAGGAGCAGTAGCTCTACTGAGTTTGAAAAAAAAAAATGTATCAAAGGCCATATTATAAAAAGGCAACATAATTTATTTCACTTTGAAACTTCCTATAGGTGGTTTGTGTAGCATGTTTTAAAGCTGTTGTTTCAATGACTTTCAACTTGGGAGAGTGCACCTAAGTCACTTTATGTCCTTAAAAGGTTTTAAGGTTGAAGGTCAAGCAAAGAAGGCAGAAAGAACAATAGAGGAACTAGGGTTCTGAGAAGTATTAATGAAGGTTAGTAAACACTTGTCCCAGTACCATCCACTTGGAGTTTGTTCTTCTTGTTATTCCTTGAAATCCTGACCCCTCTGCCAAGGCCTTTTCTCAGTTCTGCTCTGCTCCACATCTAGTAGGAAGTCTGTGCAGAGACTGTGCTGAGTGGGCTAGTTACAGCAGCTGCGGATCAGTGGGAAACGGTTCTCTGTTCTCTGCTGGCGGTAACTACAGCGTTGTGAATCTGCAAAGAATCACAGACTAAATTCAGCCTTGCCCGTCTCTGTATCTGTCATTTCTGGATTCCTTAAATGTGCCTGTTAATTTTTAGGTCTTTAAGACTATACTTCTTAAGCTTTAAAGTATTTGGATAGGGCACATTACTTATCGCAGATACATTTTATGAAGCGTTACTCGATTTACCTAATTTCGTTGTAAAGTGTGAGTCTCTCAAAGCCCTGTCAGCGCGTCCCTGCTCTGCAGGACGCTTAGGCTCAGGCACCTC
Organism: Equus caballus; assembly: GCF_041296265.1. Lineage (NCBI taxonomy): Eukaryota > Metazoa > Chordata > Mammalia > Perissodactyla > Equidae > Equus > Equus caballus. Next base: position 82,357,752 of record NC_091701.1, read on the forward strand.
CACAGGTGCCTCTGAAGATGTGTTTTCTTACTGCCCCTGCCATGACTTTGAGGTGCAGCTGACCCACACAGACCCACTTGCTTTGGTTAAGTCCACCTCCCCTCTGATGGCATCATGTGCACCCAGCTCAGGAAGAGCCAGAGGCTCCCGCCCATCAAACTAGAGAGACTGGGCAGTGTAAATTTGATGACAAGCTTGCCTTGGTGAGGAAACTTCTAGTCTAAAAGTGGTCTAAAAATGCCTCTGGGTTGCTGCTTCTGACAAAACTGGTTTGAGATTGGAACCAACAGGATTTTGATGCTGGTAAGGATGTCTAAAACTGAGATGCCAAGTATTGACAGTGGCCACTACTTCCTAGCTTTGTGACTTGGGTGAGTTACTTAACCTCTTTGTGCCTTAATTCTTGCATCTATAAAATGGATATAATAATCGTACTTATCTAGGACCTTTGTTACCCTATTAGTATACAATAATGTCATTTATGTATGCACTTTAGCATGGCACCTGGCACTTAGTAAGTCCTCAGTAAACACTAGTTGCTGCTATCATCATCCCATGTAAAATCTTCACTCAACTTAACATCATTGCTTTTCTGTCCGCGGATACTTTCCAGAAATGCACAGTTCTTTACATTGATTTTTTGCTTAATAAAAAATATAGAATGCCAACTCTGAAACAAGTCCATATGTAACGGAGGGCTTCTTTCTGACTTGCTAGAAACAGTCATCTCGAACATGGTGGGGGTCACTGATCTTATTTGTACTATTGTAAATATATTCACAAGTAATTTACACAGCACTTACAGTAAAATATTTATATAGTCACTGTATAGACTTACATGACCAAATATTTAGTCATTTATTCTTTCCTTCGTGTCAGAAACTTTATTTTACTTGGTAGTTTTGTTCTCACAACTGTAAGAAAACAACTGACAAGTAATATTGATGCATTCAGGATTGATTCCATTGAAATCCTGAAAGAAATAAGCTGAATTTGGATATGACAAAAAATTTTTAGGTCCTCTGACTTCTGTAGGATAAGTAAAGGGGAGAGCAAAGTGATAGTGTGGTCATCCCCCATAAAAACTAATTTTTTTTTCTACTGAAGCATGTATATGGTCTATATATGTTCTTTTGTATTTGACATTTTCTTAAAATTTATAAAAATTTTATGGGAACTAAATTTGATTATCAAGATAAAGTTCTTCTTTATTTTCAGATTTCAACTATTGCAGAAAGTGAAGATTCACAGGAGTCAGTGGATAGTGTAACTGATTCCCAAAAACGAAGAGAAATTCTTTCAAGGAGGCCTTCCTACAGGTATGGAATGTAATAGTTCAAAGAATTAAGCATTAAAGATATACAGGAAGCCTTGGGTAGTTGCAGATGAAGAGAGGTCAGAAGACCAGTGAGCTGCAATAGCATATAGCTTACTTCTCTTCATCTTAAGTTACTTCTCTCAAGTTAAGTTGAAGCTTATCATACAGAATAAGAGCACTTCTTACTCAGAATAGTCCTGGATAAATACTGATTCTTTTTTTCCTGCTTTTTGTATACTATGTTGGCTGCTACTTTTCTGTTAAAAAGTTTGGAATGCATTTGATAAAATTATAGCATTTTCTAGTTATGCGTCAATTCTGAGATTATACTGTTTACTTAGCAACACATTTACAGACTGTTTCTTAAGCCGTGGTACTTAGCAAGTAACTGTTAATTTAATAGTTGCTTCAGGGTGATGCTTTGCTTATATCCCCTAACTTCGGGGACACTTACTGTCCATTTTATGTTCAGCTATAGAAATTGACTAGTCCATGCCTTGCCTGCAAGGTGGATCAAAACTGGTTTTTTTTAATGTGTAGAAATTGGCTCCATATTGAATATCTCCAGGAAGAGCAGTTCCACAAATCTTCATAAGCTTACTTCAGAGTTTAATAAACTTTAGACGTATAATATTCTTCCTTATAATTAACCTAAATTATTTCTATTTATGTATCTTTCTGCTTTTCAAAGGGATGGTTAATTTTTTGTTTCCACTCACTTAGCTACTAACTACCCCTTTTCTTTATCCTCACAGTTAAATTAAGGATCCAGTTAAATTAAATTGATGTTGAGGTCTTAAGAAATGTTATGTTACCAAGTATGTGTTTTATGTATTTATACTCATAATTCCTTTTTTAAAAATAGTTAGTTTTAGAGTTTAACTTTGAAATGTATCTCATGTTAGTATATAACCCATTTAGTCCTGAAGCAAATCCTACCAGGCATTAAGAAACAAGCCACATGGCTTTCTCTCTATGTAAATTCCAGGCAATTCTGTAAACTTTATGCAATAGGAGGTTTATGTTGAAAAAGATCTTTCGTTCGCCTTAATTGGTTATAGCCTGTATCCCAGCAAAGATCATTTAAGTAGGAACACCTTGAGACCACACATATGTAGAAAAAAGGCTACTTTCATGAAAGGTAATGTATCTTCCCATACAGTCAAACCTCCACAGTGAGCTGTGCCCCTTTTGTTTTTAAGTTTATGAATTCTTGAAAGCTAGCCTCTATGTCTACATTATAACAAGATCTTTAACAAAGTCCTTATGATACGGTTGTGAGGTTGGAGAAATGGGGATTGATTGATAATGTGAGATGGGTTTTTGATGGAACAACCCAGCTTTATAGTGATTTATACCCAGAGGGAGTCCTTGAAGGGCTCTCACTTAGTCTCATCTGGCTTGGTATTTTTACTAGAAATTTGCTGAAAAACATAGAAGCCTTGCTTGTCAAATTGCAAATGACAGAACCTTACAAGATAAGGACCCTGATGGGTGGGAAGATAGTACTCTGAAAGATCCTAGCTGCCAAGGGAAATAGACTGGAACAGGAGGAGGAAGTGCTGGTGATAAGTGTAAAACTTCTGAGCTTGAGTTTAAAATAAAACCACTTATTGAAGTACAGGCTTCTGGATTAAGAATTCATCTGAAAAAGATAATTATGTTCTTTAATTATCATTAGTGAGATATGATTGCTAAAAAGCCAATACACTGTAAGGCTACATTGGTAAAAACCATGTGTCTAGATTAGGGGAGAGAATCAGCTTCACTTCTCAGACCACATTGGGAATATACCTTAAAAGAAAGTGAACTGTCTCCAAGAGGAGAATGCCCCAGATGGCCCAGAGCAACAATTTGAGAAACTGGAAAGAGAAGACTAAGAAGGATCACTGGCTTCATGCAAAAGAGAAGTAGATTTATTTGTAGGTCTAGAGCAATAGCTTTTAAACTTTTTTTTTTTACACAGTCCATAATACGAAGTATATCTTACAGTTCTCTGTTATGCAATCACACGTACACTCATATATGGTGATCTGAAGCAAAAGTTACACCAAGCAATATTTACCCTTATGTGTGATCTTCAGCTATTTTTTGGGTTTTTTTTTTTATGTTAGTTGCAACATACTTAATTGTTTTCGTGGCCCACATATGGATTTTGACCTCAGTTTGAAAAACATTGCTGTAGAGACCAATACTACTCACAATGTGGTCCACAGACAAGTTGGGTAAATCAGCGTCTCATTACAAATGCAAATTTCCGGGAGCCTATCTTAGACCTAATGATGGAATCTCTGGGAAGGGGACCTGGGAATCTGTGTTTTAACATGCTCTCCAAGTGCTTCTTTTGTATGCTGAAGTTTGAGAAACAGTACTCCAGATCAGTGACTCCAGAATGATCTGCTGACCACTGTCAGTCCACAAGCTGTTTGAAATAGTTGTTTCTCATTTGCAAAGCCATAAAGGAGAGAAAATCATCCTTACAGTCAGAATAGCAGTTTACTAAATGACAACAGGCAGATAAAAAAAAAATGAGTAAGCTTGGAAATGAGAGAGACAAGGGAATTAAAAAAAAGAAACAGTAAGTGGGATAAACTAGATACAAGTAGCTGATGAGGGAATCAATAAACTGGAAGGGAACCAAGAAAGTAACTGGGAATGGAGAGCAAAAAATGGTAGAAATGTTTGAGGTGAAAGTCATGGAGAATAGAGGGAAGTGCTCCATGGATGCGTTTCTAGAATTTCCAGAGGGTAGATTGGGAGAAAGGAGTATTGAAAGATAATGTAGAATATTTTCTGCAATGCCAGTGAAGGTAATTATAAGGTCATATATAAAGGTAAATAGAAAAGTCAGTGTTACTATAATTTTGCTTTCTAACTCTTTTTTTTCCTATGTGATTTGAAAGATAAATGCATAAAACAGTCATTGTAAATCTGTTAATGAGCACATGATGTATGAACATGTAATTTGACAATAACAACATAAATTATGGGCAGAGTTTTGGGAGACTGTTGAAGCTAAGTTAATATTAATTCAGACTGGTTTGTTAGAAATTTAAGATGTCAAAAATTACTTGGGTTAGGATTTTTTTCCCCTCTTCTGTGATTCTTACACATTTGAAATATGTTAAGGTTCATTTGTTTTTGTTCGTGGTCCATTTTAGAATTTTCCCCCTCATCCTTGTTGATATTATTTCCTTTTTTTAAATATATGAGACATTAACGTAATCAAGACATTAACATAATCAAAAATATATGAGACATGTGGTTCCAAAAGTCAGAATTGTACAAATATATACACACACACACACACACACACTCTTAGAAGTGCTCCCCTTCGCTCCCTCAAGTCCTTTCTTTCTTCTTTCCCACCCATCCCCAGTAGCTATCTAATCTCGTTAAACTCTGTTTGGTTTATCCTTTCTGATTTTTTTCTTGAACAGATGAGCAGGTACATGTATATCATTTCATTTTCTTTCCTATACAAAAAGTGCCATGCTATATCCATTATTGGATGAACCATGGCTCATTCTCCGGAGTGTGGGCATGGAGATTGCTTCCAGTGTTTTGCTGTTCCACACAGTGCTACCGTGAATAACTTCATGCATCTGTATTTTCATCCTGTTGGAAGTCTGTCTTCAGGGTAAATTCCGAAAAGTAAGACTGCTGTGTAGATAGATAGAGTTTTGTTAGATGTCACCAGTTTCCTTCTGAGGATGGTGCCAGCAGCAGTGTGCGAGAGTGTCTGTTTTCTCACAACTTTGTTAACAGAATATATTGTTATGCTTTTTTTAGTTTTACCAATCTGAGAGTTGAGAAGTTTTAAAAGTCAGGTTTTTGGGGGTTTTTTCCCCCTCAATTTTTAAGAGTTCTTGCTATATTGGGGATGTTGGCTCTTTATCTGTAATAACATGTAGACATTTTCTCCTAGTTTTGTTGATCGTCTTTTGACTTTATTTTTGGTGCTCTTTGCCATGCAACAAGATGTCTTTTCTGTAGGAAATTTTATTAATCTCTACTTGCCCCTAGATTTTAAATCATAGTCTTTCTTTACATTCAGGCCAAGGAGAAATTCATCTGTTCATGAAAAATTCATTTTTTCTAGTCCTTGAATGGTTTCATTTTGACATGTAGAACTCTGATCCATTTTTAGTTTCTTCTGTAAATTCTTACGTTTTAAACTTTAAAAGCACTTGTAGCTTTCTGCCAGTTTTCTGATCTTTTCCTATTTATTTGTATTTAGCCAGTTAATGTTATTTTTATTTTAATTAATATAGTTCTCTATTTTACTAGGAAAATTTTGAATGACTTATCTTCTGATGCACCAGGAGTGCCAAGGATTGAAGAAGAGAAGTCTGAAGAGGAGACTTCAGCACCTGCCATCACCACTGTAACGGTGCCAACTCCAATTTACCAAACGAGCAGTGGACAGTATAGTGAGTAATAGATGTTTCTGGTTTAGAAAGTGAGATGAAAAACTAATGGCTGCATTCTCCTTAAAGGAATCATATAAGTGCCAGCTCTTTTCTCACTGTCATCTGCCTTTCTTGTATTTCCTTTACTGTTCAATATGTAAAGTTCTGTAACAGAAATGCTTTTTTTTCTTCGGGGTTTTAGTTAGGATTGCTCAAGTATGTAAGCCCTTTAGATGGCCCTTGGTTTTGTGCAGATGGATGGAGAGTCTAATAACTTTTTTGAACCACTACTTGAAACACTAGATTTCAATTCTCTTATGATATATGATGTTAATAGAGAACATGAGTTTTCTCAGATAAAGAAAATAATCATTCTTTGATTATGTTTAAGGCCAAAAATGGTCTCCTTATTCATTTATTTTAATAATTCATCTTCCTTTCTAAAAGCATTTTAAAGTCAAATTTAATGTTTTGTGATGGGAGTGCAGAGGCTTGGTTGCAGTCTATAGCACATTCGGTTATTCCTTTTAATGTAAAAGGTAGTGTAGTGAATTATCATGTAAACATAAAGACTGCTGAAATTAAGAGGACACACTGCTTTTTGGTTCACAGAAAGAAAAGATTTCTTTTGCAAAATTATCAAAGTTTTCATTTCTGTGCTGTCTCTTTCTAATACTTAGGTCTCTTTTCTTCTCTTTTACTTAAATCTGTTACAAAGTACTTTTGAGTTCTGGTTTGGTTTGATCAAAAGCATGTGTGTGAATGGTACTTTTTTCTCTTTTCCCAATACCTTTTGTTTCCAGCCTCCCTCACACATTGATCTCTTCATTTTAATTTGTTCATTAAGTCTCGCCCATTATATAGAAATGTGCACATTGAAACTCCTTTGCTGCGTTAGTTTTCTAATGTCCTGGGGTAGTCTGTGTCAGAAATGTGTATAAAAGTTTGACTCTCAAGTTCATAGTTTTCCACTTACAGCTCAGACTTGGTTTGCATAATGCTAATTTGCATTCCAACTGTATTAAAACAAATGCCTGAGTAGCAGACTTTTTTAGCTCTCCCAAAGCTGAAACTTTTGATAGTCAAAAATGCCTTCATTTTATGTACTGAGCTTCTTCTCTACTCTTTAAGCTTCCTAGAGTTCAATCATCTTTTTCCTTGTGAAGTTCTTCGTTTCAGAGATATGCAAGTACTGTCTATGTATGTATAGGTCTGTGTTTTTTAGCCTGATTTCCACATAATTTGAGTTATTCACGTCGTGTGTTGTAAGACATTGATACATGACCTTTATTTTTCCCCTGCTTCAGTACACCTGAGTAACACAGCCTACTCCTGTTAGTAACATCGATTCACCCACTGCAGTGAGTCTCACTTGAAGGAAAGAGTATGCTCTTTAGGAAAGAGGCATATCAGAATCTCAAATAGGGAAACGCAGTTTAGAAAAGTAGATGTGTAATCTGGCACACTGCTCTCCTCCAGCAACTGAAAATTCCTAGTTTTAAAAGGTTAATACTGGGCCAGCCCTGGTGGCCTAGAGGTTAAGCTGAGTGTGCTCTGCTTCGGCGGCCCAGGTTTGTTTCCCGGGTGTGGACCTACACCACTCTGGTAGCAACCATGCTGTGCTGGCAGCCCACATACTAAAAATAGAGGAAGATTGGCATGGATGTTAGCTCAGGGCGAATCTTTTCCTCAATAAAAATAAATAAATAAAGTAAAAGGTTAATCCTTTGAGATTTTTCAAGCTTTCTTCATTATCTTTATCCCTTATTTTCTTTATATACACATGTGGCTCTGATGGAACTGATTTGGCATTATGTTCCTGATTGTCATTAAGAATCAATATGAGTACTTACATATACAGCAACATTTATATATTTAATTTATAAAACAAATATATGGTTGTGAAAATTCAAATGGTAGAGGTATATAGTGTCAATAAAAAGTAAAAATCCTTTTCATCCCTCCCCAGTAGTAAGAGTTTGGTATACATCTTTCCACTCTTTTTTTATTTTATTTATGCATACACGTTATATATTTTTATACAAGTGAGATCCATATTATTTATATACCATAGACAAATATATACATATATAGTTACGTATATTGTTTCTTTGACAGCTACATTATGTTTCACTGTATAAATATAATATTTATTTTAAAATTTCCCACACACACACACTGATGAATATTTTGGACATTTCTTCTGTTTCAAAAGATGCTACGTGAACATTCTCATATATGTAGTAGTGTCTTGTAGGAGAGCATCCAAATCCAAGCATATCTTTCCCAATTACCCTTCCTAGTGGCTGCCCCAGTTTGTATTCCTTCCATAAACTGGTTATTTTTTTATTACTGCTATTGCTAGTTTTACCCATTACTTGGTTCACTGTCCCTGATAATAAAAGTCTTGTTTGAGAGAGTCTGTTCTTAGGCAGAAAAACGTGTCTTACATTTTCACCTTGAATTTTTGTTTCACTAAATAAAAGATGATGTTTTCCTCTTTATTTTGGCTACTCAGAATCTCAGCTAAGTTTATGTTTAAATGTATTCTTTCCTTCTAGATTTTCTGGTAGAATCATTATATTCACCTAGAGACAAAACAGTTACTTGACTTCTATCTTTTCCTTAATGATTGAGTTTTATTGAAAGCCATCTCAAATCCTTTCAGAATAATCAATTGTATAAATAAATATGATAGAGAAAAACCATCAGAATTCAGTTTTCAGAGTACTCTCATATACATGATCTTATTTGATTTTTACAACAATTGTACTTAGTGGCTAGAACCACGTATTTTTATTTTTACAGAAGTAGTAACACATTCCAATAACAGTTTAGTGATGGGACTTGGACTAGAACCCAGATCTCCTGAAGTCTAGTTGCTGTGTGTGTGAAATACAGCAGAAGTTGCTTATTAACTCTACATGAGAAATTGTGGTTTGAGTCTGTTAACCTTCTGATTCTTTCAAGTTATCCTGCAATATTAATCACAGAATAGTTCTTATATATTCCTTTGTTTGTCCTTGTCTAAGATAAGTAAAATTTATGGGATTGGCTAAAGTGGATGGATTGTGTATGCCAGTATCTTAATTTCCACAGATACTATTTGCTAAATCATAGCCATTAACTGTTACTGTTTCTTCATTGAACAGTAGATAATCAGTTTTCCATATACAGATGACTCAGGATATTAGTTACCCAGAGCTGGCTGACAGTTGATCCCAAACTAGTTCCCTTCTAACACAAAAAGTAAAATGCTTAAGTCAGACTTGTTGACTTATTCAGTTAAAATCCATTCTGTAGTTTTATATGTAATATTGTGATTTTTAATCCTTCTTTTTCTGGAAAACTTGAACTCTGACAGGGCAAGTGTCTAGAGAAGGATCCAACCACACATCTCAGTGCTGGTATCTAAAGGATTGCTTCTTCTAAATAAAATAGTTATTTCTTTTTATTAACACTATGCTGCAGCATAAAGGTGAATTCAGTTTTTTTATAAAGTGAAATATCTATTAGTGTGAGCCAGAGTTGATTACTTTGTAACAGATAAACGACAAGTGTGGTTTATTAGTGAATAATGAACAAAAGATCCTATTTGAGAATGCTTGAATATGTAATTTAGAAATAGCAGTAAAATATTTTTTTCTAATTGATGATCTTGAGCTCTAATTTTAAACTCTGAGAGACTGTAATAATTGTTTCATAGGACATTTCAGTTCTTTCATTGAGTGGACTTTTGTTATAGTTTATGCGTTGCTGCTGAGTTACCAGACAGAATGCACTACTGAACTGCTTTATTAATTATGCATTAAAACAACCATTTATTGGGTGCCTGTTACATGCCCATTTCTCTGCTAAGTACATGAAAGTAGAGAAGAAAAATCACATTTCCTACCCTCAAGAAATTTATATACTAATGGGGCAGCAAATATTAAACAATTAAAATATGTAGTTAATGTTAGAATGAAGGAAGTATGGATCACAAAATGGTACCTCCTTGAACCCAAATAACTTCAAAAGGAATTTAACATTTTCTCATTTATCTAGTTTTTAAAATTGTTAGACATTATTATAAATTATCATGTGATTCATAGAATGCATTTGTATTATAGAAATTGCATGTGGGTTTCCTGAGCAGAAAGTCACTTGAGTATACCAAAGCCTTCTTGGCAGTGTTATTTGCGATAATAATTTCTCCTAGATTGTGTCTTGCAAATTATTCTACTTTGAATTTAGTGTGTTATAAAAGTCTTGTATTTATTAAACTTGTAACAGTAAAATCCATTGGGTTTTAGTTGCCATTACACAGGGAGGAGCAATACAACTGGCTAACAATGGTACGGATGGGGTGCAGGGCCTGCAAACGTTAACCATGACCAATGCAGCTGCCACACAGCCGGCCACTACCATTCTACAGTACGCACAGACCACTGATGGACAGCAGATCTTAGTGCCCAGCAACCAAGTTGTTGTTCAAGGTAAGAGAACTGAGAATCCACAGGTGTGGTCAGTTCTTTGAAAGCTTAAAGTTTTATAAACTCAGAAAAAGTAAGTATGATACTGCAAAGCATTGTTAAAATGTAGTTTATTTTTCTTTTATCATAGGTAGTATTTTCCATGAACTCTTCCATTATTTCAATTGGACCAAAATGTCATGGCATAAAAACAACTGTTTTTAGTTTTAAAAATATAACATCTGTTTTTAACACCTTTAGCACTTGGGGATAGGAGAAACAGTAGGTTGGAGGGAAATACAATGAAATCTGGAGGTTGTGAAAGCTAGATTCTAGATGTAAATGCATAGATTCGCTATGTGACCTTGAGTAAGACTCAGCTTCTCTAGACCTCATTTTTTTTCATCTGTCAAATGAGAGTTGTACTAAATCACTAATAAGAATCTTTGGAGGTTCAAAATTCTGTTTCTCTGCTTTTTATTCAAAAGAAATTTGCATGCTCATTTCTAAGATCATCATTTTTTATTTCAAATAAAAGAATTCTATTCTGAAAAATCTTCTATCAGTATGCAAGTTTATTAGTCTTTGGAGGAAAAGTAGTAGTTAAATCCTTAAGGAATTATAGAAATAGCTTTTTTCTGTTTTATTTTTTTAATTTAATTTTTTTGTTTTCTTCCTATTTGTTTCAGAAATCTTTATGGATGGGAGTTGACCATTTTTCTTTGAATCTATTTGAGCATTTTAAGAATATGATTTATGTCAGATTGAAAATTTACATATTGAGGAAGTAGTCTGTTTCAAAAAATATTTTCATTGATAATACTATGTTTGCCTCTGCTAGATGATGACAGTTGTGCCCCTTCCCCGTAGGTGATAATTTTTGAATAATCCTAAAACACCAGCTAGAGAGAGTCATAATTTATTTAAAGGGCCTAATGTATTTACAGAATATATTCCGTTACTAAACAAATAATATTTGAAGAAGATAGTATTTTGCTTATTAATGGGAGTAAAACACCTTTTCACTTTACACGCAGGTGCTCACAAATTGTAAAGCAGGATGTCAGTGCATTTGAATTCTGAACGTCAGTTTGAAGATGGTAACATGTTTAGTATATAAATCTTTTCCACTCAAACTACACATTTTAACTGATATTAATAACAAATGTGGATAATTTTATAAAGACCTTCAAATTCTTTCAGATAATGTTAGGTTCTTTATTCTTAGGAGGGCATATTATTAAGCTGTTTTTAAAAGCAGTTTGACAAATAGTGATTGTTTCTTTTCACAAATGATGGATCATTTAGTTAGAAAAACAAACCTTCAGTTTATTTAGCCATTATCATTTACATTAAAATAATGTTTACAAATAATAAAATTGGCATCAAGTAGTACAGTTTTTCATACTTTCAGTTTTGTTTCAATTAGAAGTTTATAATAGTTGACCATAATGCTTTATTTTCTCTTCCATTTTGCTATTTTGTGAAAAATCATGGTCGTTTTTATGTCGTGGCAAGAGTCTACTTGAAATTTTTTAATATGAACTTACCAATATCAAAGGAAGACATTGAGGACTCTATCTAGGAAGATCATCCAAGCTGTGCCCTATTACCTTTTAGGCTTAAGGTTGGTAAGCATGTTAACAACAGCATAGAACTACATTCGAATGAACGCTAAATATAAGACCCAGCAGACATAGGTTAAGACCTCTTTTACCCAAATGCCTATACCAATAAATACATTAAATTGGGAGTTATTTCTCAATAATGACCCAAAGAATGCTGATTCGTTCAAATTTTAGTCTGAATCATTTGTTCCTTTTTTCCCCTTTTAATCCAAAATGTCTGTTTATATTGATGATGGACACATATGGTTTTACCAAGTCACACACTGCTTAAGTGTCTTACACCATGCCCACTGTTTTTTTCAGCTGCCTCTGGAGATGTGCAGACATACCAGATTCGCACAGCACCCACTAGCACCATTGCCCCTGGAGTCGTGATGGCATCCTCCCCAGCACTTCCTACACAGCCCGCAGAAGAGGCAGCGCGAAAGAGGGAGGTTCGCCTGATGAAGAACAGGTACACATGCTGCGTTTGCTTAGGTTGCTGTGGGTCAGACACCTTCAGATTCTGCCAGACGTGGGTCCTTCACATCTGCTGACAGAAGGATCTTTTGCATTGAGTTTTTTTCTGGTAGAACTGATGGATCTTGCTAAAACTTCTTTATTTAATAAGCTGTGCTAATGAGATGGCTACAGGCTTATGGAGCAATCTTTAATCATAGAGTAGTTTTCTTTCATGCACTTTCTCCGTGAGATTAAATGCACAGCTGTGCTATGTTTTTACTATGCTCTAACCAACTAGCTAGGTTATTTAAAAATTGTTGCTTTTCCTGAGTAGTATTGTTCAGGAAGATCAAGAATTTAATGTATGTATATTAAAATTAAATGTTGTTTTATTTATATTAAATTTATTTGTAATAAAATGTATGCTGGCCAGTCCATGTTTTAATGAATAGTATCTTTACTCAACAAAATAACAATTTAACACCTAAATATTCTTTGAAAATAGATTAATTCTAAGAAAACCTGCTTATTGACAACATCTTAAAATAGTTAGTCTTCAATAATGAAAATGCTACCTATCAAAAATCTATGAAATGTGGACAGAGTAATTCTCAAAATAAATTCATAGCTATAGATGGTTTTGTCATCAAAAACAGGATAAAACATCTTTATTTACTTATATTTACCTTAGTATTTTTATTTATTTAGCTTAGGATTTTAATATGGACATGACTTAAGACAGCCCGAAGAAAATGAAAATAAAGGTATATAAAGATATAAAAAGTTTGAAATTGGTGAAAATACTCCCGTTCTTCACCCCAGGACTCTTCAAGCACTACGATAAAGTAAAAGAAACCTAGAGATGGAATTTAGGAGATCCAGATTCAAGTCCTGGATCTGTACCCCTTTTCCTGTGAATTTGGAAAAACATATTAACCTTTTAAACCTCAGTTTTCTCATCCCTAAAACGTGGTCCCACCACCCACCTAGAGGGTTGCTCTATGAGTCAAATAAGACAATTCCTCTGAAAGTACTTCGTAACTGTAGTGCTCTGTTGAAGTTTGTTTTTATGCGATTTCTTTTTTTCAACTCAGATTAATCTCTTTCGTTCCTAAAATATTCTTAGCTCTTACAGAGTGTTAGTAAATTACATCTAAGCTATAAGAAACGGCAGAGCTTTTTCTGGTCTATTAGGAAAAGAGTTGGAAACGAGCTGACTTTTATTTTTTTTGTTTTCCATCAATCTGTGATTTTCTTTAAGTATTTAAGTTATAATAATAAACAGAAGCATAAAAACTGCATTCGCACTTGTGTGTTTTAAAATACAAATTGAACTAAAATGTTTTCAATTTTAAAATGTTTGTAGGGAAACGTTTAACCCTTTTTTAAATTAGAACACAGTCTGATTAAGAAGTCTCAAGTAACAGCTAGGTTGTAAAATTTAAGACAGTAGCACTTACTAAAGAAACGAAATTCTCTTGGTTATAAAAACAACAGAAGAACTTCAGATTGTGTCTCTGTAGTTTGGCTCTGTGAAGCAGAAGCATTTCCCCCTCCACGGAAAAGACTGAGAGGCAGTGTGCTTGCAGTGGGTGGAGAGGCAGCACTGTGGCTTCTGTCTGCTCCACATAGAGGCCAGCCCAGAGAGGTGCCCGTTTATGAAAACTAGTTAATTTGACTGGCAGACCAAATTTTCTTTTTTCTCTATTCATTTGATGTGTGTTTCCCCCAACACGCACACACCACGTTGAGGGCCAGGGCGCACACAGCTGCAGCTCCTAACAACCAGTGTTGCCGGAGATCTTCAGGGAAGCTGCCTGACTTTAAAAAAATACCTGGGCTTGGATTTCGTTTCACTGTAAGGAAACTCCCATTGACTCTGCTGTAGTTTCTTTTTCCCTTTACTCCCAGATTACTGCTGCTTCTCCTTTGTCCACTTCCATTTACTAGAATCTGGCCTCTGGGACCATCATGCCATTCTTATGTTATAAGGTACAGATTCCCTCCCACTTGGCAAATCTAGTATTCTCTTTTCATTTCCTTTTACCTTTAATGGAGTATTTGACACTTCTGACTGCTTGTTCCCCTAAACTCTTTTTCTTTGGCTTACTCTCCTAGTTTCTGCCTACTTTATAATTCTCCCTTGGGACCTCCATCCACATCCATATGCTCCAGGCATCACCTCTAAGCTGGTCCCTCCTAATTCTGTATATTCTGGCATTGACTTCCTCCCCTGAGGTACTGTTTACTGAGGGCTCAGGATGTGCTGGACATTAAATAATTGCTTTGCTTATATTATTAGTTCTACCTACAATGAGGTAGAAGCTTATCTTTACCTTATAGAGGAGATATGGTTCAGAGAGAAGTTAAATATCTTGCCAAAGGTCATACCTTTTAAGAAATTGCTAGAGCTGAGATTTGAGCCTTGATCTGGCCCAAATCCTGTGTACATGCTACTTCTCAGATTCCAGTACAACCATCTCCTTCCTGCTCTGCCTCTCAAACCAGAGCACATGACAGTGTGTTGGAGATACGCAACACCATGAGGTAAACATGGAATGCTTTCCTTGAATGTTTATTTTGCTCAAAAATTTTAGAGAAATGAGCCTTTTTAAGGTAAGATCAGGGATTTAAAAGGAATTCACACTAGCAGTGGTTGCCTTGGGCTATTCCCCCAGAATCCCCATGTTTAGTTGCCTCTACCGCTGTGTCTCCTTCTGTGGAAGATGAGAGAACCAGTCTCCTGAACATATTCACTAGGATGGATGTCCTTTATCCACCCCAAACACAGCCTATCTTAAACTATACTTTGATGAAAAGAAGTTGTGATCTCAAAATTCTGCACCATCCAAATTGCCATTTACTCAAAAATGAAGGTAAGTAGTAAACATTCTAAAAGAAAGTGTAGATGATTGTTATATTAATTTGTGTTGTTGCTGTAACAAAAAAATCACGAAATCTCGGTGTCTTAAAACAACAAATTTCTTCCTCACTTCCATTACTTTGGCAGTCACAAGTCAGCTGCTGTGGCTCTCCTCTACATGTTCCCAGCCAAAGGAGGAGCACCTGTTTGAGGCATGTCATTCTTGTAGCAAAGGGACTGGGGCGATGCTTTTTAAAGCATTTGCTTGATTGTGGCGAATATCATGTCCACTCCTGTACCATTGGCTGAAGCAGAGGCAAGGTCAGGCCCAATGTCAGTGGAGTGGGAATGTGTGCTCTTCCTGCAGGCAAGGAAGAGTGAAAAATTAGGAAAGCAATACAACCTTACCACCCTTGGCTTACAATTTTAAATTTGCAGGTGGTGGATATTAATAGATTTCCTAAAGGCAGAAGTAATAGGGAAAAGTTTAAATAGGTTTGACCATATAAAAATATAAAACCTTTGTTTAGCCAAGAAAAAGATCAAGTAGCAAAGCAAACAAACTAGAAACTTCTTAACGAATAAAGTCAGAAGACTGATGAGTCAAGGATGTGAATGGGCAGAGTCCTAGAAAATGAATTAGAAATGAATAAAAAGTTCAGAAATTCCAAACAAGGTGTATATGATGTAAATTAAGGTACATCCATTCAACTGTATACAACTAACCATTAAGAATGAAGATAGATGGGAGCCGGCCCAGTGGCATAGTGGTTAAGTTCACAAGCTCTACTTCGGCTGCCTGGAGTTCGTGGGTTTGGGTCCCAGGTAGGGACCTACACACTGCTCATCAAGTGATGCTGTGGCAGCATCTCACATACAAAAGACAGAGGAAGATTGGCAGGGATGTCAGCTCAGTGACAGTCTTCCTCAGGCAAAAAGGAATATTGACAACAGATGTTAGCTCAGAGCCAATCTTCCTCACCAAGAAAAAAAAAATGAAGATAGATGTATTTTTATTGAGATGAGAAGATATTCACAGTGGAAAAAAGCAGGTTACCAAAGAGCATGTATATTATCCTATTTTGATTTATTTATTTTTCTTACACATGTAAAATATGCTCATTATAAGCACAATACAAAACATAAGCTAGACATTTAATCACCATTAATTGCACCACTCAAAGTGTTAAAATTCTAGAGTATAATCTTTTTCCCTGATATATATGTGCAAAGATAAATACCTTTTTAATACATAGTTTTTAACTTATTTTTAAATAATTTTAGGTTACAGAACAGTTGTAAAAATAGTACATAGTTCCAGATACTCTTTATCCAGCTTCCTCTAATTTTGACATATTACATAACCAGGCTACATTTATCAAAACTAAGACCATACTATGGTATACTATGTCTAACAGTTAACATTGTACATACATTTTATTCAGAGTTCCTCAGTTAACTCCACTTACCTATATTCCCTTTGTCTTCCAGAATCCAGTTCAGGGCACCACGTTCATTTAGTCATCATATCTCCACTGTCCCCTCCAGTCTGAGTTTCTCTTTACTTGTCGTTCATGGCTTTGTCACTTGTGAAAAGTAGTGGTCTCGTTTGTTTTAGAATATCCCTCAATTTCGGTTTGCCTGATGTTTTCCTGTGATTAGACTGAAGTTATAGGTTTGGGGAAGAATACCACAGAAGTGTGGTATGCCCTTCTCATCACATCCCATCATGGAGCACCTGCCAGCATGACTCATTACTGGTGATGTTAACTTAGACCATTTGGTTAAAGTGTGTCCAGGTGTGTCCACTGTAGAATCACCATTTTTCTCTTTTTATATAGAAGTGAGCCACTAAATCCAGCGCCCATTCAAAGGTAGGAGAATTAAACTCCAACTCCTGGAGAGGAGAGTATCGAAAAATTTGTGGTCATTGGTGAAAAGCACCTAGTAATTGGTATATTTCTCTTTAAAGTTTTACCCACTGATTATAGTATTCACCAGTGAGTCTTTCCTATAATAATCATTACTGTGATGTTCTAATGAGGATTTTGTTTCCCCCATCCCTCCTATATTTATTAACTGGAATTCTTCTATAAGGAAAATTTGTCCCTTCTTCCCTGTTTGTTTATGAACTTAGCAATATTTACTTCATTCTCTGGGCTATAATCTAATATTATCTATGTATTATCTTGTTCACAGTGTTCCAGCTTTGGCCATGGGGAGCTCTGACAAGTTGGTTTCTGTGTCTTCTTGATGTTGCTTTTTTTAAAGCATGTCATTCCTTTCTGGCACTACAAGATTTTCCAGGCTCAACTTCTCATCTCGTGTTTTCCCTGCCTTAGCTATGGAATCAGCCCTTTCTTCAATGAGCCTTAGTTCCTTTTATTGGAAAATGCAATTTAGACATCAAGAACTGGGCACTAGGTGTGCTCTTTGCTGCTAGGGCTTCATACTCCTAGGTCCTCTCAAAGGACAGAGCTGGGAAATACATATATGTATACCAACCCACTGTGCACACACCTGTATATCTGTGTCTGCATGTTACTAAAATGAATGAGTTCATCCTCACTTCTCTGACCCTAATCTGGAACCACAGGGTTCATTTTAGCCTTCCCCTCTTGGCTTAATTTAACTTATTTCTCTGACTGAAACTTGGCCTTCCATTAAATATAGTTTGTTTACATATTTGTTAACTCTAGTATACATATAAAGTAGTTTCAGAATTGCTAACTTGTGCCCCTGTGAGAAACAAATTTACCAATTACAATACAGTATTTATGTATAGTTCTTTTTGGTTTTAGTCTTAAAGTACCAGTGAAAGCAGTGTTTTCAGTTACTTAGGTCTACTCCTTTTTTCTCATTCTCTTCAATGAGGTTATGTCACACATTCGTAGTCCAGTTACATTTGTTGCCACCTTCACTCAGTTCTGGGATTCATCAACATCCTGTTTTTTATTTTTTAATGTGCATATAGTTAACTTTACTCTTTGTGCTGTAGAGTTGTATGGGTTTTGACAGATGTATAGTATCGTGTATCTACCACCACAGTGCCTTATGGGACAGTTTTACCACCCTAAAAAGAATCCCTTGTGATGCCTCTTGGTAATCAGCCTCTATCCCCTCCCCTAGCCCCTGGAAACCACTGAACTGTTTTCTATCCTTATGGCTTTGCCTTTTCCAGATTCTCATATAAATGGAATCATATAGTATGCAGCCTTTTGGATCTGGCTTCTTTCACTTAGCAAAATGCACGTAAGATTCACTGATAGTGTTGCATGAATCTGTACTTGGTTTTGTCCCCAGTGTTCCATTGTGTGGATATACTGTGGCTTATTTATCTGCTGACCCATCTTTGTTGTTTCCATTTTTGGAAGATTATGAATGAATTTATTATGAACACATACAGGTTGTTATATGAACTTTCAGTTCACTTGAGTAAATGTCTAGCAGTGGGCTGGCTAGGAGGTCAGGTAAGCATATATTTAACTTTATAAAAAGCTGCCAAACTGTTTTCCAAAGTGCTTGAACCATTTTACAGTCCCATCAGCAATGTGTGAGAGTTCCACTTCTTCTGTATCAAGTATTAGGGTTTTATGTTTTACATTTAGGTCTATGATCCCTTTTGAGTTAACTTTTGTTTAAGGTATAAGATGTGTCAACTTTCATTTTTGGTATTTGGACGTTCTTTCTCCATTGAATTGCCATTGCTCTTTTGTCAGAAATTAATTGGCCATATTTGTGTAGGTCTGCTTCTGAGCTGTCTAGCTTGTTTCGTTGTTCTCTGTATCCTTTCACCAATACCACAGTGTCAATTACTCTGGCTTCACAGTAAGTTTTGAATTTGATAGTGTGAGTCCTCCAACTGTGTTCTTTTACAGAATTGTTTTGACTATTCTAGTTTCTTTTCATTTTCATATAAATTTTAAAATGAGTTTGTTGGGGTTTTGATGAGGATTGTGCTGTGTGTACAGATCAGCTTAGGAGAACTGGACGTCTTAACAATAGCGAGTCTTCCCTTCTGTGAACACAGCATACTGTCCATTTCTCAGCATACAGATTCCTGCACATATTTTGTTAGATTTATATATAAATACCTCTGGGCTTTTGCTTTTCATTTTCTTGGTAGCGGTGGGGGCTGTTTTAAATGGTACATATGTTTTTTAAATTTAAATATTTGATCATTGCCGGTCTGTAGAAATAAAATTGACTTCTGTATTAACCTTTTTATCATGTAACTATTCTATATTTATTTATTCTAGGGGCTTTTTTGTAGACACTTGAGATTTTCTACGTAGACAATCATGTCATCTGCAAATATGGACAGTTTTATTTCTTCCTTTCTACAGTCATACATTGCTTAATGACGAGGATACCTTCTGAGAAATGCATTGTTAGGTGATTTCATCATCGTGCGAACATCGTAGAGTGTATCTCCACAAACCTAAATGGTACAGCCTATTACACACCTAGGCTGTATGGTACTGTTCTTATGGGACCATCGTCATATATGTGGTCTGTCGTTGACTGAAACATCTCTATGTGGCACATGACTATAATCTGTATGACTTTTCTTTTTCTTGCCTTATTGCAGAGTTTAAGACTTCTGATAGGATATCAGATAGGAGTGGTGAGGGAGGACATCCTTGCCTTGTTCCCATCTTAGGGAGTACCTTAGTTTCCTACTGCTGCTTCTCACTAATTACCACAAACTTAATGGCTTAGACAACACGAATTTATTATCTTACAATTCTCTAGAACCGAAGGCCACCATGGGTCTCACTGGTCTAAAATCAAGGTGTCAGCGGGGCTCTCTTCCTTTCTGGAGGCTCTACGGAAGAATCTGTTTTCTTGCCCTTTCCACCTTCTAGTGGCCACCCACCATTCCTTGACTCGTGGCCCTCTTTCTCCATCTTCAAAGTCAGCAGTGTTACATCTGTCTGTGTCGTCCTGCCATAGTCATATCTTCTGCCTCCCTCTTCCACTTTTAAGGACCTATATGCTTATATTGGGGCTACCCAGAATCCAGGATGACTTTCCTATTCTAAGTCAGCTGATTAACAACCTGAATTCCCGTTTGCCACATCAGGTAACATGCTCAGAGATTCCAGAGATTAGGACATGGACATCTTTGGGAGACCATAAATATGATGATAGCTGTAGGTTCTTTGTAAATGCTCTGAAGTAGGTTAAGGAAGCTTTCTTCTATTCCTAGTTTTCTGGGAGTTTTTTTTATCATAAATGATTGTTAAATTTTGTCAACTGCTTTTCTGACTCTTGAAGTAATCATGTTTTTTCTTATTTAGTCTGTTAATAGGGTGAATTACATTGACTGATTTTCCACTGTTAAGACATGCATGCATTCTTGGGCTAGACCCACACACTGTCATGATGTTTTGTGGTTTTTAACATATTGCTAGATTTGATTTTCCAATATTTTGTTGAGGATTTTCAGGTCTGTGTTCATGACAGATAGGGATTTTACTTTTCTTTTCTTGTAGTATTTCTGTCTGGATTTGTTATCAGGGTTGTTGGCCTCATAAAATGAGTTAGGAAGTGTTCTATTTTCCAGAAGAGGTTGTATAGTATTAGTATTATTTATTCCTTAATTATTTACTAGAATTTGCCAGTAACACCATCTGGGCCTAGAGTTTTCTTTTTTTGAGAGTTTTTTTTAAAACCATGAATTGAATCTCTTTATGTCAGATAACTCTATCTGTTTGTTCATTGAATTTTAGAAGTTTGTGTTTTTAAGCATTTGGTCCATTTCTTCTAAGTTGTCAAATTTATGGACATAGAGTTGTTTATAGTATTTACTTAACTATTAATGTCTGGGATTAATAGGAATTTCATTCCTGATATTGATAATTTGTGGCTTCTCTCTCTCGTTCCCCTGTCACTTTTTTGGTTAGTTTGGCTAGACATTTATCAATTGTGAAAAATAGGCTATGTGGATTTTATCCACGGGCTATAGTTTGCCAACCCGTGGTCTAACTCAGGTAAAAGACATAAAACTGAATAAAAAATCAAGACGTAACTATATGCTATCTGCAAGAATCTCACTTCAAATATAAAGACATAGATAGGTTACAAGGAAAAGGATGGAGAAGAATATACCATGCAAATAGTAATCAAAAGGAAGCTGGAACATTGTCAGGGTTAAGGACGGATATTGTATCATGATAAAGGGGTCAGACCTCTAAGAAGACATAGTACTTCTACATGTGTTTGCTAATAGAACTTCATACATGAGGCCAAAGCTGATGGAACTAAAAGGAGAAAGGACCAAGCCATAATTATAGGTGAAGACTTTGGCACCCTTCTCAGTGAGGACAGAAAATAAAGATATAGAAGACCTGAATGATATTATCAACCAATTACACCTATTTGACATTTATATGACACTTGTTAATTTAAGAGAATGGGAAAAGTGTGTTCTTGGACCATAAAACATCTGGGAAAATTCCCATTTGTTTGAAAATTAAATAAATATTAAGCATTTCTAAATCTCTAGGTCAAAAAGGAAATCTCAAAGGAAATAAACTTTTTGAACTGAATGCAAATGAAAATATGGCAAAAATTTGTGAGATGGGGCTCAATCAAAGAAAGTCTTAAATCAGTCATCAGTGTCAGGGGTTGGCAAACCGCACCTCGTTCACTCCCTGTTTTTATAAGTAAAGTTTTATTGGAACACAGCCATGCTCATTTCATTATGTATTACCCATGGCTGCTTTCATCCAACACCACCAGAGTTAAGTAGTTGTGACAGAGCCCATTTGGTCCGCAAGCCTAAAATATTTACAATCTGGCCCTTTACAAAACTTCGCCAACCTAACTTCCATCTTAAGAAACTAGAAAAAGAAGAGCAAATTGAAAATTGGTTGTTAAAAAATCAATACAATTGGTAAACAACTTTGAAAGCAAAAGAGAAAACAAGTAGTAAGGAAGAATTGGCGATGCTGAAGAAGGAAAGAAGTGAAACAGAATAAAAGTATCAAATTGAGGCAAAGAATTAGTTCAGTAAATGAAGGAGGAGGATGTTGAAACATTATGTGAAAGAACTTTTTTCTGAAAATGTCTGTCAAATTGATTTCAGAATTTATAGGCCATCTGTCTACAACAATCCTTAGAATCATAAAATCCTATTTCTGTGCTGGAGACATCAGAGGTCGATTTAATCTTTACACCATGTCCTCAGACTAATCCTCTGGGAGGGTCCTTTCATTCTCTTCTGTTCTTAAAATTACTTACAAATTTTTGACAAGCTTGAAGAAGCATTCTCCAAAATAAAGATTTCTTTAAATTTTTTATATTTAAAGTTTATTTGGATTTTTTATTCTACTCCAAAATATAGTAATGCCTGTTTTACTGTGAAACTGCTTGCCACCCCTCTGCCCTGTCACTTGTAACAGGTACTTTCAATGACGTGCCACATTTATTTCCTGGTTATGCATAAACCTTAATACAAAGCTAACCATGTTGGTTTGGGACATTTTGATTCGTCCTTTTTGTTTCTTTGGTTGGGTTTTTTTGTTTAAACAGATGAGGAAACAGTCCTTGAATGGGAAGGGACCTGCTGGAAGCAACACAACTAACTGTGCCTAACTTGAGCATCATTCTGCAAGACAGTGTTACTTGAAATTTATTCCCCCAAAAAAGTATTGTACAGTCAAATTCCACTTGGGACATGCTACAAAGAATTCCTCTTTGGAGAGAGTCTCAGCTCACCTTAGCATATTGAAAGGATCCATGAGGTTTTGCATTAAAGAAATAAGTTAATTTTCTTAGCTTAGTATTTCTTTTTTTTCCCCCTTCCTTTGAGAAGCATATATTTTAATCTTTCACAACACTATAGTATACTGATTTTGGTGGAACAAAGCTGGGAGACCTAACCTATGGGATCATATTAGTTTAACTTTGGAAACTTGGGTGTAGACGTAGCACTCATATAGGAACTTGTGGACTGTAAATTCTCAAGGGATGGCGAGGAGAACGCAGAGGAAACAAGATTAGTCGGCCCTGGCTGAAATTAGATTTGTAAGTGTACATACATCCTTCCTGCTTTCTATAGTGTTGGAGTTCACCACATACAGAATATCCAGATTGACTTCTGAATCATCCCCACTTTCATCATTTAGATCTCTCTGTGCCTCACAGAGCTTCTTGGCTTGTCTTCACTGTTCATTGGAATGTTGGGCCATTTTTAAAACCATTTCCAAAAAATTTTCTCCAGTGGTAGAGTGATACAGTGGATCATGTATTGTCCATGTCTCTCTATCATGGATAATACAACATTAGGTGCCATTTTCTTAATTCCAAGAAATGCTCCTTTTTTCCTGAGCTGATGGGCTATGTGGGGATGAAGACATTAATGGAATTATAATGTACCACCACTTGAGTTATCGAGAAATAATAATAACTAGCACATATATAGCATTTACAGAATGCCACCCACTATTTTATGTGTTTTTCATCTGTCAGCTCCGTTAATCCTCATAAAACTTCTGAGGTAGATCACATGATCCTGTTTTACAGTCAGGAAACTGAGGTGAAGTAATTTGCATGTGGTCACATACTTGGTAAGGCGTAGCAGCACTTAAACGAAAGAATCTGACACTGAAGATACTGCTCTCAACTGCTGTACTACACTGCCACTGTTGTAAGTGAGGGGTTGTAAACTGGTGCTTTTTTTCATTTTCTAAAGAAAGACTTGGAACTTTTTTGCTTTCAACTGTTATGTTCATTCAACAATAAGTACTTACCTTGTGCCAGGCCCTGTGCTAGTGACAGAGGGTATTAAAGAAAGATTTACTCGCATAGAACTAAAAAAACCATTTACTAATTTAGACTTAGTAGCTCACCGAAAGATTTTTATTTTTAATGTTAGATTTTCTTAAAATAATTTTTTAATTTTTAATTGTGGTAGAAAACATAAAATTTCCAATCTTAACCTTATTAAGTGTACAGTTCAGTAGCGCTAAGTATATTCACATTGTTGTACAACAGATCTCCAGAACTTTTTCATCTTGCAAAATTGAAACTCTGTTAAGTAAACAATGCCCCTCATTTCCTCCTCCCCCCAGTCCTTGGCAATCCCCATTCTACTTTCTGTTTCTATGAGTTTGACTAATTTAGATACTTCATGTAAGTGAAATCATACAGTATCTGTCCTCTTGTGACGGGCTTATTTTACTTAGCATAATATCCTCAAGGTTCATCTATGTTGTAGGTGTGACAGGATTTCCTTCTTTTTATGGCTAATATTATTCCATTGTATGTATATACCACATTTTTATTATTTATTCATCTGTTGATGGGCATTTGAGTTACTTCTACCTCTTGGCTATTGTGAATAATGCGGTTGTGAAGACAGGTATGCAAATCTCTCTTCAAGTTGTTGTTAGTGCCATTAAGTCGATTCCATCTCCTAGCAGTCCTGTGTACAGAACCCTGCCCGGTCTTTTTGCATCATCTCACCTTCCAGCACTGTGTCAGACAATGCCCCTCTGCTATTCACAGGGTTTTCCTGGCCAGTGAGTAGCCAGGTCCTTTCTTTTTAGTCTGGAAGCTCCACTGAAACTTGTTGGTATCTGAAATCCTGGTGGCATAGCTTTCAACATCATAGCAACACGAAGCCACCATAGTATGACAACCAGCAGACGGGTGGTGTGGTTCCCTGATGGGGAGATAGATAAACCTGGGCCTCGGCAGTGAGAGCACCAGATCTTAACCACCAGACCCCCAGGTCTGGCTCCATCTCTTTGAGATCCTGCTCTAAATTCTTTTGGATATATACCCAAAAGTGGGATTGCTGGATCGTATGGTAATTCTATTTTTAATTTTTTGAGGTATCACCATAGTGTTTTCTATAGTGGCTGCACCATTTTACATTCTCACCACAGTGCACAAGGGTTCAGATTTCTTCACATCCTTGTCAACATTTGTTATTTGCTGTTTGGAATTTTGGGATTTTTTTTTTTTTAATAGTAACCATCCTAATGGGTGTGAGGTGATACCTCATTTTGGTTTTGGTTTGCATTTCTCTAATGATTAGTGATATTGAGCATCTTTTTTATAAGCTTGTTAGTCATTTGTATATCTTCTTTGGCGCAATGTCTTTTCAAGTCCTTGACCATTTTTTAATCAGGTTATTTTCTTGTTGAGTTGCAGGAGTTCTTTGTATATTCTCCATATTAACTCTCATCAGATGTATGATTTGCAAATATTTTCTCCCTTTCCGTAGGGGGTTGATTTTCACTCTGTTGATTGTGTCCTTTGATGTACAGAACTTTTTAAGTTTGATGTAGTACCATTTATTTATTTTTGGTTTTATTGCCTGTGCTTTTGGTGGCATAACCAAGAAATCACTGCCAAATTCAGTGTCTTGAAGCTTTTCCTCTATGTTTTCTTCTAGAAGTTTTATAGTATTTGACAGGTCTTTAATCCATTTTGAGTTAATTTTTATATACAGTGTTAGGTAAGGGTTCAACTTCATTCTTTTTCGTGTGGATATCCAGTTTTCCCAATGTCACTTACTGAAGAGACTGTTGTGTTACATTTTTTTTTAATGCCCTGAAATGATGAGTTTGTGAGATTTTTCTATTTAAAAGATGTTTTTCACACTGAAATTGTCTTATTATTTTCTTGGTTACTGTTATTGATAGAAGTTCCAGTTTTATAGGTATGATGCTGAACATTTTAATAAACAGTGATAGATGTAATTTTTAAGTGCTTGTTCAGCCCTTTTGGTTGGTTAGGGGTTTTCATGTTTGTTTTTTTTAAATCAACCTTCTATGGTATATTAAAATTTTATATAAGGTACTTTCCAAGTCATTCTGTATATTTTTTTTCAAATGCCCAGTCTATATTAAAATGTTTGTTGCTTTGAGCTAATTCTCTAAAAAAAATGTACTGTGTCTAACCCAAAATAAATGATAGAGAAGTGCTGCATAATCTTTCCTGTCCTTTTTTTGCTTGTAGGGAAGCAGCACGAGAATGTCGTAGAAAGAAGAAAGAATATGTGAAATGTTTAGAAAACAGAGTGGCAGTTCTGGAAAACCAAAACAAGACACTGATTGAGGAGCTAAAAGCACTTAAGGACCTTTACTGCCACAAATCAGATTAATTTGGGATTTAAATTTCGCCTGTTATGGTGGAAAAAGAACTGGCTTGGCCACAACCAGAGAGACAAAATAAACATTTTATTTTCTAAACATTTCTTTTTTTCTATGCGCAAAACTGCCTGAAAGCAACTACAGAATTTCATTCATTTGTGCTTTTGCATTAAACTGTGAATGTTCCAACACCTGCCTCCACGTCTCCCCTCGAGAAATTTTCAGCACCAGGAATCATGAAGAGACTTCTGCTTTTTACCCCCTGCCCTCGTCAAAAAGTAATAATTTGCTTACTTGTAAATTGATGGGGGAAATGAGGAAGAGAAAATCTTTTTTTAAATGATTTCAAGGTTTGTGCTGAGCTCCTTGATTGCCTTAGGGACAGAATTACCCCAGCCTCTTGAGCTGAAGTAGTGTGTGGGCCGCAGGCATAAAGTAAGTAAGGTGCAATGAAGAGGTGTTGATTGCCAAATTGACACGTTTTCACATTTTCATTGTGAATTATGGAAAATTGTTGAGACGTACCCTCTAAAAAGGAATTATAGTGTGGTGTTGAAGAAATTAAGAATGAATTTGGAGTGTTTTCTATGTACATTCTCTTCTTCAGTACTGAAAACTTGTCCTTGGTTCTTAAAAACATTCTGTATTAACTAGAGCTCTTCCATAGGGCAGTTGTTGATTCTTAATTCAGTTCTGTAGGGGTTCAACATTTTTGAATACATTAAAAGAAGTAACCAACGAATGAAAGAGCATGGTATTTGAATTTTAAATTAAATCAAAGTAAATAAGATTACAAAGCTTGTTTTAGTTAGTACTAAATTCTTAGTAAAAAGATGCTCATTAGTAAACCAACCCCTTGAGTTATATAACAAGGTTTTTAAATAAATGTTTTTGTCATCGCCTTCAAAAATAATTATATTGTCACTCATTTACTTAAAAGGATATTTTGAATTAAACTGTTCCCATTTGCACTTAGGTTATACCACCAACAGAAAGCCTTCAAGAGGCTAAATAAAGCAAAGTGATATATTGTTTATAAAATGTTATGTGTTGTAGAAAAATACTAATTTTAAATCTTTTCCATATTAACGTACTTTAACAGAATATCTCTAGTGAATTTTTAATGAAAGAAATTGTAAGGATCTAGTTCTAAAAAGTACAGTATTAGATGTGCACAAGGAAAGTAATTTTCTTCAGACATATTTGAGTGACTGCTGTACTACAATATTTGGATTGTCATTCTTGCAAAACATTTTTTTTCTTCTAAAAAGGATAATTATGCTTTAGCTTTCCAATACGCTATATAGCCTTTGTCATTCTATAAGCTACCTGTTTGAACTCCCAACCAGAACAGTCTGTATTCGTATTATCATACATTGTTTCCAGTACTCCTTTTAATGTTAACTACTCATTTATTCACTAAACCTGGTAAATGTAAAAGTTACCCTTTAAAAGAAAAATAAGACTAAGGTGGATTTATAAAATAAGAGACTGACATAATGTTGGATATAATTTCTCATTTGAGAAGGTTATTCCTTTTAAAAGAGAGTCTAGAAAATTAATGTTTTATATTTGGTCATGGTTTATTTGAAAAAGTTAAGTTTGTTAATTGTGTTAACAAAATATGCAAATATAGGTATTAATTATTGGGTTCATTTTGAAAAGTAAGATGTTTAATTAATATTTGTACATGGTTTATTTTTGTTTGTAACAAGCCATTGTCTTTTTTCAAGGATGAACAGAGTTTATGAAGGAGCATCATTCTAAGAATTGGGTGATGTAGTCTTATATGTGGACAGTTCACCAGATTCTCAAGAAGGCTTTCAAAGGACTATAAAGTTTGGTGTTATCTGCTGAGCTAATGGGGAAAGTTACAGCATAAAAATTATTTGTATACCAACATAGGTATCTCATTTTCCAAAACTGGTTTGACAGAAACCAAGCAAAATCACAAATATGCTCACAAATTAGAATTCTTTCTTAATGAGTCAAATTGTCAAAATTTAACATTTTGAATGTCATACGCTTTATAAATGAAAATTGCCTAGTATTTAGTAAGTTGTGTTCTCTCCTCTGAAGTTGAACGTTTTTCAAAAGTTGGGGCATTCTTATTCAATTAGGAAGTTGGTGGTCCTCTTTAGTCCCTGATAAGGCAGTCACATCCATATTAGCTGGTTGGATTTTTAAGTTAACTAAGACCAGGTCCTTTGTACCTGAGGATGATTGCACTGGTTTGAAGTCAGCTACTTATTGATGAGGTAAGAAGCATATTCTCTTGCTAAAACTGTTTTAGACCCTTGGAGAGACTTGAAGATTTCAGTTTATACAGATAGAAATTAAGCCCCTTTTGTGCAGACATTTTTTTTTTAATGAGAATTGGAGAAAGGTGTTTGTTTTTAAGCATGCAACTTTGAGAACCTTTATTAAGAAAATGACAATTTTTTTTAAAAAATCTTGTAGCCAAGAACATATGTGGCCATGTTATAAATGTTTTTTCTCTCCTTATTGGCCAAAAGGGAATGAAAATGTCATCATAGGAATCTGTACATAATGCTACTGATTTGCTTAGAAATAGCAAGTTTGGTATCGCTCACTTTGCAAATATAGGGCCATGTGGCACTTTTATCTATAGGACAGATGAACTCTAATAAAAACGAAGTGGGAGGGGTTTATTTTTGATATATTGCTCTTATAAGTTTTCAAGCTTTGATAGTGTTTAACTGAAAAGTGGTTTAGAAAGGGCTAGATCCAATGTGTTCACGTTATTAAAAAATTGATACCAGATGTAATTTTAAGTTCATTCTTTTTCAAACTCAAGTACCGTATTGGCAACCATAACATTGTCATAGGTGCTCTGTTCATTTAGATATTCTTGGGGGGGGAAATGGCATTTGTATAATATATGTGTACATATATATATATACATACAGTATATAATCTGAAGCTCTGAGAGCTTTTAAGTCAGGAATGCTGAGTATTATAGTATATTGAGGTCAGATGAAATTTTACATTTTTGCGTGTTCTAGTGCATCCCTTTTGGTAGTTTCTTGGACTGCATTACTACAGCACTCATGATTGATTTTTATCTTCTAATTTTCTTCCAAGTATTTTATTTCTTTTCATTGTTTTTTTCCTTTGGCTTGATACTTTTAAATGTTACTAGTCACTTGAAAACTACCCCCCCAAAAGTATTTGGTTTTTATGCTTTGTCTTTGGCAGCTATAACAGTGGTAAGAGAATTTTGAAGATACCTTCTAAAAGGTACCACTGATTTTTCAAAAATCATCTTGGGGGAGGAATTTTGATGTTTTCATTTGAGCAGGGATTTTTGTCAGAAAATGTGTTTTGATGGTGTCAGCAGGAGTGCTAGTATCTGAAAGCACCATAGCAGTTGGCAGTTTGTCCACCTGGCTGAAGTCCATCTGTGTCTCTCAGGCCTAATCCCTATATCACTGACTGTTTGGGCGACATGTGGAATCATACAAAGGCTTAGGAAGAAACAAGTGTGTTTGAACCAGGATGCTTTTACTTACTTGAAGTGACTTCAATCTAGATTGTTTCTTTTCATTTTTAATGTTTTTCATTCTGTGATCAACTACAGTCAGCTGTTAGCATATATTGGTCTCTTTATTTTGACGATCAAAAAGGCTGCTTCGTTTTGCAGGATTAAATAAGACTAATATCTTAAAGTTAAGATTTTGAATTAAAATGAGTTTTAGAAACAGTGGTTATACACCTTTTCAGTTATTTTCAAGAGACTTTGTTTCTTTTGTAGCCCTGAAAACTGTTGGTATCTTGTTTGCCATTGACCTAATACAAAAGTTGTATATTTACTTGGATTATATTTACATTATATTCTTTGTAAATGTTTGGTGTAACTTGCACTTTTAAAAATGACCCAGTGTGGGTATTAGCAACTTGAGAAATTCCCTCATCAATTAATTGTCAACTGACTTTTCATGTCTTTCTCCTCTCTTCAAATCATGTGACTTTTTAATGGAAGCTATTCATTGATTAAAATATTTTAGCACCTAAAGGCTAGCCTTATAAATAGCTATAAAAGAAAAATATCAGGAAATTAGATTTGACTAGCCCAGCTGATTAAAAGATGGGTTCGAACCCTATCTTTTTCATCATGGATAAAGAGAGCAGGAAAAGCAACTCAAGTGAGTAAATATTTATTTCTGATTTTAAATGAGACACTATCCTCACCCCAACATTAATACTGTCTATAGGATGCCAAGATATCCATGAATTTGTCCAGAACAGTAAAAGATTTTTCAGGGCAGTGAATTATGGTCATCATGGAGACCACATATAATCATTTGACTAAATTCTTTTCACTGTAATTTGGCTTTGTTAACATCAAAGAAATAATGGCTAAATCTAACTGATCCCAGGTGAGGAAGAGGAAGAGAAGTGTGCTTAGTAAGCCTGTAGGTGAAGAGTCGTGGGATAATTTGCTCACTGAGTTGTACAAAGCACAACTAGAGCTTTTTGTCGGGTGGCTCACATACATCTTGAATACTTTTAAGTTGATGTGTTGACTTTTGAGTTGACTGCACAGTCGCTGTATGTATTAGGAACTGGTTTCCTTGACTCTAGAATCAATGGCTGGGAGAGGCACTAATCCCTGAGGGGTGGACATATCATGAAGCCGAGTCAGTATGGAAGAATTTCAAATAAATCAAACAGGGTGCTGAAGTTCCATCTGTCTCATCTGCTTATGATAAGTTCTTGTGATTAGTGAATGTAGCTTAAGCCTTTGTATGTGTCCTCAGGGGGCAGACAGACTTTAAGAGGGACCAGATACCATTTGAATGGAGGGATTATATTTCAGGTGTTTTAGCTTGAAATTTATTTTTTAAAAAAATAAAAATAAAAAAAAAAGAAAAGCCTGTGAAGCATGTCGATATTATTAACAGGAAGAGTTGTTTAGCACAGAGAGAAAACATTGACCTGTCTGCATTCTGGTTCTGTGGGTGCAGGTCCTGGCTGGGTATAACGTGATACATTTGAATTAATCTCACCAGCAAGTAAAAGGAAAATGAACGTCCTTCAGGAAGTGTCTTTGAAAAGGGTCGAACAGTAGGAAATTCAAATTTTATCTACTTCATACAGGCATTAATACTTGCCTATAGAAATGCAGCATTTCCAAGCTTCTGTCTGAGGAGCTTCTCAGAGATGTGAGAGTAAATCTGACATGGTTTAGAACCGGTAGGGAGGAAGAGCGCCCCGGTGGGTGGAGGTCTCCTGTCAGCTGGCCAAGCGGGAGGGCCTGCTGTTGTGTTTGGGAGGGCTATTTTCCTGTGTTTCTAAAACTGAATTGGTAAATGCTTTATAGACCTACTTTCATCCAGGTGCCACTCCAAGTTGTGTATGTAATAAAATTATTTATATAACAAGTGGGAAATAATTTGTTAGCATTTTTCTGTGAGTATAGATTAGGGATGGCAAAGAAGAGTGCTAGTTAGCAGTTTTCCATGTAAAGTTGTCCCCGACTGATTTGTCCACGTCAGTTGTCATCCTCACCTAAAAAAGGAATTATTTCTAACCTAGATGTATCACTTGAAACTTTTTAGAAACAAAATAATCAGGGAAGTTTCTAGAAAGAAAGCTGTTTTTTTTGTTTTGTTTTTTCCTTGAGGATTGGGGTAAAGAATACCTCCCCCCAAAACTATCAGCACAAACAGGGTATTGATTTTTTAACTCTGATGTTGCTATTAGAGTTGAATACTAAATAAATAATTATAATGAGGGAAATTCCCTACATTCTAGAAACATCCCTGTTTTAATTTTTTTACCTAAATCTTTTGTGCTTTATCTGTGTAAAGAGAAAAAAATGTACCGAGTTATAATGCATTTTATTAACACTATGTACATATTAGCTGCTTTGTGTTCACAATGGTAGCAATTGCTTTGTACATTAAAGTGATCCTTGTGAATTTGTGAAATATTGTCATAAAGTGCTTTTTCTTACTGTAATCTTTGTGGTATCAACTGTCATAATGCCCTTTTTACACAAACATTTATGTGCAGTCACATAAACATGCTTTTTAAATCTCTGTAAGTCTCTTTTTTGGGGATGGGATCTCTATATTTTGATTTTTGGTAATAGTGTTAAGCTATATTTTCTTGGTTTGTTAAATGAGCAAAAGTTATGTTAGACTATATCACAAGCTTGTGTTGCATAGCAATGGAAAACTAATTCAAGCAACAAGAATATACCTTCAGTTACTTGATTTTACTATATTCCTAATTTTTAGCACAAGATTTCTTTCTGCAGTAAGGCTGAACAATGCCCATTTGAAGATTTGGAGATGTTACTGCCCTATTGAGACAACCAATGGGAGACATGACTGGCTGTCTCGATGTCATAAAATGCCGTTTGCATTGGAAGAACAAGAATAGATAACTTTTCAGGTCCCCGTGTAATTCTGAAGTTCTATGAGCATATCATAAAAGGGAAGGAAAGGGGAGGGGATGTGGTTAATCTGCTCTTTAATGAAAGCATAAGAATGAGAGACTCTCCTATACTGTTGAGTCAACTGCTGAAGATAAGCAGTCACATTTATTCTAAAGTACTTCTTTAAAATTGCCATGATGTGTTTGTTAAGCTTGTTAGACTTGTATTGAAGGAGTTACTTGAATTTCCTTTCTTTTCTTCTACAAAGAGTGACCACGTAATTTATTGTACAAACTGAGACAGTGCTGAGAGTGAAAGGCTGACATAAATTACATGGGGACAGTAGGTGCAAACAAGGACTGTGCTGAGCAAACCAGGCCCTAGAGTCACCCTACTTGCAAGCCGTGTTCAGGTGCTTGGACCTCAAAAAGCACAGCATGCCTGCCTTCTCTTCAGCCACGTTTGCTGTTGCTTATCATTTCACAGATACTGAGGACACACTTCTTGGCCTGAAAAGTCCCTGTCCTCGCACTGACACACAGCCAAGGCAGTAATTCTCACGTTTATACAGTTTCATCCCTGAGCTCCAGACTCACCATGGAACAGAGGTCCAAAACAACTTCTCATTTCTCCTCTAAACCTGTTCTTCAGCTGGTTTTCCCTCTTGTGGATGAGGCCACTATCCGGGACACTGCTTAAGGCAAAAGCCCAGAAAGGCCCCGCCTCGGTCAGTGTTCCCCTTCCTCCCAGTGTGCACGTAATCTCCACATCTTTCTTACGTACGTTGACCAGACTGGGGCTTGGAATTCTCGTGAGGGCCTAGCAAGTGAAATGGAAACAATTTCCAGTTTGAATGCTATTTTTTTTTGTTTTCAGCTGAAGTACAACCACATAACAAAACTGACCATTTTTAAATGAACTGAGCGGCATTTAGCGCATTCACAGTGTTGTGCCATCACCGCCTCTATCTAGTTCCAAAACACTTCCATCACTACCAAGTAAGACCCTGTACCCATGACAGAGTGACTCTCCATTGCCCCTCCCTCCAGCCCCTGGCAACCACCAGTCTGCTTTCTGTTTCTACAGATTTACCTATTCCAGATATTTCATATAAATAGACTTGGGCCGGCCTCATGGCTGAGTGGTTAAATTCGCAGGCTCTGCTTTGGCAGCCTAGGGTCTCGCTGGTTTGGATCCTGGGCATGGACATGGCACCACTCATCAGGCCATGCTGAGGCAGCGTCCCACATAGCACAACCAGAGGCACTCACAACTAGAGTATACAACTACGTACTATGGGGCTTTGGGGAAGAAGAGGAAAAGAAAAAAAAAGATTGGCAACATGTTAGCTCAGGAGCCAATTTTTTAAAAAATTAAATAGACTCACGACATGACCTTTTGTGACTGGCTTCTTTCACTTAGCATAATGTTTTTGAGGTTCTTCCACATTGTAACATTCGTCAGTAATTCATTGCTTTTTATGACTAATATTCCAGTGTAACTACATAGGCCACAGCTTGTCTGTTCACCCACTGATGGACATTTGGATTATTTCCACTTTTTGGCTGCTGTGAATAGTGCTGCTATGAACATCCATGTACGAGTATTTGTCTCAGTCCCTGTTTTCCGTTCTTTCGGATGTCTACCTAGGAGTGGAAAGCTGGGTCACATGGTGATCCAATGTTAACTTCTTGAGGAACTGTCAGACTTATCAGCTGCTGCATTTTACCTTCCCACCAGTGATGTATGAGGGCTCTGATTTCTCCATATCCTGGTTGACACTTGTGATTTTGCTTTTTAATTATAGCCATCCTAATGGGTGTGAAGTGGTATCTCATTGTGGTTTTGATTTGCAATTCCTTATTGGCTAATGATGTCTAGCCTCTTTTCATGTGTTTGTGGGCTGTTTGTATATCTTCTTTGGAGAAATGCCTGTTCAAGTTCTTTGTTCATTTTTCAGTGGAGTTGTTTTTTGTTGAGTTTTCTGGGTTCCTTAGATATTCTGGATACTAGACCCTTACCAGATAATATGATTTGCAAATATTTTCTCCCATTCTGTTTTCTTTTCGCTTTCTTGATAATGTTCTCACCCTTACTAATTTTTAACTTACTTTTTTTAAGTAACATGTATATTTGGAAAAAACTAAACTATAAATGGGCGAGCAGTAAGAAGCGGTTTCTCAGGTATGCTTTTAGCGACAATTTGTGCATAGACACACAAGTCTAAGGTACATCCGCCTCCCTCCCCCTTTTTTACATGAACGGTGCTTTTTTTCCACTGAACGTGTGTTGGCAGTAGTTCTTCAGTCCACGTACACCCGCGTCAGTCCTTCCCACAGGCGTGCATGTCCCAGCGTCTGGATGCATCACGGCTGATTTAACCTGTACCCTTTATGGACATTCAAGCTGTTTGAAACTTTTGACTGTTAGAGATAGACACAAGATAGTGTGGACACACACAAGCTAGTGTATCTCCAGGATAGACACCGAGAAGTGGAAATTATTAAGTATGGTTTTCATATTTAGAGGTTGTTTCCTAAGCAGCATTAAGAATCTGCTAAATTAATAAAAATATCACGTCGGTTAGTATTTTTAATGTCAAACTTCACAGTCTATGTGTGTGTTGTTTTAGGAAGAAAAATCAGAAGTGGCAGAACCAGCCTTACACCAGGCAGGCCTCCCCTTGGCTCTGCTGCGCTGCTTTCCCGTTCCCCCTCAGAAACCGTTCTCAACCAGGAAGCTCAATTCCCAGAAGGCCATCTTCTCTGGTGTTAAATTTTAACCCTTCCCTGCTTGTAGAAAGAAAAGCACAACATGATTTAAGAGTGGGAAGAAAGCTCCAAGCTAACAAATCCTCAGTTTTTAAAGTGACGAAACAGGAGCTGAGGATTGTCAACTGCCCTGGCCTCCTGCAGTCCCGTCAGTTTCCCAGAACAGCCTCTGCTCACGCAGCGCTGCCTCCTCGCTGCAGGACCGCGACACTGTCCAGGTGGAGTTCTGAGAACAGAGGAACTGTGTCTGTTTCTGTGAAACTAAGATAAATCACGTTTCACCAACGATTATGTCAGGCCCTCGATCCAGGGCCTCCCACCAAGACTGATACATGACAGTGATTTCCAAAAGTGCTTTAGAATTTTATTTTTATCTTGATTTAAAAGTTGACAGAAAATGCTTCTTTCAACTACTATGAACTAAAAGCAGAGAGATTAAATGGAATTATGTTGGAGGTGAACCTGCACATAAGTTCATGATAATTTTGTTATTGAGAGTCTGCTTTACATTTTGATATACCTGAGAATTTATTTGTCCCTTAACTTGGACAAGGAGAAATAAAGTGCATAAATTAGACAATTTAGTAAGCAGTTTAATAAGGTAACTCATCTGTAAAGAAATCTGTATTTTTCATGAGTAAATATTTATTGAGCTCCCTTTATGAAGAGGCACTGTGTTAACACTTGAAATATAAAATATGAAGTATAGTCCTTGTCTTCCAGGAGCATAATTTATATTTGGCAAGAGAAAACATTCCAGACGATGTTGTTATTGTGCCTTGAAAGCGTTTTCAATCTAGTGTTCAGTTAATTTAGATAAAGTATTCTGATTGACTAAAATTCTGATCCTTTTGTATGAAGCAATAAGTGTTCCGCTAGAAACTATTTGAATATGGTGCCCGGGCTTCGGATATTTCTATCATGAACTGCAGCAAGATAGACCCGTAAGAGGTAATCTACTAGAAAGCCACAGTGTACTTGGTGGTGGTCATCCTAAGAACCTGGAGTCATACCTGTATCCTAACCTAGCACCTTGGTGGCAGTCCTTGACTTTAATTAGGGACAGTTGATGCCCAGTGCATCACTTAACTGTCCGGCAGTTCAAAGGAGTGGAGCAAGGTGAGGGTCAAGGCTTAGTAAGCAGGTTGGACTAGCTTCTGTCCTTCACTTGAGGACTTAAGGTGCACGTTCACGGCATAAATTAATCCTTTTAACTAAGTGGGAAATGTCACATCTTTGTTGACCTTTCCGCTGGACGCTGTGGCATCCTACCCAGATGCATTCTTTCCCAGCATACACCCCTGAGGTACTCACTGCCCCAGCCTCTGGGAGTGCTGGTGGCTGATGGCTCTCAGCGGAGTCTCTCTCCAGGTCCTGTCTTCACCCCAGGGTTATGCCCCTTGGATCCAATGACTAGTCTACACAGAGAAGGTCCTACCCCCTCGCCTCAGCATGGCCCAGCCGCAGGGCTGGCCCAGCACAATTCTTTCCTGACTGCATCCCAGCCCAGTTTCTTCCTCTTTCCCAGCCCTGCAACTTTTCCTTCCTCAGAGATGTTGGTCTTTCTAAACTTTCTGCACCTCACCTCCATCACTGAGCCTCATTCCCCAGAGAACCTGACCTGTGACAACACTGTAAACCCAGAGCCAAAAAAGATCACGATTTTCACTTAGACAACCATTCTGTTCCTACTGAGTTTTTCTTGCCTTTTCATCTATTTGTAGGAGGAGAAAAAAAATTACCTTCACCCTTATCTGATCCTTAATGTTTCATGACAATGTAAAGTAACCCAGTCACCGCCTGCTTCACTTGGCAGCACATCCGGGCATCCCCGGCCAAAACCATCTAATCCCCATCTCCAAAGCTAGGGATGCTAAAGTAAGAGCTGGTTAATGTGCTCATTTTTGATA
The DNA here is from genome assembly GCF_041296265.1 of Equus caballus. Taxonomy (NCBI): domain Eukaryota; kingdom Metazoa; phylum Chordata; class Mammalia; order Perissodactyla; family Equidae; genus Equus; species Equus caballus. The sequence continues at coordinate 82,395,066 of NC_091701.1, forward strand.
ACCTGCGACCTGGGAGTGGGCTTTCATCACGGTGTCGAGGGCACTGCAGGGCTTTTATTTTATTTGTTTGGAAAGACCTTCCACACTCTTGGCGCAGTACTGGCATTTCATGGATTTGATAAATTATGGATATTTCTATTTCATGTGCATTTATCAGAATTATGTTGAACTGGTACATCACAGGATGCTCTGAACTTTTAATTCACCTTTATTAAAGTAAAAATCTCTATTTAAAATATATGTAGAAAACAGTGTATTGCTATTTTCACATCCAAGATATTCATTAAAAGGTTAAGAGGGAGGCGGAGGTCTTGTTTCTAAGGTTTTACAAAGAAAATCTATATCTAGTACCAAATACCATACTGGGTTATAATATTCTTGTCTAAATTTGTTTAAGCTATTGTTTAAGCTTTTACATCGTTAAAAAAGGGGAGGCCTGTTCAAGTGTGTGACTTCATTCATAAAGCCTATGTCAAAGATAATCATAAAACAACATTCAATCACTTACCCAAAGATCAATACCCTCTAAGTGGAAAGTGTCTTTTGCATTCAACACATGTTTGGTTGTGACATTGGTAGTTACTGGAGAGGCAACAAGGAAGGAGGCAGGAACATCCCTGGCCCTGGAGAAGCCCACAGTCTCTGGGGACCACAGACATTGAACAACAATTACAGACCAGGGATGGAGCTGGTGAGAAACCATTGGAGAAAGGGTAAAGCTGCAGGGAAAGACTACAGCTTCCCATTTGAAGAAGATAACTTAAACATAGGACCTGGAGGTCCGAGATCTTAGGTGCTTTCAAAAAGGAACTAAAACTTTATTTTTACCTATTGTTTCTATACCTAAATGAGAACTTAAGCCAAAAAGCATAATATGAGACCTCAGAAAACTCACAACTGGATCTCAAAAAACCAAAAGTATCAGACGTAAATGGGGTAGACGGAGGACTTCTAGAGCATTAACGGCTCAGGGAATGGAGGTTAAACCTTACCGTATATTCCGAGTTAGAAAACTGGGCTAAACACGTATCTCAGAATGTGTTTAAGACAATTTGCGTGATTTAGCCCCACCGAGACAAGGTCACTGACTTGAAGACTCCTGGACGCCAGTCCTTCATCATACCACCAGTGGAAACTGTTCACAGGAGGGAGCAGCATGGGGTACAGAATCAAGAGGAACCAAAGTCCGCACTTTCCTGCCATGTTAACTGAACGTCAGAGTGAGTAGAATATAACTAAAGAGTCAGAGCAATGGAACAAAGTGCTGCCCTGTGTCAAACCGCTCCTGTGCTCGTCCCTTGAGAACCTTTGGGCAAGCTTCTCACACAAGCCATTTCAATAAATACAGTTAGATTCCCCCTTAAGACCTTCACTGACACACCCAATGACGACATTCTTATCAACCACAGCCAACTAAAAGTCCTCCCTCTGGCTTCTCTTCTGTGCTTTGTAAATATACACATCTTTTTCAGGATCATAGTGAACCTTACTCACAGTAAATTGCCTCTCCAGCATCGCTAAGAAGTTGCTATCCCGTTCATAGCGAATTCGGCAGGCTAAAAGAATCACGGAGTGGTTGCTACAGAGGTGTTCCAGTGTCTGAAGAAGATCTGTGAATGTTTCTTCTAAATATATGATATCAGCTCCAAGTATCAGGTCAAATTCTCCAGATGAAAAACTCCCCAAATTTTGTCCCCAGGTCAGCTCCTTAACAACAGCTTTGGGTTGGATATGGGGAGGTAAGTTGGCTTGAACGTTTGACTTAAGAAAGTCTAACGCTACTTTTCGATCGGTGATAGTCACGTGAGCACCTGGAAAGTGGGCAGAGAGAAAGTAGGGTGCACATCAGTATGAGTCACGGTAGGGTCAAGTTACAGGGGGGTGGGGGTCTCTAAATAGTCCACCCGATATGCAAAGATCCTGCCCTCCACGGACGGCAGCGTAGATCAGAACGATGACCAGTGGCTCCCGTACTACCTGACGGTGAAAGTGAGGCTTTGGTTTGCGTCCATGACACACCTGCTGTTTGCTGAAGCTGTGCCTATAAAATATGGAGTCCCCAAGTGACAACAAGCTAGCTGATGCTTCTGAACATTTGCAGGCAGGGCTGGCCCACCCCCACAGGTGTCTACCACTGTACTTCACTCATCATTAGGTCACGATCTTCAGGTCAATAGGCCTCAGGGTGAAGAGGAAGCCAAGAGTGAAACATCTGGGAGCAAATGACTGTGAAGATGACAGGATACCAAGAACAGGGAAGGCTACTTTCCGGGATTAAAGCTTTAAAAAGAATCAAGGAAGAGATTTAATTGGCCACCAAGAAATCCCTGTCCACCTCTCCTTATGCTGTTATGAAGCAGCCAACTTATATGTATCTATGTAATAAGTACAAATATTGAAAAATGGTAAACTTAGAAATTACTAGATTGTACTAAAATACTGTAGGTTAAAACGTGAGATCATGTTCTCTAAGTGCTAAGTTTCTATGTGCGGCATATAAAACTAACGAGGCAATATTTTATTAATCTGTTTTTGTGGGTTGTTTCCACGAACTAAGAGACCCAAGTTTTTAAACCAATATGGCTGAGAAGACTGAACTGTAGTTACCCTTACGGTGAAGCAACCACATGAGGTCAGCCCTGAAACACCTCATCGACATTGTAGTCACAATATAATGCATGCCATCCTGTTTAGTTTTGGCCCTGTAAATTCTGAATTTTAAAATAATGTTTCATTCTTTCATGAAATTATTTCCATTTGCACCTCTCTTCAGTGTGTCATCTTTATGGGTGATCCCTCAGGACTACAGACCAGCCGAGTGAGCACCACTTCAGCTTATACTTAATGTTTCTTATCCTGACTGGTAGGATTGGGGCAGGGTGTAATTCAACTCACCATTGACAGTCCTGAGTGCGATGCTGGTGAAAATGCTCCAGCTGTTAGATTTCACAAGCACGCGCTGACCACTGACCATTCCCTGCTCGACAGCGTGCTGCTGATGAGCAGAGTTCCTGACACTTCATCTGTCCTGATAAGGGAAATCTCAGCCTTTTCTCGGTTTGACTTAGAACTTTATCTCTAGATTTCTTCACAGTCTACACAGCACTCTGCTGGCAACACTAGAGTAATCTAGTCTTTAGCATGTGGCCTCAGTGTTCATTTTAACAGCCCTTAGATGGAGCCCCTCTCCAATGCCTGTCTCAGGGGTTTCTGACGCTACTTCTAACCTGCTGGGTGTTCCAGGAGTCTTAACAGGATCTTAACGTCAGTTGACGATTCCCCTGTAACATCCATCAATTCTACAAATATCTAAGTGGCTACCATCAGCCGTGGGACTAAACCCCTACCCTCACAGAGCTGACACTCAAGTGAGGAGAGAGGCAATAGAGTGTTTTAAAAATAGAACATCCAGCCTGTTAGCAGGAAAGAGAGACGTGGAATGTCATGAGTGAGGGAGGTAGGCAGAAAGGGAAGTCCTCGCCAAGAAGGGGCACTTGGGTACAGGCCTGAAAGAAGTGAGGGGACACCCCAGTGCATCGAGGGGAGCACATTCCTGGAGACAGCCAAGCAGTGCAAAGGCCTGAAGGGCAGGTGGGAGGAGGCTGGAGCGGGTGGAGTGAGCAGAGGGGGCGAAGATGCGGCCAGAGTAGCAAGGGAAGGACAGAGGCAGACTGCGGGGCTCCCCACCCTGTTCTGAAAGGCTGTGGCTTTCTCCCAGTGAGCTGGGGCCAGCGCTCTGACCTGGGTTTTACCAGAATTCCTAGCATGGAGAGGCTAGCACCCCAATGCAGCTGGAGGAGGCTGGTGGCTTGCACCTTGCCGTAACCGCCCCGCGACACGGCCACAGCCACCTCCCCACACCACTTGCCCACAGTGCCCGTCTCCCGACTCTCGTGGGAATCACTCCCTCACAGGTCCCGAGTCCTACAGGTCACCTCTGAAGAGACAGCTTTGCGGAGGGCTTGGTTTTAGGGGAGGGGTACAGAGGATGTCTTAGGTTTCTTTTAATCATTAGTTGCCTCTCTTTTTGCTGCAATTTAGGGAAGAAACGGATCATTTGTCCTGTAGTTTCCCACAGTAGCATCTGCATAATTTAGCATGTCTTTTTTCCTCTGTATCTCCTGTAAATTTGTTTGATCTGAGTTTGATTTTTCGAGCCAGCCGATTTCAGAGGTTGGTGGTGTGTTTTTCACCAAGAGGCAGATTTCTGTGATGTGAGCAGCCATGAATTACTCAATGCCCAGATCCTTCATTCATCAGACTCCTTCTGCATTTATTTGTTGAGAAACTTCTAGAAAGGGAAGTTTCTTTCAATGACTGTTCGTTTACTCATTTTCTATAGGAACTGTCTGACTGGAAAGGCAAGATAAGCTTTGCTTCTCCCTCCGCTTTTGGAAATCGACTTTCAAAGAGATGGTTTCTAAGCATCCTACAAAGATGACTAAGGGGGTTTCTTTTGTTGTTGTATCATGAACTCGTGGATTAAACATGTTAAATCCATTGCCATTATCATTATTGATGTTCGAACTGTCCTATCTTTTGCCAGTGGACTTTTGACACAAACCCAGTCATCCTTGACAGCTTCCTTGCTATCTGGGATGACAAGGTATCCAGGGTCATCTTATACATTTCCTGCCACAGAACTCGAATCAGCCACTTACGAAGTTTTCTTTTTTTTTTTCAGATGAGAGAAATAACACCAAGTCCGTATGCTGACGGGAACGATTGGGTAGAAAGGGAGAACACGATGGTGCAGGACAGAGTCACTGGAGCCACGTGCTCGAATAGGGGAGAGAGCGCTGGCCGGGCAGGACCCACGTCGTCTGTGTGTTAGGGCATCGGGAGCAAAGGCAGAGAGTCTCGGTCCAGACGCGACGCAGGTCGCGGAGAGGCAGTGGGGGGAGCGTGCAGAGGCTGCAACTTTCTCAGTGAAGTAAGAAGAAATGTGTTCAGCTAAGAGTGAGAATGGAGGAAGAAGGACTGGCAGACTCGAGAGGAAAGAGCAGGAGAGAAAGTCGAGCGACTGCTCCGCAGCTTTAGGAGCCCCCTGAGGCTCCTGATGAGGAATTTCTAGTGAGACCCAGCAGCAGGATGATCCTGCAGCCACATTCAGCTGCAGGGGCGCAGGCCGGGGACAAGTGGAGAGCTGCACTGCGCCTTGGTTGGCCTAACAAAGAAGATGAAACCAGGAAGGGCAGGGTGTTGACAGGAAGTGAAGATGGTGAGAAAGACAGTGATCAATGACGCCTGTGACTTACGCTGGGGAAGGAGGGATAATTCAAACATGTGAGCACATACTATGTGCTAGAGATGCAGAGATGAGCAAGACAACCCTTGCCCTCTAGAACTCAGAGTCTCCTGAGGGAGAGACACATACACATAATTGTGATGCAACGTGGGAAGGAAGCGAGGGGGACACAGGCTGGCCCAGGAAATTCTGGGGTCATGAAGGAGAGATGCTCAGAGAGGAGCAGAGCCCAAAGAAAGCTTTTGAAGGAAGGGAAATCTGAGCTTAGACTTAAAGGACACCCCATTAACCAGAGGGAAGGGGTGAAGAGAGGGCGCTCAAGGCGAAGGGACAGGCCAGACACAGTGTGTGTGTCCCCGGAACTTCAAACTGTGCGTGCCATGGTGCTGAACAAGAGTGAGGCTGGGGAGTCGGGAAAAATGAGATTACAGAGCCTTCCCAAGGAGCCTGGGTTCAGCCTGCAGGCGGGGGGGTACAGGAATGTTTAAGTATGGTCACCCCATCAGTTCTGCATTTTAGATGGGACACTCTGACAGCTACTGGGAAAGTGGGTGTGAGAATCAGAGGCACGAAGGTCAGGTGCAAATGCAGGTATGATCATGAAGAAGGTGATGAGAGCTCCAGCCAGGCAGTGGGACTCGGGAGAAATGGAATCAAGAAACAGTTAAAAGCAAAATCAGCAAGACTTCAGGGCGGGGAGTTGGGGGGAGCGGGGATCAAGGAGTTGGCCTGAGTGACTACGTGGACAGTGATGCTAACCCAGAACAAACATGAGGACGAGTCTGTGAAGGGAAGCTGAGTTCGAGTGTAAACACGGACTGTGAGGAGCTGAGACACAGCCAGGGACAGACATCGAGCATTCAGTTAAACACACAAGTCGAAAGTTCAGGGGAGACTTGCACCAGAAGTATAGAGAACGGAGAGACAGTGTGTGTCGTCCTGAGTCTTATATTCTAAGAGAGTCCCCAGGCTGGGTTGGGCATTACGTCAGCTGGGAAAGTTTTCAAAGTCCAGACTCGCCGACCCGACTCCCACTCACAGAGCCCCACCTTGGAGGTGGGATGGTTTTGTCCCAGAACAGCTTCCAAGGAGTACAAAGGCTACCTGGAGAGGGGAGAGCTTCAGACTGAGGCCCAGTGTTTGAGAGTCAGAACTGGACTAAATTCTAACTCCTCAATCCACTGGCTTTGTGACCTTGGGCAAGTTCCTCCACCTCCATCAGCCTTCAGTTCACCCCTGGAGACAGCCCCTGAGCAGACCCACCACGCGGGGCCCCTGGAGGAACGGGAGACTGGAAAGACCCAGCACCAGGACACAGGGGCTGCTCTGGCCTTAGCAGCTGCTTTTTCTTTTAACAGGAAAATCTCCATCAGATATTAACATTCTGCATAGCGCTCACCATTTTTTCTTTTTTTTTTTTGGCTTTTTACTATAATTTGTCTTTCCCTCCCTCTCCCCAAGTAGAATCAGAACGGAAGCTTCCTGAGCACAGCGACCTGCCTGACCCCTCACTGCTCCGCGTGCAGCACTTAAAACCAGGCCAGGCATGTGGGGGTGCCCCTAGAATTCAGGAGTAAATGACTGAGATTACAAAAGTGAAAACACGCTGAAAAGGGGAACAACTAGTCTCTTTCTGACGTTTCAAAATCATGCCTATTTTAGTTCTCACTGTCTCCATGCTAAAGGATGAACTTTTTCTCAGCCTCAGGTTTCAACATCAAAACTTGTCCAGCCTAATACTTCGTCGCCACTAAAACAATGAGTATGAAAATCGCATAGTAGCGCAGAGAAGCGCACAAGACCTCATGTTAAATGAAGCATCATGTGTGTGTACGTATGTATATACATGTGCACACATGTACACATGTGTATATAACCACAAATACAACCACGATTAAAAATGCAGATGGAGGGGCCGGCCCGGTGGCGCAGAGGCTAAGTTCATACATTTTGCTTCAGTGGCCTGCAGTTCACAAGTTTGGACCCTGGGTGTGGACCTACACACTGCTTGCCATGCTGTGGCAGGTGTCCCACATATAAAATAGAGGAAGATGGGCATATGGATGTGTCTTCCTCAAATAAAAAATGGATGGAGAAAAAAGAAGGGAAGGACATTCACCAAAATGCTAATGGTAATTATAAGCAGAGTCATGAATAATCAGATTTTCTGCTGGGGTCTTTCCTGCTTTTAGGGCAATATTTATAATAGAGTTAACCATTTTTATGACAGGAACATTAATTTCCATGATTTTCTAGTTCGTTTGTCTCTGACTCCATAACCAGTCAAGTGTCTGCGTGAACCTGGGGCTGCAGGAGAGCCAGGCACCCACAGGATGAGCCGGTCTCTCTCCGCAGAGCCTCAGTGGCCTGGAGACAGAGCACAAAACACGTGAGACGGGGGCAGAGGTGAGAGGCACAGGGCTGCGGGGAAACAAAAGGGGCAGCAAGGCTCAGGGGTGACAGCGAGGCTGGGCCGGGAACACCATGGGCTTGTTCTGGCCACTCCCAAAGCCACTCGTCTTTTGTGGCAACAATCAACTTGTCCCTTGCTCCGTGGCTGTCTTTGATCCCAACCCCAAGGTCCAGATTTCTAGATCAGAAGCAGAAAGCCTCAGAGAGGCAATCAGCACTTAGTGAGCGCCTACTGTGTGCCAGTCAAGGAGCCCGGATTTCTACCCCAATCTCATCTGATCCTCACTGAGGGGTGAAGACAACTATTATCCCCGTCTTACAGGGAAATTGACGTTTGGCTCTTGAGCACCTTGCCCCCGTCACACAGCTGGTAGGAGGTAGAAGAGTGTGACACTCTAACCCTACGCACTTGGCCGCACCACAGGCTCTGCAGCGGCCAGTCCTGCAGGAAGCCGCTGTTCTCAGGAGGAAACAGAAGGACCGCGTCTCCCTCAGCGAACCCTTCTCACGGCAGCAGAGAGGGAGTTAGTGTCAGGGAGAGAAAACAACCTGGGCTGCGGAGTCTGACACGCCTGGTGTGAGTCTCAGGGCTCCTGATGAGGCCTCAGAAAGCGGCTTAATCTCCTGGAACCCCAGTTTCACTGGAAAAGTGAAAATTACAAGTAACACCTAACATACCTGGCTATATATATAAGGCTAACCCGCGGAGAACACAGCTTGTGGCAGCAGGGCCCCTCAGCGACTGAGGCGCTGTGGCATCAGTCAGTGGGCACCCAAATCAGTCTCACATGCTCGGGCCACCACCCCTGCCCACACCCCGTCACATCCTGGAAGGCGACGTCAAAACAGAGAAGAGAATACTGAAAGAGAAATAAGCTACCAGAAAAAGGACAGGACAAAGAGGGGCTCCAGTGGGTCCCTGAGCACCTGGACACGACATGGCCATTCCAGATCCCTCCCACCCAAGTGCAGCCTGAGTACAGCAGGGTCAGCGTCGTCACCTGGGAGCTTGTCAGAAACGCAGGCTCTCCACTATTCACAGCAGCCGAGACTTGAAAGCAACCTAGGTGCCCATCAAGGGACGAATGGATAAAGAAGATGTGGTATATATACACAATGGTATACTACTCAGCCATGAGAAATGATGAAATCCGCCCATTCGTGACAACATGGATGGTCCTTGAGGGTACTATGCTGAGTGAAATAAGTCAGAGGGAGAAAGTCAAATACCATATGATCTCACTCATAAGTAGAAGATAAAAACAACGACAAACACACACACACACACACACAGATTGGATTGGCGGTTACCAGAGGGGAAGGGGGGGAGGGAGGAGGGCAAAAGGAGTGATTAGGCACCTGTGTGTGGTGATGGGTTGTAATTAGTCTTTGAGTGGTGGTCGTGATGTAATCTATACAGAAATCGAACGATGTACACCTGAAATGTATATGTTATAAACCGATGGTACTGCACTAAAAAAATTAAATGAAAAAAAGAAATGCAGGCTCCCAGGCCCAATCCAGCCCCTCAGAAGCAGAAACTGCACTATAACAAGAGCCCCAGATGACAGTACCGAAGTGATGAATATTACGTATATTCTCTCCTAGAAGCTGGGCTAGCCTATCATTGGATAGCTTGAAGTATACGAGTCAGAAGTTGTAGAAAGGAGTCTACAACGAATATTAAAATGAAAATGAGGCTTAAAAACGCTCTAGGCCTAAATTAAGGTCTGTATACCAAACAAAAATGACAAACCCTGATACCAGTTCAGAGTGTAAATTGTTTAATCTGAGATGTCAGTACAACCCACACCAGGGCCGACCTCCCGGGATGAGAAACAGCAGCAGCTCCCTCCACAGGGAAGGAGAGACTCCGCTCTGCCCACCTGTCAGGAAAGTCTCAGTGTGCACAGGACAGCCTGAATAAGAGAATTCTCCTTGAACCCAAGGTCGCCTTAAGATCATATTATCAGCATCACAGAATTGAAGGAGGCAAAGCAAAGCCTCAGGAGAAGTGGGAGTAACAGGATGAGAGAGAGACAGAAATTAGCCCTCCTGGAGCTGAGAGCACCAGCAACTGGCCCGTACCTCATAAGTGCGGGGGAAAGGAAAACAATCCAGAGAGGAGGAAAGCAGCACAGAGTTTGCTCATGGACACCGCCCATGCCCCTCTCGATGAGCCCCACTCACCCAGGAGTGAGCCGGCACGCACACTCACCCAGCAGGGCGGCCACTATGCCCACCAGCCCCGTGCCAGCACCCAGCTCCACGGCAGCGCGGCCCCTGAGCTCCACGGCTCCCATCTCCAGATACGCGGCAAGCACGACAGCCTGGGTCAAAACACAGCGGCAAGATGAAGGTCAGCAAGCGCTGTAGGCACTGAAGGGCTTCCAGCAGGCTGCGCTCTGGCGGGAAGACGCCCCACCCCTCCCACCACAAGGCTCAGTTCCAGGTCACCGGAGCACACGGGAACTCCGAGAGCTGGGAGGCGACCCCTGGAGCAAGCACAAACCCGTCCCCCAGTGCAGCTGCCCAGGCCCCACGGTGGTCCCTGATGGGGACGGCAGCGGTCAGCGACACTGCCCACCAAGATGGGTCCCGTCCTGTGTCACAGCGTTTTTACGCTTGGGGCTTACAAAACTACTGAGGCAGAGCTGACTTGAACAGCCTCTGTGAGTTTAAGGGAACATCTAGTTCCCAACCCAGCTCAGGCCAGTGAGGCCACGACCTCCCAGAGGGAAAATGCAGAGCAGCACCGCGGGCCCCAGCTGCATCCCTGACAGTCACGTCACACAAGGCCCTCACCGTATATTATTGGGCATCAAAAGGTGAGTTCAGGCCAAAGTTCTGGATACTTGATGTTTGAGCTAGCATCTGCATACGACTCTATAAAAGCATTGTATATTGTTAACAACTATTTGCTGCAATTTGGTTTTCATGGTCACGTGCTATTTGTATAATTACAATTCCTCCTCTTGGTGAGCACTGGGCAGGCCCACCCATTCCTCACTAGTATCTATCTTTATTACTCGTCCCAGGAATACTTTTCATGTAGTTATCTTGGACTAGATTCCTAGATGCGTTATTACTGGGTTAGAACGTATGAGGGTTTTTATTCCTAAATGTTTTTCTAACATCCGGAACACAACGTTAAGGCTGTAAAGTGGATCCATGCCAGTCATTGATCCAACATTAACTGAACTCCCACTGAGTCCCAAGTGTGGTGCTGGATGCTGAGGGCAAGTCACGGGGCAGGCGGGGAGAGGATGTAAAAAGCAGTTATAGGATAATTCTGTGACCATCAGAATTGGGAAACAAAGAAAATACATGATCTTCATTTTGGGCTTTGTCACTTTACAATAGTCTTCGTGCAATATTTTTAAAAATTAACTTAAAAATTAATGAGCGTCCAAACCTGTTAGGGGCTGATGCTTCCCCCCCACCCCCACCCCCGCCCCAGTCCTACTGTACCGCTGGGTAAATTACTGGCAAGTCATTCAACTTCCCTGTCTTTCCGTTACTCACCCTTAAAGTGCAATGGGGGGTGGGGGGTGATTCTAACGGGTAGAAGTTTTTTTGGAGGGGGTGGGGACATGAATGTTTTAAAATCGAGCGTGGTGACGGTTGTACCATTCTGAATATTCTTTTAAAAGAAATCACTGAGTTGTACACGTTAAATAGGTGAAATGTATGGTCTACGAATTATATCTCAAGAAAGCCGTTATTTAAAAAATAAATAAATAAAGGCCCGTCTTACTATCATTGCAGACCTTGTCCGCGGCCCCGGGCTACTCACCGCGTCCCACACCACCGCCGCGACGCCCAGCTGCCTCCAGTCCTGCCGGATCCGGATCGTGCGGTCTGCGAAGGAGAAGGTGGCGACGGGCTTGTGGAACTTCTGCAGCCCCACTGCCGCGGCCTCCTCGTAGGGCACCAGGGCCATGTGGCCCGCGCCCCGCTCTCCGCCTCCTCGGACCTGTGGGCGAAAGAACCCTCCTGACGCTCTGGCCAGAAAACGCGCTAAGCGGCTCCAAATCCTTTTTAAGGTCGTTTTACAAGTTCAAAGGAGGAAAGAGGTGGGGGGCCTTTGTCCGGTTCCCTTCGCGTGGCTGACCGCCGAGTCCTCCGGAAGGGCGATCTGGCTCTGAACTCGCGCCGAGGGGCGTCTCCGGGCCGGGACCCCGCTAGCAGCCCGCCGGACGCGCTCGCCGCTACCGCCCGGAGGCCCGGAGCCAGCCCGGAGGAGGCGCGTCCACGAAGCGGCAGCCCGCAGGGTGCTTCTCGTCTGGTTTCGGGCTTCCCTCCGCCCCTAAATCGGTGCGTTCGGTGGGGACAACAGTGCGCGCGAACCTGCCCGCGTGTCAACGGTCTGCCCGCCTCTGGACACCGGCGGGACGTGTGCGGCCGCCGCCGCCGAGCCGGGCCCCAGACCTGCCCGCCGCCCCTCCAGGGCGCACGGTGCGCAGTGCCGCCCGCGGACGAGCTCGGGGACGGCGGGCAGCAGAGATGCGGGGGGTCCACAGGGCCCCCACCCCAGGTGCCCTCCGCCTCCCCACGGCAGGGCCCGCGGCGCGGCCCGGCCGCTGCGCACGGCTCGGAGAAGCCCCGGGGGCGGCAGGCGGCGGCTGGGGGCCCGGCCACCTGGAAGGGCCTGAGCGGGGAGGCGGGGCGGACGGAGGAGGAAGAGGGAGAGGAGGAGGAAGAGGAAGAGGAGGAGCGGCGGAGGAGGAGGAGGGAGGGGAGGAAGGAGAGGAGGAGGGAGGAGGCAGCGGGGGAGGCTGGAGAGGGAGAAGAGAAAGGGGAGGAGCGGGGGAGGAGGAAGGGGAGGAGCGGGGGAAGGGGAGAAACAGGGGGAGGAGGGAGAGGAAGAGACGGGCAGCAGGAGCAGGGGCGAGGGGCGGGGGCCGCCCCGGGACGCGCTCCCGCCGGGGACAGGGGCTCCCCGGGCGCGGGGCGCAGGGAAGCGGGGACCCGGCCTGGCGCCGGCCGCGCTCTGCGCGCGCGTTCTTTGGTGCTTTTCGGCGCGCGCGGGCTGGGCTGTAGGCTTAAGGGAGGGCACTTCGGGTGGAGACAGCTCGCTCCAGAGCCGGGTCCCCCGTCCTCGCGCCCACGAGTGCGGCGCGGTCCCAACAAAGAGCGTCCCCGCCAGGCGCGTGGCGCGGCCGGTAAAGCGAGCTCAGCCCCCGACCGCCCACCGAGGCCCGTCGCCCGCCGCGCGCAGGGCTGGGCGCCTGCCCGGGACCCCGCAGGCCGGAAAGCTGCGGACGCCGGGGCCGGGCCGCGCGCGCCGCCCGGGCCGCTCCTCCTCCGCCCGGCGCCCGCGCGGCGGCCCCTCCCTGCTCCGCGCGGCCTCGCTCTGCGCCGGGGTCTCGGCGCGGGCGGCGCCGCCTCCTCCATGCCGCCCCTGGTCCTCGCGCCCCGCCCGGGGGCCCGCCAGGCCGAGCCTCCCACCGAGGAGGGTGCCCACCTGCCAGATTTCCTCAGCCTTCCAGAAGGCCCCGTCGCTCCAAAGATTCTTTGAAGTGAACTTTGAAGGTCACTAGTGAAGGTCTTTTACCGATCTTGTCTTTTTCGCTGTGCTCAGTTTATTTTTATTTATTTTTAAATTTTTATGTAATAGAATTTATTTTTGAGAGCAGTTTTAAGTAAAACTGGGGAAAAGGTACAGAGAGTTCCCATATGCCCCCGCCCTCTCCCATACGCACTACAGCACCCCCTCTCAACATCCCCCACCAGATGGTGCACTTGTTACAATCACTGAACCTACACTGACTCGTCGTTGCCACCCAAAGACCTAGCTTACCGAGGCTTCACTCCTGGTGCTGTACGTTCTCCGGGCTGGAACAAGGATATAAGACAAGTATGCACCATCACAGTGTCATACAGAGTAGTTTCACTGCCCTGAAGATCCTCTGTGCTCTATGTGCTGGCCCCTCCCTCGTCCATAACCCCTAGGAACCAGCAAGCTTTCACTGTCTCCATAGTTTTGCCTTTTCCAGAATGTCATACAGTTGGAGTCATAAAGTATGTAGCCTTTTCAGACTGGCTTCTTTCGCTTAGTAATATGCGTTTAAGGTTCCTCCACATCTTTTTGTGGCTTGATAGCTCATTTCTTTTTAGTGCTGAATAATATTCCATTGTGTGGATTGTAGTGGTTTATCCATTTACCTACTAAAGGACATCTTGGTTGCTTCCAAGTTTGGCAATTATGAATAAAGCTCCTACACACACCCCTGTGCAGGCTTTTGAGTGACATAAGTCTTCAGATCCTTTGGGTAAATACCAAGGAGCACAACTGCTGGATCATATGGTAAGAGTGTGTTTAGTTCTTTAAGATACCGCCAAACTGTCTTCCAAAGTGGCTGTACCATTTGCATTCCCGCCAACAACGGATGAGAGTTCCTGTTGCTCCACATCCTCACCAGCATTTGGTGTTGTCTGTGTTTGGATTTTGGCCATCCTAGTAGGGCTGTTGTTGCAATTTGTAGTCTCCTAATGACATGTGATGTGGAGCATCTGTTTTTCCCCAGTTTTATTGAGATATAATTGACATGTAACATTGTATTAGTTTAAGGTATACGACATAATGATTCAAAATAGGTATATATTTATGGCAAAATGATTCCCACAAGAAATTAACATCCATCACCTCACATAGTTGCAGTCTTTTTTCCTCGTGATAACAACTTTTAAGATCTACTCTCTTAGCAAATTTCAAATATACAATACAGTATCGTTGGCTACAGTCACCAGGCTGTACATCAATCACATCCCCAGAACTTACCTTATAACTGAAAGCTTGCACCTTTGACCATCTGCACCCGTTCCCCCACACACCCCCCACCCCCCCACCTCTGGGAATCACCAGTCTGTTCTGTTTCTATGAGTTCGGTTTTGTTTTTCTTTTTAGATTCCCCATGTGAGATCAGACAATATTTGTCTTTCTCTGTCTGACTTATTTCTGACTTAGCATAATGCCCTGTAGGTCATCCATGTGGTTGCAAAGGGCAGAATTTCCTTCTTTTTATGGCTGAATAATATTGCGTCTTGTATGTTCTTCATCCGTTTTCTTCATCCATTCATCAGTCAATGGAATTCACAATGGCTATTGTGAATAATGCTGCAATGAACATTGGGGTGTAGATAACTCTTTGAGATAGTGATTTCATTTCCTTGAGATATATACCCGGAAGTGGGCTTGCTGGATCATATGACAATTCTATTTTTAATTTTTTGAGGAAACTCCATACTGTTTTCCATAGTGGCCGCACCAATTTACATTCCCACCAACAGGGCACAAGGGTTCCCTTTTCTCCACATCCTCACCTGCACTTGTTACCTCTTGTCTTTTTGACAATAGTCATTCTTTAACAGGTGTGAGGTGACATCTCATTGTGGTTCTGATTTGCATTTCCCTGATGACTAGTGATGTTGAGCATCTTTTCATGTACCTGTTGTTTGGACCATTTTTAAATTTGATTGTTTTCTTATTGTTGAATTTAAGAGTTCTTTGTATATTTTGGATAATAATCCTTTATCAGATGTGTCTTTTGCAAATATTTTCTCTCAGTCTATGGCTTGTTTTTTTATTCTCTTCACAGTGTCTTTTGCAGAGCAGAAATTTTTAATTTTAATGACGTCCAGCTTATCAATTCTTTTTTTCATGCACCCTGCCTTTGGCGTCACATCTAAAAAGTCGTCAGAGCTAAGTCCGTCTAGATTTACTCCTATGTTATCTTCCAGGACTTTTCTAGTTTTGCATTTTAATTCAGGTCTGTGATCCATTTTGAGTTAATTTTTGTGAAGGGTTTAAGGTCTGTGTCTACATTCATTTTTCGCATGTGGCTGTCCAGTTGTTCCATCACCATTTGTTCAAAAGACTCTTTGCTCCATTGTATTCGCTTCCTCCTTTGTCGAAGATCAGTTGGCTGTGTTTTTGTGGGTCTGTTTCTGGGCTCTCTATTCTGCCCCATTGATCCGTTTGTCTACTCTTTCATTAATACCACACTGTCTTAGTTACAGTGAATCAAGTAGCTTTATAGTAAGTTTTGAAGTTGAATAGTGTCAGTCCCCCAGCTTTGTTCTCCTTCAATATTGTTTTTCCTTTGTTGGCCTTCTCTCCCTCTCCGTTTTTCCCTCCTATCTCCTTGTCTCTTACCTCCTCTGCCCCCTGCTGTTTCTCTCAACTTTGCTTTCCTTTTTTTAATCTCTCTTCTCCTTTTCTTCTCTTTCTCTCACTTAGTCCCTTTCCTTTGGGGAGCCAGCACTGGGCACAAGAAAAAGTAAATGCTTTGGATCCCAAGAAAGTGTGAAAATTTAAATTCTGCCTCTGACACTTTACCTGGAATGACGTTGAGTAATTCCTAAACCTCCCTAGACTCAGGCTCCTCCTGCGTGAGGCCTGGCTCAGAGATTCGGCCCTTCTCCCTGTTCACCGGTGTTTCTGCTGAAATCCTATACAGGACTTTACAGAACGGGGCCTTCACAGCCTCTCCAGCTCTCTCCTAACAGGACGTTTGCCTCCTTGTGTTTACTGACAGTTTATCTAGAAAGTTGCCATTACTTTTTCTCAATGGCAATAGACAAGAGCCTCATTTAGTGTTACCCATATTTTCTAATTGGCACAGTTAGATGTACAGTTGGCTCAGGAAGCACCAAAAAGGATATTTAGGAACATGTGCAACTTGTATAGCAGCGTAGACATAAGTGTAGCTCTGTTTTTATCAAAATAACCAAAACAGCCAGTGGTTCCCTGTGAATGCTTGAAAATAAATTTTTAATCCTCAAAAAAAGTTGGGTGTGTGGTAGATTATATTATTTTAAATGTCCAGTCCACCTGCTCCAGGCCTTTCCGTGGGGTCCTCCCTGAGTAGGGAATGTCTCCCTGCCAGTAGAGGTCAGGCTTGGCCATAATGGAATTGGGTGGAGATGACACCTGCCACCTGGGAGCAGGAGTGGGAGGGGCCTTGCACAGCTGGCCGATGCTCCTCTTCCCTCTGCCCAGGAACTGGGTGTCCACACTGGGGCACTACCTAACCCCAGGTCCCAGGTGGAGCAGAGCCACAGCTCGCCTGTGAAAATGTGAAACAAGCCTTCATGGAGGTCACCGTTGAGATTTGGGGGTGTCACTGCAGTATAACTCTGCAGAAGCTGACAGAACACAGGTGTGAAAGATGGAAATTCAGGCATTAGTAGGTGTTTTCCTACAGGTGCCTAGTGTGGCTTCTCAGCAAATCTTTTTGTGGAGCCCTGCCCGCCCTGCCCGCGGCCCCCAGGGTCAGCACCCACCCAAGGCTCCTGACCACCTCTATCCCACTGCGATTGCAAGAGTGAGGATGGCGTCCTCCCGGCAGGCTCGCTGGAGAGGTGCAAAAGGCAGACTCACCTTCCGCGTTACCTGTGACTACAGAGGACAGCTCAGTCGCAGTATAACAGTCTGTAAAGTGTGTGCTGCTCCTTAGAGGGGGACCGGGCTTCTTTCCCTGGTCCTCTCCTGGACCCTGACACCAAAAAGGAACAATGTTGGGCATCTCCTCCCACCTAGTGGGTTCCCTGTGTGCCTTCAGACCACGGACACCTCGCAGCCACTCGGCCCCTGTGCGGAGCAGAATTTAGGGGGAGTGTAGGTGAGCACACACAGGGGCTGCTGGTCAATAGCTTTTTACTTCTATCCCCATGACCAGAACTGCCTTTCCCCAGTCAGGACCCTCCCCAGAGAAGAATGGTGGAAGGACACCCCGCCTCGTCCCTCCTGTGTTCTGGAACTAGCCCACGTACGAGCTCACTGTAGAGGCAGCCACCTCGGCACAGCGTGACCCTCCCGGGCTGGGCAAATCCTCCCTGCAGGGCGGTAACTCAGAGTGGCCATGGGACATCTGTCATCTCTGTCAGCCCAGCATCTGCGTCCAGTTTTGCTGGTGCTGTACCCTCCTGTAATGGCCAGAGCCCAGCTTCTGGGCCTGAAAGTCGAGATCAGATCCCAGTTCTGCAACTTATCAGCTCTGAGGCCTTGGTGAGGGCGTCCACCGGGGCCTCAATTTCCCCATCCATCAAAAGGGGGCAATGCGCCGACTAAATTAGTGAACAGAGAAGCTACTAAGCTGAGATTAAAATGAGTTAACTTATCTAAAGTGCTTAAAACCGTGCCCAATGAACAGTGAACTTCACGTCCCTTTGCTCTTACTGTCATGTGTCTGTGGTGGTGGACCTTGGCCTGGGCTCCAGGACCAGGCACACGTCCCAGGCCTGGCCATGGGTGGTTCAGAACTGGGCATAACCCAAAGCCGGGCCTACCTGCAGCCCATCCTGAGACCTGCTGGGACAATCAGAACCACAGTGCGGGGGAAGGACGGAAGCTGAAGTTCCTGTTGGTCGTCTGGTCCCGAGGGGGCTGAGCCAGCAGAGTTGGAGCCAATGCGGGCCTGCCTCCTCTGCTGCCTTGTGACCACCTGGATCCAGCTGGCCGGGAATTTTTAGTTATTTGAGCCGTTAAATTCCCTAATTAGCTTAAGCCTGTTTGAGCTGCTTTTTTTGTCCCCTGCAGAAGAAAAACAGTCCTGAGACACTCAGCCTGGGATGGTCCCCTGAAGAAAGGAGACAGAAAGTCATGCCCGTGTGGGGCCATCCTGCATGCTGTGGATGGAGAAGGCGGAGCAGCCTGGGGCAGGGTGGCCAAGCTTCCCGATGGCTCTCCTGTCCTGAGCTTTCCTGGCTGCACCAGGGCGCGCAGGGCCTATGAGACACCAGTGTGAGCTGGTAATAAATGTCCCTTTCTTGCTTGAGAGCCAGAGTCCTAATGAACAGTATGATTTCTGTTGTTTGTGTTTAGGAAGTAATGTGGACAGAACATAAACGTCCTGTGAGGTCGGCGTATGTAGTTCGTTGATGGCTAACTTGCTATCGTATTTGCCAAACAACAAATGTGATCCGAATGGATGGACGTGTGTTCGAAAGACAGAGGTCTCCCCACACTCGCCGTCCGCAGATGAATCGGCACTGACCTTGATAAGCACTGCCCAGAGGGAAGCCTGTTCTCTGGCTGCCCCTTTCTTCTCCTTTCTAAGATGAAGAGGTAGCCCTTCCTGCTCCCCCAGCGCCACCCCGCCTGGGCCTGGGCATTCTGTCCCCTCCCCGGTCCTGAAAAGGCTCGCACCCAACTTGTTCCACCAGCAGCTTCTCCTTTTTGCCTTCAAACAAGTCCAATCCCTGTTCTCTAAAACTTCAAGATATTAAGAGCGATGCAGGCCTGCTGCCTCTGGGTCCCCACCCCTGGCCCTCTGCCTGCAGCTGTGTTACCAGCTTCCACCAAACAAAAGGTGAATAAATCACCAGTCCCTTCATGGTTGCTAAGTTCTGTTACCAATTGAACTCTCCCCAACTGGTTTGGACTGGTTTGGTTCAGCCGTCTTCTCCTTCCTTTCGTTCTGTTTTCCCCCAACACCTGCGCCCTGCTCTCCGAGCCCACTAGGAGGATGTCTCGGAGCTGCTTCTGGGCTCCCACTGCCTCCACTCTGCTCTGGGCTCCCCTAGGCGGCCCCAGCTTCTCAAAGAGCTGGCCTCCTCCTCCTGTGCTGCTGCCTGCTTATGCTTCGCTGTGACTTCAGGCCCAGCGTATTCAAAAGTCCCACCTCCACACTGGCCAGCGCCCCACTCAGCAGCCACGGGGGCGCAGAGGGAGCTGGGATTTTGCAATTGCAAGCCTTGGCCTCAAATCCCACTCTGCTAGTCCCTAATCATGTGATCCCGGGCAAGTCACTACAACTCCTTTGGTTTCCTCCTCTGCGAACGGGGTCGACAGTGATGTCCCCTCACAGGGTTGCTGCAGGCACCAGAGCAGGTGACGGATGGAACACCTCACTGAACGCTGGGATGTGGGTTATTGAGTGACATACGATAGTGTAAGAATTAAGGAAACAGGCTTGGCGTCAAAGCACCGGATTTAGCTCCTGGCTGTGTCCTTTCCTGGCGGTATGACCTTGGCCAATGAACAAGCATAGCTGTGCCTCATTTTCCACATCTGCACAGTGGGCATCTTACCATGACCCTGCAGCTGGGTGTTGGGAGGAAGGTGGTTCCCACGGGCTCAGGGCTCGGAGCAGCGCCTGGCTTACAGACAGCATTCACTAAACGTTTGCTGTGACACTTTCTCACTCTTCCCCAGCACGTTTCTAACTGACAGGGTCCCTAACCTCCCTGCCTGTCGGTGCCCGTATTTTCAGATCTGTTCAATCACTGCTCATAGAGTCTCAGGTGGCTGTGGTGTCCAGTGTCTTCAAGGACTGGCCCTGGCGGTGTGCACCCCAGGGAAGAGGCCATGGCTTCTCTCTACCCGGCCTTCTCCGGACGTCTCTGCAGCAGGGCTGCCTGCTGTGGGGCCTGCCTCCGACCTGGGGACACAGTGAAGGAAGTCCATTCTTCGCCATCCTTTGGTTTATTTGTCTGCACTTTAAGATCTTAATGGGTAGCAGGGTCTTGTTGTTTCTCCCTGAAGCTATCTTTCCTCTTCTAAGGTGAGCCCCGGTGTCTCTAAAGCACAGCCACACTGCTGGGCAGGCTGCCTGAGGGCTGTCTCCCCGGCAGGCCGGCCCCCCTTGCCACCCCCAGGCTCAGCATCCTGTCTCGCCAGATGATGGCTCTGCCACCCTTTGCCTGCCTGCCGTCTCTACAGCCACGCATCTCAGCAGCTCCCTGTTACCTGCAAGTTCACTGCACCAAATTCAAAGACCTGATCTTTTTCTTTGTACCCTCCTTGTACCTGAAAGTATTTAAGGTGGCATCTCAATGTTATTTTTTTAAGATCCTCGATGATCTCGCTACAAAACTGGACCTTCAGAATAGGCTTAGAACCCATGCCAAAGTAGTCGCTCGGTCTGTCCAGGGCCCCTGTTGGCTTGGTGGCCATCTCTCAGGGGCACCTACTCTGTTCCCGGCGGTGCAGCAGCGGTCAAGGCCTCACTCTCAGCATCTTAGGTCCAGCTGGGCTCCAGCCCATGAAGTCAGCATGTCAGTGCCTAGAGCTGCTATAGCAAAGTGCTACAAATGGGGCGGCTTTTGAAAAACAGAAGTGTATGCTTTCACAGCTCGGAGGCCTGAAATCAACGTGTCAGCAGGGCCGCGCTCCCTCCGAAGGTTCTGAGGAAGAATGCTTCCAGCCTCGTCCAGCTTCTGGGGCCCTTGGCATTCCCTGATTTGTGGCCACGTCACCCCACTCCCGGCCTCTGTCTTCACAGGGCCGTGCTCTCCTTGTGTGTCTGTCTCCAAACCCCCACTCTTCCTGAGGACACTGGGCATTGGCTTTAGGGTCCATCCGAATCCCGCACGACTTCTTTACTTGGTTACATCTGAAAAGCCCTGTTTCCAAAGCAGGTCACAGGTACCAGGTGGTAGGACTTGAACAAATTTTTGAGGGAACAGTTCAGCCCACAAGAGTCAGCAACCAGAGCAGCAAGGTCAAACAAATGAGGACAAAATTTTAGTGAAAATACTTTTTTTCAGCTCTATGAATTTGCTTAAAATTCACAGTTTTGTAGTAGAAACTGGTATAGGATAGCAGAGAGCCTGGGCCACTGAGTCCTAGTGTCTGAATTTCAATCTTGCAAAGATCAGTTTCTTTGCCTTTGTAATAAGAGTCATGCCCACGTCATCAAACTGTGGGGGTGATGGTGGTACTGGAGCGAAAACATGTCAGTCGCCACATTGATGCCTGCACTGTGACCCCTTCAGAAGACTCATCTGTTATCAACTCTACAGCAGTATTTGACCATCAATTCTGGTTTACTGTTATGTTGTGTGTGTGTATGAGGAAGATTGTCGCCGAGCTGACACCTGGGCCCATCTTCCTCTGTTTTATATGGGAGACAGCACCACAGCATGGCTTGATGAGCGTCATGGGTCCACACCTGGGATCTGAACCTGCAAACCCCAGGCTGCTGAAGCGGAGTGTGCGAACTCAACCACCAGGCCAGTCCCGTGGTTTACTGTTTTTTAATATAACCGTTACAATCTTAATTTTTCAAACATCTTGAATACTTTAAATAAACCTCCTGTTATTAAGCCTTAAATCAGCAGTATTGTGCACCGGGGCTGGCCTCATCTGTCATTCTGTACATGGGCCCCTCTGTGCCCATACAGCCTACCTTCCAGGAAGGTGACAGGGATGATAAATATCAAGTTGTTCCACACTGCATCCCATTGCAGCGAACTTTCTGCACACATGGCCTACCCTCTGTGTGAAGCAAAATGGGTTATAAATATCCAGGAGTTATTGTGACATTGAACTGCCATGGGATGTGGACTAGAAGGGAGTGGCCACTTGGTTTTATTCAAACTGACCTTACCATCATGGCAGCAGCATGCAGCAACACTCAAGCTGTCAGCCAAGCCTGGGAGCTGTCTGTTTACAGAGTTTGTGTTGAAGAGGGTTTTGCCCCACGGATTCCACCTGTGGTGACTCTTCATCAGTTGGGTCAAGGTAATTGGTTAGACTACTAACCTCCCAAGGCTGACCCTTCACCGATGGAAGGTCTGGGGATAGCAGATTGCAGACTTTTCCCACGATTCTCGAGAGGGAATGGAGTTGAGGCAAAAAGGAACAGAAAATTGAGGAGGTGTCTCTGAACTTATTGTTAATGTTCCTCTCAGTTCTTTTAGAATGCTTGATACCCACACACAAAATAACAGGACGGTTTCCTGGACATGCCACCAGGGGACACCTGACGCCCTCCCCCCACCGTGGTGGTTTTCCTCAAGGGGCTTCCAGCTGAAGGTAGGTAAATGCAACAGTCAGCAACCATGGTGACAGTTCCTAGAAGGAAAGAAGCAGAACCCACCATCTACTGGGGAAGCAACTGGAATGAAAAGCTTTGAAAACAAAGGCAAAAGATCAAAAGACAAAGTACTGAAAGGGAATCCAAGATGTACTGATGGGTGGACGCTAACTTCAGGAAAACCAGGGAGATCCGGGCACAGATGGACCCGCAGAGACCAAGCACGAGCCGCTGAGGCTGTCCCGGAGCCAGCATGTTCACGACCCTGCGAAGCAGGCAGCGCCCCCTTGAGAGATGGGGAAACCAAGTCCCAGAGGGAGTGCAGGGCCGTGTCACTGGGTCCACACCCCTCCCCCTCCTGCTCTCCCCTCCGCTGCGTGTAAGCGGTTTCCCCAGCGCGGGAGCCTGCAGGCCTGGGGGCAGAGGAGGCCTCTTTCCGGACCTGGGAGACCTCGCCTGCCCAGCACAGGGGCCTCGCCTCCACAGCCATGACCTCTCGCCTGGGGCGCGTGACCCACCCGGCTGCCCACTCCCCACCCGCACAGAGCAGAGAGGATGGGAAGGGGGACACGGGGCCTGACCCTCTCCACATCGCAGCGAGTTTTCCAGGAAAGCGGGTGACCTTCGTGGCAGGACTCTCCGAGCACTCTCCAGCCCGGAATTCAGACCAACTCACCTCTTCCCGGGTCACGGCCGTGACCCCTGCAGAGCTCTCCAAGAGGTCGACTACCCAAAATGGCGAAATAGGAAATGTTTTTAGAGGAACATATGCAGAATCGAAAAGGAGCTGAATAGAAGCCTGTTTACAGAACTGAGCAAGGACCAAAGGAAAGCTGAGCGAAGAGGCGGATGGAGAAGCTTTCTCCTGACGCAGGTGTTTTCAGTGCAAGTGGCTGTGCTTTTGCTGTGCATGTGAATTTCTAGAACACTGGAGTTACCTATAATTAAAAGAGAAGAAACATCAGCTTAGGATGCCAAGAATGATTCTGACGCCAGTCGGTTAGAGAAGCACCCGGGGCTCTCTCTGTCCTCCGACTCGCCTCGAAGTAAGCCCAGTGGTTGCGTCACACTTGGAAGCAAGCAAATAGAGCACGGGCATTTTAAAGAGAAGCTTCAGATTTAAGACATTTTTAGGCAGCTGAAACAATTCTAGAAGTGTTCCACATCGTTAATGCTGAAAGACAAAAGAGCAGACTGCAGCTGGGCGTGAGCAGGCGTGAGAGAGCCGCGCGGCCTGCAAAGGCAAGGAGGAGCAGCCGCTGAGCCCGCCATACGCCAACCTGCCACCTTCTCTGCTCAAGCTGCACATTATTGCTAAGGTAAGAGGTGATTATCCCCTCTGTATAGCCCCAAACCCTCAACATCGAAGGTCGCACTGCTGGGATGTGGCAGACGTGGGTCCAAAGCCAGTTTGAACCCAGTCCGATCCCTCAGGGCGGCATCAGCAGGCCTGGTCCTGACCCTCTCTTTCCCCCTAAGTTTTCAACTAAAATCTATTGGAGCATTTTTCTTCTTTCTTTAGGGAAAGATATTTCCATGAAAGCACTTGGTAGTAAATTTTACTGTAAAGAATTCCCCTCCTAATTTTTATTTGTGTGTGTTCCTTTCATTATTTCAGTTAAATTGTTACGTTATTTTGCGTGTATCTTTTTCTGTACACAGACCTTACATATTTACACAGGGTGATGTCATGTAAATACTTTACAATCGAATCTTTGTGATGCAAAATCTAACAGCCAAGGTCTGTCCTGACCAGGCCCTGCTGTCGCTTCACTTTCCTCAGAGTATGCGGTGTTTGAATAAGGGGACTCGTTGCTGACTGTGAGGCAGCCGAGAATGAGGAGAACCGGCCCTTGCTTCCCCGGACCTGGCCATGGTGTAAGGTGTGATCAGAGCTGCTGGGTTCAGTTCACTGAAGAGCAGTGTAAGGTGGCCTCCCGCGGCACGCATAGGAAGTACTGGCTTAGAGAGCCCGCTGGTCGGTGGCGGAGGAAGCCCAGCTCCCTCAGAAACGTGTAACGACCCGCCTGCTCAGACAGGAGACAGCCCACTACCCGCAAACATCCTCCAGCACTGGATGCCAGAGTTGGGCCAGAAAGGCAGTGTCACTGAGCAAGAAGGGACGTGGGACCTGCCAGTCGTGTATGTCTTTGTAATCTCACCTTTTAAAATGTTGAGTTTCACATGACGGGTTTCTATGTATTTTAAACATTAGTGTTATAGTACATGCATAGACTTTATTAGTTAACAGACATATATTGGAAAGACATGCTTGAAAATTGTTTGCCAACTTGGGTGCAAAACCAAAAAAGCTTGGAGGCTCTCTGCTCAGAGGAAGGTGCACATCCGTGGAGGAGGCGGTGGTGAGAGCCCGCCCCCACGTCCCTGAGATCCACAAGACACCCCTGAATCGCCCGGGTCAGGGTGCAGGTACAGCCGGACCTCTGTCTGCCTTTCTTCTCACCAGTGACGGTGATGCCCCATGAGACTGTCTGAGAAGCAGGAGGGTGTTGACAGTCACAGGTCAGCCTTCCCATTCCCTGAGCAGCCCCAGGCTGTGGCTCCCGGAACTCAGAGGGACCAGCCCTCCTCCCCAAACCGATGAGTCTGCTGGTCAAAGGAGCAAAATGGCAAAAGACCTTAAAACGCCGGCCTTGCTTGTCCTACAAGAAGTGCACCCTGGAATGCCTGTTCTTCAATGGCCAGTCACACAGGGTTAACACAAACACATCAGTAGATGGCCAGGGTGGAGAAATAGGCATTCCCATACACACCCACGGGTGTGTAAATTGGAGAAATCTTTCAGCAGGCAGTTTGAAAATATTGGCCCACGGTTTTAAAAATTCGTATATCAAGGATCAGCCTGGTAGTGTAGTGAATGAGTTCACGTGCTCTGCTTCTGTGGTCCAGGGTTTGTGGGTTTGGATCCCGAGTGTGAACCTACACACTACTCATCAAGCCATGCTGTGGCGGCATCCCACATACAAAATAGAGGAAGATTGGCAACAGACATTAGCTCAGGGACAATCTTCCTCACCAAAAAAAAAAAAATATATATATATATATATGTATGTATGTATGTATGTATACACACACACACATACACATCTACTACCCATCAGTTTCTCCTCTGGGTATTTTTTGAAGGAAATAATGGAATTTGTAAATAAGGGTTAAATACATAAAGGCTTGTTATTCAACCACTTATTCATTCTATTCACACTTATTGGTGCCTTTTATGAGGTAGACTCTGTGCTGGATGCTGCAACACAACAAAGAATAAACTAGATGGGGCTCCTGCCCTCCTGGGCTTATTAATAATCATCACAGTGTTATTTATAATAAGGAAAATCAGAAACTAACAAAATAAGCAAAATGAGTGTTCCTTTTTGCAATTATGAATGACTATGCAACCATTACAAATTGTATTGTAAAAGACACTAGGAAATAGTCACACTAGGGGGTTGAGTGGAAAAAAGCAGTTTAAAGAACAGTGTCTACAGGATAAGTCTCCTCACGGCTGTGAGTGCTCCAAGAAGGCTCACAGCTCAGCCTAGCGTCTGAGACCGAGGTAGCTTAGACTGATGAGACTTCTCTTTAGGGAGACACAAAACAGAGCAGAACAAGAAAGCCTGGGAAATATCCCTGTCATTTCTCCAACTTCTTGAGTGTTCTCTGAGGATGGTCCCAGGACCCATAGGGATAACAATAGCATTGACGGGAGATTCTGAGAGGCAATCAGGCCTGTCTGAGGGACCACAGCCCAACCGAAAGTAAGCACCTCATCCAATATTTAAAAAGCACCTGCAGTGTAATCAATAAAGGACCCTAGGAGAAATGGGCTTGCTCATACATCATTGGTGTGAGGGTACCTTATCATAAACTTTTGAGAAGGCACTTAGCAATATTTATCAAAATTCTTAATGTCACTACCATAACCTAGCAGGAGTACTTATGCCTGCATTAAAAAATTGGAGTAAAGAGATGAAAATTAAAAAGCACATGCATAATGGGAGTCCCACAAGGAGAAAAGAGAGAAAAAGAAGCAGAAAGGATATTTGAAGAAATAATGGCCAAAAACTTTCCAAATTTGATGGAAAAGATTAAGCTGCACATCCTAGAAACTCAACAAACTCCAAGTGGGATCAACTCAAAGAATCCACACTGAAGTGCATCACAGCCAAAGTGTCTAAAGCCAAAGGTGACGTGAGAATCTTGAAAACAGCGGGAGAAAAATGACATAGCCTGTACAAGTGATCCTTGCTGAAGTTAACAGGTGATTTCACATCAGAAACTATGGAGGCCAGTAGTCAGTGGGACGACACATTCAAAGAGCTGGAACAAGAGACAGAATTGTACCTCCAGCAAAATATCCTTCAAAAATGGAGAAAACAGTCCACCAAATATGAACAAAACCTGAGAGAATTTGCCACAGGTAGAGCTGCCCCACCAGACATACTAAAGACAGTCCCTCAGGCTACATGAAAGGACACGAGACAGTAACTGAATCCACACAGATGGATAAAGATCTCGCACTTGACCATGCTGAGTGCCAGGAATGTGGAGGAAAAGGCCAGACATAGCACACGCTTGGGACAGCTCTGCTAAAGGCTTCCCACTCCTACCTTCCAGCAGTGTCATGGTGGATGGAGGCGCAGTTGGCTGTTCTGTTGGTCCCTCACTTCTGGGCTTCCCCTATTTTCTCAGGAATTCATCCACTTAAAAAAAAGAGAAAGAGGGCCAGCACCCATGGCCTAGTGGTTAAGTTCAGCGTCTCCACTTCAGTGGCCCGGATTCACTTCCTGGGTACAGACCTACACTGCTCTGTTCACGGCCATGCTGTGCTGGTGGCCCGCGCATACTAAAAAAATACAGGAAGATTGGCATGGATGTTAGCTCAGGGAAAATCCTCCTCAGTAAAAAAAAAAAACAGAGAGAGAGAGAGAAAGAGCACTAGTAAATGCAGCATAGGTAAATATAAATAACAGTATAAATAGGGTTTTTTGGTGTGTGTAACACTTTTCCTATCTGGTTTACATGACAACCGCATAAAGCAACAATTATAAAATTATGTTTATGAGCTTATAAAATATAAAGATGTCATTTATATGACAATAATAATACAAAAGAAGATGGAAAAAACAAAGCTATATTGGAGTAGTGTTTCTGTATACTATTGAAATTAAGCTGGTATTAATACAAACTAGATTGTTTCAAGTTAGGATGCTAATTGCAATCTCAAGGACCATCACTAAGAAAATAGCTGAAAAATACATAGGAAAAGAAACAAGAAGGGAATAAAAACAGTACACTAGAAAATATCTATTTAACATGAAAGCAGCAGTAATTGAGGACTAAAGAAACAAAAAAGATATGAGCTATAGGAAAAATGAAGAGTAAACGTAGAAAAAAATAACATAGAGATTAGAACACAATAGAGAAAATCAATAAAGCTGAAAATTGCTCTTTGAAAAGATCAGTAAAACTGACAAAACTTCAGCTAGGCTGACCAAGAGAAAAAGAAAGAAAATGCAAATGAAAAAGGGCACACCACCACCAACCTTAGGGAAATAAAAAGAATTGTAAGGGAATGCTACAAACAACTGTATGCCAACAGACTAGAGAAATTAAGTGGATTGAATTCCCAGGAAGACAGACACAAACGACCAAAACTGACTTGAGAAGAAATAGAAACCTGGAATAGACCCATAACAAGTAAAGATTTTGAATCAGTAATTTAAAAACTTCCCACAAAGAAAAGCCCAGGTCCAGATGGCTTCACTGGTCATTTAAAGAAACATTTAAACAAGAAGAATTAATATCAACCATTCACAAACGCTTTAAAAAACAATAGAATAGGAGGGAACACTTCCTAACTCATTCTATGAGGCCAGAATTACTTTGATACCAAAACCAAAGGCATCTTAAGAAGAGAAAACTGCAGACTAATATCTCTTATAAATACAGATGCAAAAAT
The DNA here is from genome assembly GCF_041296265.1 of Equus caballus. Classification (NCBI taxonomy): domain Eukaryota; kingdom Metazoa; phylum Chordata; class Mammalia; order Perissodactyla; family Equidae; genus Equus; species Equus caballus. The sequence goes on from NC_091701.1 coordinate 82,423,468, forward strand.
CCTCAATGAGATCAAAGAAAAACGATTCCAGAAACATATATGAAGAATCATACACTATGACCAAGTGAGATTTATCCCAAAAATGCAAGGCTGGTTTTAGCACCTAAAAGTAAATCAAGGTAGTACACCATATTAATAGAATAAAGGACAAAAACATGATCCTCTCAGTATATACAGGAAAAGCAGTTGACCAAATCCAACACCTTTCTGCCATAGAAAACAAACAAACAAAAACCAAAAACCAAAAAACTGGGATAGAAGGGAACCTCTTCACCTGAGAGAAGGCATCTACAGAAAACCCACAGGAAACACCATACTTAACGGTCAAAGACTGAATGCCTTCTCCCTTAGAGCAGATCAAGGATGGCTGCTCCCACCACTTCTGTTCTATATTGTACCAGAGGATCCAGTCTGGACAAGAAAAATAAAAGGCATCCAAATTCAAAAGGAAAACGTAAAATTATCTCTATTAGCAGATGACATGATCTTGCATATAGCAAATCCTGAGAAATCGCACACACACTATTAGAAATAATAAACAAGTTCAGCAAGATTGCAGGATACAAGGTCAATATCCAAAGCCAATTGTCTTTTTATACACTAGAAATGAACAGTCCAAAATGAAATTAACTGTTCTATCTACAATAGCATCAAAAAGAATAAAACAACAGAAGTGCAAAATTTGTACAAAATAGTGTTGAAAAAGATTAAAAACCTAAATAATGGAAAGACATCCCATGTTTGTGGCTCACAAGACAATATTGTTGGTGGCAATACTCCTCAAAGTGATCTACAGATTCAATGCAATACCTATCAAAAACCCCAGCTGGACTTTTTGGAGAAGTTGGCAAGTTGATTCTAAAATTCAGATGGAAATGGAAGACCCCTAGAATAGCCAAAACAATCTTGAAACAGCACAAAGTTCGGAGGACTCACAATCCTCAATATCAAAACTTACTGTAAAGCTATAGTAATCAAGACTGTGTGGTACTGACAAAGAGACACATAGACCAATGGAATGGAATTGAAAGTCCAGAAATGAATCCTTACATTTATGGTAAACAGATTGTTGGGAAGGGTGCCACAACAATTTGATGGGAGGAAATAATAGTCTTTTCAACAAATGGTTCCAGAACAGCTGGCTATCCACATGAAACAGAATGAAGTTGGATCCTTATCTCCCACCATACACAAAAGTTAACTCCAAATCAATCATAGACCAAAATGCAAGAGCTAAAGCTATAGTATTTTTAGGAGAAAGCATAAGAATAAATCTTTGTCACCTTGGGTTAGGCAATGCCTCTTTAGATACAGAACCAAAGGCACAAGTGACAAAAGAAAAAATAGAAAATTGGACTTTATCAAAATTTAAAATATTTGTGCTTCAAAGGACACCATCAAGAAGTGAAAAGACAATCCATGGGAGAAAATATTTGTAGATAATTTGTCTAATAAGAGAACTGTATCCAGAATATATAAAGAACACTTACAATTCAACAATGAAAAAGATAATTAAAAATGGGCTAAGGATTTGAATAGACATTTGTCCAAAGATATACAAATGGCCAATAGGCACACTAAACTATGCTCAGTATCATCGGTCACTAGAGAATTGCCAATCAAAACCACAATATGATGTCGCTTCACACCCGTCTAGTACATCTATAATAAAAAAGACAGACAATAACAAGAGTTAGAGCGGATGTGGAGAAACTGGAATCCTCGTAAGTTGTTGTGGGAATGCAAAATGGTGCAGCCACTTCAGAAAACAGTTTGACAGTTCCTCAAAATGTTAAATATAGAGCTACTATATGACCTGTCATTCCAGTCCTAGGTATATACCCAAGAGAAATGAAAATGTATGTCCACACAAAAAATTGTACACAAATGTTTATAGCAGCATTGTCCATAATAGCCAAGAGGGTAGAAACAACCCAAATGTCCATCAATTGATGAATGGATAAGCAAAATGTGGTATGGCCACACAGTGGAATATTATTCAGCCATAATGAGGAATGAAGTACTGATAGATGTTACAGCATGGATGAAGCTTGAAAACATTATGCTAGGTGGAAGAAGCCAGACATAAAAGACAGTATATATAAATATGTATGACTATACATATTGTATGATCCTATTTATATGAAATGTCCAGAATAGGCAAATCTATAGAGACATAAAATAAAGTAGTGGTTTATTAGGGCTGGGGAGGGTGGGGAATGGGGAGTCGTGGCTAATAGGTATGAGATTTCTTTGGGAGATGGTGAAAATGTTCTAAAATTAGATTGTAGTATGATCTTCAAACATACTAAAAACTACTGAATTGTACACTTTAACTGGATAAGTTTTATATTATGTGAATTATATCTCAATTAAGCTATTTTTAAAAAGTGAGTTCATCTTTAAGGTTAATAATTAAGAAAATTAATATATTAGCATAATTTTAGGACAATGTGATACTTTCCTTAGGAATTTTCTGGATTTTTAGGAAATAGGCTTCAAAGTTTTCATTGTAAAAGGATCACCAAAGTTTTTCTTTTATTTCTTCATTAAGGAATTGTCTCTATTTCTTCATTTTACTTCAAGGAACAATACTAATCATTAAAATCTTGATCTTTCCTCTTTTCTCTCCTCCCCAAGAAATACCAATAATAGATAGCTAAATTATTAATGCGATGATAAGCAGAAAAATATCTGCTAAATAAATGAGTTTCAAACTTTTTGATTCAACCCACACTGAGAAATATTTTATTTTGCCTCATTGTACATGCCAATCTAAGTAACTTAAATAGAAGTTTCATGAATCAATATTTACCCACTACAATATATAACACCCTCTGATTTTTTCCCCTATTTATTCTATTTTATTTCATTTTTGGAAATGCTGGTTGTGATTCAGTAAATTGATTTTTATCAACCACTACTGGGCCCCCAAAAGTGGGTCTAAATCATAGTTAGTCCACTTGCTATCAGAAAGTGTGGGTTCAGCTTTTTGTTTTAGGAAAAAACAAAACATATTTGGAAAAAATTATCAAAAACAAATGTATACGTGATCATTAACATTTTTATGGGAAACAATGTGCAGTAGGCCAGCCAGTAAAATGGAATAATCTAGGCATAAAGATAAATCATAAGAAAATGTCTCTGAATGAGACTGGAACAGGGCTCCATGGGGATGCTCAGTTGTTGGGATGGAGAAGAAATAAGACAGGCGAAGGGGGTAAAGAAGCGCACTGAGAGGAGATTGAAGAGTTAATTCTAGGAACAGCTGGATGCCAAGTTCTGTCACCTATCCCCTTCCTCTTACTCTTCTAGCTTTACGCTCTGATTTTTGAATACAACATCCAATTGTGCTGAATTAGCCTGAAGTTTGATTTGCAGGGCTGATGACCCAATCGAGGTATCTCCCTTTTGCATAACAGCTCAACCTAAGAAATAACACTGGCAATAATAGCATCGTCATTTTACAGTGAAAGTCTAATTGGACGTGAATCAAAGTGCTCTTGGCCAAGGGCCCCTGTTATGTCTTGTTTGAAAATCTGACCCAAGTATATGACAATCAAAGACAGTATCTTTCATGTTGCCATTGTTTGTTCACAGTTATGCCATCTGGCTCACATAACCAGAAGAAAACTTGGCACCTACATTCAACCGGAACGGCCATAAGTTCTCAAAACATCTTATTTTCTCTTTGCCAAGAACAAAGTGACAACTGATCTCAAAGTGTAAGATTTATCATACTTGCACTTGTAATATAAATAACTGGGGGGGTGGGGATATTTTTTAAGAAAATAGCGTTGGAGGGGCATTTTGCTGTCGTCAGATATCTCAAGCTGTGTTATAACCTAACTTATATTTCTTTGAATTTGTCTCTGAATTTTCAGTTCAGGTTAACAGATGCATTCTGAGCACCTAATGTATGAAATGGAATGAGCCAAGCACTGGAAGGATACCGAGCTGTATCAGTCAGGGAAACGGCTCTCGCTCTATAAGAGAGAACACTTCAGATTTCAGTGGCTTAGCCCGTGGAAGTTAATTTCACACTCACTTAACAGCTCAGTGATGCTGTTATAGGTCAGGGGGCAACTTTCTTCCACCTGGTGATCCAGGGATTCCGGCTCCTTCCGAGTTCCTGCCATGCTCTTGGGCATCAGAATCTTCGGCTTCAAGCTGCCCAAGACGGGGAAGGGAAGAAGGCATGCACACTTCTTAAAATGCCCAGCCCAGAAGCGGCACCTGTCACTTCCACTTATCGTTAAACCGGTAAGAAGCAGGTATTGGGCACACCTGGAGGAGGTATTCGCCCATGGAGTCCTGGGCTGGGTAGTCACTCCCTGCCAGGACTTTACCCTCGGGAAGGAGGAACAAGCGAGAGGTCTCTGTCATCCATATCGTGTAAGATGTGGCTCCCACCTGCAAAGAAACTTCGTCAGAGTAAAGAAAAGAGTCTGTGGAAGAGAAAGGTCATGGAGGAGGTGGCATTTGAATGATCCTTGATTGGCAGATGGAAGCGCCAGCCGGGCGGTGTTGGTGAGAGGGGCATTCCGGATGGCACGCCGGCACAAACAGAGCATGGCGGTGGGGAGGGAATGCTGAGTGACTAGTTTTCCCCACACAAAGCTTTGCATGGGGCGAGTTCCTGCTCTAAAGCTGGGTTAGGTCACTGTTATGGAAGGCCTTGAATGTCAGGAGAGAGAATTTGAATTCCATGCTTCCATTATCATGATTATCATGCATTTTCAACACAAAGGCCCCTGAACAATGACAGCATTAATTGCTGACCGGTAACGTCACACACAGATCCAACAATGCATTCAGTATGAAGGGACTTCATTTTTCAGATGCTAGCAATAATGATGGCATTATATTGCATTCACAGGCTGTAAAAGATTCCAGAATTTTGCATTTGTTCCCCTGTGTCTTCATATTTATGAAATAGACACATTTCTGCTTTATTCTTGCCCTTCTCCCAAAATTACCTCATATAGCTATTTAGAGGTGCCAGGGGAGCCTCACACTCTGACATCACAAACCAGCAGCACCCCTCAGGGAGGGCAGAAGACCCTCCTGGCTGTGAACCCAGAATGCCGTCCCCAAACATACATTCCACAGATGTGAGGGCCCTTCCCCTTCAACAGACGGCGCAGTCAAAACATCAGGGTCAATGATGGCATGGGAGTCATACCAGAAATTTGACGAGCATAAATACTTGTTTAAAAAAACTCAGGTGCAGTCCAAATATAAGGGTGTGCACCTGAAATTTATATAGTGTCCTAAACCAATGTGACCTCAATAAACAACTCAGGTGCAGAAGAGGAGGGGCACACAGCACCGGGAAGCCAGGGGAAGGTAGGAACTGGGCTAGAAATGAACCGCTTTCTGAAAGTGCTCAGCTTTCTAACTCTAGTGTTCTGTGAATTGTCACTTTGATGTATATCCCTCCAAGTCGGCCAGGGCTCTAAATACACACACGTAGACCGTTGAAGACGTTCTGGCTGCGAGTGTGGTCTGATGGTCTTGCTGTGCTGCATGTGTCGATGTATCAGTTGTTTCCCTTTTGGGAACAGGGCAGGAAGAAATGAGAGATGCTGCCTCCGCCTCTTCCACAGAAGGCTTACTGGAGGCCCTTTGACCCGCCTCGCCTGCTGCTTTCTTATTCTTTCCATTCCAGTTAATACTGTGCAGTTTTGCAAAACTGTTTTTAAGCCAGTTACCTGGGTTTAAAATATTCTAAACAGGTATGATGTAACCTAGAATTTAGTTAGAGCTCTGCTATTATATGCTTAATCTTACTTGCTTCATAAAATAAGACAATTATAAGCAATAACTTTCACAACAATGTTTATCTTTTTAGAGTTCATATTCATAGCCATTTTTCCCAAAATAAAATTAGCAAAAGTTTCAAAAATAGTATTTAAAGTTGGTGAGGATATTGTGAAATGAACATTTTCATTCACTGATGCTGTTAGTTTAAATAATAACGAACAATAAGATATTTTGACAAAATGTCTCGAGGGTTTAAAGCGTCTATTCCATTTCTCCTGATTAAATACACACACACAAACAGAACAAAAAGGCACTCCTACCCCCCCAAAAAAGCCTCCAAAATGCTAATGGTGGTGATCTCTTGGTGATGGGATAGTAGGTAGTCTTTACTTTGGAATTTATTTTCAAAAACTTTTTTTCCCAGTGAGAAAATATTAGTTTTATGATTATAGCAAAAATCCTTTCCATCATTTAAGAATTTGAATAAATAATTTTAATAAAATAAGAAGATATTTATGTTTAGTGAGAATACCATATCTTATGAAGAATGCAACAGTAATTATATATGTACATGTGTATATGTACGAATTCATAACCATTTGCCTAATTGATACATCTGTTTTCTCAGCCCTAACATGAGGCACAAGTGAACTGAATCTAAAGCCGTTTTTCAGTAAGTTAGGATTATTGGGATATGAATTGTGGATTATTTTTAATTTCTTATTTTATTTAATTTTCACCTTTTTAGCACTAAGCTTATATATTCAGAAGATGCTTTTTTATTCAGAAGAAAATGCTTAAAAAATCAGGTAGAAAAAAGAATCTCTGCAGAGCATGATTCTATCGTTCTATTCACTATATGGTTCATAAGTCATGCCACGTTATCAGTGTCCTCATTTGTAAATAAGGGGATCAGACTAGATGTTCTCTAAGATGTCTCCTGGGTCTAAAAGACTCTGAGTGTATGAACGGTACAGCAGACACCTAATACATAATTATACGAACAATGGACCACGACTACTGTAAATCTAAAAGGACTCCGACTTGGGGTGTCAGGATCCAATCATGAGAACGCAGTCTTAACACTCAAAATACCTGGCTGGTGTCCTGATTGGGTCTTGTTTTTCTAGTGGGGTTGATAATACTTCTCCAAAGGGTTGAAAGGGGTTGAGATGTGATAGCAAATGTGAAGGCCTTCGCACTTTGGCCGCGTGGAGCAGGCGCTTCACGAATAAATCTTCTTGATAATCCGGGATTTGATCAGGACACGTGCCAGATTGCACTAGACATCGGTTTGCAGTGTCTGGATCTAACTCTCATTTTTTTTTTTAAGATTTTATTTTTCCTTTTTATCCCAAATCCCCCTGGTACCTAGCTGTGTATTTTTAGTTGTGGGCCCTTCTAGTTGTGGCATGTGGGACACTGCCTCAGCATGGCCTGACGAGCGGTGCCATGTCTGCGCCCAGGATCCGAACTGGCAAAACTCTGGGCCACCGAAGCAGAGCGCTCGAACTTAACCACTCGGCCACGGAGCCGGCCCCCACACCTGCATTTTAGACAGCAACTTCTGGGGAAAGTGTTTCACGATTTGGCGAATTGGTGGTAGAACAGACTGGAGCCTAGAGAGACCAGTTGAAAGGCCCTCGATGTTCCAGACATGGGTTGATGAGGGTGTGACAAGCTCAGAGAGAAACAAGGAGATGGGACAGCAGGAATGCAGGCCTGGCTGGGAACCACTGCCATTATTCCTGTAACAGTGTGACAGTGGACACTGTCCACCTGGGCAATTCTGGGCTTTGTCCAGCTTAGCATGTTGTTAAAAGCTGCCTGGAGAGATCATTTGATTCAAGAGGACTCCCCATCAGGAATTCATATTGTCTGCTTGTGGTTGTTCTCTGTATGACTATGGGACAGGGTCCTCTGCCCCCCGCTCCCTTCCTCTCCTGTCCTCTTCCTCTTTCTTCCAGTTTTGCTTTTTTTTTTTTTTTTTAACAGTAGCATCGGTTCCCTTGAATACCGTCATTCATATTCAAAGTTGCAATTCTCCTAAAGCTAGTTAGATAGTCCTGATTCAGGGAATATCTCTAGAAATTCAGTAACTTTCCATTTATCTTTCTTTTAGCTCCATTCTCTGGAATTTCCCAGCAATGATATCATTCTCCAGAAATGCCTCCTGGGTGAAAAATCTCTTTGAATCTCCACATGTGAGAAAAACCATTGTAGTGAACGCTTCCCTTTGTACAAATGTGTTAACATGTGACTTCTGGAGAGTGAGTGTGTCACAGTAAGCGGGTAACAAGGACAAGGCCACCCTAAAATTCAGGTGCTGGGGGTCAGATAGGGTACTTTCAAGTGAGGACTCTGTCAGACATACCACATTCTCAGTGCAAGTCAAATTTGACTCAACAAAATAACATGGTTCTCTCTGTTGTTGGTTCTTGGGATGACTTGTGAAATGTGGACATCACTGAATGCCGACAGCCCAGAATAATTTCTTCTCAATCCATCATGGATGACCATTGGTAAAATAATGTTGCTTGTTAAAATGGTCTCTAATATTATAATTTACAAGTCATCAAATCTCTTGTTTTTGTCCTTTGACATTTCACTTACTGCTCCCGAGCTTAAAGCATAATTCCTCTAAAAATATCACAACTACTTGTTTCTATTTTCTGCTACTTGCTATGACTTGATTTATATGTTTAATTGTTAAATCTGTCTAAAGTTTTTTTGTATAATGTAAATTAAGTTGTTTTTCAATATTGCTAGCATCAAGAAATAAATCCAGAAGGAGTTTTACTTCTCCATAAAGCAAATAATTTGCATGTTTTGTAAAATGCTTAGGACAGAATAAATGTGAATTAATTTAAGTCAGAGGAAGAAATTTTTCATTCCATCTCTCCCTTGGGAAATATTTGCAGTACAGTGGCCACATAGCTAATTTTCCTTGAAGATGCTTTTGGATGGAATCCAGGAAAACCACCTTTTCTAAAACAGATGAATGTTTCATCTGAAAACTTGGTCCACTTAAAAAAAATTAACTACTGAGCATGTTTAAGTGACTGTGTTAGTTACTGTGGTGCAAATTATCTTCAATAGAAGTGTCGTGCTGGGAAAAACCATGAAGTACATAAGATGAATGCCATCACCGTGGTTATTCTCTTTGGGAGCTGGAAAATAACTACTTAGAAAGATTATACATGAGGGTAATTGCTGTTTAATGGAGAAAAACTGGGGAAAATAATTACAAGAGTGAAGAAGATATTTCCTAACCATCTGTCACTTAGAAATAAGAAACAAAAAAGAAAACATGGTATGTTTTTCGGAAAGACTGGGAAGTGATGCCAAAAGGCAAAACTCTGACGGTGCACACACAAAAGAACTTTCCATGAAGAAATCTCAGGTTATTGTATGTAAAAGTTCTTTCTAGTGCCTTCGTCATGGTGTGCTTTCCTCTTACGTCAATCACCTTTATTTGACCTTTCTACCTGGCCAAGGTGGAAGGACACACCCAACTGAGATGTCAGCAACGGGCAGCAGGAGATGCCAATAGAAAGACATTTCCTCCTACCAGGGAAAAAAGGTGGCGATGGAGAAAAGGCATCTGCATGTCTTAGTTTGTTTAATGCATTGAAGAAATATTAGTAAGCTAATTAGGGTCTATATTTATGAGCCTGCATAGGCTTTAATGCATTGAAGAAATATTAGTAAACTAATTAGGGTCTATATTTATGAGCCTGCATAGGCTTTACGCAGGTAGCATCTTATTGGTTCCTTCTGTTGAGGGTGGGTTCTTAAGTCCATAGAGGTTAGTCCCTGCAGTATGCCTATCGGAGTTCTCCAGCTCTGTCCCTGACATGACGATCTGGATGCAGAGGAAGCAGCAGCGCCGCGAATTGTTTGGCCTGGCTGGTTTGCTGTTGTTCAACAATACAGGAGTTAATAACGAGACCAGACAGCAACGCCAAGATGCGCGATGCCGCGTGTGCTTGTGGGCGCCGCAGAAGCGCTGGCTCTCCTCTGAATCTCCAGAGCCCTTTATCTGAGGCTCTGCTGGCACTTTCCTCTTTCGCTCTGAGGTCACTGTTATTTCTCTGCTTCCCTACAGGAGCGGGGACAACTCGAGGGCGAGTTCCACGTCTGTTTCCTCTGATCCCACGCAGAGCCTAGCCTAGGCCTGCCGAGCAGTGCAGCAAGTGAGCATCTGTGACTCGAATAAAAGGCGGGACACAGAGAACAAGTTTGGGTGTGCAGGGCATGAAGGAGGCATGGGTTTGTGTGAAGCCTTTCACTTAGGACAGAAGTAGATTTAAGACAAACAGTAAATCTGTGGAGGGACGTTGTATGCCTCCGGAGCATCACTCCTCCTTTGTGTGCTGAGAGCACTTTGACTCTCTCGGGAGAACTCCCCTCTCGCATCCTTGGTAGGACTGTCCTCAAGGGCCTGCCCTCCTGTGGCCTGGACAGTCACCTCTCGTGGAGACGGAACTCGGGCAGATCAAGGACAGAAGTGGCAGACAGCCGGCCCAGTGCTAGCCTCCCCAGTGGGAGGGTGGACATCATCCATCTGGTCTGCCATTCTTTGGCAGATTAACGGAGGCTACTCATTCTTGGTCACTCCTCCCATCAGGAGGCAGAGTCTGTGCCCCTTCCCCTCTATCTGGACGGGCTCTGTGACTCCCTGGTCCGCAGAACAAAGGGAAGTGGCTGTGCCAGTCTCAGGGCCGGGTCTTCACAGGCTTGTGGCTTCCACTTCTTGTCTCTTGGAAGATTCACTCTTGGCACCTGAGCTACCATTGAAGTCCAGCTGCCCTGAGGCCACCCTGCTGTGAGGAAGCTGAAGCCAGCCATGTGGGGAGTCACACGCCCAACCTGCACCCAGCTGCTCTAGCCATTGTGTCCATGGGGCTTCCCTGTGAGTGGAGAAGCCTCACACGACTCCAGCCTCAGAAGCCACGTGACTACAACTGCACCAGTGCCCCCAGTGACTGCCCAGATCACCCCAAACCATGAGAGAGGACACACCTCTAAGATTGCTTCACCCACTAAGTTTGGAGGTGATTGGTTACACAGCAAGATACCTGGAACACGTCTGGACTCCCTGCTCTTCAGAACACTGTTGTTCAACTTTTCCCTCACATGTTTCGAGTCCTCTTCTCCCAGTTACAATTATGGTCCTGCATTGAGTTCCTGTAGCACAGTGTGGTGTCATAAGCTTGCTACGCGCATCATCGCATCTGTTCTAGTCCATACCTCAATTCTTATCTATAAAATTGGGTTCTTAGCTGCTTTCTTCATAGGGCTGATATGAGGAAAACATGAATTAATACCAGTAAAGCACTTCCAACATTGCCCAGCACAAAGTACAGGCTCAGTGAGTATTGCTTTTGTTATTTTAAAAAAGTATTAATCTGTATAATAGTCCCATGGTCTAGATGAGACAGTGAAGCTTAAATGGGTAAATCAGAGACTGCAAACTGGCTACTTGCTGTTGAACTGGTTGCAGCCGTTTACAGACCTGATAGATATCATATGAACATCTATAATTCTGCCTTATTGCAACAATAGGATGACCTCTTAGCGCTGGGCCTGCATTCCTGCAAGGCACCCACTGACTTCCCTTTACCTGGAGCCTGAGCTCTCCAGCTCACCAGGGCTCCAGCGCTCCCTGCACCTGCATCCGGCACCTTTGTCCATTCACACTGCTTGCCTGGCCCTTATGGACGTTTGAATTTGTGACTCAAGGAAGACAAGAAAGAAGAAAGGAAGGAAGAGAGAGAGAGGAAGGATGAATTCGGCAAGTGGACGTGTTCTTTCTGACTACAGCTACATCAGCGAACATGTTAGCAATCAAAACATGCTTTATTGGGTAGGAGGATCAAATCCAGCTTTGTAGGACAAGAACCTATTTCAGTTGTTAAGATAAAACAAATGTTTGATTTGGAGATGGGTTCTTCTTCAAGTGCTTGCAAGTATAATCTCCTGTGTAGCAGATGCTGTCTCTCCTTAGGAAGCACCTTGGGGAAAATATCTAGAAATCTGTTTGTAAAATGAGGATAGGCCAAAATGTTTTGAAATATTTTCTTTATTTAACAAAAAGAACAACCAGAAAGACCTGCAACTAGAATTTATAACTATGTACTGGGGGTCTTTGGGGAAAAGAAGGAAAAAAAAAGAAGTTTGGCAACAGATGTTAGCTCAGGTGCTAACCAAAAAAAAAAAGATGCTTTTTACAGAAAATTCTGATTTAAATGACTTAGCTCTCCTTTGCAGTCTTACTTTTCTGTGTGGTCTCAGTCAGTATGACATTTGCCCCAGAGCTTGGATTGTTGTCTTTTTAGAAGGGGGTCTGTTCGAGGGGATACTGTACTCTTCCAGGGATTACCGTCCTTTTGGGATCTTTGACTTGTGCTGTGTCTAAGTTATTGGAACTATTCAACTTTTCCATCTCGTGCCAGGGGAGGCTGAAGTTAATCTCACTTACAGTGGCACAGTCTGAGTTGAGCGATGCCCTGTCTTCCACGTGAGTGCCCTTACAAACCTCTCTCCCCCTCCCACCCCAGTTCAGGAGCCGGGACACCCTCTGTCCATTGAAAGTAGAGGGTTGGGGCCCCGGCTGCCACATGCAGCCAGTTGAGGGGCCGAGTTTCCCTCCAGCCAGGCCCTCAACCCGGTCTGCTGACCTGAGAACACCATGGACTGAAGATGGAGCTGTTTATTTTCTTGGGGTCCTGGTGGCCACCCCCTTAGTCCCAAAGGGGAGAAAGTCTGCAGTTTGTAACATATTTAGCAATCTATCAATCAGTCGTCACCTAGGGAAGACGCAGGAACATTAAAGCAGCTTGTGTAACCGTTGTTATTAAAGTAATATAAATACAAAGAAAAAGTGGAAAACAAGAATAATGGGAAAAAAATCACCTATGGTCCCACCATCCGAAAAATAATCAAGTTTAAGATTTTGATGTTCCATCTTGTTTCTGCCAAGCTTTTTTCTTACAAATATTAATGATCATAGAGAATAATTTTGAATTTTCCTCTTTTCTTGACATGCTCTACTAAGCATTTTTTCCCATTATTACCTATCCTTCGTAGACAAAATTGTAATGGCTACAAAATATTTCAAGAGGACATATCATGATTTATGGAATTACGTCACTTATCCTTGTACATTTAATTTGTTTCCAGTTTTCACAAATAACACGCTATGAAAATCATCGTACATAAAGTTTTTCATATATTTAGGATCATGTCCATACCCCAGATCCTCAGAAATGGAATTACTGAGTCAAAAAACATGGAAAACTTTATGTCTTATGATGGATCTTCTTAAATTGTTTTCCACAATGTTTTAAGCAGTTTGGGCTGGAGTGTCCTGTCGCCTCCTCACCAAGAGCGGCTGTAATCACTTCTGTGTTTTGTTTTGGTGAGGAAGATTCACCCAGTCCTCTTCTTTTTCTGCTTGAGGAAGATGAGCCCTGAGCTAACATCTGGGCCAGTCTTCCTCCACTTTGTATGTGGGATGCCTTCGCAGCATGGCCGACGAGTGGAGTAGGTCTGCACGCAGTAGGCTGCCGAACGAAGAAGAGCACATGGAACTTTAACTACTCAGCCACCGGGCCGGCCCAATCACAATTTTTGTTTATATTTCCTTGACTCTATTTGGAATGAATGTTCTTCCATTTGTGGAGTACTTGTTTTTTCTTGTTGAATGTCATTCCATGTCTTCTGTGTATTTATATGTTAACATTTGAGTGTTTTTCTTATCTTTTTGTGGGCTCTTTATATAAAGCAATATTAATCTGCTATTATATTTGTTGGGAATATATTTTTCTAGTGGTTTGATTTCTAAAAAATACCTTATTCACATATTGCAAACATAAAGACACATTTAGAGAATAATGTGGTGAACGCTCATAAACCTATATCCAGCTTTCTCAAATAATATTTTGCTACAGTTTCAGAAAATGTTCAAGGAGAAAAAATAACAAATTATAAAAAATACATGATCTGTATGATACTGATTTTTTGAAATTTGCTGAGACTTAAATTTGTGACCTTTCATGTCATCAATTTTTATGGTTGTTTCATGTGTTTGTGAAAAGAAGAAACATTCTCTGTTTACCAGTTGTAGGATTCTCTATAGCCCGACTGGATCAGACTTGCTAGTTTTGCTTCCTAAATATTTTGTATCCTTCTTAAAGTTTTTTGGGATTTTTTTAAAGATTTTATTTTTTTCCTTTTTCTCCCCAAAGCCCCCTGGTACATAGTTGCACATTCCTACCTGTGGGCCCTCCTAGTTGTGGCATGTGGGACGCTGCCTCAGCATGGCTTGATGAGCGGTACCATGTCCTCACCTAGGATTCAAACCGGCGAAACCTTGGGGCGCAGCATCAGAGCAGGCCAACTTAGCCACGGAGCTGGTCCCCAAAATAGTCTTTTTTTTCTCTCTCTTTTGAGGAAGATTAGCCCTGAGCTCACATCTGCTTCCAATCCTCCTCTTTTTGCTGAGCAAGACTGGCCCTGAGCTCACATCTGTGCCCATCTTCCTCTACTTTATATGTGGGACGCCTACCACAGCATGGCTTGCCAAGCGGTGCCATGTCCCCACCTGGGATCCGAACCAGCAAACCCCAGGCCACCGAAGTGGAACGTGCGAATTTAACTGCTGCATCACCCCACCAGGCCCCTCCGTTCCTAAAGCTTTTTGTCTTCTGATCTAATACTTCTGAAAAAGGTGTTAGAAATTTCCCACCATGGTTTTGGATTTGTAAGAGTCTCCTCTTCTATCAGTTTTTACTTCATCTATTTTGTAACTATGTTGTTGGGTACGTACGCTTGGTTGTACATGATTTTTTCCCTTTATTATGTAGCATCCCTTGTTATCTATTTTTCGCTTCACATTCTGTTTTGCCTAATACAGTAACTACTACACTGACCTTTTTTTTTTTTAGTATTTCCTCTATTTCTATACTTGTCTTACATTTCTTTTTCAAAACACTCTCTTTCCAATCCTCTTTTTTTTTCTTTCAAATCTCCTATGATTTTGTTTTAGGTATAATTTGGTGGTTTTCACGTTGGCTGCACATTAAAAATCACCTGGGAAGTTTTAAAAAATACCCACTGCCTGCCATCTCCGCCCTTTGCCCACCCCCACAGAGATATTAAGGTGGAATTGCTTGGGGCCTGAGCATGATATTCTTATTTTTATTGTGGTAAGAAACACATAACATCAAATTTACCATCTTAACCATTTTTAACTGTCCAGGTCAGTCATGTGAAGTATACTCGCAGCGTGTGGTGAGTCTCCACTTTGCTCTCACCAGCACCATGGTGGGTGAGCATCAGCCCAGTCTGGAGTAAGCTAAACTCTTGGTCTTAGGCTTTGCTACTTGAAAATGGTTTCATTTGGTGCCCACATTGCAAGAGTGTAGCAGTGTAGACGTCTGTCTGACCTCATCACGTTGAAGACATCACTTCACTGGCTTCTTTGTGGCATCTAATATCTTTGATGGGAAGACGGTTTCCTAATTGCACAGGGTCTGTCTTTCATCTACGATGGCTCTTCAGATTTTCTCGTCATTCTTGATGCTTTGAACTCACTCTGTAATGATTTAACTTTTTTATCCTTTTGGTATGTACGACACACTTTTGATATGAGGATTCAACTCTTTCCCATCGTTTGTTTTCTTCTTCCAGAGTCTTCACAATCCAATGTCAATACCCCTTCATTGTTCTCTCCTAGTTTTCTTTTCTGTGGCCATGAGCTGGGAGAATTCCTCTCTTCCAATTCAATAATCCTCTCTTCATATATTTCCAACCTAAAGTTTATTCTTGCAGTTGATTTTTTAATTTTAACATCTATATTTTTTATTTTCATTTGTTTCTCTTTCAGATCCCTCTGTTTCTCGTTTGCTTATTGATTTTTTCCTTCATACTTTCTTGTTCTTTTTAAATGGAAAGACTATCCTCATTTATCTCTTTGAGTATCATCAGCACATTTATTTTCAATTCCTTATCAAGCAATTCCATAAAATTAATTTTATCTAGAGTGAATTCATGTTCCAACTGGGGAGGTAGGGTGTATACTCTTTTTTACATTAGACATTTTAATGTGGTTTTGGAATTTTATTTTGCAGGAGGCTCATTTTCAGTAGAAAGGTTTTTAGTGTTTATCTATTTCCCCCCTTTCTCTTCCCTCCATGCTCACCCCTACCTATCTGACAATACTGCTTTTGCCGCATAGCACCTTGGCGCCCCCAGTTCAGAACTGGATACACAGTAATATTTTCATATTCCTGACTTACTTTGATATTGTAGATATCATAGATTCTTTCACTGCATCCGGTTGTATCTTTTTTTTTTTTTTTTGGTGAGGAACATTGCATCTGGTTGTGTTTTTTTGGTGTGTATATGAGGAAGATTGTCCCTGAGCTAACATCTGTGCCAATCTTCCTCTAATTGTTTTTGGTTTTTTTATTGTGATAACATTGGTTTATAACATTATATAAATTTCGGGTGTACATCATTATATTTCAATTTCTGTGTAGATTACATCATGTTCACCATCCGGAGACTAATTACAATCTATCACCACATACATGTTTCTAATCACCCCTTTCACCCTGCTGCCTCTTCCTTTCCCCTTTGGTAACCACCAATCCACTCTCTGTTTCTATGTGTTTGTTTTTATCTTCTACTTATGAATGAGGTCATACAGTATTTGACTTTCTCCCTCTGACTCATTTCACTTAGCATAATACCCTCAAGGTGCATCCATGTTGTCACAAATGGCTGGATTTCATCATTTCTTATGGCTGAGTAGTATTCCACTGTGTATATAATTTTTCTCTATTTTGTACATGGGTCACCACCACAGCATGGCTTGATGAGTGGTGTGCAGGTCTGCACCCTGGATCCGAACCCACGGACCCTGAACTGCCGAAGCGGAGCGTGTGAACTTAACTAGTATGCCACTAGGCTAGCACCCCGGTTGTGTCTTTGAGTTCCTACTTCACAACATCCACAGCTTCCTATGAATCCACAGCTCTAAGCAGAGGGTCTCGTGTGACTAGAGGGAGCTCTAGCTCTGGTCCTTGTCCTCAGGGTTGTCTGCATGAGGCTGTTCGCTGTGAATCTTCATTAACCTGAGCAGGAGCCTTGTACGTGGGAACGGAAGGCCAGCAGGTGTACAGCTGTGGTTCTCTTTCCCCACTGTGGCGGTTTTTCTTTGTTTCTGTTCCATGGCGGTATTTATGTTTATGCTTTTTGAACCCAATTATACCATGTTGATTTTCCCTTTTTATATCCTATTTGTCATTACTAGGTGGTTGGAATAGGTGTGGGGACTGAAGGTGGGAAGGAACATTGTATCAGAGCAGGAAGACTTTGCCCACTAGACGGGACGGTAGTTTCCTCCTGCGTATGTTTAATGTGCAAAAGTGTGGGAGTTAAGTGATCCAATATTACTTCATTCCTCTTTTGGTTCCTCTTCCTACTTCTAACCTTAAAGAACTCTCTTCTCCAGGTGTTGGATAAATATTCACTTTTTCTACCTTGTCTGAAGATTTCACTATTTTATTTTAATCTTCAGTTTTTAAATTCTACTTAGAACACATTTTACTGTAAAGTATGAGATGAGGAACTTCTTCTTAAAGAGCTAAAATTTTCTCAACACCATTTATTGAAAAGTCTTTTCGCATTATCATTTCTTAAAGTATTATATTCAATAGAATTTATTTCTGAGCTATCTGTTCTGTTCTGCTAATTTACCTGTCTAGTCATCTTCCGATAGCATTCTGCTTTAATTATTGGAGGTTTTATATGTTTTAATACGAGGTGGAACTAGTCCCACTGCATTATTCTTTCTTTTTTTCAAAATGTGTTTTAATTCTTATTTATTTAGCTTTTCTCTGTAAATTTTACTTCATTTTTCTAATTTAAAAAATCACATTGGAATTTTTATTAGCATTTGCATTAAACCCACATGTTAATTGGAGGAAAATTTACAGGAGTATGGCACACATTAATATGTCATTTTTGAAATCTCCCATTAAAATGTTTTTGACTTTTTCTTGTAGGTCACAAGGTAATTCTAGCTTTTTTCCCTCTTTTCCATTATTTTTAAAAATAATAATTTGTGGTTCATAGGACAACTCTATCTTATTACTGCTTCCTACATTGGCTAGAATTTCTCTCTCTTTTTTCTTATTAGCAGAAGCACTTAAAGGTATGAATGGAACTCTTTGGTTCTGAAAGAATTTCTTCCCCTTTTCAAAAACTATGTTCAAATTTTATTTGATAAGCTATTGGGTAATTTTTAGTTTTTATTTCTGATTGTAAAAGCTATAAGCCTTAATTACAGGAAATTATGAAAACCCAAGAAAGAAGGGGAAATTCCAACTTGGAGACTGGTGTGTGGGTTACCTTACGGATGCCTTCTCTTTAACCATGTGTCTTGAAGAAGGAGTATTTTGATAGTGGGAATAGAGGGAGAGGAAAGATAGAAGAGTATGCCAGAGGGCAAACAAGGGTATACAAATAAAAATATCCAACATGGCGCACGGGACATTGCTGGGTTCATGTAGGAGGATGGACACAGATAAGGCTGGAAGTCAACTGGGATAAGATTTTGGAGATCTTGAATATTAGGCTAAGGAATCTGGCATTTCTACTGTGCAGGAAGTGAAAATCCAAGTTCCACATTTGTCCTTAAATCTTAGCTTCTGGAACAAACAGAACTCCTGTAAAGCTCTTTTGTATTACAGCACAGAGAAGCACGTGTTATGTTTGAGAAGCACTGTTTGTGCATTTCCTGTGGGACATGTTTGAATGTAAAATGGGAGGAAAAGCCTTGTATTTAACTTCCTTCCTGATTTTTTCCCCCAAAGGAAAGTTACGCATTTACCTTCTACAATTGAACACAAGCAAAACTCCACATCTATGTCCAACTGTAAAACACAGCCACACAAGTGGCACTAACTATAAGCACAGAAAAAGCTTTATGTTGCTAGAAGAGCAAAGCTACAATCAGTAAAGATGTTTGTAATGTTATCTAAAACCTGAAAAGTCTGTAGTTCTGGTTGTTTGCCTAGCAAGGTGAAAGGACTTTTTTTAATCTTGTGTTTAATTTTCCTTGGTCTAAGGCCCAATCTTTCAGGAGTGGTGAGTCAGAGGAGAGGCCTGAAATAGTTTGTGTGTGGTTATCTGTGTGTCTGATCTTCTTTGGATGGCCAAGACTGTTTCTTATACATCTATTTATTTCACAAAAGCTCAGGAAAGTCTTTCTATATTAAATGTTTGCTGAATTATATAAAAAGGTTTCAACTCATCTGTCAAAAATGTGAGACACCAAATAGCATTTTGTGATGTGTATATTGATGTGAACTTTAAACTGGCAGTTAGAATCACAAGCCCAAAAATAACCCAGAAATCTCTTTATCCTTCTTCCTTGACGGGGAAGACCTGCCCCATGAATGCTTTAGCTAATGAGGGAAAAGTTCTGGTAAAGATATTTTTTCAAAGTGTTAACAGAAAAGTAAAAACATTTACTTACAGAAAGTGATACTCATTGACTAGAAAGGTGGAATTACACAGGAAATTGTGATGGGGGTAAGATAGAATGATAGAAGCAGGATCATTAACCACCTCTCCAAAACCCTGAAAAAAAAGAGAAATAAGTCATCAGTAAATAATAATAATAGTGCAAACCCAGGAAGGCCACAGACTCTGAAGAAGGACTGAGGGAGCAGAGGGTTTGAGAAGCCTTCTCCCCTCTCACTTCCACCCGACCCTCCACAGCCGTGGTGGCCTCTGGAGCTCTTCTCAGAGGTGCCAGAGGGTTTCTGTAGGAGCCTTTATTGGCCACACGCACAGGTGTCAAATCCAGAGAGCACGAGAAGTTGGGCAGGAAGGGTGGAAGCAAGTTGTCACTAAAGGTTGTCGCTCACGCTGGCTAGAGAAGCGAGTCCCCTCGCCCACAGTCTGTTTTTGCAGGAAGTGAGTTGGTGTTGCTCTAAGCTAAGGAAACACAGGGGACTCTGTGAACCCTTCCTGCCTTGGGCTCCTGGCCATTTTTCATCTTTTCCTCATTGCCGCCTATCTCCCCTCAACCTCTCTCCGGCGCTGGATTGGAAAGTAGCACAAGACATGGTCCTTAAAGTAGAATGGTGGCTGCCAGAGGCTGGGGGTGGGGAGGGGGCAGAGGAATGGGGAGGCGTTGGTTCAGGGTACAAACGTTCAATGATGAGATGAATATGTCCTGAGGATGTCTGTACAGCATGGTGACTATAGTTAACAACACTACTGTGTACTTGAAAGTTGCTAAGAGAGTAGATCTTAAATGTTCTCACCACACACAAAAATGCTAATTATGTGAGGTGACGGATGTGTTACTTAACCTTATTGTGGTAATCATTTTGCAATATATATGTATACCATATCATCACGTTGTAAACCTTAAACTAACACAGTGTTATATGACAATTACATCTCAATAAAGCTGAAAAAAAAGACATGGCTCTTGATTTGCTTATGGTCTGGTGGTGAGATTCATTTATTCATTCAACATGTATGCAGCACCTATGTGCCTTGAATATATGACAGGAGGGCAGATTATTTGCCAAGCGAATGGTGCAGTGGGATTTAGGAAGCTGTCTTTGTGGGTCCATGGCCTGGGAAGGCTTTCCCAAAGCCCTCACAATCTGAAGGGGCCTTGTGGAAGGAGCAGAGTTCGGACTGGAGGGGCAGGGAAGGCGGTAGCTGAAGTACAGAGGCATGAGTAGGGGACCTGAGAGGACTCAAGCAGGAAAGGAGGTTTGGGCCAGGTTGGGGAACACCTGGGCGTTATGAAATATGGGAAGAAAGGGAAAGTGTGGTCCGCAGAACAATGCCCCCCAAAGATATCCACGTCCTGATCCCCAGAACCTGTGAATATGTCACCTTACATGGCAAAAGGGACTTTGCAGATGTGAGTAAACTAAGGATCTTGAGATGGGGAGATGATCTGGATTATCTGGGTAGGCCCAGCAGAATCGCAAGTGTCCTTCTACATAAGAGAGAGGTGAGAGGGTCAGAGAAGGAGATGTGACCTCAGAAGCAGAGCTTGGAGGGATGGGAGGAAGGGGGCCACAAGCCAAGGGATGCAGACAGCCTCGAGAAGTTGGAAAGGGCAGGAAATGGACTCTCCCCTGGAGCTGCCAGAAGGAACCAGGCCTGCCCACCCTTGATCTTAGCCCGTGAGACCCACGTGAGACCTCTAAGCTTCAGAACTGTAAGACATAAAGTTGTGCTGTTTTAGGCCACTGAGTTTGTGCTAATTTGTCAGAGCAGAACAGGAAACTAATACAAAAGAGAATTAATGTTAAAGGACTAATGTGAAGCACTTAACATTAATCCTTTTTTAAACATTCACAACATCCTTACAAAGCTGGAACTACTCTTTAAACCATTTCACAGGGAGGAAAGTGAGGCTCAGAGAGGTCATGAAATTGCCCAGGATCACAAAGGTGATCCACAACTCAGGGACTGCTCCACCGATTGTGAGAAAACAACACCAATGACAAGGACAACACTCCAGCAGTTTCCCCTTCATCCCCAAGGTGGATTCTGATTGGGGAAAGGGATTTGTCTGAGGTGGGGCAAAAGGGAAGAGAGGGGGAATAAGTGCCAAAGAGAGAGAAGGACAAGAAGGAGAGTGTGTGTGTGTTTCAAGACGAACTGTCTTTGGCTTGGGGTGGCCAGGCTCAGAGGTGTCCCCACCATGGCATCCTTCCTGAGGGCGCGGGGCAGACCTTTTCCCATCGATTTGCTCTAATCACTTTCCTTTCCAAATGTTAGCGTCTGAATTTCCTTTTCTTTTAAACAAGCCTGTAGAAATAGTTAAAATGAGATTTCTTTTTTCTCTGTGGATCTCTTGCGCCATATTAAAAACTGATAATTAAAACTAAATTTGGGGGACCATCCCCATGGCCAAGTGGTTAAGTTTGCACACTCTGCTTTGGCGGCCCAGGGTTTCACTGGTTTGAATCCTGGACACAGACATGGCACCACTCATCGGGCCACATTGAGGTGGCATCCCACATGCCACAACTAGAAGGACCCACAACTGAAAATATACAACTATGGACTGGGGGGCTTTGGGGAGAAAAAGGAAAAATAAGATCTTTAAAAAAACCAGAAAAAACTAAATTTGTACTTTAAAAGGGTGAATTTTATGTTATGTGAATTATATCTCAGTAAGAACAAAGAAATTTAGACTATTTAGTTAAGAGCCCTGGAAGGAATCGAAGCAAATGTTAAAATTTATCCTAAAATGAAGGCTAGAATCACTTTTTAACCAAAGATTACATTCTACAGAGCATGTCAAATGAAAATTGTATCTACTCGATGAAAATTACTCCGGAAAAGCCCTTGAATCACCCCAGGTATAGTAATAGTCAGGATTAGTATATTCTTTATCATTTCTTAATAAATCCAGCCCAGCCAGTTTTCCCAGCAGCACTGGAGTCCATCACTGTTTCTATCGTTAGGCAACAGACGATGTTGTTGGCTTGCATTTCAGGCCTAGGTTGTATGAAAAATACAATTTGAGTGTGCATGGTTGACTTCTCAGAAATTAAAGACATATATGATGCAATTTCACTGTATTCTTAAATTCTATTTACTTCATACTATTTCATCTAATCCCTTTCCTCACGTCTAGTTACTTTATGATTAAATTCTACTGTCTAGTCCTGGTGATCCTTAACATTCTTTCTGTACATAATGTGTGTCCCTGCAAAAAACCAAAACCGTAGTCCTTCCACGCGGAGATGCAGAATCCTAACTTTTCATATATTTCTGTCTAATTTTTTTCTATATTTTTAAACACAGTTGAGATCTTTCTGTACAAATTGTTATGCATTTTCATTGTTTTTAGTTTTCTGATGCAATAAATAATGCTGCAATGGAAATATATGAACATAATTCTTGGCCTTTCCTACTGCACTTTTTCATTTTTAAAATGCTGAAATAATAACAGATTTAAATTTTGAAACAATTACGGAAAAGTTGAATGTACAATTCAGAGAATTTTATTTTCCTTAACTCTTTGACAGTAAACTGTCAGCCTCATGCCATATCACCTCTAAGTATTTCTCTGTGTGTTTTCCTACACACCGTACAGAACCATAAAATAACGTGCAAAATCCAGAAATTAACACTGATGCATCACTACCATCTAGTAGCTCTCAGCCCCCCTTCAAGTTTGCCCAGTCGTTCCAGTGATCCCTTTACAGAAACGCATCCAGCTGAGGATCAGGCACGCAGTTAGTCGTGTCTCTTTAGTCCCCTCTGTACCAGAATGTTTGGTCAGCCTCTTCCTATCTCATGGGCCTGACACTCTGGAAGAGCACGAGTCTGTCATTTTGTAGAATGACCCTCAGTTTGGGTTTAATTGATGTTTCCTCATGATTAAATTTAAGTTTATTACGAGTCTTTCTCAAGAAAAACACCGAACTGACGCTGACTTTTTGTTTTTGTGTGCATCCCACCCCGTGGTGCCTGGTTCAGATTTGTCCCATTACTGATGATGTTCACTTGAATCGTTTGATTAGGGTGGTGTCTGCCAAGCTCTTTGTTGTAAAATTACTCTTTTCCCCTTTGTAACTGATAAATATTTTGTGGGGAGGTACTTTGAAACTATGCAAATATCCTATTTCTCATTAAACTTTCAATGCATTCATCCATTCCTTTACACCAGTATGGCCCTGTGGATTCTTGTTTTATTTGTGGGTTATAATCCACTGTTATCATCATTTCTGTTGATGCTCAAATTGTACCTGATTTGGCAACTGGGAGCCTGTTCCAGCTGGCTTCTGTGTTTTTTTCAACACGTTCCCTTATTCTTTGAACACTTCTTTATTTTCCTGTACAACAAAATATTCTAGGCTTGCCTAGTACTTTCCTTGCACCAGCCCTGCAATCAGCCATTTCTCCAAGGAAACCTGATTTCCTTTAGTAGCAAATGGTATTTGGAAGCCAAGACCTGGGTGCTAAATGTGTTTATTACTGTTGGGATGTTGTTAGTCAGTAGACAGCATAGACACAGATACACAGGTAGAACTAGAATTATTTCTATATTTACCTGTATGTATTGAAAACTGTGAGTTCACAGTGACACACCTAATTCCAATCCAATGTCTTTTCATATTGTTCTCCAATAGGAAAAAATAGGCTTCCATTTTCTTTAAAATATTTGCTTATTTGATCAATTTCCTATATGTGACTGTAGTGGGTTGAATGGTGGCCCCCACAAAGATATGTCTACATCCTGGAACCTGTGAATGTGACCTTATTTGGAAAAAGGGGCTTTGCAGATGTAATTAAGTTAAAGATCTCAAGACAAGATTATTTTGGATTATCTAGGTGGGCCCTAAATCCAGTGGCAGGTGTCCTTATAGACACACACAGAGGAGAGAGACAGAGAGAAGAGGAGAAGACCACGTAAAGACAGAGGCAGAGACTGGAGCTCGACAGCCACAAGCCAAGGAATGAACGCCTTCCGCCAGAAGCTGGAAGAGGCCAGGGAAGACTACCCCGAGAGCCTTCAGAGGCGGCACTGCCCTGCAGACGCCTTGATTTCAGACTTCTGTCCTTCAGATCTGTGAGAACAGATTTCTGTTGTGTGAAGCCGGCATGTTTGTGGCGATCTGTTACAACAGCCCCAGGAAGCTCACCCTCCTCTGCCACCCTCCTGTGCCAGTGCCCACCCTTCTCTGCTCCACCTCTGACCCCCATTTTGAGCCACTTCCCACCTTCCTCATGGATGCCCTCCTCACTCCCCTTAAGCTCCCACACCACACACCAGGCTGCCCACCCTCTGTGTGGACGCCCTCCTCATACTGTTGCCAGATAAAATACAGGATGTCCAGTTAGATTTGAATTTCAGATAAACTACAAATAACTCATGCAAGATTCGAGATATATTTATACTAAAAGTTTATTCATTGCTTATCTGAAATTCAAATTTAATAGGGTGTCATGTTTTATTCTTTGTTTTTTTTCCCCTAAATCTGGCAATCCTACCTCCTAACCCTACTTAGGCTGGGACCTCCACTCCCACTACGCCAGGCCACTTCACCATGGGGTGCTGACGTTTGCACTCGACTGCCCCTCCGAGGGGCACCCTTTTCTCTCTGTTCAGACTCTGGTACCCGACCCTGGGCCATCATGGCTCCCCACACTCCACCGCACTGCCACAGGCACAAGCCTTGCTTTGCCCCGCCCAACGGCTTCAGGACTGAACTATTTAGGAAGGGGAAAGAGAAGAAGTCTGATTGTACTTTTAAGTGTGGTTTGTATTCTCCCTTTGATAGAATGGTTTTTATGTGAAGAAATGGCCTGTATTAGTTAGGGTTCTCCAGGAAACAGACCAACAGGATATAGATTGATACAGATCTTCTTCAATTTACACTGGGATTACATCCCAATAAACCAATCCTAAGTTGAAAATATCATAAGTCGAAAATGCATTTAATGCACCTAACCTACCGAATATCATAGCTTAGCCCAGCCTGCCTTAAACGTGCCTGGAACATTTACATTAGCCCACAGCTGGGCAAAACCATCTAACGCAAAGCCTGTTTTATAATAAAGTGTTGAATATCTCACGTAATTGATTGAATACTGTACTGACAGTGAACAGCAGAGTGGTCAGATGGGTACCGAATGTTGTAAGTGTATCAGCTGCTCACCCTGTGATCACAGGGCTGACTGGGAGCTGCCACTGCCCAGCATCATGAGAGCGGACTTTACCACGTATGGCTAGAGCCCAGGAAAAGATCACAATTCAAAAGCTGAAGTACAGTTTCTACTGAATGCATATAGCTGTCCCCTCATCATAAAGTCGAAAAATCGTTAGTCGAACCATCGTAAGTCGGGGACTGTCTGCATAGATATATAGATATGAGGAAATTTATTACAGTCATGAGTCACTTAGCGACAAGGGTACGTTCTGAGAAATGCACCCTTAGGCGATTTCCTCATTGTGCGGACATCACTGAGCGCACTTACATAAACCTAGATGGCACAGCCTACTACACACTTAGGCTCTATGGAGCTAATCTTATGGGACTACTGTTGTATATGTGGCCTGTCATCAACTGAGACATTGCTATGCGGCACATGACTGTCTAGGAATTGGCTGACATGTTATAGAGGCTGAGAAATCCCACAGTCTGCCCTCTGCAAGCTGGAGACCAAGGAATGCTGGTGGTAGAATCCAACCTGAGTCCAAAGGCCTGTGAACTAGGGTGGCCTCTGGTGTAAGTCAGGGAGTCCAAAGGTACAAGAACCAAGAGCTTTGATGTTCTAGGGCAGGAGGACATGGACATCTCAGCTCAAGAAGAGAGAGCCAAGAATTTGCCCTTCCTCCACCTCTTTGTTCCCTTGAGATTGTCAGGGGATTGGTTGGGGCCCACCCACACTGCTGAAGTGATGTTTACTCAGTCTGCTGAATCAAGTGCTAATGTCCTCCAGAGGTCCTCACAGACACATCCAGAAATAATGTTTTACTAGCTACCTGGATATCCCTTAGCCCAGTCAAGTTGATACAGGACATTAACCATCACATGACCTACATGGGGAGTTGATAGCCTTTGATGGTCCTTTAAATGGAAAGTAAACTATGTTGTTGGAGGATTGTCTGAGGACAGGGAGACTTAAAAAAGGTTCAAATGCTGGGAGAAATACCATCTGAAGGGTGTTCAGGGTCTCATCTTTTGGTCTCCTCATTTCTCAGCTTTTGTCTTTGTTAATGCCTCTATCTCTCAACATGTATCTAATCAGGATTATTATGAGATTTCTGAACAAGAACCTGTAAGTGCCAAACTCTAATTTTCTCACCCTTCCTCACAACAGTCATTGTCTGGGCCTCAACCAATCCTTTGATTAGAACAGATCCAGTGTATCTGTGAAGTACTGCAAATCAATCAATCATCCACTCGTAGTTATTTTTTCTGCGAAGTCTCGTTGCTCTCATCTTCTGTCTATTGCAGACCATCCCCACCAACATTATATGCCCACCAGCCCTCAGTGCCATGACCTTGGAGATCAGTTTTTCTTACGTTCTCTTTGGATCGATGCTGCTCCACTGCTGCCGTGCCCAGGCCAGAGCAGAGCCGAGGACCAGGCCTCTCTGTCCACCCTCTGTCTCTGCCGCAGTATGATCATCGTTGTAGCATGACTTGCTGCTCACAGCCCTTCCCTTCCATCTCCTGCTGCTTCCTGCTCCTCACGCACGACATGTTTAATTACCTAGTTAGCCCTTTTGACTTATCTGTATAACTTTTATAAAGTTACAAGGCAAAAATCAAAACTCAAGGAGAGTTTTGGCCTAAAACAATAACCAAAGTAGAAACTCTAGTTTAGGGAAGTGCTCACTTTCCTAAGCGCTCTCTAGTTATGTTTTTAATTTGCTCTCAAACCAACTTCGACCGTAAACTGAAGTGCCATGGTTAGAGGACACAGTTCTGACCAAATAAATCACAAATCCGCGTCAACCAGTCAAGGCATAGCATGCTCTTTTCAGTTTTTATGGACATAGGAAGCAATAAATGACAAGGCTAACATGCAATAAAGCTGTTATCAGACTGTGAGAAAAACCCCATTTGTTAGTTACATTATAGCTACGCCAACCTAATAAATTCAGATGCCTTTTATCTGTTAGAATATTTTCCCATCATGACTGCGGTACCAAGGAATGTTTGTCTTTCTGAAGGTTTGTCACAGTGATTCCTACCACCCCTGCATGAATCACACTGGTTCACTTATTATGACTTGGAAGACTGCGGTCAATGGTCAACACAAGCAGAAGTGGTAAGTGTGCAGCTGGCTCGTGTGAACACCCCTGCAGACTCTTTTCAGGAATAACAGGGGAGGATTTATGGGGGCCGGGCAATGACATGTGTGGGAATTTCAGTAGCAGTGGAGCTAAGATATGAGGAATCAGAATGATTGGTACGTGAAAACCCACCTCCTGAGCTAGGAGAGAACCGCTGAGTCAAGGTCATGGTGCAGAGGCAATGTGGGTCCAGGAAAGGTCCAGGTCAGCGCTAACCTCGATACCCCGGGTCTGCCCAGTCGACAGCTGAGGCTTTTAGCACGGGGCAGCTTCTGCTGTGAAATGAGTAATAACTCCCTCTCCTTTCCTTAGAGGACTCTCTCAAAACCAATGAGGTGACAGGTGATCAAAAGAGCTTACAAAAATCCTGGTGATATCCTGCATAGCATGAAACAAATTTTATGTTTTTTAAAAAAGTCAATTTCTGCCATTACTCTCTGTTGAGGTGTCGTATAACTGAGGAAAACTCATGTTGGTGATGTAGATAAAAATCAGAACCTACCAATCAATTGCCCTCGGGTTGTGCTTATCTGAATCCAGCACCCCCACCTTAAATTTTTCACCACCAATAAGGAGAACATGGGTCCAAATGCCAGAGATCTCAGGAACAAGAGTGGCCACTGGCTTGAGAAAGAGGCACAAGGTGAGGCATGCCCCATTAAAATGGGTTCTACTTTTCCTCCATTGGGCTCTTTCCCTGGGCTCAAGACTGGACTTGTGTGAGGAAAGGAGCCTTATTCATTTCCCTCTTACGGTAACTAGGCAACTACAGCATAGACTTTATAAATTATGTTTCATTTGGGTGAAACTGCACTTTGGAATTAATTATAAGCAAAATCTTGGGAAAGTTGCTCAAAGTAAATCTAGCTTTCTTCTTGTCATTATGAAGCATGGTGTTTACTTTTTAAGAATTAATTTGATAATAGTTTGGTGTTGAGAGTGTCTTCAGCTGACACCTAAGGGAATGGTGAATACAGTGAGGAGGAACTGCCTAGCTTTTTGGCCATCTCAACACACATGAAAGATGATGTTCTCAGAGCATTTCTACCCAGTAGAGAATTCAAGAAAGTGAGGATCATGTTCTCATACAGGGAGAGCCTTGAATCTATCTTACAAGGTGAAAAATTTTTTAAGTATATGCTCTAACTATTGTTAGTGACTAACCTCTTGTGACTCTCCTCAAAATGGATGGCAGCACCACAGGTGTGCTAATAAGACAGTCTGAGATGCTCTGGTCCAGAAAAACTCTGGAGGACGCAGAATCCAGCTGAGGCAACTCTTCCCACTCCAATATTCCAAGAGTTCCACAGAACTCTTCCCACTCCAAACAACAGGATGTCGGGATAAAATGCAGTAACTTTTTTTTAATATATAGTTTTTGAAAGGAAAGACCTAGGCTCCAGAACACAAGATGGAGCTCAGAACTAGAGTAGTATGTGTGTGAGATAACATCTATGAATTCTCAGGGACACTGAACCCAGACAGAGGTGCCACAGCTGTGAGCTGGTATTTTAGTATCCATATGAGGACGCAGGTCATGACTAAGGGCTGACACCAGGCAGGGAGCTGGAACCAAACCTCTGCCTCAGAACAGGGTCCTGAAAAGAACATTAGACATATCACACCCATGGCCTAAAGGAAGAATTGTGTCCTGGGCACTTTGTGAGTAGAAGGGGTCTCCTTTGAGAAACTGAAACCCCGTGCAAAGGCATAAGATCTGAGTGTGTATTGTCCACATGGTATGCAAATCCCAAGCCTGGATATTAGTATAAAAATGGGTCCTGAATGGGATGGAATGCCCAAGAGCCATGACAGAAGAAAATACAAAATCTCTGTTTAGGGACACTTTTATAACTCAAGGCACATGGAACATGTAAAGAAACAATGCACCCTGCTACAGATGTGCTCACAATTAAAAATCACAGACTACGTGAGGGAATGACCAACTGAGAGAGACAGTCAGGAGACAATAAACGGGAGAATTAGCATGCCAGGAACTTGAGATAATAAACACTAAAATAAGAAACAGTAACGTAAAATAATCAACAGAAAATAAAATAAAATGCAAAGAGGAGAAGATGAAAGGAACAGGTTATTCAATAAAACCAAGAGAAGGTTAGACTACGACTTAAGTGCCCATATTCCTACAAAGTCACTAATTCATCATGGATTCAAACTGAAACCAAGAATTGAAGGTAAGCTTGACAGTTTTTGATCATTACACTTGGAATAGGTTATCTGCAAGGATTATGGAAACCCAATTATGTGACTCTCATAGGATTATATTTACAACCATACAAAAAACATAAATACAAAAAACTGATGGGTTTAGTTCAGATCATAAATGCATAAACTTTTCATTGATTTTGAGCTGCTATATGAATAAAATTTTTCCATAGAAATGTTTTTCTAGTTTTTAACTTTTTTTAATTATCAAAATAATACATCTTTATTATTTGAGGCAGATTCTGAAATATGGAAAAGAAGCATAAAAGAATCAGTCATCTCACTACCCTGAAGCGCTATGAACATTTTAGTGTATTCCCTCAGTTCTGCTTTCTGTGCAACGTGTCCTTATAAGCTGAACTTATACTGAAATAAAATCTAGTATGCCCTTTATTTTATAAATTTAACATTATGTCATAAGCACCTCTCTATGTCCTTAAAACTTGTTATAAATATAGTTTAAATGGTTGCACAATATTTCCTCATGGATATGGCATTTATTTCATAATTCTCTTATTATTGCCTATTTAGATTGTTTCCATTTTTCAGTTATAACTCTGCAATAAATATTTGTGCATAAATCATTGTTTACGGGGTTGATTATGTCCTTAAGCTATGTCTATGATTTTTAAAATCGAAGAACTAGCCTTGATCTTTTACAATTCATGTTTTCAGATGTATTTTATTTCAATTCAACAAAATTGAAATATCTACTATGTGCCAGGTAACACTTATCATGCACGTTTTTTTTCTTTCTGATTGTCAGAATCATCACATGCACTGTAAAAAATTTGGCAACCACACACACACGTGCAAGTGTGTGTGTGTGTGTGTGTGTGCGTGCATAAAAGGAAAAGATAGGAAGGAGGAAGCATGAGGGAATTCAGCTACCTTCTGTGTTTGGCTTATACAATCTAAGCCAGCAAAGAGAAAAACTCGGAAGAACATTTGCTGGACACTTAAAAATGTCCAAAACAAGTTTCCTGATTAGATGCAAACGTGCTGGAGTGTTGGTTTATTTCATTTGAGCTTTAGGATATGTCTGCACTAAAACAGTAAGGTGAATTAGATTACCTCCTTCATAGATTTTCTTCTTATTATAACTCCAGGATTTGATGGCAACTTTTGTAGCTATATTTGAAAACTTCGTTAGCTTACCAAAATATTTGTTCAACACAACATACACCCATCAGAGTATGTTCATAAACTCCAGCTCTTCACTACACGTCTCAGCTCGGAGAAGTAACACTAACCGTGTGATCAGATGAGTCAAACTGACCTACAGCAACAATTTCCTGAAAAAGCTAAATTCAAAAAAACAAATCAAATTGAACCTATTTCAAATAAGCCAACAACTGATTTTCTGTCTTAGGCACAAAGGTAGATACGCTATTTTGCTTATCTGTTCAGGTTCTGCAATAGGAGGGAAAAGAATTTGAGTCATATTGCTAAAATCTGGAAATAAGGTAAATCATAGATAGAGCAGGGGAAAAAAATCAAAGGACAGCACATTCCTGCAATTGAATTCTCGGTTCTTGGGGCACAGAGCTCTCACTGCGAGGGCCCGGCATGCGGTTACACGCTTGTGCGCCGCGCAGTCCTGGCGGCGCCACTCGCAGTGAGCCCTGGTTGAGGACTCAAGCGTTCTGAGTCATTTTGTGATTGGGTATATGATACAACAGACTGAGATGACTTCAGAAAGAAGAAACAACAATGGTTTATTGTAGGAAGAGACTCATTTCTGAAGAAACAAAAAAAGTGACAATCGTGTACAGTTCAGCAAAAGGAAACCCTTTTTTGCAGGGGAAATGTCTTTTGCAGAATGCACCAAGGCTGGGCTGGCACCATCACCAAATTTTGGGAAGGTGGCTGTCAATGTAGGAAGGAGGCTATGAATGTATGTCAAAAAGTAGTTTAAGAAAATAGAAAATACTGCAATTTAGTACTTAATTTGTTCAACAATGCCCAGTGGCAAGGAAGAGGAGACATGAGTAGCAAGAACAACCACAAGCTGGTTTTCACTCCACAGGACAGTTTCTCTGGGGCTTCCACTGCCCACCTGTGACTTGAGACTTTTCAAACCACTGGCCTCAACAAAGGACTCAACATCTAGGAAACAAGTGGAGCCAGGACCCAGGAGGATAGTCTCTGACCCTGTGTCCTCCAGCAGGGGCAAGTCCATAAAGGCAGCCCCGCCACAAGGCTGGCAGGTGCCTCCAGGCCTGATTTCTGAAGGTGGCAGCTTCTTGCCTCTCTGTTCTGGGGCCCCACCTTGGAAGGTGCAGGGGGAGAAGCTGAGATAGTACGGTCCAGTGTTTAACTCCTACGTGTCTGAGGTGTTTATGGGGTGTTTCTCCTGCATCAGGACCTGATTAATTGGATTCTCACAGTACGTATGCTTTCCCCTCGGAGTCACTACGCACCTCTCAAAGCCACACCAACTTCTGCTGTGCAATAAAATGGAAAGAGTGCGAGCCTGGGAGTCAGGCAAGACCAGGTTTTGAACTCCGAGCAAGGGACCTGGGCCTTACTTTCCTGATCTGACCAGTGGGAAAACGGTGAGCTCCTCAGGAGGGATAATTAACACACGGAGATCATTTGACACGGTGTCTGGCATGCAGGAGGCTCAGAGGAAATGTAGCTAGTGTTGAGCGGCTGCTTAGTCAGGGAGAGCCTGAGCTTGGAGCCAGACTGCAGAGTATGAGTGTCGGCTCTGTCGCTTACAGCTCTGCGGGCTTGAGCAGGTCCCTTCAAGCTGTACCTAAGTTTCCTCAGCCCCAAAAGGGAAACTGAGAGCACCTGCTTTGTGGGGAGTTGTGAGGATGAAGGAGTTAATGCACGGACGGTGCCTGGCACACAGTCAGTTCTCGGTGAGAATCTGAGCCATTTACTAGAAGAGGACTTAGCGAATGGTTTTACCTGTCTCCTAAGGGTGTGCGGAGCTTTCTAGAAAACAATTCATGAAAGCACTTGCAAAGCTTCTCTCATATTAAGTACTCAATCAGAGTTGGATATTGCTCTGGTGATTGTTATTACTGTGATTACTGGTATTTCACTATATTGAATATTTCTGTAGCATAAGACAGATTTCTACATTTCTAACAACAATGATGTATTATTAGTAATTTATTAGATGCTGTCATGAGTTGGTAAAAACAGCATTTTCACATATGGCTGAGAAGAGATGTGAATTGAAAGGGTTACAATAATATAATTAAAGAAAACGCAAGAGTTATTAACCTTTCTGGAAATGTCTTACTTTACCACGTTACAACTCTTTGTAATACAGATTTTCTGAGTTTTCAACATTTCACCATCTGAGTTAGTTAAAGATATATTTACTTCCTTCAAGTAATTTGAGTCAGTCCCCTGGTATTCAGCTAAATTGAACTCTGGTATTTTGGAACGGTGTCTGTGACACAAATATATTTGGCATCACTGGGGAATTTAAAACTACAGACAGACAGTGTCATGATCCCTCAAACTCAAGATGACAGGATTATTATCGAGTACAAGTGTTGCTAAAAAGTTTCATGCTGTCATTTCTATACTGAACATATGGGCATGTGAGTCTCTGTTTGGCAATGACAGTTACAGAGGTTAAACTATAGTTTTGCAAACATTTTTAAGGTACGCTAAGTACTTTGCTTTTTGCTCAGGGAAGTAGGAATGAGAATCTGGTAAGATATGCAGCCAGACTTATGTAACTTTTTACTCCCTTTCTATCTGATTTTGGGGTGACTATGTGGAGGGAAAATCAGATCCTTCGCTCGCTTCATCCCAGGGGCATATCTGATTCTCACTCAGCCTGGAATATGTGGATTCACACTGGAGATTTTGTTTTGGTTTTGCCTGGATAAAATTCCCTGATGGCTAAATTAAACTAAAAGTCCAAGAATTCAGAAACTGATTAGCCTGGGTCTTCTTCAGCAACACTTTATTTTTCTAAGTAAAGAAGTAACACAAGGAGGCCCTTAGTGCTGAATGACCAGACTTTGTCACCTTGCCTGGGTTTCAAGTTTTCCTAGGGCCTTACTGAGGTCAAGAGAGGCATAGGCCCCTTCCATATTAAACCAAACCAACAAAAACAAAAACAAAAAAAAAGAAATGCCAAAATAGAGCTACAGAATTTGTGGTTTATTTTAAATGTCAATATCTAAGAAGTAAAAAATTTCAACCACACATGCACACACATATACATTCAGTTCAATATAAATATGCCATTACCAAGGTGATTAAAAGAGTTATTAGCAGGTTTATTAAAATACGGGTTCACAGTTCACGACAGATGTGGCCCAGCAATGAGACACAGAATTAAGTTGGGTGGCGGTAACCTCTTTCTTCAAACGTGCCGACGCTTCTCTCTCACTATAGGTATGGCCTGGTGGCATTGAGGCCCTTGTGACAATGAAGACCCAGGCCAGCGGCCCTGCTGGTGTGCCCCCTTTTAGGCCAGGCCTTTGCACTTGGGAACATCCAGCTAATACAGGTGCCTTTCTGGGTTTTCAATGTCAACTCTCACCTGGGTTCAAGCTGGTCTGGGCTGAACGGCACCCTTACTAATGGCATCTGTTTGGTTTTCCCTGTGTGTTCACTGCTCCTTGATAAAGAGAACCTGTTTGATCTCTTGTTTTCGATGAATAATAGTAAAAATGCAGCCTAGAGCAGAATGACAAGTATATGTTGATAGAGTCGATGGGGAACACGGAAAGACTTTGAGCAGGAGGCAGGGATAAGAACATACATTCTTAAAGGAGGTTACTCATGAGGGCTCTTTCCATCAGAGAGGACCCCTCAGTAGCATAAGCACGGTCTGGAAACAACAAAAGCTCCTGAGAAGAGCACACTGGTCAAGGTTCGGTCCAGCCCTGGGCTATGTTACTGCCCATGTGGCCACTACCTCTGACTTGATAGGAAGGCAGGAGGTTTCCAGATTGGGTGGGGCAGCCATGACTTGGTTCCCATACCTGAGTAATGGAGACTGTCCACTTCCCTGAAGTTCCATTTGCGGGTACCAGAAGAGGCTCCCACTTCTCCATTTCCTAGGTGGAAGCCAGGAACAAGGGAATGGGGGAGATAGAGGTAGAGAGGAGAGTCACATGGAATCTTGGCAGATGGCAGTGGGTGCCAGTGAGCTAGCAAGGCTTGAGTTGGGTGGAGGGAGCCTGGGGATTGGGAACCTGGGTTTAAGACACAGGGAGAAGGAACAGACCTAAGGGAGGGGAAGGGATAGCAACCGCTGGCCTTAAAATCAGGGAGGAGAGGTCCCTCTGAATGACCCTGCGGAAAAGGCCTCATGGAAAAGTGAGGCTGGTTTAAAATGAAGGCTTATCCAGTTATCAGCTTGAGGAGTAGGATGGCCATGGGGGATGGTGGGGGTATGAAGAGGGCCTAGGACTTGGGGCCAGTGTCCCAGAAGACCCTCCCCCTGCCTCTTCCTCCAAACCTTTAAGATGCCCTGATAAATAATTTAATTGATTGTTAAGCGGTTACAAACTATTTTTTTTATTTAATTTTTTCCTTTTTCTCCCCAAAGCCCCCCGGTACATAGTTGTATATTCTTTGTTGTGGGTCCTTCTAGTTGTGGCATGTGGGATGCGCCTCAGCGTGGTCTGATGAGCAGTGCTATGTCCGCGCCCAGGATTCGAACCAACGAAACACTGGGCCGCCTGCAGCGGAGCGCGCAAACTTAACCACTCAGCCACGGAGCCAGCCCCAGAGGTTACAAACTTTTTAATACACCTGGTCTGGGCTCTGCACAGGAGCCAAGGACCTTTGTGAAAGTATGTCAGGTTCAATGGTTCTCCACTGGTTTCCTATCTCCCCCAGCATGCAATCTGAAGTCCTTCCCAAGGCCTACAGGGACCTGGCAGTACCCTGCTGCCTCTTCTGACTCATCTCCTTCCGTCCTCCTCAGTCACCCCTCCAGCCACCTGGCCCCCGTGCTTTCCTCTAATGCAAACAACAAGCTCAGCTTTGGGGCCTTGGCACTCACTGTTCCCTGATGCTGCAGGGCTCACACCCTGTCACTTCATTCGGACTCTTTCTCTGCCCCTGTTTCAGTTTCGTACGGCTGCCGTAACAAAGGAGCACAGACTGGGGGGCTTAAATGACAGAAATTAATCTTCTCACAATTCTGGAGCCCAGAAGTCCGAGATGGAGGTGCAGGCAAGATTGGTTTCTTCTGAGGACCACGAGGGAAGGCTCTGAGCCAGGCCTCTCTAGTTTGTAGACACCGTCTTCACCCTGTGTCCCTGTGTGTGTTGGTGTCCAGACTTCCTTTTCTTAAAAGCACACCGGTCATATTAGATCAGGGCTTGCCCTCATGACCTCACTTTAATTCACTACCTCTGTGAAGACACCATCTCCAAACATGTCACATTCTGAGGTTCTGGGGGTTAGGACTTCAACATACAAATTTGTGGGGACACAGTTCAGACCATAACAGCCTCTTATCAGAGAAGACTCCCTGACACATCCCAAATAGTGTTCCTATTAACTGAGACACAGCTATTCATTTATTTTTTTGAAGGTCTGTCTCTACTTGAATGTCATTTCCTAGAGGGCCGAATTCTTTGTGTTGTCAGCTGATGTATCTCCAGGATCCAGCTGCCTTCGTGGAGAGCAGCAGACCCTCAATAAATATTTATGAATGGATGAGTGCATATTATGAAGCCATTACAAATTACTCTGCAAAAAAGCAATGACAGAGAAAGATGTTCAAGGTGTATTTTTAAGTGAAAAAAGTACATTAAAAAAACTGCATGTGTACCGTAGTTTCACTGTAAAATCAAATACATATAATTTTCCTTTATTAAAATAAAGCTTGGGAAGATATGCAACAAAATGCTAATAGTAGGTGGCTCTTGGAGTATGATATTGGTTTATTTTGATTTCTCTCATTTACATTCATTCATTCTCATTTATATCCTAATTTCTGTTCAGTGAATATATATTACTTCTATAAAAGGAAAAGATGATAAAAGTTATTAACCATTAATAGAAGATATTTTGTCATAACTTTCAACTGGCTGTTAAGAGAGAAAACATACATTATTTATCTTTTTCAGTGGGAATGGTGGGTAACACAGCCAGCGGGCAATCTCTCAGGGCCACTCGCTGAGAGCACAGCCAACAGAATCCACCCAGACTGGATTCAAGTCCTCACCTGCCACTTCCCAGCTTTGTCATCTCAGGCATATCTGTCACAGTTTCTCATCTGTAAAATGGGGTAATAATGGTCACACAAGACTTGGGGCTGTCTCTCTTCCCTGACTTTGACTGGAACTTGATTCTTTTGATTCAGTGATTTGGAAATTTCGGGACACCAAGGGTGAGAGACCAGTCCAAGTTTTGGCTTGCCCCTCATTCCCTTTCAGGGGCAGGCCAAGCAATGTCCAGATACCCCTCACTTTGCTTCTGGGCACAGGGCCTTGACTGGGGGAAGGTGAGGGGACACTTGCCACCAGCACCAAGTTTAAGAGGGCACCAAAAACTCAGTAATCAAGATAAATAATATTTTAATGAAATGTTTTTAAAAATAAAATTATGGGAGGTGAGAGGTTGGGCGAATTGGGTGAAAGGGATTAAACTTCCAGTTATAAAATAAATAAGTCACCAGGATGGAATGTACACCAGAGGGAATATGGCCAATAATACTGCAATAACTTTGTCTGGTGACAGACAGTTGCTAGATTTATGGTGGTGATCATTTCGTAATAAACGTAAATGTCAAATCACTATGACGTACGCCTGAAACTAACACAATATTGTATGTCAACTGGACTTCAATTAAAAAAGTAAAATTATGTAAAAAGATATAAAGAACAACATGTCCATAATTTTTTTTTAAAAGATTTTGTTTTTCCTTTTTCTCCTAAATCCCTCTGGTACATAGTTGTGTATTTTTAGTTGTGAGTCCTTCTAGTTGTGGCATGTGGGATGCTGCCCCAGCATGGCCCGATGAGTGGTGCCATGTCCATGCCCAGGATTCGAACTGGCGAAACCCTGGGCCGCCAAAGCAGAGCGCAAGAACTTAACCACTCTGCCACAGGGCTGGCCCCCAAAATATCTATAATTTTAGTAAAGACAGGATAAGTGTTACCGATTTCTCCTTTGCCTCAGGCTCCCTTATGGCTTGGCAAGGGCACTGCTTCCAGCCCACAGCCTGAAGGTAGGGAACCTTCAATTATTCAAATTATTATGAATAACTGCTTAATTATAATTAGTTGTCCAAATTACCCTGAGCCTCAGGACTGGCACTGCTCGCTCTGTGATTGCTTGGCCTTCAGTCAGGCCCTGAAGGATACCATGAGGGAATGTGTATTTTTCTGACCCTACTTCTTTCTCTTTTGCAGACACTTCATCACAATTACCACCTGACCATGGCCTTTTTACCTCATTGAGGACTCTGAGGGGCAAGTTTCTCCCTATTCTTTTATAGAAACGTAAAATGCCAGCAAAGCATGATTTCTACCCAAAAGAGTGCTAAACAGAGTGTGCAGATGTTGCAGCCTCCTCCCTGGGAACTTCTGGGGAAGGGCACGCAGACCTTGGCATACTTTGCTTCAGAAACGGGCAGAGAGTGTGTTCCTTCCATCTACTTCCCAGGAGGGAAATCCTCATGTAATGGGGTCAGGTGGGTCTTTGGTCCTGCGTGGAGAGTTTCCCTGAGGGGCTTTCATCTTCATATCGAGGAACTGGAGGGGTGTTAGTTTATGCATGTAGGCACTTGACAGTGCACCTTCAGACGGAAGTTGCTAGTTAAAGTAGCAAGGATAATAACATTTAAAATCTTGCTTTCATACAATGCTTGCATTTTACATGGGACACCTCATTTGCTGAAACCATGGATTCTAAGTGGCTCTACCAAAGTAATCACTAGAAAAATGCATTAGCACGCAGATTTTAGGAAATTTCCCTTAGTACTCTTCTCAGTTTGACTTAGTGTATATGTTATTTTCAAACATATAAGTTGGGACGTCACAAAATGAACTTACTCTACGGCAAATTTGTTTCTGAAAGCACCTGCAGAAATCTGTGTTCTTCCTAGTTACTAAAAACTCAGAGACCAAAGGGAAAAGGGGCTTATTCAGATGGCAGGTAGTGCATAAGGCTTAGACTTGGTCACAGGAAGTTTAGTGCAATCCAGTGTAAGGTGATGGTCTGGATGAACTTCGCAGCAGTAAAGAAACTGGCTTTGAGGACTTTTTCTTCAACTGAAGGCATGTTGCTCACCATACCTCCCCCTTCCTCACCCATATTTTTAGATTAGTGTGTTTACCAGAGAAGTGAAACATATAATTGGGACTATGTCTGTGTCCAGTAAGAAGCCTGAGTACTCTGAGACCACCATGCTGTGAGGGATGTCCAGCCTTCGCAGGCCAGGCACCTGACGTGTGAGTGAAGAAGCTACCTTGGAAATTCCAGCCTCAGGGGATGGGACACAGAGAAGAGCTGGGGAACTCAGCTGACAGCCAGAACTGACTCTCCAGATGTGTGGCCCCAGGTGAGCCTCTCAGCCACGTGGATTTGCTAGACTCACTCCAGCTGAAGCCCCTGCGTCCCGGGGCAGGGATGGGCAGTTCTGCTGTACCCTGCCTGAGTTCCTGACCCACAAAATTGTGAGCATTACAAAATGACTGGTGTTTTAAAAAATGCTATAAGGGAACAGAAACTAGATGCAGAGGTACAAAAGAGAATGGAGAATACTGAAAAATAAGGAATAGGTACAATAGTTCTCAAATCGTGATTGTTGCTACTCTCAACTCAACTTTTTCATTCATTTATCCATTCAATCAAGAAAGCTGTATTGAGATAGCTGCAAGCCAAGCATTACACTCAGTGCTGGGGATACCAGAAAATGAATACAATAGCTCTGTCCTCAGGGAGTGCCTAGTTTAACAGAGGTGTCAAACAATTACCCAACTATGTGA
Source organism: Equus caballus (assembly GCF_041296265.1). Taxonomy (NCBI): domain Eukaryota; kingdom Metazoa; phylum Chordata; class Mammalia; order Perissodactyla; family Equidae; genus Equus; species Equus caballus. The sequence continues at coordinate 82,463,272 of NC_091701.1, forward strand.
GAAAGGCTGCTCTCTTGTAAGGGTTTGCAGAAGGAACGGATTGCACTGAAGATGCAGAATCTCACAGCCTTGAGGGAGTCAGGGAAGCATTGCAGAGGAGGCTCTGCTTGAGATAAGACTCAAAGAAGGAGTGGAGGTTTACCAGGTGGCCAGCAGGGCAGCTCTAACACGATGGCTGCAAAGAACAGGGCAGAGTAGGTTTAGACATGGGCTTTGGCTGCTCCTCTTGTCTCAGTTTTTCTTTGCCTCTCCTGGGCAAAATGTTGCGTAGCCAGAGTATTTTTTTTCAGAGGAATATTCTATTCTATCTGTGTGGTAAGTACAACTGAGAAGAAACAGCTCACGGGGTGGGTAGCATTACTCCACCTCTGCTCATCCAAGGAGCACCCTATAGAAGAGGGGCTTGCTCAGCAGAGGGGCCAATGCCTTAGCCCCCACAAAGGCAATCTAACTTGTTGTTTAAGTGTGCTTTCTATTCAAACCTGTCTCTTGGACCACTTTCCTGGCCTCTACATCCATGCAGTTTGCTGTCCTGATCCCTTCTGATAGAAAAATTCTAGGGCTACTTCAGGGTGGCTGCCAAGCTGTGAGGATAAAAGTTGGTTTGTCTCCACAACAGGGCAAGAGAGTCATCATGAGGATCGATGGTGTCCTAAAATCTATGAGCTTTGTTTCTAGGGTGCAGACTTGGTTAAAAAGACTTCTTTAAACTTTTCCCTGCTGTCAAGTTTAATGAAAGTCCTCCTCCCACAGCATTTCTGACATCAGCTGGATTTGAGGAGGCTGCTGTCAAACAGAGTAGAAGAAGCTGACAGGAACATGTGGAATCATGGTGAGAAAATGGTTCTAACTTCAGTAAGGCAGCTTGGCCAAGGATTCCATTTTAAGAGAGTGAAAGATGATACATCTTAAAGGTAAGATACCACACAAGTGAGACAAGGGGAAAGAGTGAAACATGGAAATGTTGGGGAAAAGGAGCATTGGTGTGATTAAGAAAAAGCAAAAGCATTTAATGTGTTTATTATCCTCTGCCTTGTTCCAAAGAGGAGTCAACAAGGAGTGTCCCCTGATGAGTGCAGAGGGCAGCTGTCTTAGGAAACGAGTTAGGTGCACACCCTGTGGAACTGGGAGTAGAGCTGGCATCTGCTTTAGAAAACTGGGAGGCGGAACAGGGCATCTCCAGAGGAAGAAGGCTCTCCACACCCTTGGAGGTGAGGAGGACGCACCAGCAATAGCTGAGGAAGAGTTCAGATTCCCTACAGCACGTAGACAAATGGAACTGGAAGCAAATAAACGATTACATGAAGAAGGGTAAAGGGCCCAGGAAGAGCAAAGGAAAGTCCTAGTCTCAGAACTGCAGGCCCTTCCTAGAATTTGTCTCATAAGATGCCCCGAGGTTTGGAACTGCAATCACAGTGGACTTTACGGTCAGAACTGACCTGTCCAATGAGCATTATCTGCCATGATGTTACGGCAAACTCACATCCTTTTTGTTTTTTTTAGAGCATCATTTCAAATAAATTAACATTCTCACCTCACCTGACTCACTTGTGAGGAGAGAGAAGGTAGAATAGTTCAGAGGGCATGTAGAGACAGGTGGAAAAGGCACTGGACAGCTTATGAAAATATGGGTACCAGCCCCATCGAATGCCTCACTTACTGAAAAATCCAGGATTATAATTTTCTGAAGTTGGAAATGAGAGAAGTCAAGTTGTTCCACATCAAATCAGGTATGATAGTGGTTCTTAACATTTTTGTTCACCTAGACCTTTGAGATATAACGATAGACTTTCTGCCCAGGAAAAACGGATATATTACTTACACAAAAAATCCTACTCCATAAGAACAACTAGTCATAATACTCAAGATGGAACCCAATTAGTCACAATTCACATATAATATATAAACCTGATACTTGACTGCCATAAAATCTATCTTGTCTCTAACCTAGTTTCATTCTATAGTTTAAGCCTCTCTCACTTTTTCTCCTCTTACTTAAAAAAAGATCATTACGGGACTCCTCATATAAGTTTTCCATACACACTTGCAAAGGGCTGCAAAATTGTATCACAATCATTCTTTAAGTTGAAACTTCCCTAATCTTCCCTTACAGATTGTGGCACAGAGTGCTAGTTACCGTCCACTACCCAGTTCTCCCTTCTGTACTAGTTACTTAGTTACTTGATCACATTTTTGGAGCCTCCCTTGCAGCTATGTCTGGCCATGTGACTAAGCTTTAAGCCAATGGTATGTAAGCACTGTGTTATGTGGATCTTCCAAGAGAATCTCTCGTCGTCGTCTTCTCTTCCTCCATTCTGCTGTCTGGAATGAAGATATAATAGCTGGAGCTCATTAGCCTTCCTGGGTCATGAGTTTGAGGTATGATGGTCAACACTGTCTGTTGACCTCCCTACCACAATATAAACTTCATGAGAACAGGCATCTTGTTTATCTTAGTCAAAGTAACATCCCTTGCACCTAAAAAGTGTGTGGCATGTGCTAAGGGCTCAGGTATTGAACGGGTATTGAAGGAATAAAATGAATGAATGAATGAGTTTACTCCAGACCTATGTAAAACACTAATCATAAAGTCCTCCCAGGGGATGTTCAGCCATCAGTAGGCATAGGCAAGGTCTCGGGTTCTATCACAGAATCAAACTCTGGCTTAATTCAAACCACATCACTCCTATTTGCTTCGTTTAGCTCTCCCAGACTGGCCACTGTCATAGGACAGGGCTTTTCCTTAAGGCTCTCTTGAAACAAAATATTTCAAACCTATTTTCATAACAATGCTTCCCAATATTTTTCTGCTTAGCAAGTTTAAAACTAATTTGCAAGGTCATGGGTATCGATTTTTGCATGTGTTTGTTGTTAAATGCAGGAACTACTTTGTAACTTAATATTAGGAGTTGTTTCAAGTCTGTAAGAATCATCCAAAATGGTATCTGATGACATTCCTAGAACTTCAGACAATATTATCATCACGGAATGCAGTCACTAGGTCCTAAGGATTTAACAAGATGTTGTTCACTGAAGTGGAACTCACTGAATCATTTCCCATTCCTGTTTCCCACATTTCAATATATTGCTTATTTTTGTCCCCAAACCTTACTTATATCTTTTAAACAATTCCATTAAGTATTAATCATCCCTTCTTCCCTGATTTTTGAAGTGACCTTTCCTCCTGCTATCCTTCTAATAGAGAACACTTCTTTTGGCAGTTTTCTGGTCCCTTACGTGACTAAAGGGTTTGTAAATGTTCACACTTTTTGTGATCACATGTCATTTTCTTCTTGATTTTGTTTTTCCTTTTCCTCCAAAGTTGTTACTATTTCTTTTAATTATCTGGAGAAAATGATTAGCCCCATCTTCTACTTTCGTGATCTATTTATACTAGAGCTTCTTGTTTTTTTGCTCAAATTTCTTGTCAATTTACCCAGCTTTGAGGGAAGATATTTGGTGTTTGTTAAGCATTACGGAGCTTTTCTGAAGCGTAGTCTGCCCTACCCATCATCCTTTCTTTCCCGGAGTAGCTTTCCAGATAGAAGCTTATTAAGGTAGAAAAAAATAGGAGTCATGCGATGAGCTCTTCCTAAGCCTCTGCTCTCCCAGAAATGTCTCTATGGCCACACAGGTCCTTGCTCCCTCCGCTTTTCTGTCAGTCCAAAGCTTATCTACCCCTGCTCTGGATGCATCCACTTTGGCTTTCTTGGGGACCTTGCTCTGTTAATTCTCCCCTCTCTTCTAACTTCAGACTTTTTTTTCTCCGTTGGCTCCTACCCTTTAACATATAAGTATACTTTTTTTCCCCATCTTAAAAAAAAAGCGTCCTTAACTGTCATATCCCTCTAACTACTACCTCATCTCTCTTCTCAGTTACACTCTGGGAAGAGAAGCCCTCAGCCCTTCTTCGCTTTCTCACCTCCTATTCACTTCTTTACTCCCTACCTGCCCCCTGCCTGACACACATCCCGCCACCCAGCTGCCCGTCCCCCAGCTGCCGCAGCCAATGGCACCTTGAGCTTTCCGGCATTTGACTCTGTTCAGGGGATGCCACATTGAGCGCCCACTGGCCAGGCCCTGCCCTAACAGAACCTAGAGGCAGAGGTTGCCCCCAGGCCCCCACGCACCTCATCAGCCATTCCTGATGACCACTCAGTCCTGGACTCCCACTGCTGCCTCTGCAGGCTTCAGCCCGCCACCTCGTCTCCCTGTTCTCGAGTCTTCCTCCTTTCCCTTCTCACCATACACACCCTCTCAAGGCACTCACTCCCGCACCACGGCTTCAGTTACTTTTACACACTCCAGGACAACACAATTTCAAACGTCTCCACGGGACAGTTTTATTTTACAGAGGATGCCTCATTTACCAAAGCCGTGGAGTCCTCGTTGCTCCAAGAAAGTAATTAAAAAATGGGACATTCTTAGTGCGTCAACCTTAGGAAATTCCCCACAACTACTTGCTTTGGTTTGATTTAACGTGTGCGTTACCTTCGGAAACCTAAGTTGGGGTATCACAGCACGGACTTAGCCAAGAGAGGTCTACTTCCAACTTTCAACCGGAGAGCTCCATTCCATGGTCCACCTGGAGCCAAACCTGACCTCCCCGCAGCCTATTCCCGCCCTGCTTCTCATCCAGAAGAGGGTCACCGCCGTCCCCCGGTCCCCAACCAGGACCCGCACGGCCGTCCCTGCTGCTCCTCGCCCCCGCCCCCCAGCGCGGACGGCCTCGGGTCCCCGCCTGCAGTCGGGGCCTTCCCGCCCGGGGAAGGCGAGGCTCTCCGCGGGCCGCCCGCCCCGGGCCCGCCCGAGTGTGCAGCGGCCCCGCCACGCCGTGCGACAGGCGCTCCTGGGCCCCGTCCCTCCGCCGCGCTCACTTCTCCGAGCCCGAACCCCGGCTCCCGCGCTCTCCGGCGGGCGCCTCGGACGGCTGGACTCCGCCGCGCCCCTCGTCCGCCCGAGCCCGCGGGGACGCCGTCGAGTTCCCGCGGAAACGCGCTCCTCCCGGACCACCGGCGGCCCGGCGCCTCCGCGCACGTCCTCCTTCCGCCCGTGTGCTCCGACGACGCCGACGAGGCGCCGCGGGCACGCTCCCCGCGTCTCCGCTTCTTCCCGAGGGGCCCGCAGGCGCTGCCGCCGCCCCGTCTTCCGCGCGGCACGGGCGCCGCGCCCCTCTCGGCGGCGCCCCGCTTTGTGCGCAGTGAGGACGACGCGCGGCGGCGGTGACGTGTCCGAGGCCCTCCGGACGGCCGCGGCCCCTCTCACGGGGCCGGTGCTGCGGGCGGAACCGGCGCTGGGAAGGCGGGACCGCGAGCGCGGCGTCACACACGGCCACGCCGTGTCACCAAGCCGGGGAGCCGCGCCGCCGGGCCGCTCACTAGCCGGCCAGTGTCCTCCGTGGGGCCGGCTGACCAGACCAGGGCGGCCTCCCGAGCGCCCCCGCTCGCTGCTCCCGCAAGCCCAGGGCCCCCGCCCAGGGGACCCCCGGGACCCGCGCCGAGGGGTAGCCCGGTCCGACGCTGAGGGACCGGGTCCGGAGCCGCGAGGGGCGGGGCGCGGCGGTCACGTGCCTGGCTCGGGGGAGGGCGCGTGCCGCCAGCTCGGGCCTGATTGGCCCGTCGTAACCAGGTGACCGCGGGGCGCGCCCCGGTTGGCAGGCGCCCGGCGAGTGGCCTCAGTCGGGAGGCGGCGGCGGAAGGAGGAGGAGCTCCGGCCGCGCTCTCTCCCGGCAGTGGCTGCGCCTCCGGCGCCGGTCGGGTCCCCACCCCTTTTCCCTGAGCTGGCCGGTCGCCGCCCTCCGCTCTGGTCGTTGCGGGGCGGCGGCGCGGGGCGGCGGGCCGACCCCTGCCCGGCCGGCGCGGAGCGGACGGCGGGCGGCGGGCGTCGCCAGGGCCGGGCGGCCGCGCCATTGTGGGGGAGGGGGCGCGGCGCGGCGCGGGCGGCGGCCCATGGGCAACACGCTGACCTGTTGCGTGTCCCCCAATGCCAGCCCCAAGCCAGGCCGGCGCGCGGGGCCGGCGGCGCGGGACTGCGGGCCCGAGGGCTACGAGGCTGCTGCCGGGGACGCGGCGGCCGTGGCGGCGGCGCCGGGCGCGCTGGAGCCGGGCGAGGCGGACCTCGGGGCGGGCGAGGGCCACCACCTGCAGCACATCAGCGACCGCGAGATGCCCGAAGGTAGGCGCTGCCCCGGCCCCGCGGCCCGGCCGTGTGCGGCGGCTGTGAGGACCCGCGGGGCCTTCGCCCCCGACCCGGGAGCGGCCGCCCGGCCCCCTTCCCATCAGGCGGTCCCGGGGCGGGCCGCCGGGGCGCGGGGCGCGGGGCCGGGCGAGGGCTCGGGGGAGGCTGCGGGGCGTGTGGCTCCTGCCGACTGTCGTTAGAGCGCGGGAGGGGAGGACCGGGAGCGCGGGCTGAGGTGCCCGCGGCCGCGTGCGCCGCCGGCGCTGCGCAGGGCGGCTCGGGCTCGGGCGCGGGGCGAGGCTCCCGGGCAGTTCCCGCGCGGACGCGGTGAGCGGACCCCGCTGCCACGGGCCCGGCCGAGGGGCGCGGCCGGCGCAGCGCTGCCCGGAGTCTGCGGAGAAGCGGAAGCGGAGGCCGAGGGAGTGACTGCGGCCGGGGGCCGGGTCCTCACGAGGACGCGCGTCTCCGCGCCCCCCGCCCGCCGCCGGGAGAGCGCGGGAGAGGGCGCGGCGAGGAGGCGTCTGCTCGCTGTGTCTGGAGTCTCGGGACGTGATGGCCCCGGGTAAAAATAGTGCCGGAACGTGGCTCCCTGACGCGGGCTGTGTTCGTGGAGGCGGGAGGCGCCGGCCGGAAAGGTGTTAGAGCCGCGGGCCGGCCGTGTCGTTTAAACGCCGGGGATTGTTTCCCGAGGTCAGAGAGGAAGCGTCTGGGAGCTCCGCCTCTGTCGCAACTTTCGTCGGGCTCTTAGTCTCTTCAAAAGTCGGGATAATTGAGCGTGTGAGTTGTGCCGCGTGACGGACGGGGCCCGGTAACTGGGAAATACTCCCTTTCCCGAGTGCTCAGATGTTGTGAAAGGCTGCGCAGATTGCAGGAATTAATTAATTGCACCTTAAGCCGCGAAGCCTGTGAGTACTTGGGGACAGTGCCGCTCTGCCCAGCTCCGTGAGGTAGCCCGAGTGGCGTCTGCAGACCCGTTAGTGGACGGGTCTGTCGGGTCGGAGGCCGAGACGGGGCCTTTGTGTGGTCCTCGAGAGTCCCCGCGCGTGTCCGTGTGCGCGTCTCGCTGGGCCGCTCCAGCTGCCGGAGTGGCCCGTGTGCGTTCTCCCCGTGCTGGCGGGGAGAGAGCGGACTCCGCGGTCTGAGGCGTCTGACACATGCCCCGAGCAGCAGAGTGACTGAGGTGGCGGCGCGCCGCGTCCAGCGCCCTGGAGTGCGGCTGGCGTTCTGTCGTCTGTCCGTGAGGCGGGCCGGGCTGCCTCCGGGCCGAGTGTCTCCGTTCAGAGTTGATTGTGCGCTGTTCAGAGCAATGTCTACCTCTCCGTCCCCGTCTGTACTTGATTACGGTGGGTGGGAGTAACAGTAGAAGTCACGAAGTAGCCTGAATTTACCGGTCAGGTCAGCGAGTTGATGTGTTTTAAACAGTTTGTTCTCATGACCTCGAAGTGAGGCTAAGAATGCCCTGGACAGAGGGACGTTAAGAGAAGCTGGCAAGAGGGCAAGTAAGGCACCAAGCATTAAGTACAGGCCTGTGATAAAGAGTGTTAAATCAGGAAAGTTGAAAAAATACTGTTCATGAATACAGAATTTACCTTTTTGTGTTTAACGTGATAGTTGAAATTTCATTTCAATTTGTCTTTAAAAAAAACTTCTGGCATTCAATAAAGTGATAAGAGAAACCTCAGTTTCAGCTGTTGCCTTTAAGTTTCCATGGAAACAAGGTCGGAACACCAAATACAAAGTACAGGCACACTGAAAGTTTGCTTTTAACGTCTTTATTTCAGACAATTTTATATCAATTTCCCTGGAAGCTGAGAAATATCTACTTAGATGTAAAACATTTTGGCTTTTCTACAGCGAAGAATTGAATCATTTGGTACTTAGACAAAATCATACATAAATGATGCTCTGCCTTATTCGAAATATTTCAGAAGAACATGATTTCTTCAAGCCATTTCAAAGCTATTTCTGTGAACTTGTAGGTTTCACGTGGACTCAAGAATTTTTCTGCTACCTTGCCTTTGTCTAACAGTATAACAATATAACTGATGGTAGTATCAGTAACAAAATAAGACACAAAGGTCCTCTTAACAAGTGTGCATACAGACTTTTATGTTCTGATCTCATGAACTTTGCTAATTTGCTTGCTAAAGGTGGTCTCTCCAAGTAATGCCTCCTTCCCCTTCCCACCAAGGAGTGAGTAGGGAAGGAATTGGCAATATGTTGCGGGAAAACCTCTGAGCAGCAGATCTTTCCTCTTTCCAGTAGCTATTTTTTTTAACTTTTTATTAAGATTATGATAGTTTACAACCTTGTGAAACCTGTACATTATTGTTAGTCATGTTGTAGGTGCACCACTTCACCCTTTGTGCCCTCCCCCCACTGCCCCTTCCCCCTGGTAATCACCAGTTTTCTTTGTCTCTGTGTTGAACTTCCACCTATGAGTGGAGTCATACAGTTTGTCTTTCTCTGTCTGGCTTATTTCACTTAACATAATATCCTCAAGGTCCATTCATGTTGTTGTGAATGGGACGATTTTATCCTTTTTTATGGCTGAGTAGTATTCCATTGTATATGTATGTGTGTATATATATATATATCATATCTTCTTTATCCAATCATCAGTTGATGGGCACTTAGGTTGCTTCCACATCTTGGCTATTGTAAATAATGCTGCAGTGAACATAGGGGTGCATGGGACTTTTCGAATTGCTGATTTCAAGTTCTTTGGATAGATACCCAGTAGTGGGATGGCTGGGTCATAAGGTATTTCTATTTTCAATTTTTTGACAAATCGCCATACTGTTTTCCATAGTGGCTGCACTAGTTCGCATTCCCACCAACAGTGTATGAGGGTTCCTTTTTCTCCACAACCTCTCCAACATTTGTCACTTTTTGTTTTGGCTATTTTTGCCATTTTAACAGGTGTAAAGTGATATCTTAGTGTAGTTTTGATTTGCATTTCCCTGATGATTAGTGATGATGAGCATCTTTTCATGTGTCTATTGGCCATCCGTATATCTTCTTTGGAGAAATGTCTCTTCGTAAAGCTTCTGGAACTGTGCTTGACACCTAAAGAGCCCTCCAGGATGTATTTCCATGCAACTGCATGTAGCTGTACTGCACACCTTTTCTTAACTGTTTTTTGTGCCATTTAATGGTTGGAGCACCATTCATTTACCCACCCTTTATGGTTGGGCATCTTTTATAATAAAACTGCACACAGTCTTATTATAATTCTTCATTCTGGGGGTACAGATAATAGCTGATACATTGTACCTCCCTGTAGAGTTCAGATGATATGCTTTGTCTTATGACAGATCCATAGGATGTCATTTTATAGTTAAGGTTAACTATAAAAGTAACATTAAATTTCTTATCCCAAATTAAAGACACCATTGGTTTTTCAATGTATGTTAGAATTCCTCTTAGGTTTTTGTGGTTCTTGGTAGCCTGTTTTGTTTTCAGTTCTGAATAACTACTACTCTAAGAGATCTAAGAGTAAATGTTGGTCTTAGATAACAAATTAGGTGACAGCATTAGAAGAAATCTTAGAAAGTGTGGGAAAATTGGGAGAAACTTAACTGGTCCTGGGTACTCTGAAACAGTGAGATGTTTATTGGGCAGTTTGTCCAGATACAGGACAGACTGTGGTATACCAGACAAATCTCTACCTTAACTCAGGTCCTTACATTCTAGAGGGCCCTGGGGGCAGACAGCATGTGAATAATCAAGAACCTCAGGCAGTGAGGTGCTGGGAAGAAAGTAAAGGAGGGTAGTGGACTGAGGAGGGAGCAGTTTTACATGGGGTGGTTGAAGACAGCTGCTCTCCTTCAGTGATACCTGAGCAGTCTTAAAAGTGAGCAATGTGAGGATGTAGGAGAAGAGGCTTCCATGCACAGTTCCTCAGATGGGAATACGCTTGGTGCAGGCAAAGGACAGAAGGACATGGGTGGCTGTAGCGGAGTGAAAGGGATGCCAGGAAGAATTTGGTGGATTAAGACCTTGTATGCCTAGTGGCTCTTGACAAAAAGTGGGGATTTTAGTCCAGTTGTAATGGGAAACCACTGGGGGATTATATGCAGGGTAATGATGTTAATTCTTAAAAACAAAACAAAACAAAAGAACAGACTAGATACTGTGTGAGAGTAGACTAATGCAGGCAAAGGTGGTACAGTAGTTAAGGTGAGAGGAACAAAACACTATAAGGGCCTAAAACAGGCTGACTTAAAGAAATTTAAGTGAATCTAAAAGTAGGTTAAAAAAATATGAATGGACGAGTCACAGAAGAAGATATGCAGATGATTCTTAAACTTATCTTCACATGTAAGAGAAATGCAAAATAAAACTATACTGTAGTTTCTCTTATATTGGGAGAAAATCCATAAAGTTGAGACTGCATTCTTTGGTGAGGCTGTGAAGAAACAGTTACATTCATAAATTGCTGATGGAAATGCAAAATGACCCTGCCCCATGAAGCCAAAGTTGGTGCAATCTCACAACATTGCACATGCATTTAATCCAGAAACTCTAAGTTCAGGAATTTATCCTGAAGACATACCCCACAAATATGAAACCACATATTCACAAAGTTTTTGTTACATTATTTTCAAAAGCAAAATATTGGAAATAACTCAAATGTCCTGCAAGGGACTGATACATCTGCACAGTGGAGAACATGAAACAGTAAGATCTCTATTTACCGCCTTGAAGTGATCTCCAGGATATGTCACCTGAAAAAAGCAAGGAGAGGACACACACTGACCTACATGACAGAGCAGGGGAAATACATATTTGCTTATTTTAAAAAAAAAAAAAAGACTGGGAGAAATTCTTGCTGATTGTGTGACCATTGTCCCTTTCCCTTTAGTGGTAGCCAAAACATGTATTTGCTTAAGATGATACTTGGGTATGGGTTATGAGTGGGCATTTTATACACTTTCCAATGAAATGCCAAATGTTCACTTTTTGCTTTTGAGTTAATTTGTGAAAGTTTTGTTTTGTCATTTATTGTGCTTAACATAGTATATAGATTGCTCTTGCTTTTCATTTGATCCTCACAAACAATATTTTGAGTTATGTAGTATAGGAATTATGTCTTACATAGGAGAGGACAGGCTCTGAGAGGTATAAATTGAGTTGTCCACGGTTTTAAAAATGAGTCTTGATAGAAGAGGAATGTAAACTCCAGGTCTGTGGCATGCAGGAACAGAATTTATAGGATGATGCATTAGGTCAGCTGCTTTGGCTACCTTTTTTTTCATCCCCTTTTTTAGTGTATTAAAGTATTTAAGCATTAGGGTTAAAACAATAAAGTTGCATAATGTGAAATGAAATGGAGGTAATTTGGAACCCAGAAATGTTCTTAAAAGTCCAAGAAATTGAGCAGAGCACTCTTTAGAAATATGTAAAGGAAGAAAGATGTATTTCACTTTATGAAATGTTACATCTTAGTCATTGTCACTAAAACATAGATTGAGGATTAAAACAATGCAAGAATGAGAACCAAAGTAGAGGCAAGCACAGAAGTGGTCTGGAAGCCGAAGTTAGCAAGCCTCAAGTGAGCAGTAGACTGTGGGACGCAGGAAGGTGCTGTGTGCCCTCTGGTGAGGCAAGCCAGCTCAAGGCTACCAGGTAGGAAGTATCTGACTGGGGTGTAAAGCGTGGACTCAGAGAGAGAAATTCATCAGTGTATATGTAATTGTAGGACTCAAAATGTTTGTATTGTGGGCCATAAAACTAATACAATGTAGGGGCCAGCCCAGTGTCACAGAGGTTAAGTTTGTGCTCTGCTTTGGCAGCCCGTGTTCGTGGGTTTGGATCCTGGGCACAGACCTACACACCACTGATCGGGTCATGCTGTGGTGGCATCCCACATATAAAAGAGAGGAAGATTGGCACAGATGTTAGCTCAGGACCAATCTTTCTCACCAAAAATACCCCTAAAAACAAAAGAAAACAAACACAATCTACACTGTAGGGGTGACAGAATGGTCCACTAAATGCAGGAAGCCTTAAGTAAACAGGTGCCCAGCCATTGGCCCAGAAACTGGTGACATTTCTATTTAATTGGAATACATTGAGATCAGTATGTTGAAATCAGTCTCTTTCTAAAATAGGCTACTTCTGTCAGATAATTTCTTGGTCACTACGCTCTCCTCCTTTTTTTTTTAAAGATTTTATTTTTTTCCTTTTTCTCCCCAAAGCCCCCCGGTACATAGTTGTATATTCTTCGTTGTGGGTCCTTCTAGTTGTGGCATGTGGGGCACTGCCTCAGCGTGGTTTGATGAGCAGTGCCATGTCCGCGCCCAGGATTCGAACCAACGAAACCCTGGGCCGCCTGCAGCGGAGCGTGCCAGCTTAACCACTCGGCCACAGGGCCAGCCCCCGCTCTCCTTCTAATATTTTGACAAGAAAAAATTATTTTTGATAGTTTATGATTACATAATTTTAACACTTTTAGCCTTTAGTAATGCATTTCATTTATTCTAAGTTGCCTGTATTTTTACATTTTTAGTATCTGTGCAATTGAGATGGCTTTTAAAACTGAGAGAATCTTAGATTGAAGAAAAGCAATATTCAGTGTCACTGGTGTTTTACGGATTTTTTCCTCCAAGGAATATTTACATTAAGACCCGAGTTTAATTTTTTTATTAAGTCATACTTTTCCTACATCAAACTATCATGCTATCAAATTAAGTTGCAGTTTACATTGATAACGCAAAAGTGGTGTGTCTCAAAATACAATTTTAATCATAACCCATAATCCTGAGCTCTAGAATATTTCTCCTAGGTTAAAACATTCTTAGATGTTTCTAAAGAAATAATTTTTGGAAGTATTCACATAAAAGATGCACGGTAATTTCCTGACGTCTCTAAATCGCTGTGTGCACTTGTGCATGCTGTGGGGGCTCATAATGCTTTGCTTAATAGTTGGCAGTCTTACCTGTATGATAGTGAAAATAGTACAATTTATCATAGTCTCCTTAGGCTCTTGGGAAAACAGTTAATGGAGAGTGCGGAAATGGACTGCATGTGTGTGTTTACTGTCTGATGGCTTAAATATCCATTCTATAAAATAGTGATGTGCGATTTGTCACTAGTAAAAAGTGCAAGTTATGTAGAAAATTGTTTTAGGCTATAGATAGAAGATTAATATTCTCTGAGAAAACCTCATGCAAATTGACATAGGAGCCCTAGTGGGTACAATACATACAGTATATACAAATAATAGGCAACTCACCAAAGTGGAAATAGCACTCTTAACTATGGGAAAATGGTCAAACTGTGTAATCAAAGAAATGCAAATAAGAGACTGTGAGGCTTCTCATTCACATCGGTAGGAATTTTTTTTTCAAGTATCCAAAGCTGGTGTAGGAGCTAAAACTGGCATGATTGATAGTATTATACACTAATATAGAAAGCAGCTTAGTATCATACATTGAGCCATGAAAATGATCTGACCTTTTGATCTAGTCATCCCATTTTGAAGATCTTTCCTAAGGAGATAAAAAAAATTATTAAAAAAACACTGCGTGAAGATTTTCCTCATAATATTGTAAGAATAGAACTTTGTAAGCACCTGAACCCCAACAACAGGGATTCCTCAATACAAGAATAGCACTTGATGAGCCGTTATGTATCAATAAACAGTAAATATGCTGCAGTGGGATGGAGATTGGTTTTCAGTAACAAAGAGGACATAAATTATACACTGATTAGAACTGTTTGTTTTAAAAAGGTAAAAGAAAAGTTACTAAAAGTAATGGTTGAGACTTTATGGGTAATTTTTAAACAAAGCATTATTTTGGCTCTTGCAGATTTCTGTTCTTGATAAGATAGTTGTTAAAGGAATGAGCAGGTGACCTTTACTTAACCCCACTCTTAGTGGGATCATCAGTACCGCTGATTTAAACAGGTCTCTTTCAGTTGCAAGTTAAAGAAAATCTATCTCAAAATAGCTTAAATTAAGGGGCTGGCCCCGTGGCCGAGTGGTTAAGCTGGCGCGCTCCGCTGCAGGCGGCCCAGTGTTTCGTTGGTTCGAATCCTGGGCGCGGACATGGCACTGCTCATCAAACAATGCTGAGGCAGTGTTCCACATGCCACAACTAGAAGGACCCACAACGAAGAATATACAACTATGTACCGGGGGGCTTTGGGGAGAAAAAGGAAAAAAACATAATCTTTAAAGAAAAAATAGCTTAAATTAAAAAAAATATATTGTATAACCAGAGTTCATGGAGTAAATTAGGTACTCCTTGACCCAGGAATTAAATGATCCCAGAACCTGTCTCAGTTCTGCTCTCCTTTCTTGATCTCTCCTGAAAGGGAGTGTCCAGCAGCTCCAGACTTGCGAAGGCTCCTGGAGTTCACCACTGCCTTTCTCCTCTGGTTCTTGGAGGTCTCAGGGCAACTGTGAGTGATGGGCAGCTGTGGGGCACATGCCCATCCTAGAAGCCTAGGTAGGGTAGTGAGAGTGTCAGCTTGTTCCTGTCCCCAGGCTAGTTTTGCTTTTTTTCTGTGTGTTGTCCTTTCTTTTACCCTAACCCTCTTGATTTTTGTATTTAGATCCATAGTAACACATCTTGATTTGGGGGAGGGGTGTGTGTGTGTGTGTTTAAGCCTGCTTCTCCTTTGATTCTGGTACTTACTTTTCCTGGACTTCCTATTGAAAACTTTTTTTAAAAACATAATCCTCAGAAGCTTATACTTTATTTTTTAATTTGAGAAAGGACTTTTTTTTTTTTTAAAGATTGACCCTGAGCTAACATCTGTTGCCAATCTTCTTTCTTTTTCTTTCTTCTTCTTCTCCCCAAAGCCCCCCAGTACATAGTCGTATGTTCTAGTTGCAGGTCCTTCTGTTTGTACTGTGTGGAACGCCACCTCAGCATGGCACGGTGCCATGTCTATGCCCAGGATCTGAACCAGCGAAACCCTGGGCCACCAAAGCGGAGTGTGCGAACTTAACCTCTCGGCCATGGGCTGGCCCCTGAAAACTTTTAATTAAACTTTATTGTGCCATAGGCACTGATACATAATGTGGCTACTAATGCAAACATTTCTGCTTATTTTTTAGGTTCAAATGCAGTATATTTGCTTTCTTTTTGGTAGGAAGTAGTCCATGAATCCTAAGAAGCCTTAGGTTAGAGGCAGCTCTGAAAGTCTCTGCCAGTCACTTTGTGCACAACTGAATGAATTTATTTTTCCAAATAGCTAACATCGTCTGTTTTTCAAAAATGTGGGAAAAAATAATTTTTATGGGTCTTTTACATAAAAATGTTGAATAGAATAGTTTCTTCAAAAGCAGTTCAGTAAACTTCAAATTCAGTGAAGGAATTTCCTTGAAGAACAAAGCACTTGGTTTAGCTATGTAAATTTCTAGTGCTGGCAGTATCATTAAAATGGATGGTTCAGATTCCTGTTAAAAGAGGAAGTCCCAAATTATGTTTGTGCAGATTCTAACTGTAATAACTTGCAGGAAAAAAGGATTCTAGGTAGAAAAATTTGTGAAATCCTGACTTAGGATTTCTACTAGACTGAGTAGTTTTTTATTTATCAGTGTGCATTTTGATTCTCTAAGAACCAGGGACATAGTGTATTTCGATTTGACCACCATCCTCCTTTTAAAAAACAGAACAATTATTGTGTGATTTGTGAAGTATTGCCTTAACCATTACTCTATCAGGACGTTGGTCCAGTTTCTTAGAAGATTGGTTATGTGGTTTGAGGTGGACATTGCTGAGGAGTGTCATAGGGTTGTTAGTTTTTTTTTAATGGCAACTTTATTATCCCATATAGTGGCGAACTTTGTTTTATGAAAATTCAAGTACCTGCTTTGTATTCTTGCCTCAATAGAAGACTATCCCACCTTGGTACAAGGTGGACTGCAGGCAGACCTACCTTTACGTAGGTACGGCCAAAATTTTTTTACAAGTGGCCCCATGATCTGCTCCAGAAAGTACTTTTATTGAAGACCCAAAGTAATCATGTGGCATGGAAGGAAGAGATGAGAGTTTAGCTTTGGATGTTCAGGGCAAAAGTTAAAGATCAGTTTCTGTCGTGGAAGTGTTCCTAAAGATTAGAACATCCTCTTACATCTGCCATGATGAATAGCCCCTAAATAAACCACAGCTGAGTTCACTTGTTGAATGGAATTAGCCATTTGATTCTCTAACATTTGCTAAAAAACCTCACTTTGTTTTGATATATTTGATATATTAGCTCTTATCTGATGCTAATTGGTCACAGCATAACTTGATTCTTGAGATGTTCCTGGAATGTGCTAGTAATATCAGCATAAAGAAGGGTGACTATTTCTGATTGATAAGCAGGAGGAAAGCACATATATGATTCATCTAAAAGTTGCCATAGATTATTTAGGTGCAAGTTTAAGAAAGTCTGGTTTTATTTTATTAAAGACATAGCCTGGTGTTAGTCCACATGTAGGCAGAGATTCTATAATTTTTCAGTTTCCCAGTAGAATTTTTATATTGTTACCTTTACTAAAATTGGCTTTATATCATTACTTGAAACTCTTCCCAAGATTGTTAAAAGCAATTATAATTGATGCGTAGCTATTTTAAAAATCATGTATTTTTCTCCAACTAAATTATCATACCTTTTTCTCTTCTTCCTATGCAGACTTAGCTTTGGAATCAAACCCTTCTGACCATCCAAGGGCAAGCACAATTTTCCTGAGCAAATCTCAAACAGATGGTAAGACGATATTTTTTTTACCCTGAGAAAAAGATTGAAAACTGTTTTTATGTATTATAGAAAGTATTTAGAAGAACTTATACACTGGTTTAAATGTTTTACTTTTTCATGTATTCACTTGTCTTACTTTAATATGTGATGGTACATTGTCCTTTGGTTGCCACTGCTTTAGTGATGTGAACACAAGACTATCTGTTTACACTTTTTGCCACCTCTTTATCAACACGGTCAGTTGGTCACATGGTTTAGATGGAGTCTATTTTTCTGTACTACTTTTTCCTTTTCCCCTTGCTCCAAAGAGCACATTTTTTAAAGATGAATGATGAGATTTGTCACAGGTTTTCATTTGAACAAATCAAAAAAATCAAGTGTTTATTGATGCAGATTGAATATGTGACTTTGGTCCCATTTTACAGCGCTCAACCAAATGAGCCTCTCTCACATCCAGATGTATGCTACTCAGAACTTTTAAGCTATTCAGAACTTTCTTATCCTCATGGAATGCTGTGCCAGGTGCGTCAGAGCAAGCATGCCCCCTAGGTTCCTGTAAGGCTAGCCTCAGCGTGTGAAACTAGTGCAGTGTCCTGTGTCCTCCTTGTAAAGATGAGAAGCAGAACTGCAGGAGTGGTTAGCACTCCTGCTTGCCTGCTTATTTTCCTTGATGTGTTATTAAATTGAGTTTATTTGCTAAGAAGCCATACATAACCAGGTTTTTCAGTTGATTATGACAGCAGGAATATAAGAAGTGAGGGTTCCATAGTATTTGACGTAATGCAGTGCAATAAAAAATGGAGGTTTTTAACCTGTGTTTTCATAGTGTGTATGCTTTGCCTGTCTTAAGCCGACCGTTTCTGCTTAGGATTGCGGTATTTCTCAGTTTCTTCCAGGCCATAGGCCGCTCACATGCAGAGAGAGAGTGGAGACAGTGAAAGAAAAGCTGTCACGTCCCTCTCTTCTCAGTCATACGGAGTGTGTACCTGTGACGCAGCAGAGGAGGCAGTGTGGGGACAAAGTGCAGCCCAAGACCTCTTTGGAGCTTTGTTCTTCTGGCCTTTGTTAGAGCAAAATGGTTTTGTGTGCTGTAGATATGTTCAACTGGGTTTGCACACTCATTTTAAAATTTAAATTTGTTAGGTTACTTTCCAGTTGTGTAAAGACCCACTTTTTTTTTTAGTAAGGTATTTTAGTTGATTACCTGTGAGTGGTTCAGGATGCTTCCAGGGGTACTGGTGTATCTAGAGATTAGTGCCTGGCCAGAAACTGGTTCTTAGAGCTGTCAGCTGTTAGATCCTGGTAATTAAAGCAAGCTGTGTGTAAATGTAGACTTAGAAACTATTACTGGGTAGTGGATCAGCTATGCAACAGGTAAACTTTTTTATTAGCTGAATTGCTCACCTGGTCTAATTTGCTTTGCATTTTTCTTTTGTATCTGGAGAGTCTTTCATTTGTACCTAATGTAGAATATCTGTTAGGTCCAAAAGTAAAACTAAGTTTTTAGATTTTGCTTCGTGGGACTCATCTTGCCAGGTGATTTAAATTATAAATTTTGTTGGAAATATAAAAAAATAGAATAGCATTTTATCTCATTTTTATGTTGGTAATCCGTCAGATAATTAGCAACTACTTTTATTTTTCTATGGCATTTGTATTAGAATTGATCAGTTAATTTTTTTTATTCTTAGTGCGAGAAAAGAGGAAGAGCAACCATTTAAACCATGTAAGTAAACAGTTGAAAAGTTAAGTAAGAAATTAATGGTTTGAATTAAAAGTGTGTCTACCATGATTCCTAAGAAATACAGTGGACCCAATACTGTTACCATGGACCTCTTTTTGTAGATTTTCTAAATCTCCTCTATTTTCCTAATTATCAAATGTGTTCAGGAAAGTCTTTGGTTTAGTAGTGCCCTTTTTTTAGGTGTTCTGACACTTAAGTTAAATATCAGTACCATGGTTGTGGTAGAAAGATCTGCTGTAAATTTTTTTGCCTTAATTTTTTTTATCTTTTTCATGAAAGTAAAAAAGTGTAACTGCTAAGTTAATTTTTAGCACTATCTGTTGGCTTCCTGTCATAGCGGAAAGCCTAGCTTCCTCCCTCCACCATGGCCTTCTTTCCCTCCCTTTATTCCGTCAGCATGTATCCTGGTCTTTATTAAATCAGAATCAATGCAATGACTGTGCATATACTTCACGGCGGAACCATGTAGTTCTCTGACTGTGCCTCCTCCTGTACGCCCTTCATTCTTTTTCTTCAATATTAGTGAAATCTGAGTGCTTTTGCACTTCTCCAGGATAACCCAATCCCCCTCTTCCTGGCCAGTGTGGTTCATACAGCCAAATGCGGTATGTAGCTCCCTGGCTGATCTCCCTGCTTCCATGTTCCTTTTTTTCTTCACAATCTGGTGATTTGACAGAGAATGATGACTATCAGACAGAAGTACGTTTATGCTGCGTTAACTTAATATCTCTTCGGTTTTTTTGTGGCATTAATTTCGTGACTATATTCACTTGCCTGTTGTCTAACTGCTATTATTTTCCCCAAATGTTGTAACATTTGTCACATGCCTATCAGAAATATTTCCCATCTCCTAAACATATCTGTTCCACGTTTTTCTTGGAGACAACCGTCTCCAGCCTCTTGTCACCCTGCTCCAATATGGACTGGTTTTCTCTGAGCCTGCTCTGTGCCTCTTTTCCCACGATATCTCATTGGAGTCATCTGGGATCTCAGGTGATTCCTCTCTTGTGTTGAATTCTGTATATCCTAGATTCTGCGTTTCCTTCTGTCTTGGTGCACTGCCTTGTTTTACTGGAGCACATTTCCCTGGGAAGGCACAAGGGCAGAAGTTTTAGAGATCTAGCCTTTCTGAAATGCCTATTTTATAAAGTATAGAATTCTAGGTGGAAACCAGGTTTTGCAGTTCTAAAGACATTTCTGTTGTCTTCTCATTTACAGTGTTGTTCTTAAAGCTGTTTACATTGTATGATACATTGTACATTACCAATTTTAGTCATTTTCCCCCCATTCCTCCCTTCTCTGGAAGTTTTAGTACCTTCTCTATACCTGGGATGCTGAAATTTCGTAATATGGTTTGGTATGGACCTTTTTATTTTATTGGGGCCATTAAGTCTGCAGACTGTCTCTCCTTCTAGTGAATTTTTTTGTTTCTTTGATATTTTCTCTTTTCCTTCTTTTTCCTAGTATTCCTATTATTTAGATGTTGGAACTCTTAGACCAGTATTCCTGCATAGATCCTAATTTTTTTCCCCTCCTATTTTCTATTTTTGTTCTACTTCCTAGAGATTTCCTTGACCTTATGCTCTAACCTTTCCATTGAATACTTTGTCTTGTCTATCTTATTTTTATTTTATTTTAAAATTTTTTTTATTTATTTATTGTTTTTGAGGAAGATTAGCCCTGAGCTAACTGCTGCCAATCCTCCTCTCATTTTGCTGAGGAAGACTGGCCCTGAGCTAACATCTGTGCCCATCTTCCTCTACTTAAGTGTGGGACGCCTACCACAGCATGGCTTGCCAAGCGATGCCATGTCCAGACCCAGGATCCAAACCAGCAGACCCTGGGCTGCCAAAGCAGAATGGACGAACTTAACCACTGTGCCACTGGGCCGGCCGGCCCCTATCTTATTTTTAATTTGTAGAGTTCTCTTGTAGTCTGCCATTCTTTTTTTTTTTTTTTTAATAGCATTTGGTTTTTTCACCAATGCAATTTCTTGTCTTTCTAAGAGTGTTTAAGAATATTTTTTTTAAGTTTTCATTTGTCCTGAATTTTATCACTCCCATCAATTCCTTTTTCCAATTTGATCTCTCTTACTTGTTGTAGCCTTCGCTCAAATGTGTATTGGTCCCTGGCTGTCTCTTCAGATCTAAATGGAAGCACCATGAGTGAACAGGACTTTTGTTAACTGATGGGCTTCACTGCAAGGATTTGGGGGCCAAGCCTCTGCATTCTGAACCTTACCTGGGTTCTCTAGGACAAACTGGCTTTCCCTCTCCTGTCCCCCCAGTCACTTTCTCAAGGCCCAAGGTTGTGCTTCCTCTGTTCTGCCATGTCAGTTACCACTCCTTTATCTAGTCTTTTCGTCTTTCAAACGTTAAAAACCATCTGCTGTTTATTCTGTCGTATGTATAACCTTTTTTTTATGCCTTTAATTCTAATGAGATTGAAAGGAAGGGGAGAGGAAACAGATTTCTGGTCAGTCCACCATGTTTATCTCAAACTTTGAACCTGTGTTTAAAGTGTAAATTGAAGTTTAAAGCTTTAATTCAATATAATTAATTATATTAATTCAGACAATATTTTTGGTTATACCTGTGATTAGCATCTTACACTTTTCTAGTAAGGCCTTCATTAAGAATTCTTTTCAAACCATGCACCCTGCCATATTGTCCCATTAACGTGCAATGTAGATGGAGTAGTTTTCATTAATGCATAAAGTGTTAGAAATTGTTAATTAAAAGTCATTAATTCTTAATAAACATATCTAAAACTTGTGAAAAAGGGGAGAGAAAAAAGTGAACTTCAGTTTATTTTGTAATGGGTTAAAAGGAGGCAGGAAGCACAATAGGAAAAGTCAGTAGACGGGCTCAGGATTTCAGTAGGTACTAGACAGTGAGGTTTGGGTTGTGACTCACTAGACGTGTAGGCATGATTATTTTCTAGTCTTTGCCATTGAACATTGTCTTCTAAGTAACACCTTCGCTTCCTTGTAAAGATTGTAGAAGTCCCTCTTTTCTGTCATTAGTGCTGAATGAGTGAGATAAATAGTATTCTTTGTCCCTGTCTATTCTAGTGACCAGCTGAAATAATACCTATGCACACTAAACTGTCAGTAGTGTTTTTTGCTGTTAGATTTTTTTTGGTATTTGCATTTTATATCCTTATGTTTATCAGTGTAGCTTATTGAGGTTGTGAGCCAGCAATGGTAAGGCTTTAACCATAAAGACAGTTGTCTTAAATTTTTAAGCAAGATGAGGGGAAAGTAACCTGCTGTGGCAGCTAATATACCCAGGCTTTGCTCAGAGGCGTAGCTCTGCCACCTTCTAGTAAGTATGAGGTACTTGATACTGAAAAGTTTGAGTAGTTGGGAGTAAGCCTGGATGGATGAGCAAGTGTTCTGTGTTTCTTTGGTTGGATCTAGCCAGTGGACTGTAAGTTGCTAATTTACCTAAATGAGCCCCCATAGGGCTGTAAGACCACATCTAATTAAAATTCTTAAATGAAGCACTAATACTTTCAAAGACAAACCAATATACATTCATAATAGAAAAAAATTTAAATACAGGAAAATGGGTGCAAATATCACCCAAAGCTCTACCAAACTCATCTACATTTTGGTGCATTTCCTTCCTATTCTTTCTCTTCCCCCCATATAGGTGTTGGTCAGAACTGACCTTTATTATGGTGTAGTGTACGTCGTAGTACACCCTAATAGTAGTGACCTTAAAAAAGACTGTTCTTCCATTTGGAATAAAAGTATTTGAATGAATTAGTTTTTATTTTTCATGCTGTATTCATTTTTTGAGATTCTGAAACTAAATTACCTATTAACTGAATGGCTTAAGGAACATATCAGAGTTTTAGATATAGTTAAAACATTTCTAGCTTGAAGGACAATTTAGTACTCCAAATAGTGATTCTTTTCAAAAATATAATGTCTGGAACTTTTTGTTAATAAGTAGCTTCATGGTAAAACATCTGAAACAAGCAAAATGGTGTTTTATATACCATATGGATATTTCTGATTGTTGGCTACTGGCAATTTTTAAATGCTCTGTATTTTTAAAAAGCATCAACTAGATTTTCTCCCTGCCTCATTTTTTGTGTATTTGTGGGTGATACTGATGAGAGAGTGTGACAGCATGGTGAGAACTGTTATATATCAATAGAAAGAAGGAAGGCTCATCTGAATTAAACAAACCAAGCAAAAATTGATGGTATTCTGTGGTATTAAAGAATGCTACTGTTACTATCAACTGCTGACAGTGACTGGGATTTGGTTATTGGCCTCACTTTAACAAAGAGAATTGTCCTCACATACTTGAGGCCATTTCAGTATTTTACCAGTGCTATGTTCTTGGGCTCTATATGAATAAATGGATACTTCTAAAGTGTTTTAAAGATAGTTTATTCTTTAGAGGGTCTCAAAAAGTTCATTGTCACCTTTCCAATACCACTGCAGATAAATTCTCACTAATTTGTATCTGTAGTAAGATTAACCTTCCAGTTGTAATTGATTTTAAGTAATTTTTCAAACACTTGTGGAACTCCTGATTTGTCCTGTATTCTGTGCACAGCACTTGGAGGTAGGAGAGAGGAAAGAGTCCTCTCTTCCCTGGAGAAATTTACTTTCTTATGTGGGGAATACCCTGCAAGCAATTGATATCATGTGACAAGTGGCAAATCAGATGTGTGAGCGCACAGAAGGGGAGGTATTTTGTGGTGTGGCTGCTGGCAATATATCCTGGAGGTAGATGGGATCAAGCTCGCTGAGACAAGGAGGAAGAAAAAGGCATTGTGGGCCGAGGGAACCGCATGAGTGGGGCAGGAAAGTGTGGTGAGTGTCAAATAACTTACAGAATAGAATCAATAAAATTTTGAAATGAATAGAAAGTATTCTCTGAGGTTCTCGCTTGAGTAATGTAATGACAGTCTTACCTAACATGAAGTGAAAATTCTCACCTTTGTTTTATCTGTTTTTTTGGATGTGAGAGAATCTTAAAACAATACTCTTTTGTCCTCCAGCTAAGGAAACTGAGGCCCAGAGAGACCCATGGCCCCCTGACTTGTAGGTAGTGATGGAGCCGCCCTGGTGCGCAAGCCTCTGCCTCAAAAATGTTTGTTTCATCACACTATCTCCTGAACTAATATATTTACTATTGGCTTTCATTTACTGCAATAAAATGCTCTTGCTTCGGTATTATGTAAGGTATCACATTTTATTGTAGTAAATGAACATTAAGAATAGAAAATCTCAGCTGCTTTCCCTCGCTGAAGAAAAAAACACTGAAATCTTATCCTAAATTTTTTACATTATTGTAAAGGGAATTTATAATAGGTGCTTGGCAAGTTTGATTATAGGCACTATCTCAAGGGTAGCATTTTATAACCCATTCCTCAAATCTCGTCTGTGGAAGTTCGAGTATCCACTGGGTTTCCCATAGAGCTGCACATGATAGTCACACTCAGGCAGTTCATGAAGTGTAAGAAAAGTCTTAATGGTTAATCGTTTGACATTTTAACCAAGGAAAAAACACACTTCTATAGGTTTAACTTACTGTGACATTTTCTTCTATTTCCCTTCCCCTTCAGGTATCTCCAGGGCAGCTTACTAAAAAGTATAGCTCATGCTCAACAATATTTCTAGATGACAGCACAGTCAGCCAGCCTAATCTTAGAACCACAATAAAATGGTGAGTACATCTAGGTTACCAAGGACTGAGTGACAGACCCCCTTTTACTAAAAGCATCCTAGCCACATGCCATTTTAATCACTTGAGTGTCCTTTTCAGTGATCAAGTGAAGAAACTGGTGTCAATTATCTATTGATTTCAAGGACCTAAATATGAATTTTCAATTTCCATTTTAATCTTAGAGTACATGGTGGAAGGCAAAGCCAGTTAGCAAATAAGAAATCCCTGAAGTATATACATCTTTATTTGATGCATTTCTGTTATTAAGATATTGTTGAACATAATGAAAAGGAGAGGTTCTTTTTATTGGATGTTTCTAGAAAAAATTATTTCTTTATGAGATATTGGCCTAAAACAATGTATACTGCTTTGGAAGCTACTCTTGGAAGAAGGAACAGCTTAGCTTGTCCCCTACTGGCACCAGAGTGTATCTGCATTTAAATTTAGTTGGATTTTGTCAGATTTTCCCCATTGTGCATTTTTTTCCTGCACTATTTCTGAATTGAAAATTCACTTCTCCTTCCTGTACCCCAAAGAGGGGGGAAATATATCAAGCCAGTCTTAAGGAACAAATTCTCAAGCTTAATTTCTTTATGGATGAAATTTGTTTGAGGTTTTAGTTTAATAGATTTAATTTAATTTTATACATGTGTGGAAATATATTATGGTATCAGTCCATAGATATAAGAAAATCACAGCAGAGAACAATGACAGTGATGAAGTTTTGGAAACACAGCTGTGGTCAGGTTTATACTAAAGCAAACAATGAACAGTGTCGTGATTTCCGGGAGTACCTCTTAGTACACAATTGGAGATGCACTTTCAAAACACCCTAAGACGAACCTTTGAAACTTACTTAAGGGAGGAAAAAAAGCGGGGTGCAGAGCTTCCTGACTCCTTTGGGGTTGTCCAAGGTTAATGTCTTCTTGGGATATGAGTGTTGATTTTCCAGAACCCAGTTTGGGAACTGCTACTTGAAAATATTAATATCCTTTTCCCTGATTTTATTTTTCAGTCTTAAAAACATAATTAGCTTATAAACTTAATTTTGTTTCTAATGTGCCAGCTTTTTAAGCTAATTAAATTATCAATACTTCTACTTTAGTTAAAAACAGCAAGTTCACAATCATAATAATGTAACTTTCCTGTCTCACTTAGAACAGTAGTTGAGATAAAATTGTATTTCAGCAAAAACTGAGCTCCATCTCTCTCTAAAGTCCTGAGCTTTGGCACCTGTTAAGTAATCACTGAATGTTTTTATTCAACCAAGAAACTAAATCCATGGGTAAAATCTCTACTTTGGCTAGAGTTCACGGCTTCTTTTGAATTCAAAAGAGTAGTGTTAAAGATTAACCTTGTTCAGACAAGTAGGTTTCATGCTTTTTTCCCCAAGTTAGTCTAATTTTTAGATGTACAATAAGTTTTAATTTGCTCTTATTAAGGCAGGTTCAGACCCCAGTCACGGACCAACACACCACTCGTCAAGCCACTCTGTGGTGATGTCCTACATACAAAAAAGAGGAAGATTGGCCACAGATGGGAGCTCAGAGCCACTCTTCTTGTCAAATAAATAAATGAATAAATAAAGATAAAAATGATCATCCAGTACATTCATTAGTAGTGAAATAAAGGTTTACTGAGAAAAATAATAGGGCAAAGTGGCTTTTATGAATGATTTTGAAAAATGTTTATCATGGGGTACTAGTGCATTGTTCTCAGTGGGGTAGATGGGCCTTATTAGAATCACTTACGCAAACACATGCATTCCGCCCCCCGCCCCCAAGCCTTTTGATACGCTGAGGAAGAATGTGTGAGGCATGATTATGTGGACCAAAGCATCCCAGGTGAGTCTGATCTTAACCCCAACTCATTTGTTCCCAAACTTTACTGCATGTTGCAATCACCTGGGGAGCTTTCAAAAACAATCCTGGTGCCCAAGTCATGCCCAATGCCAGTTAAATCAGAACATCCAGAGGTGGAAGCTAGGCAGTTTTTAAAGCTCCGCAGGTAATCCCAGTGTGCGGCCAAGCTTGCGAACCACTGCCTGGCTGGAGTGTAGGAGAAAGAAGAACTGCTTCTGACTATTGATGGGACCTTGGGCAACTCAGCTTTAAGCCTTGGTTCCCTTACCTGTAAAACGCGTTGTTGAATTAAATGTCATCTAAGATTCAGTGGTCCTTTTCAGTATATAACTGAATTTTGTGATTTTAAAATCAGTTTAAAGATGAAACTGTTTGAAGCACTATAGAAGTATCCATCTTTGATGCTGACAATATAATAGGCCTTTTTACAAGTACCAGTATTCTATAGACCTAGTTGTCAAATTCAGATTTGCCTTCCCTCAACTACTTTGAGCTTCATTTTAGACACTGAGGGCAAAGGGAAGCATCGGACTTGACCAGGAGAACCCCTTTGTTGCCTCGTGCACAACTCTGTGAGGAGCTCAGTGGCTTGAAGAGGGTCTGAGGACTTAGACCTCTTCATTAACATTTCATTTAAACTAATTTGGAAATACCTGTCATTAATATTATACTGTGTAATACTACGCTGTGTTGTTGGCACTGCTTATTTCAGGAGATCTAGACCTATCTTCAGTTTTGTCGGCACTTATATTTGTTATTGAATTTTCTGATGATTATGTATATGTGATTTAAAATGATTATATTTAGTATAGAACACGTCATTATTTACTTTTAGGGAAATAATGGAAAATGGGTGGGTAGGTGGATAGTGAGCTAAATCAACTGAAATGTAGAGCCTAACAACCTTAAAAAAAAAAACCCACAAAACTGTGTGGCTTAAATTTAAGCATGTGTACAAATGAATGAAACTTGTACAGGATGAAAGCTCCTTTGGGTAGGAGGGCAAATGACAGGGGAAATAATGTAATAATTCATATATTGAAGAATCAACCAAAACGTGTCATCTAACAGCATATTACCTAGCATTTTGATTCTCCTATTTTTTCTAAAGCCAAAGAACTAAAATGAGGCTAAAAGTGCCCTATGGTGCCCATTCTGAATTAGAGGATTACAGGGCCACTGGACAGCTGGAAAGATCTTCCCTCCCCCAACCCCTTTAAAATAATGTCTTCAGGTCTAAGATGATAAACATCAATTGTTACCGCTTTTTTTTTTCCTCCACAGTGTGACCTTAGCAATATATTACCACATAAAGAACAGGTGAGCTCTTTTAAAACCTGTCTTGTTATTCCAGCTGATTTATTTGCAAGATATTAAGTTCAGTGTTAGGAAATAATTATAGACATTATTACAGTAAGCTATAGCATGCTTTTATTACAATTTGAAGTGAATCATTTGTTTTTGGTCTTAGGATTCTTAACACTTACATTATTGAGTATTTGTGTGGCTTATATTGATATTTACTATACTGGAAATTAAAATTGAGAATTTAAAAATTAAATCCATTATATTTCCATGGTTTTCATCCATTATATTTTCAGGGTTTTCATGGTATTATTGAACTTTGAGCTAGATAATTCTTTGTTGTGGGGGGCTGTCCTGTGCTTTATAGGATATTTAGCAGCATCCCTGGCCTCTACTTGCTCTCCCGCACTCTACATTGTGACAACCAAAAATGTCTCCAACCGTGGCCAATGTCTGCTGGGGGACAAAATCACCCCTAATTGGGAACCACAGTGTTAAGATAAATAATATTTTTTATGAAAATAACTTATTTTCCACAATAAAAAATGTTGAGCGAAAAGTGTGTCGTTGATTTACATTTTTGCAAATCTCTTTAATGTCTGGCTTAATAGAAGACAGCTGATTCTCATAACTACTCTGTCTTCAATCATTTGCAATCACTTCAGTCATTTCAGTCATTTGTTTTGAAGAAACAATGAAGAAGACCTAGCCTCATGTAGAGATATAGTTGAAAAAAGGTGTATTTTTAAAGCCTTAAGATAATTGTAGGTATATTCTTTGATACTATACCAGAGAGTCATGGTTTCTTAAATTAGTTACAGTGGAATTTTAAATCATATCAGTGAACTTGTAGTAAGCATGTTACATTAATACCCATTGATCTGTCTTGTATGTTGAATGGATCTTTTACCTCTATGTGATTTTACAATATTATGAATTGGCCATTTGGAAAGTATTGGTTCACATTTCTTTATACAGTGTCAAAAACTCACTTTTTAAAATTATCACCACCAATCTTATGAGAAAAGTCTTTAAAGTATTGAGAAACTGTCAAGCTCACAATAGAAGGTACAAGTTTTCCCAAATCCTGATTTTTGGCTTGAATTTTAACATCGGAAACAAATAACTTATTTTTACAGTTTGGTACCCCAGCCTTGATTCATGTTCAGAAACCAGTAGTTTTACCCACTTTTGCTTTAAAGTAATCATTGCAAATGTCAGACTGTGTAAGGTATTATCTTAGTATTCCTATCAAAACAGTTTTGATCTCATGGGCCTCCTGAAGGAGGTCTAGAGGAGCCCAGAGGCCTGCAGACCACACGTGGAGAGCCCCTGTTTACATGAGCACAATGTGTTAGTGTGGTGGATTTTTAAATAAAAAGACTAGTCTCTTTTAAATAAAAAGAGAATTAAGTTTTTAACTTAAACTATTTAAAAGAGACAAAAAGAGATGATAAGAATATAATATAGCAATGTGAAGAGGGGAAAAAAGAGGGAAAAAGCATGAGTCTCACTCACATTCGTTGAAGTTTCAAAGACTTGCCCACTATGCCGCACCAGAAAATGTTCTCATGTGTCCCAGTGTGAGGCTAGAGGGTGGAAATACGTTTGGGTTACTGGCATTGCCTGTTAGGGTGGGTCAGTGCCTATAAAGGCAACTCAGGCTGGTCGTTGTGGAAAAGATTTCATAGAATTTGACATTCTAAGTAAAAAGAGGTGAGGAAACCCTCTAACAGAATCCAGGGGAATAATTTGTAAAACTGCTTTGTTGAAGGTTAAGCTCCTCTCTCCCCCCTGTCTACTCCCAGCAGATATTTTACTAGGATATTAACAATTCCTGGATTCATTTTTTAAATGCACATTCTTATTTTATAGAGATGCAAATCGATCCTTGGATATTTTTGATGAGAGATCACATCCACTCACAGTAAGTGTCAGTTTTGTTGAAATTTTATTTTCCTCGCATACAGTCGTGTTTATTTCATGCTGATTCACTTTGAAATTAATTACTAGAAGAAAATTACTCCCTCCAGCTTGAAGTCTAAATCATCTTCCTTTCAGTCTTCTTGCCCATCCCATGCTGTATCTGATCATTTTACAAAAGGAATGTTGTATAAGGGATATGACAGAGTAAGAACTGAATTGCAGCTTTGCATAATTAGTGAGCTAAGGTGAGTAACTGTACCCAAATAATAGAAAATGTATCTTTCTAAATAGCATCAAACAATGTAAATATTTGTGAATAAAGCTAACAAATATGTTAAGATCTCTATGAAGAAAATTAGAAAATGTTTAAATTTTAAATCAATTAAGATGACAAAAATTTTAAAATTCACTTCCGTGGGTGCTCTATAGCCACATGTGGCTGGTGAGTACTATGTAGGCCAGCATAGTCTTAGAGCCTTATGATTACAAGGAACTGAAAATGTTTTCTCAAAGGTGTTTGCAGATAAGTATGATAAATGGTGATCAGCAAAGACTTTTGAACCTAAAAATAGTTTACATTTAGATAGAATTCTGTGGAGACAAGGTGGAAAGGAATATACACAGTCATGTGCCACATAACGTTTTGGTCAACAATGGACTGCATATACGACGGTGCTCCCATAAGATTAGCGCCATATAGCCTGGGTGTGCAGTAGGCTGTGCCATCTAGGTTTGTGTAAGTGCCCTGTGATGTCCACACAGTGATGAAATTGCCTAATGAAGAATTTCTCAGAACATGTCCCTGTTGTTAAGTGAGGCATGACTGTGTTGATTTTCCCAGGTTGTCCCTGTATTTTTCTTTAATGGATGGTGTTGAGTACTGAATCATTATGGTATTTAAGATCTCATGGTTTATATATAAAAGACTGAAAGACGCCTCACCCAATGACGCTTATTTTAAGGGGCACGTGGGCACAAGTAGAAGACTGCTGTTGTAAGGGTACTTAAGTATTTTTCTTCAGTGGATACTTTTTCGCATTTTCTCTCCTTCCAGCGAGAAAAGATTCCAGAGGAATACTTCGAGCATGATCCTGAACACAAATTTATTTACAGATTTGTTCGTACTCTTTTTAGTGCTGCACAGCTAACAGCTGAATGTGCAATAGTAACTTTGGTAAGATATTTCTTCTTTCATAAAGCATCTTTAGAAATTTCTGTCTTGTACACAGGGTATGGTTCTGGTTTTCAAATGAAAGTAAGTTCCTCAAATGATCATCAGAGCTTTATTAAGAGAAACCCATCAAAGGAAAGTAAAATACACACATTCAAGCTTAATCATTATGATTTAAAATGTTACCATTGCTTTTCTCATCACAAAACAATTGCTATTAAAGGCAGCAGGAGAGATTTCTGGTTTCTCCCTCCACACCTCAGGACGGACACACACACACACCCCTCCACACCTCAGGACACACACACACACACACACACACACACACACACCCACCCCACCCCCACCCCACCCGGTGTGCTGGTAGGGTGAGATGGGGGCAATAACAGAACCATCTGGTCCACAGGCAGACTGATTCCACGCAGGTCTAAGCTGCGTCCCAGGCTGTATTCCTCGGCAGTTCTGAGGTGTGTCCTGACTGAGCACTGCTGCCCTAAGTTCTCTCTTCCTTGGGTGATGGGTGTTATCCACCCCTGCTTTCCTCTTGTGCCTGCCTGTGCAGTTGCCCAGGATTGGAGAGCCAGTAGGACTTGGAAAGGCTTTACTAGTTAGCCTGGTAAGCTACAGCTGTGTAAGGACCTTTGTGTCATCCACACAGAATTCCTATCATAAGATTTTATCACTTTGAGTAATAAATCGTATTCTAGTAAGAGGTGGTTGGGATTGTTTTATTCCTCCCTACAGCAAACCTATAGGAGAAAGTCAGCTGCATGGTCTGGAGGGAGAGAATACTTAGGTCAGTGCCTACTCCTTTAGTATCCAGTTAGAATTTAGGAGAGGAGGCTTGGGCCTTTGAGTAGAGAGACCTCCATGGGCGCCGGATCTGACACAGGCCTTTTCATGGAGCTACGAGCCATGTGAGTGCTTGGCACATGCTGGAGAGAGGCAGGGATAGTGCTTCCCTGTGGAGAGCAGGTCATGCCCGGCTGGAGGAGGAGTTCTTTGTGGGCAAGTTTAGCTCGATGCACCTGTGAGACAGCGCAGTGGCAGTGTCTAGTAATCATTTGAATATGTGGAATTGGAGAATGAATCTGAGGTGGAGGTAGGGAATTAAGAATAGCTTTTCCAATGCAGAGAAAGTGTGTAGAATAAAAAGTAGATAGAAGATAGATCTGTAAGGACTGTCAGCACTTCAGGGATCAGTCCCAGAGGAGTGGCGACAGGGGTAGGAAAACCAGAAGAGGGTGGTGAAGAGACGGCCAGATGAGAGAGGTTCCAGGGAGTGTGGTCTGAATGCTAAATGCTGCCAGGAAGCTGTGCATTCTGCAGATACCACTGGCTCCCTCCTCTGTGTCGTCTTCTAGGTGCTAGGGAGAGAGGAGAAAACAGGTTGAATAAAGGTCTTGCCTTTATGGAGCTTACATTCTAGTGAGGAAGACAAGTATTTTTTTTAAATGAGTGTTTTTAAAAAGATGACTGTTTCAGGTAGTAGTAAATACCAAGAAGATAAAGCAGGGTGAAGGGCTAAAGAGCGTAGAGGGGCTTTGTATTTTAAATAGGATGATCAGGAGGAGCCTCCTCATGGGGTCCCATTTGAACCGTTACCTGACTGAACTGTGGAAGATGTGGAGCTCTGGCATTACGGGCAGAGGGGACAAGTGCAAGACTCTGAGACGGGAACATGTTTTGTGTGTTGAAGGAACAGTAAATAGTGTGGTCAGAGTGAGGAATGAGGGAAAGAGTGTAGGTGAGGTCACAGAAGGGCAATGGCCTATCTCATAGGGCCTGCTAGCTTGCAGGCTAGTGAAGAAGTTAAATTTTTATTTGTTTGGTCGAAAACCTTTGGCAGATCTTGAGCAGAGAGCGAAGTGCCCTTTATTTAAGAGGCTATATGGGCTGCCTTGGGGGCAGTACACTGTAGTTAGGAGTCACAGTGGAAGCAGTGACAGTGATACATGTAAGAAGTGACAAGTAAGAAGAGGAAGCGCTCAGATTACCAGTGAAGGCAGAGATGACAAGAATTGCTAACAGATCAGAGTGGGCTAACTCCAGTGGAGGTGTTTGGCCTCAACAACTATGCGAATGGCAGTGCCCTTTACGTTGTTAGGGAAGGCTGGGGGTGGAGAGTGGAGATGCAGAGTTCTGGTTTGCATGTGCGAAGGCACCCATGACCTTGGCAAGAGCAGTTTCAGTGAGTGATAGCGGCAGGAGGCAGACTAAAGTGGGTTACTGAGAGGATGGGATGTGAGAAGCAAGCAGCGGGGCATTTACTGTGAGCACAGTGAGAGGGGGCATTCTGGGGCTTCTTGGGGTGGGATGGGAAATGTAAACACACTCATGGGGGGAAAGTCTGGCAAGAGGGAAAAATTCTCCAAAAAGAGATAGTTGTGGGAACAGTGTTCTGCAGAAGTGGGAATGGGATCAACTTCACTGGTAGAAGAGTTAGCTTCAGTGAGAAGAAAGAGAAGTCTCAGTTCCCCTGACACGGGGGCAAGTGGAATAAATTAGTGTCGGCACATACCAAGTTTGCCAGGAAGGGGATGGGAGGTTGAGAGGTTGAAGTGTTGTATGAGCGCCTCTAATTATTCCCATAAAGTAGAAAATTGAACCTTTCAGGGAAGTTCACTCTTACGATACCTGAGAGTGCTGAGTTTTGGGGCATGGGAGCAGATTTTCACAAATCACGAAATATTCTGTAACCATTTGCTTTTGAAAACACAGTTGAGTTGGGAGAACACTGGCAAATCTGAGCTGTCGGTCTGCTAACCCGCAGACAATAAACGTACTCTCTAAAATTGGACTTTTTCCTTTCCGTCAAATGGGCACAGATGCTCTTCAGCAGAGCACCCTCTGCAACAACAAATCACAGCTCACCTCTGTAATCCTTACTCAGCTATTAACTTCGCCCAGGTCTTTGTAGACTGGACATTTGATACATGTAAACGAAGTCTTGAAATCTCCTCACAATGGCCTGGCAGGTCTGGAGGAGGCCCAGGGAGGCCAAGACCTGCAGCTCTGTTGCCGACTTCAAACCCGCAGAACTGACTGAGCTGCAGGTCATGTGAGACAGAAAGGAATGACCATGAAATGATCATGGAGATGTGACAGATGGGATATTGCATGGACTGTCCTGTGTGTGCATGTGTGTTCCTTAAAAAGGCACTAAATATGGGAACACTTGACAGTTGTGAAGACTTCTCAAACGCACCCGTTTGTACTGCCTGTCCTGCTGTGCCACACAGCAACCACTGGGAGGCTCCCCTGACCACTAGTTTTTATCTTCAGCTCGCACCACAAAAGGACTAGTTACCGTGAAAAGAAGATAAGATGTGCTCAGTACTGCCAGGGTTTTACATTTTCCAATCTTAGGTAAAGTCATCACATAACTGCCAGCCAGGGATGGTTCCTTGCATGTGGTTGGCACTCAAGTTAACAACTTGAATCTACACTGGGCTGTGTGTCTTGCCCTTTGCTTGTGGGAAGGCAGTAACTCTGTGCGTGTCTGCAGGCTGCCCTTTGCTAAGATGGCCATTCACTCCTGTGACCAAAATTGGGCTGGACATTCGCATGGGCAGGGTAGGCAGCAAGACTCTGACTTAGGACTGTGACCTGGCCTCTGGCTTTGGCTGGCCGAGCAAAGTCTCTGTACAACCTAAGAATAAAAAAACAACCCTGTCATTCCTAACAGTTCTTATTACGGCACTTAAACTGAACTAAAATCAAAGACCAGTGCTCTACTTTTGCAGGTTTACTTAGAAAGGCTTTTAACTTATGCTGAGATCGACATTTGTCCCACTAACTGGAAAAGAATTGTTTTGGGAGCCATTCTTCTTGCCTCCAAGGTTTGGGACGATCAGGCTGTATGGAATGTGGACTACTGCCAGATCCTCAAGGACATTACAGTTGAGGACATGTGAGTTTGTAAGGTTTTGGTGAACTTTCTAACCATTTTTCAATACCTCATTTGCTCCCATAAAGTTGAAATTTTAAGAAATATTTTTAAAGGTTACATTGTGCAGAGAACTGAAATAGGCAGAAAATTACATACTCCTTTCTATCCTGTCTACCCATCTGTGGTGTAACAATTCATATTTCCAATCATTAATTGATAGGTCTTCATGTGTTACTGTAATAATGTGCTTGATAAATTGAAATGTGTTTTCCTGGTGAGTTTTGGCAAACATTTTACAAGCTTACTACCAGAACAACGTAGTACAGTAAATATCTTCATGGCTTTCTTAAAGCTGTCTACCAGTTTTGGTCCATTTTTAAGGGGACACATGTCTAACGTTTGAAATAAGTGACCACTGTTAAGGTTGTAGGGCCTCTAGGCTATTGAGAAGGTTATAACCTCAGCCTGAGTCACACATTGTATATTTGCTTTTGCTGGTCTTTCCTTCCTTTTCATCTCAAGTTGTGGTGTTAGAGAAACCATGACACAAAAGTAGCCACATGGAAAGGTTTCAGGCCCCTGTGCTCCTATCTCTTCCCCTATTAGGAGTATTGCGCATATTTAAAAATGGGTCTGATGAGTTAGGAAGCTCCTACCTCTCAGGCAGTCCAAGAAGTGTCGCTGGGCATCACCCAGTGCCCATTCCATTTGAGAGTCTCCTGGGGCGCTTGGCAGCCACTGCAGCACTTGCATGCTAGGTTAGCTGTGAGGCTGCTCCTCACAGGTGGCATGCTGACGTGGGGGTGAAACACCACACCTAACGAGGGCTTCCATCTGGCCACCCTGGCTGCTGCACAGGGCCCTGAGGGCAGCAGGCAGCATGAGCCAAAGAGGCATTTCCAGCAGACTCTCAAAGTCCCCACTTGAAGGTGAAAATGTCTTTGTGGGTGACTTTAGAAAAATGTGAAAGAACACTGCTTGATTACTGAACAGCACAGGAAGATCAAGATTCTGGTGGGTAGTACAAGAGTTTGTTTTGTTTCGTCTGACCATCACTGTAGATAAGACTCATTCAGAATCAGCAAAATGCATATTTACAACTGCAGTGAGAGTCCTTGTGACTAAGAGGAGGGACCAGTGATGGTTGGTAGCTGTCAAAGTGGCTTTTGGCGAAAATGCCCACTTGGATAATGTGTAAACTGAGTGGTCATGGTGGTGTTGCTGGTAGCGTCTTAGCAACAGTCTGATGGCAAATAACGAATGAAATGAATGGAAGTACTTTTGGAAGTTGAAGAAGCTAAAGTGACTTTGATCACCACTGTCATCAGTCTTTAGACTGGTCCCTTGAAGGAAGGAAAATTTGTCATCATGAACACCAGTCCTGCCATGATGGCAGCTGAAATTTTCTTAAAACCTGCCACTGTGCTGACCGGGCCTCTGGTTCTAGTCTTAACTTGGGATATGTGTGGAGTTTTCCGGCCATGAGCTCCAGGAGTGGTGGTGCAGTCTCCAGCTGCAGGAAGACTGTTGGAGACAATGCTTCGTGTGTGAACAGAGAAACCCCAGGGTCTCCGTTGGTGACAGACTGCTCTTGTTTATGATCTCGGGAAATTGGAAAGCTTTACAACAAAGCGTTTCATGTACATTTGTCCCCCCCGCTGTTAACTCCTATTTGTAATGGTCTCATTTTGAGTCTAAATTGAAAAATTGGTGTCTATCAGCTTTTTCTTAAAACTTTCCAACATCTATATGTCTTGTTAGAATATATTTTCCTCCAAAAGAATAAGTTAAACTGAGCAGCTGCTATTCAGAAAATTTGCTATGCCTGTAAGTGATATGCTATTCAGCCATCTTGCCATTTAACAACAAAAAACCCAGAAGATGCGTATTCTGTAGGCATGAGACTTTGCTTCAGTGATTAAACCACTATTAATAGACATGTTAATCCTATGAAGTACTGTATTTCTACACAATTAAAATGTATTAGTGGAGGAAATATAAAAGGGATAGTGAAGTGCCTTTACTTCTGTAGTAAATTAAGTCCTGATTAGCTGATTATCAAAACATTATCTGATTTACATTTCTATAGACTTACAGTCCTATGAACAGGAAATTAATTATGGAAGTAGGTTCAGTTGGGTTTCAAGTTCAACAAATGAGAAAACCTCATCTCTGCTTGTGTTCTGACTGTCCTCTATACAGGAAGGCATCAAGCCTCTGTGGACCTATCCAGTGGTCAATATTATTAATTATTAATCTACTAAAACTTTAAAACCAAGAAATCAAATATGTTATAAAATAAGACTCTCATGTTTGTTCAGGTATTTATCATTTTTATATAATTAACTGTCTAAATGGATTATTGTGAAAGGGTAAGACTTACTCTAATTTTATATTTATTTACTTAAACATTTGGCAAGTGATGGCTGTATATTCCCGTAGCAAAGGACTGCTCCCAGCGTTTTCCTCTCCCACTTCACTGAACTCGCCCCTGAGGGTGTGTTCACATTCTGTTCTGACAGGGGTGCTGGAGGCCGAGCCTCTCAGGGTCGCATCCCCATTGTGGGAGAAACACTGTTTGCATTGTGAGTCCAGTGCTCCATCAGACAGAGCTCGTATCATAAAGTGGGTTTATCGAGCCAAGACATCAATCTTTAATCTTTCTGCCTTCCCGAGTTTAAAAAGTGCATCTTGTCCTATCATAGTAACAATTTCTCACCCCAGTAAGATTAAGGTGAGCAGAAACTTGCATTATGCCCTTTGACATAGCCCCCCCCATGCACTGGGCGGTGCGGGGTGGGGGGGGATTCCGTTTCCCATAAAATGTAGCTTATTTATTTATTTGAGATAAATCCTTGTTGCCTCAAGAGTTTTTCCCCCTCAGAGATAATAGCAGTGGCTCTCGATGGATCCATTTGTTGCCGTGGTGATGCGCCCACTCCTTTTGTTGGCTCTCTCTACTTCAATAAGCCCCTTCCTGTTATCGGCCTGGTGAAAATGTCTGCAAGTTCTTCAGAGCTAATAAACAGCATACATCATTCCTTTCATCTGATCACTATAGTGGGGCCTTGTGAGTGAGCGTGGCACATGAATCGCCAGCTGCACTAATGGAGCTCTGAAGAATGAGCCCCCTAGTCGACAGCACGAGCATGCGAGAGGGCCGAAACCTATTCCCCTGGTCCCAACTTGGACTGCGGGGATGCAGAAAGGACCACAAATAGCTGCACCTTGTTTGACCATTAGTATATTCATCCAGCTGCTAGCCTTTATTTGTTTCAAAACAGAATTTAGAGCCATCCTAGTAGCTTAGAAGATATTTTTGAAAATAGCCCAGTTGACTAAAATTGTCCTGTGTTGGTTTTATTATCTCCTCCTCCCCTAGGAATGAGATGGAAAGACATTTTTTGGAGCTACTTCAGTTTAATATTAACGTTCCTGCCAGTGTTTATGCCAAATACTACTTTGACCTTCGCTCCTTAGCAGATGACAACAACCTGAATTTTCTGTTTGCTCCTCTGAGCAAAGAAAGAGCACAGAACCTGGAGGTAAGCCTGTGAAATCACTAAGTGGGGTTTTCTTTTGGTGACCAAAGCCAGCATCTGTGCCTAAGTCATATGAAGCAGTGATTACAAAAACGGAAAGCTTTAAAATTAACACACTGAAGAGCTTATTAACTCTTTGGCATCGTATTTCCTGTGTCTTTTCTGGCTTATATGCGGGTACCACATTAAAAAATAAATTATATCTCTTCTGTGATTGTAATTCAGAATATCTTTAATCTGTTCTTAATGGTTTTCCGTTTGAACCTCTACCCTTCCTAATAACCGTACATGAATAATTTCTTAGGATTGTATCCTGACTATCTACACACACAATCTGCCTACCACTCTTAACTGCCTTACACTCAGTTTTCAAATTCATGTCCTTGTTTTCTACATATATCACAGTTCAGCCCCATGAGTTTATTAGACAAGTATTAGTAGCTAACCTGAGAGACCTCCACTTAGAATGTATGTGTTTCAAATACTGGATGTAGAAGGTACATGGCTTTTTAGTGGAAATGATAAGGTACATTGGACAAAGTAGTATTTATGACTTTTGATGAGTATGCAATGAACTTATTCACAACTGAGGTGGACACATTTAAAATTGACACTTTCTGTGGTACCTTGAGGGTGTGTTAGAATAAGATCTTTTCTACCATAATTAATGTGCAAATGAAAAGCACCTTTTGGTGCTTCAGTCATTAGACTTCTCCTAGCTTCCAATCAAGTCCAGCACACAGCTGCCTTGTTAAACTTTGCTCAGAGTATGTAACAGCTAATGAAGATTGGACAGAATTTGAATAGCTAAGCAAACACTGATTTTGGCCAAGTGTATGTTCATTATGTTTAAGGAACAAGTGTACAGGTAACATGGTGTTGCTGTTAGGAGTCTATCACGATACCTTTGACATCTTTGGGAACCCAATTTTTAAATAACTCTGGAAATCGAATCATAGCCCTTAAAGGGTTTTACCTTAGTGAGTTGGCAGGAAGTAACATCCCCAGAGCCTGGCAGTGCAGACCTCAGCTATGCGGAGTAGCAGAGACCATGAACTATCCGAGGGTGTGGATGTGTGGCTTATTGGTGATGCTTTTTTTTTTTTTTTTTTTTTAAGTTAGAACCCTTTTTAATTGTACCTGTGTTCTCTTTGATTGACTTTCCTAGGCCATTTCCAGATTGTGTGAAGACAAATACAAAGACTTGTGTAGAGCTGCCATGAGAAGGTCTTTCAGTGCTGATAATTTCGTTGGTATTCAGCGCTCTAATGCCATCCTCTCTTAAGGGAGAAAGGAGGGGTTGTAACATCATGAACCCCTCATCTACAAGGACTGGAGAAATAGGACCTCTCCTGCTCAAAAACCAGCAAAGTTAGTATTTTCACCTAAAAGAAAGACATCGAATTCAAGAGACTTATGGACAGCAAGGATTATGCTCATAGGAAAGAATGGGACCTTGTCAATGCAACACACTTTTCTGTCCTTTTTAATGTAAACACTTACAAAAACCACTCCAAAGCAAAAGCTACCGGCCCACACACAGATATGTGCATACTGTGGTAGGCTGATAGCTAACTAGGTGAGGTTTTTTAATTAATAGTTTAAATTTTTAGACTTTAAAGACACTAACTATATAAGTTTTATGTTTTTTCTATTTTTCTTGCCTCCCTTCCCCCCACATTGCTGCATATTCCTTTAGAATCAGTGCAGTATTACCATGGGAAACATGGGGCTCCTAACACCTCGTAAAGCCACTTAGGAATGGACTGTAGCCTTGTTAGGTATTGAAGGTTCTTCCTCCCTACTGTGTCATTGAAGCTGCTAGTCATTATTGGCAATCAATTTAAACCAAAAAGCTGCTGAATAACACTTGTCATTCACATTCTTTGCCAGCACTACTTATTAGCATATTAGCATGTTTGGGATCATAAACAGAGGAAGTATTGGTTATTATCTACTTCTGTTGGGGCCATGCTGCATTTCTCGTGAACTATAATGGTGCTTTTCATTTTCTGATGATTTTCCTCTTCGTTAGATAGATGTATTAAAAGATATTTCCATAATTCCAGCCAACATGGTGGTCCAGTGACAACGAGCCGGTCCTGAGACAGGTGTCCCGAGAGTGCTGGTGCAGTTTCAGGCTTTATGGAGAGCGCGGGGCCTCTGGAACGCTGCTGCAGGAGGTAAATGCGACAGGCTTACAAAACATCATCTGAAAGGTTAATGGAATTTTTTTAAACTTACTTAGTTTTGTAAATTTTAAATACTAAGCTTTTAGTTTTAATTTTTTGTTTCAGTCCCTCTTGAATTGGCAAACATTGCCTGAAACAAAATTAAAATTGAAAGTTTAATATTTAAAATTTATAAAACTAAATAGGTTTAAAAGAAATTTAGTTCACTTTTCAAATGGTGCTTTGTCAGTTTGTAGCATTTATACTTCTATAAATCTCAAAGCTTAAAATTGCACCAGACTTTAGGGATGCCTTGTGTCTCCATGTGCCCTCCTCTTTTAAAAATAGTTCTTTGTAGGGCTTGTGCTGTTACCTGATTTGATCACCTAAATTTTTCTCTAGGTTTGGGAAAGGAGGATTATGAAGAGCAGTGTTAATTCACATGTAATAAGCTGGCAGGAACTGGACCCTAATTGTAGTGATGTGAAAGTAGGTGATGGGAAACGGCTTGTCCATCCCACGTGTTAACCTGGCTGTGCTGCCCCGTCCGACGTCCTGCCGTTTAAGAGGAAACTTACAAACCAGAGGAGCCCTTATCTCAGGCTGTGCAGCATAGGGAGTGAAGTAATCAACCTTCAAGAGATTGGTAAAATGTCACCTAAACTTGAAATACTGAAAAAAGATTAGTGTTCTCAACCTGTGAAATCTGTTCTCCTACCTTCTCAAATGTAATCCTAAGAATTTGGCTTGTAAAACAAAGCACTTCTGGGCCAGGAAAACTTTCAATATAGCAAGGCTTCACATTATACTGCAGGTTCCATCATTTTTAAAGGACAGAGACATAAATGATAGATAATGGTATATACAATATTACAATCTACCACCTCAAAAGCATTGTTTATGGAGTTTGGAGATTCAAGTATTGATTGCAGTTTTATTTTGAAAAGAATGCTACAACTTATGTGGTTTTTCTTTCTCATGTTTATATTAAAAGAAAAGCTAATAAACTCTATTTTAATTAAAATATGGCTACTGTGTTTGTAACATTTCTATTATCATAGCATTACATCTCTGCCTAACTTAAAATGGTTTCAGTCAGCTCTGCTAGTGGAGTCTTGAAGCATTTCCAGACTGACCATTCATAGATTGGTTTTACCCCTGCTGCTAGGTATGATGGTCATTTATTTCTTGGGTGTATGCTCTTTTTAACCTGAAGATAATTTATTCACTTAATCACTGGCCACAGTACTCAGAGGCATAGTGCATTAGAAGGCATCTCTGAATGGTTCGTTATTGTGTCAAGACAGAAAAGCACACTGGAAGGTAAAAGACCCGAGAGAGAAAGGAATGACAGGAGTGCTGTAGGATTAGCGTGGTATCAGGATAGTCACTTGAGGCTCTGCAGCACTTAAACAGGAGAGACGGTGGAAGAAGCGGAACTGGAACTGTGGCTTCTGGAAGGAGGGTGACTTTAAACAAGCCACATAATTTGACTTTAAAATGCTATTTTCAGACTTACATTTCAGTTAGAAATATACCAAATCTCCATAAGGTTTGTTTAAAACTCAGACCCTAGTCACTCAAGCAATGCTGAGTAAATCCTGAGTACTGCTGTATTTCATCCATGTTTCACCACCTGAGGTCAAATCTTTGATCATTTTGTTGTTGATAAATTGCTGATTAAGGTAAATGATCTAAGTTTAGAAGGGAAAATCACAAATCACTGTTTATAAGATAGTTTGACCCTCTAGTAACATGCCAGTTACTAAGCTGACAAATATGAGGGGTCAAAGGTTTAAAAAGTTTGGGGGAGAGACATTGGACATGACTCTGATATCAAGAACAAATTGGTGGAATAAGTAGAATCACTAAAAATTGCTTTAATTCTAGAAGGTAATACAGCCATTTTGATAAATGGGAAATTGGGTCAACCTAGGGTAAGAGTGGAAACATCACAGAAAGCAAGCATGTTCTCTGACAAATGTCACAGGACCTGGAAACTGGTTACCAGTGGGGTGGTGACCTGGCAGTTGTTTAGGTATTACACCTGCGAAGGGTTTGCTCCCATAGTTCTAATACTATAAAATACCTGACTACCTCCACTCAGACTTATTTTTATTCTTAGTGTTTCCTCCTACTGGAATACTGACCTCAATGAAATTTTAACTCTGGTATATTGTGAACTGAACTTTTAAGTTTTCATTACAAGGAAAAGACAAAGGTCTGAAATACATGTTTGAACCAAATGAAATGGCAATTTTTGTAGGTCAAAAATGGTTGCTTGTCAGCAGTTTCCTATGGTTCATCCTAAGACGACAACGTAGGACCCAACGTTTCCGGTTAAAGAGAAGTTTCTTCCATGCTGTACTGGGTTCCATCATGGCTCTTTCATTTACTGGTAACATACCTGGTCTGCCCGTACATTACTGAAACCCAACAGCACTGAATCAAGGTTCATTTCTTGGTTTAGTTTTCCTATGTCTATAAATAGACTATTCCTTGATTAAAAAAATGCTGACACCAGTATTTACTTTTCAATTCACTCTGTATTCAGGTTATGCAGTTTTTGGGGAAACATTTAGCTACAGCATGTAGGATAGCTAAAATCACTGACGCCTTCCCCCAACCACATCTCAAATGTCTACACTGTTCCTTCACCTGGAAGCTGGTGAGTATGGAGCTACTTGGAAAAGCACTTGATAGCCAGCAGAGAAATCTCCCAGGTAGATGCTAGTTTCTATGCAGAATCTGTAGATTACACGCGGCATCTATCAACAAGGATTCAATCACCTCAGGTCTTAACGGTCAGCCACTTCCCAACTTGGTCTGCCTGACACTGCCAGGAAGCAACACCAAAGACCTAGGAGCCCTGAGCAAAGCCTGCTGCCCTGGCACGCAGGTGCCAAGCTGTTTGGCTTCTGAGGCAATTTCCACTGAACTATTTTAAATGGGTTTGGCAGATAGGAGAACATGCACTTAAGGGGAAATAAATTTTAAGAGCACCAGTTTTGGGGCTGGCCTGGTGGCCGAGTGGTTAGGTTCATGCACTCTGCTTCGGTGGCCCAGAGTTTTCCTGGTTCGAATCCTGGGCGCAGACATGGCACTGCTCGCCTAAGCCATGCTGAGGCAGCGTCCCACATGCCACAACTAGAAGGACCCACAACTAAAAATACACAACTATGTACTGGGGGGCTTTGGGAGAAAAAGGAAAAATAAAATGTTTAAAAAAAAAAAGCACCAGTTTGTATTTTAGATCTCTAAGGTGCCGAAAGAACTAGGAAAGTGAAACAGTACAGAAATTAAGAGGAATCCAGAGTCAAATAAAAAAAGGTTAACTCTCTTTAAAAAAGGAATAGGTTAGATTATTCTAACTGCTGTGAAGGGAGCTAAGTAATTGAATTGATTAAATTCAGTGATACCATCAGAACCTAAGGTCCTCAAGAAGATACCAAGAGTATTCAGACCTCAAATGATTCTGCTAGCTTTTTCTTAAGACATCTATTCATGTTACCTTCTCAATTCTACTCACCTTCTCGTATAGCCCCTAGATGGTGGCCCCTTTATCTCCTCCCTATGGGAACCAACTCTTCCAAAAGCAGAGCTTCAGTGTTTTGTCCACTTCCCGTTTAGGGCCCTCCCTCAAGATCATCTTGGCCTTTGCCCTCCTTGACCTTCTGCCAGTGTCCAATGGGGCAGTGCCTGATTTCCAAAGCATTACCTCCAGGTTCCAGGAAATACAGGTTTTACATGACTCACAGGCTACCTGGGCCCTCGTCATCCCCTTTAACCGCCTATTTGAGGCCTCCTGTGTGCCCAAAAGCATGTGTTCCGTACTTACTGCACTTGCTGACTCTCTGACCTGCCCACAGCCCTAGATGTAT
The DNA here is from genome assembly GCF_041296265.1 of Equus caballus. NCBI lineage: Eukaryota > Metazoa > Chordata > Mammalia > Perissodactyla > Equidae > Equus > Equus caballus. The sequence continues at coordinate 82,507,340 of NC_091701.1, forward strand.
CTCCTCAGCCTGGGCAGCATCCCTACATTCCAAACTCCCAGACTCACTGGCACTCATCTGGCAGTAGGAATAGATGCCTCGCTTCTTAAGCTTGGAGGGGATTCCATCCCAACTCTAAAATCACCTAGCTCCCTCCCCTCCACCAGTTTATTCCCTTGTTTCAAAATTGCATTCATCTCCCCAGTGTGGGGATGGGGCAATTAGACTTTGCTCAGTCTTTTACCGTCTTAGTGTTTCTCAAGATGTGGTCCCTAGGCCACCTGTCTCTCGTCAGTTGAAAGTGAATATATGAAAAAGAAAGCTTCTCTAGACGCAACACAGAATCCTGGATTGGATTCTGGAACAGATACAGAACAGCAGTGGAAACTCTAGTGAAATCCAAATACAGTCTGGAGCTGATAGTACTGTGCCAAGGTTGACTTCTTAATTGTAACAAACAAGTGTACTATGATGCTACATTAACATTAGGGCAAAATGAGTAAGGGGTCTGGAGGAACTCTGAATTATCCTTGCAACTTTTCTATCAATCTAAAATAATTCCAGAATAAAGTTTACCAAAAAGCAGCAGCAGCTTCTTGGACTGCAGGCCTACTGAATCTCAGTTCCTCAGGCTGAAGCCTGGGAATCTACATTTTTAATAGGAACCCCAAATGACTCTTATGCAGACTCAAATTTGAAACCTAGTCATTCAATTCCCTTCGCACTGCATGCCTGAACAGCTGCTGCTTCTGCACTTTCTGTACCTTAACCTGGCCTAACCCTGATTTAATCTTTTAGGTCCTCTGGACCATAAGACAAGAACTGTTATTTCCCTCCTTTCACAGATGAGAAAGCTGAAGTCCTAACAGGTTAAGGCACAGGTCCAGGACCACGTGGCTGTGAACGCTGGCGCTGGGATTTGAACCCCAGTCAGTCTGGCTCCCAAGTCTATGTGGCTAACCATTCTACTGCCTCTCAGCGCTGTTTCCATGCAGGACAAGGAAGAGCTCTGTCCCTAAATCTCTAAAGCAGCATCATTGGCAGTGACACTGGGCCCACCTCTCTCCAGCTCCAGTCCCTTCGCTCCAGCTGTTCCACTGGGGTGAGCCACAGGCGGGCGAGGCGTGCCGACGAGTGTCCTGTCCGTGCGAGGTGCACTGCTCTCCTGCCAGCATCCAGCACCACTGCTGGATCTCCTTTTTTGCTTCTCCAGCTGCCCTAGCTCACGCGCCAATCTCGCATCGGTCAGAGCACTCACTCTGACACTGAATTATACACCCTCACATTGTTATCCACCTCTTGCTGGATTTGTCTCACTTCCCCAAACATTTTAACCTCCTAATTACCCAACTTCTCCCACATACTTACACCTCAGAGCATTGCTGGAGAACGTGACACACCAGGCATTACGAGGAGGTGACTGGTGGATTGGTGGCCGATCTGCATTTTGCCAAAGCAGCAGCCAGTAGAAAGTACTCTGACAACAGAATCTCAGGTCTGCTAAGCATCTGTCCAGATTATCAGGGAGGTGCCACCTCTAAATCAACTTATATCCTCTTATCTGGGCTCCCCGACTTGTATTTACAGCTTAGCACCAAGCTGTGGATCTAACCGCTGAAGGAGAAAGGGCTGTGGGAGTGTCTGACCCTCAAGCGGACACACAGATCAACAGCACCCCCTCTATCCAAGGAGGTTCGGGACGCGGCACAGATGAGGCTACTGCGTCTCAGGCGGGGTCTCTCTCACGTGCTTCCCTTCGTTTCCTCAAGTGGGTCATGAAACAGTCACAGGATCAGCAGGAGAAGCCTATGAAGTATATTCAAGTAAAACGTCTTCATTAGTTCTGCTTCTGGTGACCGGAATTCGCTGATTTTCTTAATAAAAACATTGCCACTTATATTTTAAGTACCTCTGAGAAATCTGACTATGAAGTTAGAATCCACATATCTCCCCAGATACTCTTAGAAAGCAGTGTTTCTCCATAAATGTGTGAGGAGAAAAAGACGTGTACAGCATCTTTGTGTTTTCTTCACCATTGCTTTAATGTACTTTAAATTTTATCTACATTAATTGGGAACAAAGAAACAAAAATAGACATTTCTTTGTTTTTCATAAATAACTACTCTCCATATCTGATAAAAATCTCAAACCATTATTTTACCTTCCCACAAATACAATACATACAAAATTTATCTGAAATAATAGGGTCAGCAAATTAAGTATCTTCAGACTAACATAAGCACATACATAGCTGTTCTACTGACTTCCAGGAACAAAACAAAAACAAAAACTTATCAAGATGCTCTGGGTTTCCTTTCGTTAGTTTTATGGATTCAGAATTATAACCATCTGCCAGTAATAATTTATAGATTCAAGTTGATTGTCTACAAATAAAATATTGCTGGCTCTGATTCGCGAGTTCTGGATTTGACATGACAGTGACAATACTGCGTGGGGTAGGCACTATACGCATATTGAAATCATAAAAAATATTGAATGCCCTGGACTCGAACTACTGACTCGGTATGTGCCTCATTTGGCTCAGTAATAAATTCACCTGCACCAAACCCGTATCAAAAGTCACTAAATCTCTCAGATATATAATATATATTATGTATATACACACCCACCACACGGACACACTATACATACAGTTTGTAACATGATGTAATATTGTCTTAAAATGGTGTACCACAGACATTATCCTGGCTGAAATAAATCCTGTAATTGTCATCAAGCTGCTAGAAGCTTTTGAGGATTCCGAGTCACATTACTTAGTTACTTACATGGCCCTGCTTAATGTCACGGTAGCTTTTTCTTTCAGAACCACTCTCCCCAACCCAGGCATATTTCTTTCCCAGGATCACTTGATTGGACTGTGGAGGTAAGAAAGGGCAAGCAGGGGAGCAGGCAATTCTCAGCGCTGTACCTCGCACCTGCCTGGATTTGTGATGTTCTCCGTCCTGTTTGCCACATTTGGTGACAGAAAGCAGGTATTCAAAGCTTTGTCCCTCTTACCCCCCTTGGTCTTTCTGCAGAGCACAAAAGGGAGAGAAGCCTCTTTAGCAGGGTAGCAGTTCATTAAAATACACAGCTACATTTCCTAGCTCTGGGGTTCCCATTCTGTACTCGAGAGAGCAGGTCACGGATGCTGTTATTAAGGTTCCGTGTGGGATCCATGAGGTTTTCTCCTGACGGCCGGTGTCAGGATTTGCACAGCCCTGGCCCAGGAGGAAACAGCCTAATGAATACCAACTTGGAAACAGTGCTGTCGGCACATTATTTAAGCTGGTACATGTGCACAATTACACACCACACACACACACAGGCCCGTCATTGGAAATGGTCACATGAAAATATGACAAAGGTTTGCAAGGATAAACCAATAAGGCACCAAGAAAAATTACTTTCAGCCAATTTAGACAACTTCAAAATGTGAGGAGGGAAATAATATAAATTAAAACGACCTCTCTAAAGTTTGGTCAACCGGTTCACTGGGACGTCACATTAGTTCCTTTAGACAACCTTCTAAATCTTCACCCCCGAATCTATGAAATGAGACACTGTGGCCTGAAAGCTGTACAGGTGAGACCAAACTGGGCCCTAAGTCCCCTCCAACTTCACAAAGCTGCCTGTGAAGACCTCTCCCTTCATAACTGTTTTCAGTATAGGGTGTTTGCACAATAAAAATGAAAATTAGGGGGAAATAGTGCATGGGGTGGAAATAGGGGGTGGCCATAAATAGACCCAGCTCCTCTCCCCTGGGTGGGCTGGCTGATGTTAGTACGACCAGGGGAAGCAAGTGTGTTTTATCTGAGGGAAGGGGGGGCGGGCGATGAGAACAGAGACTGAAACAGAGGCGGCTCTGAAAGTGGGTCTGGAACTACACGCCAAGAAGCAACACCTACACTACTTCTCCTTGGCTTGGTAACCTGTCTTAGTTCTCAGAGTAAACTGGTTGGCCTTTTCAGGTTTGGCATGTTGCCAAAATGAAAAAAAATCAATTCTTTAAAATGAAGAATTAAATCACTTTCATCCCACAACTTTTAGATACACTGTACATCATTTCTAGATTCCTCCACAAAGAAAAAGAAGGAAGGGGGACAACCCAAGTTAGGCACAAGGACTGAAGGCAGCAGAACAATCCACGTGGTTTCTGGGAAGACACAGAAATGAGGGATGAGGTCACGGTGATCAAGAAGATCGTCATTTGAAAGACAGGAGAGGAAGTGTCTCTCAGGCAGGGATCTACTTCAAGGTGCTAAGAAGCAGCTTCCGAATGAGTAGAGGAATGAGATGTGCCAGAAGGTCTACAGCTGTGTACCGGGTTTTTGTCAAATCCACTGAAAGTTTACCTCTGATTCGGAGGGTGAGCGTGTAAGAGCAGTGCATTTTTTTAAAACGTGAACAGCTTTCGAGAGTCCTTGGAACTCTAATACCAGGCTTCTCCCTACCAGCAAAGTGTTTAAATTCTCTGTGGGAACTATGCATTTGTTTACTTAATATCCATGAAGTAAAAGCTGACCTGGGCTTAAATCTTACTTTTCCAACTTCGGTGTAAAAGAAGACAAGTGCCCCTAGACTTACTGTTTTCTAGGGGAGGCATTCTCAAATCTTAATTGCTTTTGCCATTTTAGCTTCTTAAATGTAGTCCCCACTCAGTCCCGGTCATGGGTATTTTGCTGGACAATGCAGTGTCACCCCATTCCCCAGTAATGGCCTCACACTCTTCATGAATGAATGGTTAAACAGATTAGGAAAGCAAACAGGATTTTCTAAGGGTAAAGTAACGTGTGTGCGTGCGCGCGTGTGTGTTCATCAATACATAGGCTCTCCCATATGAAAGAAGGAACAGTTAAGCAGATCGGAAAGCAAACAGAATTCTCTAACAGCAGTGTTCGTGTGCGAGTGTGTGCTCATCAATAAAGGCTTTCTCAGAAGAGGAAAAGGAAAACACCCTGAGGTGGGGGTGGGGACAGCTCTCCTCCTGCTGTTCCAGTACACAGATCCCTACTTTACAAGCTTACGCGAGTGTGTCACGGTCTCACTTGCTTCCAGAGACTGCAGAGAGCAAGGTCTTGCTGCTTTTCGCATATCTGGCTATAAACTAGTCCAAAGTCCAGGGACACTCATTTTCGCTCATTACTGCCAGTGTTTGTTCACAGGTAGCCGGCTTCCCTCCCCCGGGTCCAGCACCTCATTCAGGGGCGGGTGTGGCTTCTAATCACGGCTCTGCAGGAGAGGAAGACTAAGAAAAGCAACAAGACCGTTTAACATGATCAAAGAGGTGGGACGGGGGTGGAGCCGGTAAAACAAGTGTTGGAAATCTACTTACTTACTGGAGATACACCCATATTAGTCCTTAAATCTGAAAAGAAGCCCCCTTTCACTAAGTACTTCCAGAAGAAGGGAATGGGTTTACTTTTACTAAAATTGTAACACCAGTTTTTATTAAAAAAAATTGGGATCACTGAAGCCTATTAAGAACCACCCACTCCTTGTCTGGCACAAAGCTGCCCTCTGACCAGCCTAGAACTCAAGCTCAGCCAGTGGCCATCCCTTAGGTTCCAAATATTCACACCAGACACTCCGCAATGTGCCACCTCTAACTGGTTCGAGACAATTCTGTCGCTGGCAGGAACAAGAATGCAAAAGCAAGAACAAGAATGGAGTTCTTGAAGACAAGCACTCCAGAGAACACAGGGAAGCCTGCTCAACAAAGCCAGGACCACACGGCTGCTCTGGGGGGGCCCCACCTCATTCTGCTCCCCTCCTTGGTGTGACCTGGGGCTTCTCCTAACAGGAACCACCAACAGGGACCACCTCACCTGAAAGCCTGTTGGAGCAGCAGCGGAAGGAGAGACAAGCTGATAAAGCAGCGACAGCTTCCCACCCACAGCGACCCAAACTGCCAGGGCTCCCTTTCTGTGTGTGGTTTTTCTTAAAGACCCAAGTATAGGAAATCCATTTTCCCAATTTACAGCACACAGTGCAAAGAACCCTGAACCGGCGGACCTTCATTATAATGGCAACCTTCGGACTGTAAAGCCCCCAAAACAAAGGTAAATTTTGTTGCCAAAATGCAACAAAGTTAAAAATGGAGACAAATACATATAAATTAAAAACAGGGTTCCCCTAAAGAAGGCAGCCAGAAATGCCGACCAGAAGAGCACACTCGGGCTGTGCCCCTCCGAGACGTGCCGGGACAGGGGCTCCCTGTCGCAGCCCCATCTCTCTCCACGTTGCCCCAGGAGGGCCATCGGAACCGGGAGGGTATACGGAAGTGACCTTGGCAGAGCTGCCAAACCACCCGCCCCTCCCGCAGCCCCGGCCCCCGCGGCGTCGCCTCCTACACGTGCGACAGGGACACCTGCTTGTGGTGGGCGGCGGGGGGGCCCGGCCCGGTCCTGCCCGTGAGCGCCGCGCTCGCCTCCGTCTGCTCCCCCGCCGCCCCAGCGTCCTTGGGGCCCCGCGCGCGGCAGCAGCGGCCGGAGAAGCGCCGCCACGACTCCACCGTCTTGCTGGACCAGATCCAGACGCCGGACGTGATGCCCACCACCAGGCACATGAAGTACTTGAGCATGAGCACCCAGTACTCGGGCTTGGCGCGCGGCGCGCCGGCGTCGGCGCCCGGGCACGCGCAGGTGAGCGCGGCCTCCCAGCTCTCGCGGTGGTGCTGCTCGTACAGGTAGCAGGCCACCAGCACGCTGGCCGGCACGGTGTAGAGCAGCGTGAAGACGCCGATGCGCAGCATGAGCTTCTCCAGCTTGTCCGTCTTGGTGCCGCCCTGCTTGATGACGCTGCGGATGCGGAACAGGGACACGAAGCCGGCCAGCAGGAAGAGCGTGCCCACCAGCAGGTAGAGCACCAGCGGGCCCAGCACGAAGCCGCGCAGCGAGTTCAGGTTCTGGTTGCCCACGTAGCAGATGCCGGCCACCGGGTCCCCGTCCACGGAGCTCAGGGCCAGCGCCGTGATGGACTTGACGCTGGGGATGAGCCACGCGGCCAGGTGGAAGTACTGCGCGTAGCCCGCGATGGCCTCGTTGCCCCACTTCATGCCGGCCGCCAGGAACCAGGTGAGCGACAGGATGACCCACCAGATGGAGCTGGCCATGCCGAAGAAGTAGACGAGCAGGAAGACGACGGTGCACAGCGCCGGGCCCGTGGTCTCGTAGTGAATGTGGCTGTGCTCGCGGCTGCAGGCGACGCTGGCGTGGCCCACGACCAGGCGCACCAGGAAGCCCAGCGACACGCACAGGTAGCAGGCCGACAGGAAGATGATGGGGCGCTCGGGGTAGCGGAAGCGCTCCATGTCTATGAGGAAGGTGGCCACGGTGGTGGAGGTGGAGACGAAGCACAGCACCGACCACAGGCCGATCCAGAAGGTGGCGAACGTGCGCTCGTCGGGGCTGAAGGACGGCTGGTAGCAGGGCACCGCGCAGTTGGGGACCTGGCCCGTGCGCACCTTGTTGTACAGCGGGTGCGACTCCTTCACGATGGGCACGAAGGGCTCGCGGCACTTGCACACCGACGGGCCCCCCGCGGCGCACTCGGCCCCAGCGGACGGCGCCCCCGGCGGGCCCGGGGGCGTGGGTCTGGCCGGGAAGGGCCGCGGGGGCGCCGTGGTGGCCTCGCTGCGGTTGTAGTCCATGCACAGCACCTCGGCGTCGCGGCCCAGCACCGGCAGGCGGTCGCAGCTCATGCGCTCGGGCCAGGCGAAGCCGTACTGGCGCATGAGCGGCGAGCAGCCGGCCTTGGCGCGCTCGCACACCGAGCGGCAGGGCGGCAGCGGCTTGTGGTAGTCGGGCAGGCAGATGGGCGTGTACATGGAGCACAGGAAGAAGCGCAGGTCCGGCGAGCAGTGGATCTCCACCAGCGGCCAGAACTGGTGCACCTCCAGGCCCGCCTCGTCCTGCGTGTCGTGGTTGAACTGGTTGGGCATGTGCGTCAGGTTGTAGCCGATGCCGCGGCACATGGGCACCGTGATCTCCTGGCACACCGGGGCCTTGGAGGCGGCCGCCGCGCGGCCCGCCAGCTGCGCCAGGAGCAGCAGCAGCAGCGGAGGCGGCGCGGACCTCGCCATGCCCCCGGGCGCCGGGCGCCCACGCGTCCGCAACCTGTTGGCTCCTGGCCTCTCCAACGGCCGAGCGGGGGCGCGGCCTCGGCGCTCGGCTGGCGGGCTCCGGGGCTGCGCCTTCAAGAGAGGGGACAGAGTCGCCCACCCCTTAGGGGGCGTCCGCGGCCGCCCGCGCGCTCTCCCGCCCCGCCCGGCACCGAGGCCCGCCCCGCCGCCCGCGCGCCCCGACCCCGGGCGCCCAACCGGCCAGCGCGGGCCGGAGCGGGCGGGCGCTCACCTCGGGTCCCGGCGCTGCGCTCCGCTCGGGCCGCCGCGAAGTTTGAGACGCCGGGCCGCCGCGGCAGGTGGGCGGCTCAGACCGGGGGCCGCGCCGCGCGCGCGGGGCCCGCGGGCCGGTGGCTGGCCGTCGCCTCCTCCGGGCGCCCCCGCATGCCCGCGCCGGCGGCACCGGGGCGGGGCAGCGCGCTGCGGCCGGCGGGCGGGCCCCGCGGGCGCGGCATGGGCGCCGTCCCGCCCGCTCCCCGGCAGGGGGCTCCGCGGCCCGCCGCTCCGGGCGGGGCGGCCTCCGGGCGCGCTCGGCTCCTCCCCGCGCTCGCTCCTCGCAGCTCCCGCCCGAGCGGCGGCGGCGGCGGCGGCGTCTGGGCCCGGCTGACCGGCCTCTGCCGCCCGCCCGCCGGGTCACCTGCCTCTAGGGCCGGAGGCCCCGCCCCGGGCCCGCCACGCCACGCCCCCGGGCCGCGGGACCCGCCTGCGGACACGCCCCCGGGCCCGCCCCCGTCCCGCTCTCCGCACCGCCCCGCCCCCGGCTTCCCGAGGCCCCGCCCAGAGCGGGCGCCGCGAGCGTGAGCCAATCGCGGGCCGGGACGCGGCGGGGGCGGGGCAAACGCTAATCTGGCCTCCAGCCCTTGGGCAGCGCTGGCGGGGTGCCCCGCGAGTCCTGGATCAGCGCCCGCGTGGGGCTCCCTCCCGCGGGGTCCCTCCCTCGAGACTCCCTCCCGCGGGCTCCCTCCCGCGGGGTCCCTCCCTCGGGGCTCCCTCCCGCAGGGGTCACTCTCCCTGGGCTCCCTCCCGCGAGGTCACTCTTGTGGGCTCCCTCCCGCGGGGTCCCTCCCTCCGGCTCCCCTCCCGCGGGGTCACTCCTGCGGGGCGAGCCAGGAGCCCGGCGCCTGCCCCTCCGCGCCGCCCGCGCCAGTGCGCCCAGTGGACAAGCGGTGCCCCCGAGCCCTAAGCTGAGCCGCACGGCCGCTGACCGTCCGCGCCACCCCTCGGTTCGCGGTCCCGCCGCGGCTTGCACAGGTGAGGAAACCCCACCAGACGAGCTCATCCACGTCTCCAGCGGCCACGGCCCGACCCGGGGCCCCCCAGGTGTCCGGGACCCGCACGCGGTGGGCGCTCCGCGGCGAGCCCGGATTCGACCCCGGAGTTGGGCCACGCATCGCCAGCTGTCACCAACCCGCGTCCACCAGCGGCATCGCCAGAGCTTCACCTTCGCGTCTCGTAACAAAACCACAGTGTGGCGACAAGAAAGTGCTTTCTGTCTTTGGAGGGCGAGAGAGGGGTTAGTCCTTTGTCCGCGAAGTTTAAACCCAGCGGCTCCCAAGTCGCTCGCGGAGAGGAGGCACACCACTCGTCTCTGCCGTGGGCGCGCTCCGCCCCGGGGTGCGCCCCGCGCACCTGTGCACCGCGCACCCGTGCACCGCGCACCCGCCCCGGGGTGCCCCTCGCACACTCGTGCACCGCGCACCCGCCTCTAGGTACCCCCAGCGTGCCGGTGCACGAGCCCCGGGCACCGCGTACCTGCACCCGCGCCCCCGCCTCCGCCCGAGGGACCGCTCACCTGCCCCCTCACACTCGTCCCCAGGTGCCCCTTGCGTACCCGTGCGCCGCGCACCCGCGCACCCGCCCCTAGGTGCCCCCCGCGTACCCATGCACGCGCCCGCGCCCCTGCCCGGGGGGCCGCGTACCTGCGCCCTCACACTCGTCCCCAGGTGCCGCCCGCTCACCCGTGCACCTCATACCCGCACCCCCCCCCCGGAGGACCACGCACCCGCCCTGGGGTGCCCCACGCACACGCGTGCACCGCACAGCCGCCCCCGCACACCAGGGACCGCGCGCCCGTACCCGTGGACCGGCGCGGGGCGCGGGGGCGCACGGAGCGGTCCGGCCAGCGGCGAGACCTGTGGGCGCCCCCACAGCGGGACGCACTGTGGCGCTCCCCAGATGGGTTGTTACGCGGCGTTTCCAACGTCCTAAAATGCCTCTTTTCTACGTGTTCTAATTAGGTGTTTAGCATACTTGAAATTCATTCACACGCTTACAAAGAGGGTTTGTATTGTTTCCCACTCCCCACCCCTTCTTTCCACTGGGAAGAAGGAGAAAGAAGGCAGGAGGGCCTGAGGACTTGGAGGACCCCGGACTGAAGGGCTGCGGTAGCCTACAGTATTGACGATTCGCGCAGACTGGGAGACTAAGGGGCAGAGCAGACCTCGCCCTCCTGCTCATCAACAAGGCTTCGTGGGAAATAATGAGGAATATGTGAGGAATATGTGCCTCAGATTTAAAGGGAATATCAATAGCTTCACCAACGTCAAAACTACTGATAAATATGTTTAAAATGTACATTAGGTGTTTCGTTCCCTGGAATTCTACAGGTGTTCATATTTTATCTCTTTTATTTTTTGGAAATTCTTGGCCCTCGGTCTGCAAACATCCCAGGGTTGAAAGTCGTGGGAGTCCAAGAGCTGTGGAATAGCAATCAAACAGATAGGGAAGCCCTCAGTGGAAAGAATGTGGCGACCAACATGCCGAGGGAGGGCTGTCTCCTTTGGTGCCCTTTATGCAACGCGTGTATTATTGGGGACCGACAAGTGCTGGCTAATAATAAAAAGTATTTGAAGTTGGAGAATGTTAATCACTCACGCTGGAATTTAGCTAGAATGCTTGTGTTATTTCACTTGGTTCTGAATCAAACCATGTTATCTACTAGTTTGTAAACCTCTCTCTTCTTAACAGCGAAATATTATTTTTGCTTGGAGATCACTAATAGTAGTAGTATTAACAATAGAAAACTTTGCCAAAAGAGACTTATTTTCCATTGTGTAGCTTTTTGTATCATTTGAACTTTTGCTTTTAAATATATAGTACTTCAATTTAAAGGCAGTTTAAAATGTGCTGATTGTTTAACACGCGTTAAGCAGGGTGCTAAGTAACTCATTTACAGTAGCTCATTTAATTCCTACAACAACCAGATGAAACTGCCACCATAATGACTTGCTTGAAGTTACTTATTAGTCCATGGAAAGGACAGATATCAAAATTTTCTCCTGAGTCATAATTTACTACTCAACAAACTAGAAAACACTAAATTATTTTTTTTAGGATGAGATTTTTCAGAACCTGAAACATTGCCAAGCATTCTGGTGTATTAATTCACTGGCTTATGCATCCATCATCCATCCATCCAACAAGCATCAGATTTCTGAGTTGAAGACACTACTGCTATAGTAAACATGTTTCTAAAAGCCAAATTCATGAAATCCCACTTTAATTATTACCCAAGTTGTGTTTATGAATTGATGAAAATATAGAGGATAATGCTAAACATTCCATCTAGTAAGTGTGTGACATTCTAAAAGTTTTGAAGTATTGGTTTTGGATTTTGTCATCAGGGGATGGTTGCAGGATTTTAAACCATACTAGGCTTGTGTTGACTATACATGTATTGTTCTGTTGAGACATGTGACAGTTCAATGCTAAAGGAACAAGTGGACAGGTGGCCTTCGTAAACTTTTCAGTATCTTGGGACTCAAGCCTGTAACAGGATGCTGCGTGATAGGCACCTTCAGTCAGCATTTGTGAAACAAATGGATGGATGAATGACAACTGAGATTAACTTTTTAAACTTTAGCAACTGACACTGAATCCTTGAACACAGACTTGTGAGCGACATCTCCGAGGGTCACCACACCACACCCTGTTAAATGCAGGGTGCGTCCAAACCTCAGCTCTGCCTGTGCCAGCTGTGCCACTCTGGACAAGTCACCTAACAGCTCCGGCTCCTCTTTCCTTGTCTGTAAGATGGAGTTTAAAATAGTTATCAAGTCGTAGTGAGGGGTAAATGAATTTATATGGTAAAGGGCTTAGAACCATGTCTGGCACCAGGTAAGTCTATATAGCTCTTAGTTATTATTCTTTCTACTATGGTTCATTCTATTTTTCTGTTTTCCCAATCTTCTATATTTTTTTTTGTATATTACCTTAATAATGGAAAAATAGTTACCTTTTTTTAGATGTAGTTTATATCTGAGTGCATTCCCAGCTGACACCAGCTGTCTCTAGCATTTAGATATTAGCTGTTTTATGCCAAAGCAGGGATCATTCCACTTGCCCTGGATCAAAGTGCATACGCCTGACATCAGCAACCAGTCCATGAGTGTGTGAGCGTGCACTGTGCTGGCACAGACGCCCACAAGCCAACATGAACGCGTCACAGGTGTTTCCAGACCAGCTCCTTACATGTCCTGGAGCATTTCTGATCACTCCTCTTCTCATCAGATCAGACACCTTTAAACGAGAAACCGAGACACTGACCAGAGGATTAACGTGATGAGTCATTTGTCCAGGTTCACAATGCAGGTGGAATAATCCAACTATGCTTTTCAGTCCTCTCCCATCCCCCAGCAGGGTGGAGATTACGGAAGTCAAGGCTTCTTTCTCCCCAGAGGCGATGGAAATACTAATCTCTCCCACGTGGAGTGGTTGCTCTCCGCTGCACCGTACTCACCGGGGAGCCTTAAGAAGCACGTTGATTTTTGGTTTTGTTTGCTTGCTTGTTTGTGTTGCTGTTTTGTTTTAACTCTCCAAGTGATTCTGATTTTCAGCTACAACTACACGTAGATGATTTTATTTCCTCAGTAAGCCCCACACTTGGGCCCAGCTGGATCTTCTGCAGACAGAGTTACTCACCTCGGTATGTAAAATGGAGCACGTCCGGGAAGGTGGAGAGAAGTGCATTCTGGTCTAATCGCATGTGGGTCTGTTTGGGCTGAAGGAAACATTATGTAAACAACAGAATTGTTGTTCAGTGATGGCACCGTTGATATCAGCGATGACCGCAGTGACGGCACCCGATGGGCACTGAGCATTTCCAGCGTGCGTGCACTCTGCAAGCATTTTACCTGTACGATCTCTGTTACTCCCAAGAATCCTGTCAGGTTGATATTATTATCCCCATTTTATAGATGAAGAACTGAGGCTCCGACGAGTAACTTGTTACCAAGGTCACACACCTTCCAGCTGGGGTTTTCCCGACTCCGAAGCCTGTGCTGCCCCCAACTGCAGCCTCATTGTCGGCCCTGCAGTGGAGGGTGCTGAGAACCACTGGTGGCAAGTCTCGAGAGAAGCAACTTTCCTTATTCCTTGGCATCCTTATCCTGGGGACCAGGCTGAATCTTTAATTCTGGGGTAGCCTCTTGTGTGGGGGCTAAAGTGTGGAAAAGCTCTGGGGTCTGGATTCATCTAGAATCCAGCACAAGTCTAGGGCCAACTTGCTCTTTGGGTTTTGCAGACTGGGTGCCAAGTGGGGTGCCACTTAGACGAGATTTCAGGACCTTCCTGGTATCTTGGCAGAGGATGCTTCAATTCAGTAAATATCAATGCTGTGCCTGCTGTGAGCTAAGCACTAGTGCCAGGGGTATGAAGATGGTGAGGCCCAGACTTCCCAGGCAGGGCACAGCGGAGCACAGAGGAGCCCAACTTGGCAGCTCAGGAAGAGCCAGGCTGTGTCTGGAAGGCTGGATGCGAGTTAGGCGATCTCTCAGTCAGGGTTTAGCACAGGAAGCAGGAACCACTCTAGGTATTTCAAGCAGAGAAAGACTTAATACTGAGAATCAAGCAGGGGCTTATACAATTGTTAGAAGGGCTGGAGGGGCAGAGGTCAGGGGCTACTCCTGGACTATTGAGTTCAAGGGCCCACCATGGGGGTACGTTCCAAAAGTCGAGATGGTGCTGCTGCAGCAACTGCTCCTCATACCTGTGAAACTTGTTACTAGACACTGAGATGGGACACTGAGTCCAACAACATTAAATGCCTCTTATCATCACCTCTCAGCCCTGCTGGCCAGGAGCAACAGCAGCAGAATGATGCCTTCTCCTTGCATCTGCCTGCCAAACCTCACAGGAGCACACCTGGTTGACTGAACTTTGTTCAGATCCAGACTCTAGCTGCAAGGGAGTCTGGGAAATGTAGTTTTGAGGTTTCCAATCTCTCCAGCTGGATTACTAGAACAAGGATTGAATGGAGTCCCCGAGAGGCAACCCTCAGCATCCACTGCGGGTGAAAACTGAGAAGGACTACCTAGATGGAGGAATCTGCAGAGGTGGAGGGTGTAGGGCAGAAAGCACGGTGTGCAGCTGGGCACGACCAGGCTACTGGAGGGCAGCAGAAGCATCAGAATCTGAACGTGCCCTCCTGTCTAGTCAGCATCTTCTTTAATTAGTTAGATTTGCATGTTCACTCTAACACTCTTGCATTGATGTGGTGGTTGATTTATTCAACTGACCACTAATACAGAAGGAGGAAGGAAATGAGCAAAAAGCAGATGAGAGAATAAACAGAAGTGCTGGGGGATGTTCATCCACAAAGAAAAAGCACTTTAACCTTCTCCCAGTTCGGTGCTATGAACACTGTTGATGTCCTCCCCAGGCTTTTTCCCTTTCTCCTTCCTGACAGAACCCCAGTGTTTTGTTTGGGTTGGGAACCTACCGTTTTCTGCACAGCCACCTGCTTCACAGCAGACAGGACCTCCTGTCAAGCCCCAGGCAGTAACACATGGTTGGTCCAACTGCTCACGTTGCCCCTTCTTATTAGTATTCAGGTTACTCGTGTGTGGGGGGCACAGTTCTGGCCCACAAGGGTGTGGGCCAGTGTGAGGTAAGTGTCAGGCCTTATGGGAGAGATTTTACCCCAAAGGAGAGACAGTCTCCTCTCCTGCTGGCTATTGTTTGGTCCACATGTGATACCTCCCACTGTGGGCGCCATCTTGCAACCTCGAAAGAGCTAAGCTGAGGCACTGAGGAAGGATGGCATGGACATCTGCCTGCCTCCGCACTTCTTCTCATGTGACACAATACGTTGCTTCTTTTCTGAGCCCGCTGAGTCAGAGTGTTCAGCCAAAATTATCATAACTACTACATGCGGTCTGTACACCCAGGACAAGGATGTGCCCCCTTAAACTTGGCCAATGAAAGTCTCTGGAGGAGATTTACAAAAACTTATTCCCCCTTTTCCACCAGGAAAACTGCTATTCGTGCTTCAAAAGCATTCAAGACCCACTCAAACCTCACTTCTGTCAGGCTGTCACCTGTTACCGCCCTTCTGCGTTACTCACCAGCACTCAGCTGATACACATGAGCCCCTGTTACGGGTCTGGTCACCTTTCAGACACAGGGGGTATAACGGGGAGATACCAGTCTGGTGGGAAGACAGACAGTGAAACTTTAATGTGATGACTCTTATGAAAGGGAAAAAAAGA
Source organism: Equus caballus (assembly GCF_041296265.1). Taxonomy (NCBI): domain Eukaryota; kingdom Metazoa; phylum Chordata; class Mammalia; order Perissodactyla; family Equidae; genus Equus; species Equus caballus. The sequence continues at coordinate 82,522,928 of NC_091701.1, forward strand.
ATTCTTAGGGCAGCATTTCAAAGGAAGGGGATAACTACCTTGAGATTATTTTATTGTACTGTGATTATCTGTTCATATATCGGTTTTTTCCCCTAGATTGTGTGTCCTTACGCCCTTAAATCCCCCATCCCTTCCCTGGGAGACTGTATTTTCCAAAGATGGCTGCAAAAACTTCTCCCATTCCGTAGTTCTTCTGCAATGTGACCTTGCCGTTCCCACAGGGGAGGGAAGTAGGAGTCTGAAGTCCCCTCCCCTTGACTCTCAGCGGCTGTGATGGTTTTGGCCAATAGAATATATGGAAGCGATGTTCTGGGAATTCTATGCGTGGGTTATAAAGGGCCGTGCGGCTTCCACTCGGTTCCCTTGGAACACTTGTGTTTTCGAGATGCTCCTCTTGGGACCTACATGTAGACGCTCCAGTTGACAGTCCCTGTTGAGTGAGCCTTCAAGGCGTCCCAGGCCATGTGTCTGACACATGAGTAAAGATTTCAGATGATTCCAGTCCCCAGCCTCGAGTCACTCCCAGCTGTTCAAGCCTTCCCAACTGAGGCCCCAAATTTCACAGAGCAGAGTCAGCCATCCCTCTGTGCCCTCTCCAGGTTCCCGACCCACAGCACACAAGAGCATCGTAAAATGGCTGTTGGTTCACGCCACTAGTTGGCGTGGTTTGTTACAGAGTAGCGATGACTGGAATACCCCCAAATCGGCCTGCCTGTGAAATCTTAGATGACTGAGTAGACAACTTTTTTTTGGCCTGACCCAGTTGGTGATCAATTTCTGCGCCGAAGCTGGAGAACTTTCATCCACCTTACTTTCATCCTCCTGAGTCTCACTGTTGATGACATGCATGTGAAATGTCTAATCTTTTAAAACACAAATCTTCACCATTGATCTTAATATCCTGCTGCAGTGAGTTCCTCAGGTCAATTGTGTGTAGTGGGGAAAAAAGTGCCTCCTTTTATCCGTTTTAAACATGCTTCCTTTTCATCTCATCTTGTCCTCTTGTTCTTCCCCAAGTAACGTGATGTCCATTTCGTGGATACCGCGACACAGAAGCTGCGTTGAGACAATAATCTGTCTTTGAGCGGGTCACCCAGAAGGCCTCGGGCTCCCTGCGACATGGAGCGGTGGATTTTAGCTGGTGACTTAAAGGTGGTGGATCGCTCTATTCTAATTAGTCACAAGTTTAGTTCCAAGCTTTTAAAAAATAGTTTCTAAATTCCACAAGTGGCAGTGGTTCTTGTGGTTCTAGTAAGTGGAGCACAGCATAGTGGGAAGAGCACCGGCTGGTACAATCTGGATTCAAGTCTCATCCTGTGAGCCGACTGTGTGCCCTTGGGCATAACACTTAACGTCTCTGGGCCTCATTTTCCTCAACTACAGAATGAGGAGATTCAACCGCAGGGCTTGTGGAAAACTTTTGCCTCTAACGTTTTTTGATTCCAGTCATTTTGAAACATCTAATACGTGAATTCATGGGGAGGAAAAGCTTGTGCCCTAAAGAGTTTGCCTTTTTAGCCCTAAGGTGGGGCTGGAGAGAACCCCCTCCCCTAAAAGACTCTCTAGTCTTTAGAAAACAAATGTTATCTTTTTCCGAAACAGAATCCAAACTGGGCTTCAATTACCAAAAATACACTCCTGTGTATTTTTGTGTGGCTAAGTGACACTTCTTGAGCCTGAGTCCCTTTGGTGTGGGGTGCACCCTGGACCTCCCTTCAGGCTGCCTCCACGAGCCTGTCAGTTCTTACCCTGCAACCTGGACCTTGGTGCTGGGACCACTTCCTGCCAAGTGATGAGAATGAATGGATGGGCAACAGCTGCACGGCCACCTTGGGCAGGAAAAAGGATGTTGTCCCAGTGAGCAGAGCAGTAGAGAATGGTCAAATGAATCACAAACAATCTGAAATTTCTTCCCAATCCTTTTTCTCCATGCGAAGAACAACATGGTCACCAACCGGGGCTTAGGGACAGCATTCAGTCTCATTCAGCCTGGATGCATTTCACTTATTTTCTGGTTTGCTAAATGTTTCTCCAACAGTTGTGATTCTTGGAACTTCATGGACGGTAACCCACTTCTTAAGCTCTGCATCCTGTTCTCTTACTAAATTTTCACTTTCCCATCTCCAGTCGGGGAATCCTTCTCATCTCTGATCTTAAAGTCCATCACAGAATCACCACTGATGTAGGGCTGCCGGGGGAGGATGGATGGCTTCTCACCGGTGGGTTAACAAACTTGAGCAATAGCAGCAAGTGGCACGACAATAGGACACGCTTCTGCTCAACAGAAATGTATTTGCAGGTTAGTAAAACCCCTGCGGTCCTTATATTCACGGAGGGTGTAGAATGTTAGAGAGAATTTCAGATAGCAAGCAGAGGAGAAACAGAAGTGAAAGTAACTGTGGAACCGCAGTTCTTCTGGCGCCTGGAAGAGCTTTGTGAAAATGTGTGTTCCCAAGAAGAGTTCTGCCCCACCTTCCTTAACCGCGATCCCGAGTGCTGTGTGGTCACACGCGTCCGCTGCCGTATCCTCCTCACGTACAGGAATGTTTTGATGTTTGTGCTAAGGCTTTCAGGGAAAGCTGGGAGACATCACACAACATCTGTAACAAGCAATACTCTCAGTTGTACCAGTGGGAAAAATGAAGATCATGCCGGATGAATTACTTGGTTATTTTTTCCTTATTTAGTTTATTTGGTTAAAATACGTTGCCAAGGGGCCGGCCCCGTGGCCGAGTGGTTAAGTTCACGCGCTCCGCTGCAGGCAGCCCAGTGTTTCGTTGGTTCGAATCCTGGGCGCGGACATGGCACTGCTCATCAGACCACGCTGAGGCAGCGTCCCACATGCCACAACTAGAAGGACCCACAACGAAGAATATACAACTGTGTACTGGGGGGCTTTGGGGAGAAAAAGGAAAAAAATAAAATCTTTAAAAAAAAACCCAACAAAACACGTTGCCAAGTGTGGCTTGTTTCTCAGGGCACTGCTACCCCGCTAGGTTGCCTACACATGCTCAGTGACTCTTGGTTGAAGCTACAAGTGAGGCTCGCATACCAGACACCACACTCTGTCCCTGTCCTCCAATGCTCCTCACCCTGCAGCAGGGGTGACTGAAGGCTCTGCCCACGGGGGCTCTGGCTGCGTCGTTGCTTGGTTCCCCAAAGCACTCTGCTGAGATAATTTATCGTTTAAGTGGTGTACACAGAACTAGTCAAGCAAAGGGTTGCACTATTTTTTTTAAGTTAATAGACTTTATTTTGTAGAGCAATTTTAGGTGTACAGAAAATTGAACAGATAGTACAGAGAGTTCCCGTATAGCCTTCCTTCTCCCAGGCCCAGGTTCCCCTATTGTTAACATCTGGTACATTTGTTATAATTGATAAACCAATATTGATATATTATTATTAACTAAGTCCATAGTTTATATTAAGATTCACTCTTTGTGTTGCACATTCCATGGGTTTTGACAAATAATGTCGTGTATCCACCATTACCGTGTTCACAGAATAGCATTATTGCCCTAAAAATCTCCTGTGTGTCACCTAATCATCGCTTCCCCACCCCTACCCTGAACCCTGGCAACCACTGATCTTTTTACTGTCTCCATAGTTGTGCCTTTTCCAGAATGTCATAGAGCTGGAATCATATGGTATGCAGCCTTTCAGACTGGCTCCCGTCTCTCAGCAATATGCAATAAGTTTTCTTCATGTCTTTTTGTGCCTTGATAGCTCACTTCTTTTCTTTTTTGTTTTAATGTCCTTTATTTTTTAGAGCGGTTTTAGATTTATAGCAAAAATGAGCAGAAAGTACAGAGAGTTCCTGCATACTCCCTGCCCCCACCCCTACCACCTCCCCAACTCTCAACATCCCCGACCACATGGTACATTTGTTACAATAAGTGAACCTACACTGACACGTCATTGTCACCCAAAGACTGTAGTTTACATTAGGGTTCACTCTGGCTGTGGTACATCCTATGGGTTTTGACAACTGTAAAATGACATGCTTCCACCATCATGGTATCATGCAGAGTAGTTCCACTGTCCTAAAGTCCTCTGTGTTCTGCCATCTCTTCCTTCCCCTAACCCCTGGCAACCACTGATCCTTTGACTGTCTCCATAGTTTTGCCTTTTCCAAAATGTCATATAGTTGGAGTCATACCATATGCAGCTTTTCAAGTTGGCTTCTTTCACTTAGTAACATATATTTTATGGTTCCGCCATGTCTTTTAATGACCTGATAGCTCATTTCTTTGTAGCGCTCAGTAGTATTCCATTATCTAGATGCACCACAGTTTATTTATCAATTTACTTACTGAAGGACATCTTGGTTGCTTCCGAGTTTTGGCAATTATAAATATAGCTGCTGTAAACATTCATATGGAGGTTTTTGTGTGGACATAAGTTTTCAGCTCCTTTGCAACATCTTATCATAATAGCTTATTTATGGAGCCCTTGATATACGGGACGGAACGTATATCCTAGGATCACGATAGCTGGTCATATGGTAAGAGTATGTTTAGTGTTGTAAGAAACCTCCAGGCTGTCGTCCAAAGTGGCTGTACCATTTGCACTCCAGTCAGTCATGGATGCGAGTTCCTGTTGCTCCACATCCTCTCCAGCGTTTGGTGTTGTCAGTGTGCTGGATTTTGGCCATGCTCATACGTGCGTAGTGATATCTCATTGTTATTTTAATTTGCATTTCCCTGACAGCAAATCAGTGGGGCATCTTTTCTTTTGCTTATTTGCCATCTGTATATCTTCTTTGGTGAGGTGTCTGTCCAGGTCTCTTGACCATTTTTTAATTGGGTTGTCTGCTTTTTTATTGCTGAATTATAAGAGTTCTTTGTATATTTGGATAACAGTCCTTCATCAAATGTGTGTTTCACAAGTATTTCGTCTCAGCCTGTGGCTTGTCCTTTCATTCTCTTAACAGGGTCTTTCACAGAGGAGAAGTTTTTAATTTTAATGAAGTACAATTTATCAATTTTTCTTCCAGGGATCATGCTTTTGGTGTTGTATACAAAAAGGGGTTTAAATGTCTGGGAAACAAGCCCTGAGGGATCACTGGCCTCCAGGAAGCAGCTCGAAAAACCTTGAAGAGACATCATGAGCAGATCTTCTGGCACATTAAGGTGACTGCTGGCTCTGCGTCTGCCCAAATCTGAGTGCTAAATCTCTCCAGACTTCCCGCCTCTCCATCAGTGCCCTGTACTGACCGTGCCATGGCTGCAGCACGTTTGAATTTTACGAGAAGGAAAGACTTACATTTAGCTTTTGGATATAGTCATGCGCTCTCTGCATAGCGATGTTTCAGTCACGATGGACCACATATACGACGGTGGTCCCAAAAGATTCGCATCACACAGCCCCAGTGTGTAGAAGACTACCCCATCTAGGTGTGTGTAGGTGCAATTTATGATGTTTGCACAATGACAAAATGGCCTAATGACACACTTCTCAGAACATATCCTGCCATTAATCAACGCGTGACTATATATCATTGTTCCTCAATCTTCGATGATTTATTAAATAGTGATTTTTCTGAGGCTAGCAAAGTATTCATGTCTTTCTAGTAAAATTATTCAACCAATCCAATCTTTCTAACACAGAAGCAGAAACAAACAACTCTGGTTTATTTTTTAAAGATGGTAAGTGTTTTTTTAAGAAAAATCCTTTGACTCTAACATAAGCAAACAACTTTTAATTAAAATGACGTTTGTAAGGAAGAGTAATACAAAAACAAGTTAAAACAATTTGTGGACATTTTGATGATCAGCAATTTCCCAGCCACCTGTGTTCAACTATAGACCCAGCTCTTTTATACAAAGCAAGTTTGGTAATTGTCACTTACAGAATTGATCTTCTTGATCTCATGCTGCCATGGTTTGTTTGTTTGTAACTATATTGTATATCGTCTGACAGCCCATCTTGTGCTAATGCTATTTTTCAGTCTACCTCGATGTGGGCTCCCTTAAGGCAGGAATTAATGTGTTCATGACCAAGCACAGAATCTTCTATGTAGCAAGCACGGTAATTGCTTGTTGAGTTAATTTGTTAAATCTTTCTCCAATAATACTTACTGAGTGCTCAAGAGAACTATATTTTTGCGGAGCCACATTTTTGCATAGAATATAGAGAGATGAGTAGGGTTCAGGGAAATAATCCAAGATTCCCAAAATGCTGAAACATAGAATGAAGGAGGAAAGCAGAAAGAGTATGTCATTGATGCTCAGGTGTGTTAAGGAGTTATGCTGCGCGGGGTTGTTCTTCATTTCCCCAAAGATTAGAGAATAAGGAAATGTAGGTACAATTGTAGAAATAAAACAAAGATTCAGGAAGCATGTAAGGAACAATATTTTTGAGTCTAGAAATCTTGGAGGAGGTAAGCAGAAAGTGCAGACAAGAGAAATTATGGCCTGAAGGGGTGGACTTAGGTAAGTTCTACCAAAGAGAATGCACAGATGCAGAAGACAGAGGCAGCACGTGGTGGCTAGTTTCCCATCACATGCCCTTGGTCTTTGTGTTTGCACATTAATGTGCAATGAGCAAGTCACTGATTCTACAGAAACTCAAATCAGTGCCTCTTCCTTCCTTATTGGCCGAGTCCAAGAGCCTGAGTGGAACAATAGCAGTGAAAAAGTAAAAATACTACCAAGCAACTCTGCTGGGAATCAGAGGCAGAGACCAAACGGTTTCTTTTGGGTTTCTTGCAAATTTGCAACATCTTATCATAATAGCTTATTTATGGAGCCCTTGACATACGGGACGGAACGTCCACCTGAGGTCAGGAGGAGTCCTGGCGTGAGCACCAGTCAACAGAAGGAAGCGGCAATTCTCTGAGGTCATCTATGTGACTAGCTCAAAGTCCCTCAACCAGCGAGGGTCAGAGCTGGATGCTGACCCCAGATTTCCATCCCCAGTCCCAAGCTCTTGCCACCACTGCACTGCCTGATGACCTTTGGATTTGGGACCTGCCTAAACAAATCCCAGGTCAACCCTGCTGACTCCTGGCAGCTCCGAGGGGCTTTTTGTGATTACTCAATTGGCTTGCGTGCCAATTCTGAGACCTGGGCCCACTGTGGCCAGAACCTCTGCAGCGACTCTCAACCTTGGCTGCACATTGCAGTCACCTGGGAAGCTTTACAAAAGTGTTGATGCCAGGGTCCCACCCCTAAAGATTTTGATTTAATTGGTCTTTAGTGCAACTTCAGGATAGAGATTTGTGTTGAACTTTTTATTGAAGTGTACTATCCATGTGGAAATGTGCACATACCCTAAGAATGCATCACAGTGAATTTTGACAAACTCAAGGTCCCTGTGTAGTCACCACCCAGCTCAAGAATCAGAACTTCCTGAGCAGCCCAGGAGCGGCATTGTGCTCCCCTCTCGTCTCTCCCTGACCCCAGCCTCTACCCTGACTTGTAACAGCGTAAATGGTTTGGGCATAGAGATTTCTAAAGCTCTCCAAATGCTTCTAATGTGCAGCCACCACTGAGAACCATTGTCTTACTGGCTGGAGGTAGAGAAGTAGAATGAACTAAACAAATGCAGAGATACAGGCAAACCCAAACGAAAGCAAATGAGAGGAAACCCAAGCTACAGTCGTGCCTCAGCCCGGGCTGCCGCCTCCATGTGCCACGTGCTAGTCTTATTTCACCTCAGCAAGTCAACAAAGTTGAAAAAGGTTGTTTTTTTTAAACCAAGATCTCTCCTTTATAAACAACTTTTCTCAGCATTCACATGTGAGTGAAAGAACACATGCCATCCCAAGGGTTGCCACAATCACATTTTCAGATAATAAAAAGATGTATGAAGCACTTTCTGCGTCCCCAGCCCCTTCCTGGATGCTTCGCGCATTATCCCGTTCGGTCCTCACACGCCCAGTAAACACAGGTTCTCTTATTTCCCCTGTTGACAGATGAGGAGACCGGGCGTGAAGAAGTGTGGTGACCTGCCCAAGGGCGCAGTGGGCCTGCCAGCGTCCTGAGCAGAGGTTCTCCCTGCCACATCTCCACGGTGCTTTTATCGTAAATGTCGACGCCAACCACCCTCTGCTATTCAACAGTGGACAGGCATCCAGGCCACACTGATTTCACTGTGTCACTCAACCGCGGAATGAGCTGGGACGGTGGTGGAGAAAAGTCACAGAATTATGTCTGTGAGCTGGAATGGACCTTGAGGATCATGTAGTCTTACTTCCTTCTTTTACAGAGGAGGAAATGGACCAAGAAAGAGGATTTTGGATGACTTCACAAGCTGAATGAGAGAAAATTAGAGAAAGTCCAAACACTCAGGGAGGAGGCCCAGTGAGACCCTCACGGGGCAGCGGGTCCTCTAACCCCAGATGCACCATTGGTGCCTGGCAATGTTACTGTTATTATTCAATTTGACATTCACAGCATATTCAATGTGAATGTTGTAATTTGTGTAATGATAAAAGTCTCCGTGTGGTGAGCTTCTAATCCACAGAGAAGTGACGATCACAGTTATCTCAGATGGAAACTGGTCCTTGCAGCTTTGCCTGAGTCTGTTCAGTTTGTTTGGATTTTGTGTCATATGGGATCAGCCTCCCGGCATGTTTATTCTGGCCACGGAGGGGTAGGGTGAGAGAGAAATTTCTTGGAGAAGTTTTCTTTGAAAACTTGGTGTCACACCTGCGAGTCTTGTTTCCTGAGCACTTCCAGGAAGCGAAACAAATCTCAGGAAATGTGACACTTGTTGCTTTTCCAAATTTCTCCTGTAAGATTATTTTGAAATTTCTTGGTACAGTAGCCCCCTCTTATCCACGGTTTCACTTTCCATGGTTTCAGTTACCTATTGTCAACCAAGGTTTGAAAATATTAAATGGAAAATTCCAGAAATAAACAATTCATAAGTTTTAAATTGTGTGCCGTTCTGAGTAGCATGATGAAATCTCAGGCCATTTTGCTCCATCCTGACTGGGACCTGAATCATCCTTTGTCCAGTGGATCCATGCTGTAGACGCCACTGGCCTCTTGATCACTTAGTAGCCGTCTCAGTTATCAGATCGACTGTGGTGGTATCGCACTGCTTGTGTTCAAGTCCCTCTTATTTTTCCTAATAAGGCCCCGTGTATAAGTGAATAGGAAAACATAGTACATACAATGTCGCTATTGTCCGTGGTTTCAGGCATCCACTCGGGGTCTTAGAACATGTCCCCGTGGGTGAGGGCGACCACCGTCTTGCTAATTTTCCATGGTTTTAGATCTCTCCCACTCCCCCACCTCTGCAGGGGTCTATCTTCCAGCTCCTCGCATCCTTTCACGCAGCTTTGTTCAGTTTCCCTGGTCTTCTGGTAGGAAACTCTTGTAGTCAGAGTGTTTGATCTGTTGCTCTCTAATTTTTTTTTCAGAGCAATTTTCTCAATATAAATTACACCCTCAATTACTTTTCTCTTCCTAGAGCAGTGAACCACATTCTGAAGAGCCTTCAGGGTGGGGGCAGCTAGATACGAAACTGGGAGGCTGGAGCCAGTGCCAGCTTGTCAGCCTCATCCTCTGTTTCCCCCACTGCAGCAGTCACAGTGCAGACTTGCGCAGAGGCCACCAGCATGGAAGGGCCCTCAGTGCCCATTCCTGCCATGTGCACGTGCTCTGGGACCTGTGTGAAGAAGGGACCGTGCTTAGAGCATTGGCCTCTGCTTGGAGGCAAGAAGAAACCTAGCTTAGTTTAGGATGGCTTTATGTTTGGCAGCTGTGGTAGACTGCATTCATGCCCCAAACCTCAACCCTCATTATCACTACCCTCTGCCATGTGACTTTACGATTCTTCTGGTCAAGAGATGAGCATCTTTCCCAACTCGCTGCTTCTGACCACGACACTTGCTTTGCCAACAAGACATTAGCAGGTGTGATACAAGCAGAGGCCTGAAAGTGCACCTGTTCTCTTGCGTCTTCACTGCTTCCATGAGAAGAACATGCCTGGGTTGGCCCACTGGTCCTAGAAGGGGATGTGAGGTATGTGGGGCAGAGCCACCCTGAGGAAGCTGCCCCAGCCCAGCCCCAAACAGAGCCACCCACTGACCCAGACTCGTGAACAGACCCAGCCAAGGTCAGCAGTCTGCCCTCCAGCCTTCGGTGAACGGCAGATGCCTGAGCTGCAGCAGGAAGTGACTGCTGTTTGAAGCCTCTGAATTTTGAGGTGGTTTGCTCCCCAGCCTCAGAGACTATTGTGCTGATGATATGAATAACTGGAAACAAAAGCGCTTTGCAAATGTAAAGCTGTGGGGAGTGAGCATAAGGGAGTGGGCTGTTGAACAAGCTTAGATCAGGAACCTGAAGACCTGAGTTCAAATCCACCCGTGCCCCCAATTCACACTGTAAACTTGGGCAGAGAATTCAAGTTTTCTGGGTCTTACCATAAAATTACAGAGCCGGCTGCAGACTCAAAACCAGGAGAGCTTGAGACAATGTTGGAAAATCAATATGAGTCCTAGAACTTCATTGGCAGAGAGAAAAGAAGGGCATGGGGAAGGTGGAAGAGAGGTCAGAGGACATTTTATTTGCGTATAAATAGAATGTTATACCCAAATAAAGGGACAGATCCACTAACTTGAGAATTGAATGATTTTGAAGAATACATTTGATCCAAGGCTGAGAGAGACTTGGATATCGGTCCAGAGACCAAAGATGCTGTCCTTCAAGTGTCGGGTGCACGAATGATACGGGAGAGAGACCATGATGATGGCTCATAGAAGGTACTTTCCTGACAGCTCTTCACTTGGAATAAAACGAAGCTGGGGACGATTGTGAAGTCCTCAGTCAGATAGAGACAACTTTAACTTTTCTTGGTTGTGTATCTCCTGACCGTGGACAAGTTAACTGTCCTACGGACAAGTGGATGAAACGTGGTTCATTCCTTCGTTTTGCATTGGTTACATGGTACGTTCCAGAAATTGATTTGGACACCGGAATGAAAAGGTGCCGAAAACATGGTCCCTGAGCGGCCTATAAGTGAGGCTAGACGGACTTTTCATATGCTGTTGTTCATGTGAAAACAGCTAATAATACTAGATTCTTTTGCAGAGGGGAAAATAACAGTTCAGAGAGATTGTCTTGTCCAAAGTTACACAGCTTATAAGAGAAAGATGAAAAATTATGCATTTTGACTCAAAAATCTGTGTTGTTTCCACTGAACTATGCTGAATCCTTCTGCTAGTTGTTTGTTTTATTCACAACAATGTTATTTTTGCACGTTGTTCTAGGACTACACCCCTGTGTGAAGCACAGCCACGTGCCTGGGTCCTTCTGTTGTTCTGTGGAGAAGCTGTGTGATCTATACGTAAAGGATCAAGTTCTCAGTTTCTAGGGAAGTAGGTTTCTCTACTGAATAGGGACAAAGCTTAAATGTACGAAAATAAGGGAACGGTTTAATCAAGTGCGGTTCTTCTGCTCAATGGAATACTTTTTTATTAATATTTTCATTAAAAAGGGGGTTACTCCCTAAATAATCCATTAGAAAACTACTAGACATAATCATCTACCCCCAAGTTGCAGGTACAAAATCAACTTACAAAAATCCGTTGCATTTCTATACTCTAATAAACTAACAGAAGGAGAATTCAAGGACACAATCCCATTTACCATTGCAACAAAAAAAAATAAAATATCTAGGAATAAATTTAACCAAGGAGGTGAAAGACCTATACAATGAAAACTTTAACACATTATTGAGAGAAATCAATGATGACATAAAGAAATAGAAAGATATTCCATGCCCATGGATTGGAAGAATAAACATAATTAAAATGTCCATACTACCTAAAGCAATCAACAGATTCAACGCAATCCCAATCAGAATCCCAATCAGAATCCCAATGACATTCTTCACAGAAACAGAACAAAGAATCCTAAAATTCATATGAGTCCACAAAAGACCCTGAATAGCTAAAGCATCCTGAGAAAAAGAACAAAGCTGGAGGCATCACAATCCCTGGCTTCAAAATATACTACAAAGCTACAGTAATCAAAACAGCATGGTACTGGTACAAAAACAGACACACAGATCAACAGAACAGAACTGAAAGCCCAGAAATAAAACCACACATCTACGGACAGCTAATTTTCAACAAAGGAGCCAAGAACATACAATGGAGAAAGGAAAGTCTCTTCAACAAACGGTGTTGGGAAAACTGGACAGCCACATGCAAAAGAATGAAAGTAGACCATTATCTTTTGCTGTACACAAAAATTAACTCAAAATGGATCAAAGACTTGAAGGTAAGATGTGAAACCATAAAATTTCTGGAAGAAAATATCGTCAGTACACTCTTTGACGTTGGTCTTAGAAGGATCTTTTTGAATACCATATCTACTTGGACAAGGGAAACAGAAAAAATAAACAAATGAGACTTCAACAGACTAAAGAGCTTCTGGAAGGCAAAGGAAACCAAAAACAAAATGAAAAGACAACCCACCAATAGGGAGAAAATATTTGCAAATCATATATCCGACAAAGGATTAATCCTCAAAATATATAAAGAGCTCATACAACTCAACCACAAAAAACCAAAAAACTGATCAAAAAATGGACAGAGAATACCAACAGACATTTTTCCAAAGAAGATATACAGATGGCCAACAGGCACATGAAAAGATGTTCAACATCACTAATCATCAGGGAAATGCAAATCAAAAGTACACTGAGATATCACCTCACACCCGTTAGAATGGGTATAATCGCTAAGACTAAAAATAGCAAATTTTGGAGAGGGCGTGGAGAAAAGGGGACCCTCATACACTGCCAGTGGGAATGCAAACTTGTCCAGCCACTATGGAAAACGGTATAGAGATTCCTCAAAAAAATCAAAAATAGAAATATCATATGACCCAGCTATCCCACTACTGAGTATTTATCCAAAGAACTTGAAGTCAACAATTCAAAGGGACTTATGCACCCCCACATTCACTGTTGCATTATTCACAATAGCCAAGAAGTGGAAGCAACCCAAGTACCCATCAACTGATGAATGGATAGAGAAGATGTGGTATATATACACAGTGGAATACTACTCAGCCATAAAAAAGACAAACTCGTCCCATTTGCAACAACATGGATGGACCTTGAGGGTATATGTTAAGTGAAATAAGCCAGATAGAGAATGACAAATACCATATTATTTCACTCATATGTGAAAGATAAACCAACGCATGGACAAAGAGAACATATTAGTTGTTACCAGAAGGGAAGGGGGCTGAGGGTGGGCATAAGGGGTAAAGGGGCACATTTATATGGTGAATGACAATAATGTACAACTGAAATTTCACAATATTAGAAACTATTATGATCTCAATAAAAAATTTAATGACTGAGCTGGTGAGGATAAGAAGAAACAGATAAACAGGCATTCTCACATACTGCTGGTGGTAGTATAAATTTAAACCACTTTTATGGGGAGCAATTCGACAACATATTAAATTTACAAACGCATATACCTTGTGACTCAGCAATTCTGTGTACGGGAATTTATCCCACTGATATCTCACCTTTATGCAAAAAAGGCATGCCCAAGGTTGCTCACTGTGCATTATGCGTATTAACAAAAGACTGGAAACAAATGAAATGTCCACCGAAAGGGGACTGATTAAAGAAATTATGGTCCCATCTCACCCCATAAAAAGAATAAAGGTTTTTGTGAGTTAACTGATACAGAATAATTTTAAGAGCTATTGTGGAGTAAATGAAACATGTTGTACAACAGTGGCTAAAGTAAGCAACTATTTGTGTGAAAACAGGGGCATGTGTGTGTGTATAACTTGTAACTTGTGCTTACAGCTGTGTAGCACATCTCTGAAAACCCACCCAAGAAATGGTGACCTTGGTTTTCTCCGAGAAGGAGAAAAGAGCAGTGGGACAGAGACTTTTCTGCATAAACCCTTTGGTATATCTTGGATTTTAAGCAATGTAAATATGTTACTCTTTTCAAAAACAGTTAATTAATTAAAATTTTAGAGGCCGGTCCAGTGGCGTAATGGTTAAGTTCGTGCACTCCGCCTCAGTGGCCTAGGGTTAGCAGGTTCGGATCCTGAGCATGACCTACTCATCAAGCCATGCTGAGACAGCATCCCACATGCAAAATAGAGGAAGATTGGCACAGATGTTAGCTCAACGACAGTCTTCCTCAAGCAAAAAGAGGAAGATTGGCAACAGATCAGGGCCAATCTTCCTCACCAAAAGAAAAAAAGTTTTTTAATTAAATAAATGGCTACAGTAAACCAGCAAATCAGTCTCTATCCAAAATTACCTACTAGTCAAAATGCTTGAAAACATATTCAACATTAAATTTATAAGAACTTGAGATCAGTAATAAATAAGGATATAAAACCAAAAAAAGGGGGGCGTACTGAAATAGCATACAACTGTTTAGAATCAAGCAGCCAGTGCGTGTGCGCGTGTGAAGAGTCCCTGCTCTGTTGTGACAGCACGGCGGTCTCATGACAGGACCATCATGCACGGCCCCCTGAGCATCTGCCCGCTTCAGACTGAATCCTGGGACGCCTCCCTCCAGCCCGGCGCAGGAGACACTGGGACGGAGGGTGCAGGATGGGGAAGTCACTACTTCCCTTCTGAATAGTTGTGGGTTTACAAGCAGGTTAGTGCTTATGATGAAAAGATTCTTCAAGGCATTCGGTACATCCCAGAGAAGGAGGCCCACACGGCCTTCCTCAGGCCAAGCCTGCGTAGAAAACAGACGCAAGTGCTGGTTAGGGAAGTGGAGGCAGGGAGAGTGGAGCTCAGTGCCTTCCCGGATCCGCAGGCCGCTCCCCGACGCTGACTCCGCAGCAGTCTGGTGCGCCGAAGAGCTGGGGCTTATTCTGGAGCAAGTTGCTTCTGTCTGAGGCTTCACCTTTCTCGCCTGTAAAGCAGGATGCTGTGATAACGTGAAGTGAGATGCGGAAAGCGCCCCTTTGCCCATGGCGTGGCAGCTGTGGGCCTCCGGATCCCGGCTGCTGTTGTCATTACCTCCTGACTCTACCTCGTGCTTCTCCCCGGCTCCAGTCGCTCACCTACTTGACCTCTCCTAGAGTGTGCACCCCTTGAAGGCAGGTTTTTAAAGTGCTTTTAATTATTTTTCTCCCCTGCTGACAAAAATAGTACATTCTTGCGGGGTGGGGGGGACTAAAACTCTGTCTTTATCTCAATCCCTAAAGATAATCATTGTGGATCGTGGTTTCTGCCGACTCCTCTGGAACAGGGGTTGGGCCCACTCTGAGGCCCCTGTCTGTAAGGGGCCAATAGTAAATATTGTGGGCTTTGTGGCCATGGGGTCTCTGTCACAACTACTCAACTTTGTCCTTAGGGCAGGGAAGCAGCCCTGGAGGACGCCCACACGGACGCGGGTGGCAGTGTTCCAGTAACACTTTGTTCACCAAAACAGGTTGCAGCCGGACTCGGCCCTGGGACCGACCTGTGCCGCTCCTGATGTAGAAGAGTGCTTGCTGTTTAGTTGAAGTATAATGTGAACCACATATGTGATTTTATGTTTTCTTATACTAAAAACAACAGTTTCTTAAAAAAGTAAAATCAATTTCAATGATGTTTTATTTAATCCAATAAATCTGAAATGTTATCATTTCAACACACAATCAAAATAAAGTTTTTGAAATATTTTACATTCTTGTTTTCACACTGTCTTCGAAATTCGCTGTGACTTCTGTACTTACAGACTTCTCGGTTTGGAGCAGCCGCAGTTCAGCTGTTCAGGAGCCACGTGTGGCTAGTAGACCCGTGCTGGACACAGGGGCGCATGCTGAACAGCTCAGCTGTCAAATCTGGATAGACTTTGTAGCCATATAATTACATAAATTTAAAAAACAAAAGTAGTATAATATATGTGCTTTTTCACTGAATAATCTTTCTTGGCCATCTTTCCTTATCATTCCATCAAGATCAGCCCTTTTTTTGGACAATTACAGTATTCCACTGTTTCGATTTATCATAGTCTACGTTATCAGTCCCCTATTGGTGGACATTTGTATTTTTCCTAATTTTAAATATTTTAAATTATTTAAAGCAGTTCAGGGATTGTCCTTTTACATATAAGTGTTGGCACCTATGGGTGAATATTTCCAGAATAGATTCTTGGGAGTGGAATTGCTGAGTCAAAAGCTGTGATGACTGTAAATAGTAAGTTTTTCTTGGTATTCCAGCATGCTGGCTCTCAACGGATAATTGTTAAATGAATGGATAAATAAAAGTCTGACACTGTGAAAGAGAGAGAGAGAAATAATGCAGATTAAAGCAGGAACAGTTGACTGCACGTGAAGGAGACACATGTTGAAACACCTGCGTCGGTAGTGGAAGGTATTTTTTTCAGTGTTCAGTTAAACTCCTCCAGGCTGAGGCAGGTTCCGATGCTCTCCGTGTCCCCGTGTCCCGGGTCTCGGGCTGGGACGTCTGTGTTACCTGGAGAAGTTGTTCTCCACATTCGAAGGCCCAGGTGAGGCACAGTCTCCCCTGGTGTGGGCAGTTTCTGGTTGCAGGTGGGGCGTAATGAGAGGTGTTGCCTCCCCCAGGGGCGCTGGGAAGACCCCCGCTCTTTGGGCATCAGACAGCTCCCGGGGTTCTGGAGCCCCATCCGTGGAGGTCTCTGACACCAAACCCGCTGCTCTTCTTTCTCCCCCATCCCCACCGTGGCAAACAAGCTTCCACTCTCTGAAGGGCAAGTCCAGGAATGGAAATCCGACTGTGAAAATCTGAATTGATCTTGAGATCTTTCCTGTCGCTCCACCGCCTGTCCTTCAGCCCAGCACCTCTGGTCACGCTCTCACCTGCCTGCTCTGCTCTGGCCGGCCTCCCACCCCACATCCCCCCTCTTCTCTAGTCCACCCACCCTCCTCACCAGCTCTGTCCTGAAACCTGGCTTTCCCATAGCCCTCTGGAAGGCAGGGCCTGGCTGCCTCTCCTGGGACACAGTCGGCACTTAACGGGTGTCAGCTGAGTGAGAGGACAAAACAATCACCAGACTTTCCAGCTTGCCATCGCTGGCTGCCCACAGGGACTAACTCAGTGGACAAGCATGGATCAAGGGCCAGCCATGTGCCAGGTGCCCTGTCAGGTGAAGGAGAGAGACAGGGCGTCTAAGTTCACGGATGGTGATCTCAGGTCCTTTTCTGATCATATCTCACACTTCACAGCTCCCCAACACCCCTGGATCATTCTGTGCTGTTTTTCACTCAAATACTTATTTGAGCACCTACTATGTGCTAGCATCATGCTAAATATGGCTGTCTAATTTAGTCCTCACAAGAACCTTCCAAGGAAGGTAATACCGGCCCTCCATTACACATGGGGAATGTAAGATTAGGTGACTGGCCCAAATCTATGCCTGCCCATTAGTGAGCGGGGCCAGTGTCCCACCCCAGGCCTGCTTTGCTCATGCCCACACCCTGTTCATCCTGGAGCTCAGTGGCCAGGCAAGGAAGCAGGTGACTCTTCAGGGACAAGGGCAGAGCCTCCCAGATCAGGCAACCCCAGGAGCCCAGCGGGAAATCTCTGCGTGTGGCTGCAGGGCTGTCCCATTTGGCTGGGGAACTAAGAAGAAGGATAGTGAGAGATGAGCCTGGAGGGAGCTGACCGCCGAGTCCCTTGAACTGCTTTCCTCTGGGTCCCTGATCTGTTCCTCACACAATCACTGTGACTTGCCATGACAGACTTCTCTGTCTGCATTACCTGGCTGGTTTGCACGTGCTCCTGAAGGGCCCGGGTGAGAAGCTTGTCCCAGCTGCCATGGCTAGCGCTGGGCTGAGACTCGAATCTAGAGGACCTAAGCTTAGTTTCCAGGGTACAGTGAGTTTTAGTTTTTGAAACAGAGCAAAGGTCGGTGGTGTTACAGCTCCTCGGTGCTGCATCAGAGGATGCAGCCTGTCTACAGACGGACTCCACAGCATGTGTACAGAGGCGGCTGCGGCCCCGCCATCGGCCTCGCCTCATTTTCAAGCCCTGCGTCTCCACCTCCCTCCTGCTCCTGAGCCTCTCACAGCTGCCAACTCTCTCCCTCCCAAGGCCATGCCTGCGGAGCAAGGAAAGAAAAACAAGAGGAAGTCGTTTGGACAAAATAAGAGCTCATAGATCCAGGCAAAATTATTGTAATCAGAACCACAGATGGTCCTCTGGCCAGGAGGGGAAGTTCTGGCAAATAACAACGCTCACATTCTTCTTTTTCTCCCCAGTTCTGCTTTTAGCATGTACTTCTCTGCCCTGACCATGTTTAAAATCTTGCCAGAGGCAGGGACACAGAGGGAAAACATTCCTGCCTATAAACACAGGGAAAAGCTTCATGGAAGAGACGGGATTCTGAGACATATTGGGATTGGCAGCAGGAAAATCCAGCGCTCTGGAAACGACAACCCCAGCGTTAGGTCCCTCGGGAGACGCACCTCTTGCTCGGCCTGAGTGTTGCCTCAGCCTCTTTTCTCCCAGCTTGAAGCCACAGGAAGGACAGTTCATTCATTTACTCAGTAGTCAGTGGACCCTCACTATTTACAGGGGACTTGAAGAGATCCCAATGACCTCCAGGCAGCAGGGAAGACAAACCTGCGCAGGAGTGACTGTGGGGCCACGTGGATGGTGAACGCAACCCCAGGGGACCTCTCAGCCTCGGTTCTGCTGCTCTCCGCCTGGCATCCAGGCTGAAGTCTCCAGCAAAACCCCACTTAAGTGCATCTCTGTCCCCTCCCCATCCTTCACATGGCACCCGCTTCACCCTCCGGAGAAGTCTGGGCCTGGACCCCCGCCCTGCTGGATGTGGAGGAAGCAGGACCAGTGCAGAGGACAGGAGGCTGGCCCTGGTTGACACTGAGCTGTGCCTACACAGAGCTGACCTGCCGGATCCAGACCGGTCACTCTCTCCCCTGCCCCCAGCCACGTCCAGAGCGCACAACAGCGCCATCTCTTCTTCTCACGGTCAGTGATGGGGATGCTGGCCACATGGTCCCACCTCACAGTCGGGGAGGTCCGATAATGACCCACCCACATTCGAGGTGTGTCTACCTGGAAACTCGGCTCCTGCTCCATCTCCTTAGCGTTGCTGTTCCTCTTCTTCAGATGAGGAAACTGGGACCCCGAGTGAATCGCCCAGAGACAAAGAGCTGGTTTGAGGCTGAGATCTTGCAAGCTGCAGTCCCTGGCGTCTTCTGCTCTCAAATGTGGCATCTCCTCCTTCCAGCTGGACTCGTTGGCCCAGCTCCGTTTCGTCCTGGCAGTGGGTCAGGAGGCCCTGAGTAAGAACGCAGAAAACCATCAACTTTAATCCAGCAATTCCACTCCTAGATATTTGCCCAAGAGAGAGAGACCATATGCCCTCAAGACGTGGACGTGATTGTTTTTTGCATCTTTATTCATAATAATCAAAAACTGAAAACAGCCCAGGTGTCCATGGGCAGATGACTACATAAAGTGCGGAAGGTCCCTGCAAGGAATATTACTCGTTAATAAGAAGGGACAAGCTACTGATAAATGTAACAACATGGATGAGTCTCACAGACATTGTTCTGAGCGCAAGAAGCCAGATAGGAATACCTACTGTATGAGTCTGCTTTTATGAAGTTCTTGAGCAGGCAAAATGAGAAATCCGATCAGCGTTTGCTGCAGGGACTGGCAGACGGGGCTGGGAGGAGTATGGGGGAGGGGAGTAACTGGCAAGGGGCAGGAGAGGCCATTCCGGGGGATGAGAGTGTCCTGTGTCTTGATGGGGTTGCGGATTACAGGCAGGTGTGCATTTGCTATGACCGATCAATCTGTATACTTAGGAGCTGTGCACCCCAATAATGTAAGTTGTATCCAAGTTTTAAAAATAGAAAAAAACGGTAGTGCATGACTGTTGCAAAACTTTATAAAGAAGTAATGAAGTTAGCAAAATTATTATTTTCCTATATCCTAATGTCATACCTCTGAGCTGACTGTTATGTGTGCGTTATTTCATGCAGTAACCTTCCAGACAGTCTTCCTAGCTGCGGACTTCCTCATAATTGGCTCCTCGTCCACTGGCTGTCACCTGCTCGGGACCACTTGGAGAGCTAACGGAAGGCTTTCGCGCCTGGCAACAACAGTGAAGTGGCCACTGCTGAGCGTCAACCAGTCCCTGTTTTCATGTCAAATATTGACTGTTTTTCCATGTTCAACTGCTTGGGAAGATTCTGTGGGTACCACTAAGGGGTAACAGAATACTCGGGTGACGCCATATTTTTCTGAATGGTTTTCTCTTAAGGAAGCCGCATCCCCTCACCCTCCTCCTCGCGGGGCCTGTCTCCTCATCCTTGCCCCTCTCTTCTTGACGTCTAAGGTGATGCTGCTTAATCCCCATTGCCTTTTTTCCATCTCAACTGTGCACAACGCTTCATCCTCATAGGCTTGAGCCCTCCTGAGGTGTGTGGAGAGTGTTGACCTCTCGCAGGCTAGATCAGTGGTTCCTCAGGAGTGAGGTCCCCTCTTAAAGTCTCAACGCCCCAAAGACATTCCCCATGCCACTTTTAATGTCTATCGAACAAGAAAATACATGGAAGGGAAAGCTCCTATTAATTAAATGTAATGTCTTTAAATGGATTTGCATTTTATTAGCTATGACAGTATCTACATGCATTAAAATAGTAACAGCAGCCGCTATTAATTGTGTACTTGTCATGAGCCAGCTGTTTTGCTAAGTGTCCACATGCATTATCTGTAATCCATCCCACAGCCCCACAGAGTGGAAACCATTGTCATTCTCCTTGTATAGAGGAGTAAACTGAGGCGCAGAGAAGTTCACCAACCTGCCCAAGCTCATGCTGAGGGGAGGCGGTGGCCTGAGCACTCAGTCTGACGGGCATGAAGGGTTTAGTGCCACTCCGTCCATCTTGCCTCCTTTCTTTACTTACTCTGTGGACGTTTGGGAGCCTGTGAAGCCTCCAGCCCCGACTTAACTCGGCCTCATGGGAATCTGAGGCCACCCGGAGGGAGTCACTCACCTGGGGGCTGAGCGCTCGGCTTGGAGTTCACCAGCACAGGATCCTCCTAAATCCAGCCTCCTGCTTTTCATATCTCAGCCCCTGGGCTCCCAGTGCTTGAGTTCGCCTCTGCCGGTCTGGCTGGTCCCAGTGGCCCCAGAGGCCAAGGGGTTAACAGTTGAGGACCTGTTTGCAGATCATTAGAACAATAATCACCTTGCTCGGTAACCTGATCCACCTCGAGAGGAGGTCTGGATTTTAGCAAACACTCTAAGTGGCCTGGTGTAAAGTGGAGGGGAGGAGCAGGTTTGCCTAAACTGCACTTCTCAGCGGCAATGGGAATTGTGCGGTGGTCAAGCCAGGCCCAAGGGCAGACTCCCGAGCCCAGGTGGCCAGGCTCACACTTGTCCGGCTGCTTCTTTCCCTACCAGCCCCCACACAGCTGCTTTCCCCGGCCCGCCAGGGGAGAGCCAGTAACTGTCTATCCGGCATCCACTTGACCAAGGTTGTCCCGGATCTTCACCGTGTGCTCGATGCACCGTCTTCTTTCATCTGCACCACTAAGCACTGTTGCTAGAGTAACTCCCACTTCACAGGCGAGAGAGACAGATGTGGAGACAGCTGCGTAGGAGCCCGCGCTGATGTCCAACTTTTAGGAATCTGGCAAGCCAGTGGTTAAATTCGGCCATTATTAAAAATTAAATAAACTTATAATTAAGTAAATTATATTAAAAACAATAAATAATCAATACTCAAAATTCACCAATCATCTTTTACATTCCACTAGTACCCGTGCCTTGGAGGTTGCGTCCACAGCATTGCATCTGCTGTGTCACAGTGTCCACTGCACTCCATTTTGTATCACCATGTTGCAGCTTGAAATCCACTGTGGTGGGATATTTACACCGCAGAAATGGGCCAAAGTACAGATCAGGGCTTGTGTTTTTCCCCCAAGAGCCGGTTGTTAGACATTTGCCCGTACCGCTGTGCTGGGAGAGGTCACTCACTCGACAAGGTCACAGGCTCGTGGTGGAGCTGAGCACGGAGTGCGACTCCAGAGAGCTCACCACACTCCTCTGCCTCCTAAAAATAATAAAGGGGCCAACAGGTTAACTGCCAGGAAATAAAGAGCTGAAGGAGGGTTAATGATTAAGGATTAGAAGAGACTTAAAGACACATCACGCAATCACAGTACGTACACCTTATTTGGGTTCTGGTTAAAATAAAATAAAAAGGGGCCATCCCCATGGACGAGCGGTTAAGTTCATGTGCTCCGCTTTGGTGGCCCGGGGTTCAGTGGGTCAGATCCCGGGTGTGGATCTACACACTGCTCATCAAACCATGCTCTGGCAGCATCCCACATAGAAAATAGAGGAATATTGGCAACAGGTGTTAGCTTAGGGACAATCTTCCTCATGAAACAAAACAAAACAAAACAAAAACCCTCCAGGTTAACGGCTGCATTAGCAACAGACTTTAACAGGCAAGCTCTTCCCGGCCTGGCCAATGCCCACTCCTCAGGTGTCTCTGATCCACTCCACCCCCTTCATCTGAGGCCCTAGTTTTAATGAGGTTTGTTCTTGAAACCTCAAATCTCTTGGAGAAACAACTATTTTAATTTTCACCTTCCACCTACGGCCGTGTGACTGTAAATAGCCACCCGCTAGACCCGCTTTATCAACTGCAGATGTGGTGCGATTAATTAACTCGATGCAGCCTCTGCGCACAAGCTGCTTAACTTCAACCCATTGCAGTTCTGGTTTACTTAGCAGATGCGGCCCAGACTGTTACCTCCCTCTGGAGGGGCCGTCCAGGCAGATGAATTCATTCGTTGGTGTTTGCAGAGCGGCAGGAAACCTAAAAAAGCATTAGGTGAGTTTTTATTTTTATTTATTTATTGACTTTTTGTTTAAAAGGGACCCTTTGCTGTGGGCTGAGCACGCGTCCGATTGTGCTGCTGTCTCCAGACGCCCCCTCCAGCGCTTCTCTCTCTCATTTCTGCTATTTCTCCCAACTGGAAAACTTTGGACCTTGTCCCAGTGGATGGAAAGGTCTGTCTGCCCATCACATGGGATATTTAAGGATTTTCAGTCTTTTTGGTTTAAATGCCAAATGCTTCCTGCGTCCTCCTGTTGCCTCCAGGCAGCCGGCCAGCCTTCTGTCTGGCCTTCCCCACTTCCCTCTCTCCATCCCTCCCTTCTTTTTTAAAAACAGTCTTATTGAGGGGTTAAGTTTCAGCCTCAGCGGCCCAGGGTTTGCAGGTTTGGATCCCAGGCGTGGACCTACACACCGCTCATCAAGCCATGCTGTGGCGGTGACCCACCTACATAATAGAGGAAAATGGGCACAGATGTTGGCTCAGGGCCAGTCTTCCTCAGCAAAAAGAGGAGGATTGGCAGCAGATGTCAGCTTGGGGCTTATCTCCCTCACCAAAAAGAACCACAACAGTCCTATTGAGAATTTGGCAAGACACAGCAAGGGCATCCTTTTCTAGAAACTGCACTTCCCAGAACTCTGGGGAACGGGAGAAGGAAAGGAGTGGTCATCTTGTAGAGACAGAAGGAAGGACAGAGTGGAGAGAAGAACGTTTGGGGAGGGGGCATGGCACTTGAACTCTGTCTCATGTTTTCAGATGTTGCCCCTAGAAGAGGATTTCCTGAGTGGCTCTAGATGGCCCTGAAGGTGAAACACAGGCCCCAGGGCCACGCTCCAACACAGCTGAGTCACAGCGTCTGGGATGGACTCTGGGGGTCTGTATTTTTAACAAGCTTCTCGTATGCCCTGGATGCCCACTAAGGGCTGAGAACCGTGTGTCCAGGTGGAAAGGCCCAGGGTCCTATTTCCTGACATCCTGTTAAGTGCCAGTGGCCGAGCGAGGGGAGATCGAGCCTGTTAAAGACCTGAGCCTCCACTGCTTTACACGAGTCGTATTTGCTGGGGGTTCAATGTGTGCCAGACGCTTCACTCTCCCCAGGCCCGAATCTGCATTCCTGTTACGCCCATTTCACAGATGAGGAAACTGACCTCGGGAGGCTCCGTGGGCTCCCGCATCACACCTGTGAAAGGCGATTCATCTAGACCCCTGCCTTTCTACTGAAGGCTGAGCTGACCCGTGGCCTCCCAGAAAGAACCGTGTGGGGAGTGCTTCCCACACCGGAAACAAACCTCCGACTTCACAGACAGTACAGTCTGTGTGGTCTCCTTCGCCCTGGGCTGTGTCGGCCTGTGTTTCACCCCTGAGGGCGTCAGGTCAGACGGCAGCCCTTGGCCTGGTGTGCCAAACCCACTGGGCGGGAGACCCCAGCCTTTCTCCGCTGGTTTGGGGATTCGGGATCTTTTTTAAAATTATTCAACACTAAAGATAAATCAGAAGTCTGTGACCAGTTTGGGGCTTTCTGTTGAGACGTTTCTGTGTTGTTTTACGCACAATGTGTTTCTTTTCCTTAACATGAATGGGAAAATGCTGTATGTATCAATCCTGCAGTCAACCTTTTCCACGTGATGATTTGTCTTAGGCTTCCTTCTTCATCTGCCTGGTGGTTCTTTCTGTTTTCTTCTGCAGTTTTAATAGTAAAGGCACACTGGAGAAGTTCAGTGATGAGAGAGGAAGGAAGAATATTTCGTAAGCATAATTAAAGATTAAAAAAATGCTATTTATTTTGGAATCCAAGTTTGGAAATACTTGTTTTTTTCACTGTGGTTAAATATCTGTTACATAAAATTGGCTGCTTTAGCCATTTTTCAGTGCACAGATCAGTGACATTAAGGACATCCACGTTGTTGTGAAACCATCGCCACCATCCATCTCCACACCTTTTCCTTCTTCCCCAGCCGAGCTCTGTCCCCACGGAGCACCAACTCCCCTCCCTCCCGCAGCCCATTCTCCCTCTGTCTCTGTGAATTTGACTCCTGTAGGGACCTCGTGTGAGCGTAATCATACAGTATTTGTCCTCTTGCGCCTGGCTTGCTGCACTTAGCACCCCTTCTTCAAGGTCCTCCAAGCTATAGCACGCGTCAAACTGCCCGTCACTTTTGAGGCTCCATGTGTATGGACGGACCACACTTTGTTTACTTGTTCATCTGTTGATGGACACTCGGGTTGCTTCTACCTTTGGGCTATTATGAATAGGGCTGCTGTGAACATGGGTGTGCAAAGAATTGTTCGAGTCCCTGCTCTGAGTTCTTTTGGGTGTTTACCCAGAAGTGGAATTGTTGCATCACATGGTAATTCTATGTTAAGCGTTTTTTTTTTTTTTTGAGGAAGATTATCCCTGAGCTAACATCAGTGCCAATCTTCCTCTATTTTGTATGTGGGACACCACCACAGCATGGCTTGATGAGCGGTGCATAGGTCTACACCTGGGATCTGAATCTGTGAACCCTGGGCTGCTGAAGTGGAGCACACAAATTTAACCACTGTGCCACTGGGCTGACCCCTATATTAACTATTTTTTTAACTATTACATAATATTCCATTATATCTTTTGTGTGTTTATTGGCAATTTAAGTTCTCCTTTCTGTAAACTGCCTAATTCTGGTATGATTTTTAATGGGATTTTAGGTGATCTTTACATAATCTGGATATTCTTTCTTTTATCTGTTATATCTATGGCAAATTATACACATTTAAAAATAAACTTCTACATCATTCCAGACCCAAGCATTTGTCCTTATCTCCTTGATGATTTAAGGGATATTTATTGATGAGCATTTTTATTATCATAAAAATGAGACCACACAGACAGGCAGCATGTGTATGCAGCATAGGGCCTGCCTCCTGGTGGGTGAGTAAATGTAAATGTTCACTGAATGACTAAATGAACTTCAGACAGCACATGGTTTCATTAGTGTTTCTTTTTTACAATTTACTGTGATCAGTCAAATCCAGAAACTAAATTAAACTCTTCCTGATGCCGCTCTGTGCAGTTTTCCTAAGGTTAACCTGTTCTACCAGTCTCAGAAAAAAGAATAAGCCAAATTACTATGAAAATAGTAGACAATTCAAGTTTCTGCTCTTTGCAAAGCACTGCAGGGAAACTGCACTGCAACAGGCTTTGTCAGAACAGGGACAGTTAGCGATCAAACAGCCCACAGATGAGAAAGGAAGAGGGTGGAAAGGGGCTGTGAGTCCAGCTCGGTTTTCCTCTTCCCCAGGAAAGGTCATGTCAACAGGAAGAGCCACCACTATTAAGGCTAAAGATGCACCAAATGATTTGCTGAACTCTGTACATCTGTTATTTAATCTTCATCATAATCCTGCAGGGGAGCCATTACCACCCCCATTTGACAGATGCAGAGGGCTCAGGAAAGCTAAGTCACTTGCTGAAGGTCACACAGCTCATGGTAAATGGTAGAGCTGAGCATTCATGCCAGTCCCTTTGGTGGCAGGCACCGAAATCTTCTTGACTGTTATCCTCTTCTGTGTCCCTGGCACCCCAATGCTGGATCAGGGTTACTAACAGGAGCCGTGGCCAGGAGGGGGTGACAGCCTGCGTATGTGTGTGGGAGCGGGCAGGAAGGGGATCTCATGGTTTTCCATGGGGCCCCAGGGTTGGGTGTGGGGAGGCAGGCTGGAGTGACTGTGTGTCTTTGAACCTCTGAGGTGCACAGTTTCCCTGGCCAAGACCCTCCTCCTGGGAGTGCTTCCCTGAGGAGCGGCTGGTCCTGGGGCCAGAGGAGCCTCCTAGGGCCACCATGATGGCTCCAACTTATTGTCCCTTGGGAACGGCTGTGTTCGTGTCCTTGGTGACCTTGCTCAACTGTAGCCCGCAGAGGTCTCTACCTTTTCCAGCTCTGACCGTGCATGGAGTTTGCAACCCGTGACTTAACCGGACTCATATGCGTCCCTGTATTGCTCCCTAGACTTTGTTCCTTGTCACACCAGACAAATAGTGTTACCTCTGGGGCTTGGCTTACGTTTTTTGTCCACAAGTCTTTTTAAATACCGTACTAGACCCAAATATTGACGGACAAAGTATATTTTTAGTGGGCAAGCATTTCAGGACTTCTGTAACCTTAGCTTGGCCGAGAATAACTAGTTCGAACAACTTTTCAGGAGGAGGAAGACAGTGGGGGCAGCAAAGGTGAGGGGAAGGACCCACATTTCACTCGGAGGCCTGAGAATCTGTCTTTTTGATGATGATAATTTAAAATGGATTTGGAATTATAATTCAAATTCTATAGGGGTTGTCTCTTTTCTGCAAGTTTGTGGATCATTGTAAATACAAGAAGTGGGGGCTCGCTCCCCTGTGACTTGTGTGCGTTGTCCTGATTCTGGCTGGATTTATTGCGATTTCTGTTGCCCGGCTGCTCTCATCTTTGAAATGGTGGCAGGTGACCTTCTGTCCCCGTACTAGTTACCCAAGTCCTCACTGAGGAGCAGCACCCCTTGAAAGCAGAGTCCTCGCCCCACCTCTCTGCTTCACTCGAAGTCCTCAGCCCAGCCCCCGGCGGCCCTCCCCGGCGTCCTGCCCAGACCTGTGTCCTGGCCTCGCACGGTTGTGGAATCAGAATCCTCTGTCAGCTTTCAGGGAAAGGAATGCAGACACCTTCTTGCCCATGGTGATCATAATAGAAACGCTTAACTCTGACAGGTTTCCCTCCCAGGTGTGGAAGGCTTTTCTCCTCATTTCACAGGTAAGACCAAGTGTGTCTACACCAGGGAGCCCCGAGCTGTGGTCCTCGGCAGGCTGTGTTAGAGAGAGATTGCTGGTTTCCATCGAGGAAGACAGAAAAGACTGGTTTCCCTGTCATTGGAAATGTTTCTCCTCCGGAGGGGCTCAAAGGCTTTGATTCGTGGAAGTCTTTCTGAAGCAACACGGTTTGTGAGCTGACTTGCTCCCTGGCCCACATGAGGGTCAGTCAGTCCTGGAAGGCTGCACTCTCCAGTGTGGGAGGCTCTAGCCACATTTAAATTAATTATAACGAGATAAAACGAAACAGTCGGTTCCTCAGTTGCAGCAGCTATGCCGTTCTCAGTGCTCAGTGGCACATGTGGCGTGTGGACAGCACAGCCGCACAAAGTCCTACTGGACAGCCTGGCCTGGAGGCACACCACACACCAGAGGCTGCCTCACTGCCTCGACAGCGGTGATTCGCATGGCGGCCCTGCAGGACCCAGGCGAGACTGGAGCAAGGATGCAGAGTCCCAGTAATTGCACACACAGCAGCGGTGCGGTCACAGGAGTGAAAACTTAGTGATGCTCTCAACAAACATTTATTTCCTAAATGTAGCACTTGGCTCAGTGCCGTGGAACCTGGAACCCGGGACCATGCAGGACACACTGTCTGCTGCCTTCGGGTTCAGAACCACTAGATGAGGCAGGAAATAAATTTTAAGGAGCTGTGATCGGCTGAGAAGTGGGCATTGGCAAATGGCAATAAATTATCTGGTGGAGGATCAGGGCAGATCCTCAGAGAAGGGGACATGTAAGATGGGTTTGGACGGGTGACGAGGAGCTTGGCAATAGACACGGGGGTGGGAGAATGTTCAAAATAGAAGGAACTGCAAACAACTTTGGGGATCTGTAAGAGGTTTAGTGTTAGAGGAATGTGAAGCGGGAGAAGGGGAGGCAGGACCAGCCACCACGGTTTTGGGGCCCTGTGTAAAATGAAAATGCCGATCCCACATTCAAAAGTGATTCAGAATTTCAAGACAGCAAGGCTGAGCCTGAAATCAAGCCTGGGGCCCTGTGGAGTGCGGGGCCACGGCCACGAGGCCAGCCTGGGGCTGGAGCCCAAGTTAGACCGGAAGGACGACCTCATCGCCCAGGGCTTTCCTGGTCATGCTTGGACTCGGGCTCTGTCCCAAAGTCGACCGAGGCCAGGAGAGATTTCTGAGCTGGGGTGAAGCGAGGCCAGGCTTGTTTTTGACAAAGACCATGCTGGGGCCGCACTGAAGTCAGGACAGGAAGGCTGGTCAGGAAGAGAGTGAAATGGCCTGAAGAGAGAGGACGAGGATGGGAGAGTGACAGCGGGACAGAGGCGCCGGGACCTGAAGGATCCTTCGGTGGTGAGCTTGATCACAGACGTGGCCTGGAGGGTGTGTGGGGTGTGGGAGGGACGAGAGCTCCTGCGCTCACGGGCTTCAGCCGGGACATCTCCTGTGCTGGGGCCACGCTGGGCTGGCCCCCTCTGAGGTCTCTTAGGCTCTTTCTTTGCAGGTTCTGGAGCCTGCAGGTCCCCCCACCCCTCCCACAGCATGGCTGAGGCAGAGGGAGGGCAGGAGGTGCCGACGCAGACCCCAAATCTTCTTCCCAGAACCCTCTCAGGACCCACCGCACCCAGTGTGCCACACGAGGCCGATGTTTCACTAACCCACATCGGGGGAGCCAAATCGCCCCCTGCCTAGGGCCCCAGCCTCGAGAGGAAGCTGTCATCACTGTTCCAGAACTCTCCTTGGATTTGCATTTCCTGACTTGGGTATTGGTGACACCACTTTTCATGTCCTGACTGAATCAAGACGGGCCCTTTTTTGGGGGTGAGGGAGCCAGTGAGTGCTGAGGCATCCCTGAGGCAGGGAACTGTTCCACACAGCAGGGAGAGGAACTGCGCAGACCCCACCCCCAGCCCTCCTGCTGCCAGGAAGACAGCAGGTGCTTCTAGTGCCAGGGTGGGGTGCCAGGACCCCTCCCCCTTCATAGGGCCCCTCTTCTGATCCTCATCACAGTGCCTTGGGGGCACTGTGAACCCCTTTACACATGAGCACCGCAGCTGCCTGAGTCTACAGCCCCCTGCCCACTAGCAGGTGTGGGTAGGATGAGGATGGGACCCGGTCCCCAGCTCCTGGGTGCCTCCCCAAAGCCCCTCCCAGCTCGAGCAGATGCCTGGGAACAGCCTCGGTTCTTTTGCTTCCACTTCACAGGTGGAGAAACAGAAAAGAGGAGATGAAACAGTGAGACACCTGGGTGAAACCCGTCTTGTTTCTAGGATGGGGTGATTTTATTTAAACCTGGCATGGAGTGGATGTCTCCATTAGCTTATCTGTAAAAAAAAAAAGAAACAACATAAAAAGAGGAGCCTGGTCCATCCCAGAGAGGAGGGAATGCGGAGGCATATTTAACGCTTTTGAAGGGAAACAAACACACGTGGCAGCTAAGTAAGTACAGTTACAATCGGCTGCGTTGGGCTCCATTGTTCCAAGAACTGTTTGAAAACATGCATGTCCTCCTGCAGTCGCAAGGCTGGCTTGGAGAGTCTGCACTTTCTGGAAGCCGGAGGGCGTGGCGAGGCAGGTGGAGGAGGAGAGGGCGGAGGCAGGGCTGGAGAGCCTCGCTGTCTGGGAGGAGGAGGGAGATGGGAGGTGGTCAGCAGCCCAGGAGCGCCCCAGGAAGCTCGAGGCAACCAACCCCGAAGCCAAGGCCACTCTCTGGGTCGGTTGGTTGCCTGTTTAAACTGGGATAGTGATCTTAGGAGCAGAAAAAGCTTCCTGCACGTAAGAGCTTGGCTGACAGAAAAAGTCCACAACCTGCAGGCTGGATGGAGCGCCGGGCTCTGCAGCAGTCTTCCGGGCTGCCAAAGGGCGAGGGCCTCGAAGGGCACTTGAAACAACACAGTGACTCTGAACGAATCCGTGTGTCTCATCCTTACAGAAACATACCCTGTGTAAATGAGTCACAAGCTTTCGAGAATAAAATCCAATTTTCCTGTCAGAGGGAAAGATGACCCCCCAGACTGCCGGGGGCTGGGAGGCTGGCCGCAGGCCGGTTCCCCCAGCCCCTGCCTCTCCTTTGTGAAGCCTGGAAAATGGAGCAGTGGGGGAATCCTGTGGCGGCTGAGTGTGCCTGCACCGTCGACGGATGACTGTGCAGCCCAGGTCCCTCGTGTTCTGAGGGCATCGTAGTGGAGCTGCCGCCGGGGCCTTTCAGGAGTTCGGGTGAACTCCTCAATAGCAGGTTTTTTTTCCCCTCTTCTTTTCAACATTCGCCTTCTTTTCTTACATCTTCGCTTTCTCCTTTTTCCCTTTTTTTGTGCTTTTTTCTTTCTCCTTTTTCTTTTGGCTTTTCTGATAGCGTTTTTCTCCTGGCGTTGTGTTTTAAGTCTCTAAATGAAACTTGACTGCCCCCACGGCCGGCTGGAGAAGCACAAAGGCCTCCCGTCCCACTGGCTACAGTAACGCCATTGTGTGTCCTAACAATGCACTAATTGGCGGCGACAATTGTGTGTGTGTCGGGGGGGAGGCGGCCGCTCTTTTCCAATCAGCAGGCCACTGAAATAAAAGGAGAGGCAGAGGAGGACGGGAGGCCCAGGCTCCTGATGGCGGGGGACAGACCCACAGAGGGGGCGCAGCACTGGGGTTTGTGCTGGGCTTTCTAAATTAATGATAAACATACAGGAGAAAATAATTACTTTGGGAAAAAAATATAGACTTCACTGCAGGCAACTCCATAGTCCTGGTGGGGGTGGAGGGAGGCCAGGGTGAACCCCTCCAGGACAGCTCTTGGCAGGGGGTTGAGTTGAGCCCACCCCCACAGCAGCATCTGTATTTCTGCAAACCGATGGGAAAGTGGGAGAGGCAGTGAAGGGAGGCTCGGAGGAAACCGGCAGGATGGCTGAGGGGCCGTGCCCTTCGAGGCCCTCGCCCTTTGGCAGCCCGGAAGACTGCTGCAGAGCCCGGCGCTCCATCCAGCCTGCAGGTTGTGGACTTTTTCTGTCAGCCAAGCTCTTACGTGCAGGAAGCTTTTTCTGCTCCTAAGATCACTATCCCAGTTTAAACAGGCAACCAACCGACCCAGAGAGCGGCCTTGGCTTCGGGGTTGGTTGCCTCGAGCTTCCTGGGGCGCTCCTGGGCTGCTGACCACCTCCCATCTCCCTCCTCCTCCCACTGACCCCTAGACAGCGGGGACCCTCCTACCCATCCTCTGCCCTCTCTCACAGATTTTTGTGCCTTTTATGTCATGAATATCTTATACTTTAAGGTGAAATACTCTTCCAGCGGAAGAACTGAATCAAGAGCGTGTGAATGCTTGACATCTTTTTGGTGAGTGCATCGTGGGCCCTCTCTCTGCTCAGTTCTGTAGGAACCAACCCTGCTTCTCGAGCAGGTCGTTTCCATTAGTCGGTTGTCCAGCCCCTTCTGAGTGTCACTGCCCTCATGCTGGCGATACAGCAAGCTCCTGAAGAAGCACCTCTTCTTAATTAAACAAGTCTTCCTCCTACCTTGGCACAGCTCTCTGAGCACGGAGGTCGGGCACGGGCACCCTGGCAGGGCCCACTCCTGTTGTTCATGCTGCAGTGTCTGTTAGGTGCAAAGGTCAGGATGACATTGCAAATGCATGGGGAGAAATTGTGTGGGAAAGGCGTTGTGTCAGACACCAGCTCTGGTTAACCTGAGAGAAGCCATTTGTTGCACAGTTGATAGAATTTAAGGAATAAAAAGAAACAGGTCTTCGGAAGAACAGAGTTCAACGTAGTTTCGAAGGAGTGGGAGCTAACAGCCAATCCCTTTGAGGCTGCAGTCCAGTGTGTGCGCTCAGCTCCCCTCAAGGATCACATCCCTGCTGGCCTGGCTTGGGCTGGGGGCCCCAAAAGGAAGGGGACTTCGACGACAGGCCACCAGGACTTCCTTCCTCTGAAGGGAAAGCGGGACCCTGCACCTTAGAGGAGGCGAGAGGGCAGCTGGGGAGCCACAACCCATCATGATTTATCAGGCCTTCGGGAGGCGCACGCGTGTTCTTATTTTTATTTTGTAAAAAGTTTGCTGTTTGAACAAACTAAACAAAAAATGTTTTTGGGGCAATAAGATGAATTTGATTTGGAACTAAGCATCAGACGATAAGGAATTATTGTCAATTTCATAGGTGTGTAATTGCTTTGTGACTATGTGGAAAAAATAAACATCTTTTTTAGATGTGTACTAAGGCACGTGAGCATAAAACGTCATTATGTCTTGGATTTGCTTTGTGATATTTCCTCAAAAAAGTAAAAAATGAAAACAAGAGTAGCTGAAACAAACCAGGCAAAATCTAATAATTCTTATTTTTGAAAATGTTTATTTTGATTTTTGCAAGTCCTTATTAGAGACACGCTGTGTGGCCTGCGTATGAGCTGACTGGGTGCCAGAGGCACTGATCTGGGGACGGTTCGGCAGGGCTAGTTCCCAGGACTCGCCGTCTGTTGTACGTGCTGACACACGCTCAACCTTAAGTGCCGCTCTGCGTGAGGCCAGCCAGCCAGCCAGTGCCCGGCTCTGCTCCCCTCAGCTCAGCGTGGAATGGACATGCGCAAGCGGGAGCTGCTTCCTGAGACATCTGTCATCAGGCAGCTCCTCTGGGCACTGGGGCTGCTGACGCTGCTTCCTCAGTTGCCTAACTCCGGACAGCAGCGAGAAAGCCATTTGGGGAGGCTGACCCAGTTTAGAATTCAAATTCCCTTCCCTGCATGTGCAATTGGAATTTATTTCCTATGCAAAAGGCAAGGATCTCAGAGTAAAACACCTCTAGCTAGGCGTGGGTATGTGAGCGCCGATCCTGGTGAAAAAGGATCTTGGTGTGTTTTCATAAGGATGCGCGCCTTGTGGTATTCTCAGAACCTGACATTATCAAAAGTGTGTCATCACGATACAGTGCTGAAGCTAAGGCAATTTGGATGTCCTTGGGCCCAAAATTAATATGTGCTTTGTATGGTCTTGTAATTTGGGAAGCAATTTTCCATAACACAGTGGGAGATCTTCCTTTATACATCTGAGATAATTTAGCTCAATGCTCATTTGAAAAAATTACTGCGCTAATAGCAGCTCTTCAGCTTCAGAACAGCAGACCCTATGGGGAGAACACAGAAGTCACGGAAAGTGATTCTCCTGAGTCTGTCTGGGTTCGTCTGGACAAAAGCCGGCGGAATTTCCCCCAGACCAACAGCTGCCTGAGATTGTATGGCAGGATCCGAAATATTGTATAAACTCATGAACTCTAGCCGATTTGCTGAAAGCCCATAGCCCTGAATGGAAGAATATTAAATAAAGGTGGAGGAGTAATGAATTTCCCCATTGTCCAGGTAAACTGGGAGTCAGTGCACATGAGTTGGAATTCCTGTATGTTCAGCTATGGGAACAATTTGTTCTTCCTACTGGATTTTTCTGCCCAAGCTACGAAGGAAGAGATGTAAACAGCAGAATAAATTATATATTTCTGCTGGGTGTGTTTTGCCTTGGGCTTCCTGGGTATTATGTACCATCGGGGCAGAGGGTGGGGGACAATCCTCTGCTCCAATCAGAATTTAATACACTAATAAAAATAAATTTAAAACATTTTTTTCCCCAGTCAGGAATGTAGTTTCTAATGATGCTGCTTTAGAACAAGTCCTAGGTGAGGCCCCGCAGACTCAAGTTCAAGTTTCTAGTTGCATTCCTGCTCCTCGGCACTATCAGCTTCCCACTGTGGCTCTGAATAAAGTCATTGCTGCTGTGGGTGTTCCCCACATGGCAAGCACTGTGGGCATGAAGATCACATTTTTTATAAGAGACTTCAAACCCTTTGGAAAAGCACGCCATCAGTGAGGAACAGCTGTCATCATTTAAATTACTCACTTCATAAAGGGAGGTAAGAAGTGCTGTCCTTCTAAGTTTCCATTCACCTGTAACTGGCAGTGGAGGTTGAAAATCATCACTTCAACAGACGCCTGGATTTAGAATGACGGGTTCATTTTAAAGTCTAGTTCTTTTACTGAGCAAGGCAAATCTGAATACAGCTCAAGATTTCCCAAATTTCCTAGGCCTTTCTGGGCAAGAAGCACTTCTGATTTTCCATTTTAAACACCACCGTCCAGAGTGATGAAGTGCATGTTCATCGGGTGAGCCTGAACTGGGAGTGGATGCTCACATGCATGCATTTGCGGACAACTGCGGCATAACCAGAAGGAAAGAACAAATGAAAGGGAGAGGACAAGGCTCCCTTTGTCGGCCAGCTTAGTCACCTGTGGCCATGACTGGGCCACTTCCATTCTCCAGGCTGCCTGGCAATGGCATGTCCTGGATAAGCAGAAGCTAACCACACCTGGGTGACAGTAAGAGGTGTGCAGAGATCAGGTTTACGAAGATGACTGCAGGCCACGAGCACAAGTTCCAAAGTGCTGTCTGTGTCTGTGGGAAAAGGGCAGACAGCAGCTGTTAGTGGGAGGGCGACTAAAGCCGTTCAGCCCTCTGCCTCCTTTTGACATCCTTCCCGCTGTGGACCACCGTGTGCCAAGCAAACGTTTATTTCAGGGCAACTTGCTTCATTTGATCCAGTGGTTCTTAACTCTCAGGATGCATGGGAATCACCCAGGGAGGCTTAAGAAATACAAACACTCAGGCCCCATCCAGAGTGATCCTGGTTCTGTTGTCCATGACAGAGTCCTGATATTTTGCTTTTGTTTTTGTGTTTTAATGTGAGAACCACTGATTAAAGTCATCGACAAAGGACAGGACAGGGGAACAGTCCAGGGAGATTCAAGTCACCATCTCCTGAGGGGGGGGAGAGATGAACAAAATGCTGTCTCTTTCCACCTGTCTGGAAACATCTTTGCATATCTTCTCCTTGATAATGCCAAACTTCTGGACTTACCCAGCCACTCCAGTTTGTCCTGTGAGTCAGATGAATCTGGGCTCTGACCACATCGTGGGTCCAGTTTGATCCAGTGAAACATTAACTGGTTTCTTTTCGTAGTGGATTATGGCAGGTTTCTTGTGAGGATGAAGTCCAGTTGTTCCTTGAATAGAATGGGTGTGAGCCCCAACTGGTTTCCGGAGGGTGGAGGAGGAGAGGCTGAGCATGAACTTGTTTGGGTGTGTCTTAGGGAGTGTGGCTCAGGGGTCACCTTTGGTAAATGCTTAACCAGAAGCACATTTTCTAGTCTCTTCAGTGTCTTTCTTTGAGAAAGTGAATGTGAATGGTGCTTTGAAAGGTTCCAAGTGGACAGCTGCTGCACCTCACGGCTGTGTTGATGGAAGAGCAAGGGCAGCCAAGGGCGGCAGTGCAGATATTTCCAAGCACGTTGCAACTCCCAGAAGGCTGCTCCCTCTCACAGAAACACCTACTTTTTACTTTTCACTCTTTATTCCCAAAATGTGGTCTTCAGGAACGACTAGCACCCTTGCCTAGTGGCCTACTGCCTGCCACTCGTCCATCTAATTTGGAGAGCACAGTGGGGAGATGAAATCAGGGCAAAAACGTTGGGGAAGAGCTTTAGGGAGGACGTGCCACACACGAGCTTTTGCAGGTGTGTCTCAGAACTGAAGGAAATCATGCCCTGATTTGGCAAATAAGGCCTATAACACTACACCTGCATCTTTAAAAAAGTTACACTATATTTTTCACAAACATAGGAAAGGCAGATGAGAATACTGTAGGCTGATGAATTTAGAAAAAAAGTCTACCTGTAAGATTAATATTAAGAGAGACTTTAAAGTCCTAGCAGCTCACTCTCACTAAAGTGCAAATCTTGACTTTGAATTGACATGGAGGGCTCATGGTGGGCTTTCACCAGCCCTGCAAACCAGCATTGTAATGAAGCCATTATGAGAAGAGACAGTACTTTCTATATTGTTTATTGAAGGAGAGAGAACTTTATACATTAGGAACTGGTGCTCTTAAATTACATGACAGATGACCATAAAAACTTGGGGTCTTGTCGACAATACAACTTCATTTTATATTATTACTGTTATTGATATTTAAAAAATGATGTAAACAAAAATATGGATAAGTTATGCCAAACCAAAAGGCAATAAAATCTAGAAAACAGAAACAACACAATATAAGTTAGCACATTAGCTATTACAAATAGCTCAACACAGAGTGGTATAATAGCCCAAACCCCAAATTTTAGTCAATTCTGTACTGCATGAGCAGAAATAAGGGAAAATGACACTGATCTGATGCAGGAGCAAAAGAACAAGAACAAGAACAAGCAGTCTTCCGCATCGCCACGTTCAACACTTTCATTTGCAACCTAAGCATTTCCCTTCTTTTGCTATTCCTTAAAGACAGGTGTTTTTTCTTAAATCTTCTATGGTAGGCTACTGGCTATTTACGACAAGATTCTGACAGCTGAACACACTCGAGCCTAGGCCTCCAGCAGTGGAAGCTCAGTGGACTGCCCATACCACACAGAAACATTTTTATCACAATTTATCAAAGAGGCTTCCCATTTCCCACTTGGAAAACAGGTGTAAAAATAAACAGAAAACATTTATACAGCAAAAGAAAAGAAGATCCTTGTGTTTGTGTAATTTTTTAACCTGAGAAAGGCTAAGTCCACTGACTTTACGGATTCAGATCTGGTTAACTGGCGTAGTTTCTCTATCCATTGGCCTTGGTGACATGACATTCCTGAGTTTGGTTAATGAAAGCAAACATGCAAACAACGAAAAGAGTGATTGAAAAACAGCATAACCAAAGCTAAAACATTCCATCTTTTGTATTTCCTGGTAAAAGTGTACTGGAGCTGAGAAGCCAATGTTTCTACCTGAATGAGTGTCTCCACAGGGACTCTCTGACTACTGAGGTTAAGGCACCAGGTTAAGCAAAGGTGAAGGTCTGACATGCACATGGAGCGTGCAGGCTCCAGTACATCTGTATCAGGAGCGGCCAGCAGGGAAGAGGCAAAGTGACCCGCATTTAGGTGAAGGGCCCTGCAGGCTCCAAGTGGGTCAGCAGACTGGACGAGAAGCGCTAGGCAGCACTGTAAGGCACTCCTACGGGGAAATAACAAATGGGGCGCCAACACAAAGAAGCCTCAGGCTCAGTTGTCCACTAGCCGGTTAACCATCCACGAGGCCTGAATCTGGGCCAGGGCTCAGGACTAGGGCAAGGAAGGTCAAGGGGAAGGGACAGAGGCTGGTCTGCAGCTCTACGGCCAGTAGGAGGGGATCTTCACTGTGCTGGGTCACTGTGGGTGCCTGAATCTTCTACCTGGGTAACAACTGGCTTCACTCCAGACCTTTCTAACAAGACTTCTTTCCACAGGAAGGAACCAAAGCAAGACAGCAGGTGTCTCCTCAACAGAGTTTGCCAGAGCCCTCCGCCACATCAGAGGCCCCTCTACGAGGAAAGTGCCATATAGCAGGATCACTTGGAACTCATCTTGAAGGAGCCTCCTGACAGAGATGGCTATGCTTAGGTTCCTGGGACTTTTACCTGGAGTTTAACAAAGACTAGGGTGTGTGGAATGACCATCGACATGTGTCCCATGTGCTGGGAAGCAACACTGTCTTCAGATCCATGCAGCAGGGTCCTCAGCCAGCACTGTGCTCAGCCTCAAGTAGCCAGTTCTCCTGGACTCAGGGTGGTTAACAAGGGCCAAGGAGAGGAGAACAGACAGAGTTCCCACTGACTCCTTGCCTGCCAAGGAGTGAGGTGCTCGTTTCCTTCAGTCTTGCCCCAAATTCTGTACTTTTTCATGTTATCTTGGAGTAAGAAAAGAAGTGAGACAGAAAACTCAAGAAATAAGGGGAAACTGCATGCACCTCTCTTTACTGGGAGAAGTAAAAAATAAAATAAAATAAGCTTTGTGTTGCTCCAGGCAGCATTCGAGTCAGGAGCTGAAGACTTATTTCAGAATCCAGTTATTTCAACAAAGCGCGGCAGATCAGTGCCAATGAATAATTCTGCCCAAACACACAAACAGCAGCATGGCTTTGCCCTGAACCAGGAGCAGAATACGTCTCTGCTGCTCAGATAATGCCTCTCTTTGCAGATGTGGCACCCTGATCAGTAATTTACACATGGCCTCTTCAGGCCGGTGGGTAGAAAACAAGCCCACAGGTTTGGAAGCCAAGCCTTTTTGAGGAGGCATGGAAGAAACTATCCAGTGTACTGTCCAGTGTGTCCATATGCAAACACAAAAATAGGCCAGACCCCACCCAGGCGGACTCACTCCAGCTTCGCTTCACAAAGGCTGCCTGGGCAGCTAGTGCCTTAGGGCAGCTCAGCTCTCACTGTGGCAGGAAGGACGCCACGGCTCAGGCCCTCTGCTGCAGTCTGAAGGATGCCACTGAGCGGGCTGGAAACCACAAGTCCCAAGCACTAGCGACATTCCCTTTCTGTTGGAGGCCTGGTCTAGGAGAGTCAAAAAGCAATTACCCTCTCAGCTAATCAAATATTAAAGCTGCTGGAGAGATTGGCCTTTAGCTTGCCGACGTGAAAAC
Source organism: Equus caballus (assembly GCF_041296265.1). NCBI lineage: Eukaryota > Metazoa > Chordata > Mammalia > Perissodactyla > Equidae > Equus > Equus caballus. Next base: position 82,561,991 of record NC_091701.1, read on the forward strand.
GACTCTGCTACAGCCCCTGGGAATGCAGGGAGGCCAGGAGAGACGAGATTTTACACTGTTTTCACAGAAAGAGGCTTTCAACTTTGGGAAAAAGCAGGCCTGGGAAGAACGCGGCTGCCATTCTAGTCGACTGCTTTCTCAGCGCCTGTGGCCTTCCTGCCGCGGTGCAGACTGGGGTCTATTTTAGGAGCTGGCTTCCTCACCGAGGGTTGGACTGTCTCATACACGAGTTTCTGGCACTGTTAGGAGGGACTTCCTCAAGTGATACACCAGGGAATGGGCCTTTCAAGTGAAAAGAGGTTCCTCAGAGTCGGCTGTCAGCTCCAGGAGATTAATTGACCATTTTCTCATGTGCTTTATGTGCAAGATATTTAACATGGGATGAAAAACGGAACATGAGGGAAAGCAGGTATTAGCCTGGTCTTAAGGAGGTGGTAATCTACAGATTTGCTTTTGTTTCCAGTTTCTAAGCAGTGGAACAATGACCTAATAGTGCACCCATAGTTTGTTAGAGTTGAAAACAGTAATAGCGTTCAGGTGCTCTAAGGCGTTCTGGGCTGAAAATAGCAATTTTGAATTTTCATGGCAGACCCACCTCCTATGCCGGCTTCGCTCTGTTCTATCAGCTTTTGGTGGTGGTGGTGAGTGTTGTGCAGGCCTGTGGCCAGCACTGGCCAGGCCGTCAGGGATGGACAAGAGGAGAGAACACAGAGCAGCTGGGACTGGTTCTGGGCAGAAAGGACTGCTCGTATGTGGCAGAGCCTCCACCTGGGCCCTGGTGGAAACAAGGTCCTTTGGAACAGGGTCCGGAATTTCATCCTGACTCTCAGCAGGTCTGACCCTGGGTGACTGTGAGTGGGGCAGGAGGTTCTGTACACAGACCAAACACGGTGGAAGGGGAGGAGATGGCCCTGCGCGTCATCTCCAGCGTGGTGTGCTGGGGTGGGGCTGGCGGGGGAATCACGGCATGTTAATTGCAGGAGGCAGAGCGAGCTGCGGTGACAGGGAACTGGGGGCGGGGAAAAGGCACTGTGCCATCAGAGCACATCTGTTTTATAATAAGCAGGTCTGTAATTCTCTTGTGAAAGATCCTGTTCTCTCTTCTCCGAGGCTGGAAAATATAAATACCGTACCTGATGAAGGGGAGGAGGGACGTGGAGACGGCCAGATCTGTTGCCTGTGTGCCCAGGGCTTGTTTGAGACTACGCCCCTTTGCTTTAGTGTGCGACGTTCTCTGTGACCAGAGTGGGGAAGGTCAGCCTGTGTTTCCAAGAGTAAAGGCACCATAAGGCGTCTCATGAATAGGCCTGTCTAGCCTTGGTTACAGCTCCTATCGAATCAGAAAATCAATGAGTCCGTGGTGCCATGCTATTCAGTTGAAATGTGTGGTCTGGGCCAAAGGGACCGGCATGGGTTGACAGGTGAAATGCTTACACCTAACTGTCTGCACAGAAGTCATTCTAAAGTCACATGAGTTGGGATCTGGGGAGCATGGTATGGGGTGCCAGGAGCAGTGGGTTAAATGCCCCATGACCTTCGGGAGCCCCTGATTCCCCAGGTCCTAGGAGCTGTGAAACTACCAAACCAGGAAGGTGTTGAGGGCGTCTGTGCAGCAGAGACACAAAGTCTTCTCATGCAGTCCACTGGGAACTGCTGCAGCATAGCTCATTTGTTCTCGGAAGGGATAAGGTGGAGGGACTGCGAGCTATGATCCGGGCCCCATCTCACCTGCTCTTTCCACCACAGCGGCTACTAGCTGGCTCTTAAAAGGGTGCTGCACGGGACAACACTGCCTGCTGAGGGCGAGGCCATTCATTCTATTTCTTATCCCCATCCTATTATTTTAGCACTTTTTGTTTTACCTTAACATGGAAATTACATGTGTATATGTATTTAAACAATATTAGGTTTAATTAATTATATTTGTAAGTTTGGTATTTTCTTAATAGTCTAAAGTTGGTATTTTGAAGTTCCATGTTACTCTGACTTTTTAAACAAAAAAACAGGAAAGTAGAAGTGGCTAAAATGACAAATTAAAGGTCAAAATGAAAGGGCAGTGAAGAACAATGAGAAATAATGCATTTAAAATGAATAGGTAGGAACTGCCTACACAGGTTTCTGTGAAAAGAAATTGAAGACTGCCTGTTGGAATGCAGGCACTGCATACCCTGCCCACCAGTCTACAAACCCATGTATTGAATGGCTATCCTGGGAAACCTCCTCAGGCCAGGATCATTAAACAATCACAAATGTCACCATGAAACCGCTGGGACTCGGCTCTTCCGAGAGCCACGTTCACAGCCTGTGGATGCAGTGCAGCATCGCACCCTTGGCTGGGCGTTGGGATTCGTACCAGCAAACAGACTGATGACATGCAGTTACTGGTCACTGAGTTGTCTCCTTTTCTCAAGAAGAGGCCTTCTGAGATGAACTTGCAAACCAGACCCAGTTCTCCTGGGAAGTAAAGGTGTGTGCTTCCTGTCTGAGGGTGCTCGCTCTGCTGGTTCCTAAGCCACTTGGCTCAGATCCCCACCTCTGCAGAAGAAACCGAGGGGAGAGAGCCAGGGAAGGATCCAGGAGTCATTCCTGTGTTTTGAAGATTTTCTTACAAAACAGATGATGATGGGTGTCATCCTCTGTGAAGGCTAAAAATAAATAACACAAAAATAACCTGAAGAGCTGCTGTTCTGTAGGACATGTTTCCTCCTGTGTCCTGTTTAATAAAATGGCCCCGAGAGCCAAAAAAAAAAAAAAAAAAAAACTGAAAAAAGTCTAAACTATAAAGCATTGTATGTAAACCACATTTTGCTTGGGAGTAAGCAGCTGAAATTCATGGCTAAGTATAATTCAGCTATTGGTAACTTTCTGAGCTACAGCGGCTCCATGGACCATGTAGACGAGGACTTCTACAGAATACATGTACAGGACGTACAGTGTGTGTGTATATATAAATATATATCTATACCTAGCTGAAGGTGAGACACGACTCTTCTCCCAAAGGGGTCTAACTGGCTAGTAGGGAGATGCTGGGGTGGATGGGTCACTGCAGGGCAAGCCCTGGCCTTGGTGCCTGCCTAGTCAGGTGTTCTGGCAGGACAGCTCAAACATGTTGCACGCCTCCTCCAGGCTCTCGTCCATGTTCAGCCTCCGCCAGAAAGACTTCTGCTTCTTCTGCAGCTCTCGGCGGACACACCTTGGGCAGGGCACAGACTTTTCTTTGCATTCAGAATGGAAAACGGCTCCACAGCTTTCACACCTGGAAAAGCCAACCACGGATACGATGAGCAAGGTTGGAAGGAGCAAGACAAAAGCCTGCTGTCCAATGGCCTCTGTGCAGCTGGGGCACATTTTATTGCAGCCAGTCCTGCCACTGGGAAGAGAAATGACTCACAGAAATGGGTTCTTCCCTTTTCAAAATGCTCAAGGTTGAATTTCACTTGAAAAACTTTTTTTTCTGATTAGTGCTAGCTGAGGAGAGGCTTATGGCTTCTGGGGGAGGGGAGCCAATAGTCACCGGCAGCTCTGATCATGGTGGCGGTGGGCAGATGGAGCTCTAGAAGCTCCGTGTTTCCCTTCCATTGAGAAAGAAGTGTGGGCGGTAAGCCCAGGGTGAGGTGACAGGAAGTGGGATCGAAGTGCCCGCCAACGGAAAATGCTCAGAGCCCGGGGCTGAGCCCAGGGTCACGGCTGTGGAAACGCAGCTTTCCACTGGAGCTAACAGGAGCTAAGGGATTCCCTGTCACTCCTCACCTTTAACTGACAGTTTGGAAAGTAAAATGACACATTTTCCTTTTCTGAATGATGTCCTATGGTCTCTTGTCCTCCTCAGTTTCTTAAAAATTAGGATAAATAACTCCCCACCTTTAAAAGTCTACCTTTATAACCCAAGTGGGAACAGAAAAGCATGAGAGAGCAGGAAAGAGAGATATTTTTAAAACAACACACAGATCTTGGAATTTATAGAGGAGACATTCCAGATGGGTGACGAGTTTGTTGTCTGGCTTGGTGGAAGCCTGTACAGGAGACTACATGGCTTGCTTTTACTGCAAGGTCTTTAATAACGAGTAACGGACAAGCACAACTGTAGCTGCTCCAGTGGGTGGCTTCCAAAGTGGATTAAGTTCTCCTCCTTCTACACATGAGTGACAAGAACTATTACCTCGTCCCAGGAGCCCAGGGAATTGGGCCTGCATGATTTTGTTCAACTAGCAAACATCCATGGAGTGTCCAGCACCAGACCGGGTTCAAAGATGGCTACGAAGGAACTAGGCCTCGGGGCTCAGCCTTGTGCTTCTTTTGCTTTCCTATAGTATCTTGAATTTCTGTCCTTGGCATAGGATAGTCTTCGGGGCAGCATTCCCTAGGCTGCCACTGACTTACCCCCAGCACCTTTCAAGACTCAGAAAGTTTGGTCAAAGGAGTATCTTCTCACCCAGCCTCATATCCAGGGGAGAAGGCAGCAACTTGGAGGGAGAGACGTCGGGACCAGGGAGGGGGCTCCATCTACCAGGTGACAGACCAAAAGACAAGCTCCACCGCACCCCGAGCATCCACCCCCAGCTCAGCTCTCTGGGCCAAGCACAGCACAGCGGTGGCTCCAACAGCAGGCAGAGCGACACGGCCTGACTTCATCCCACCCTCAAGTCACTTTCCGGCTGTATGACCGCTGTGGACTGAACTGTTTCCCTCCCAAATTCCTCTGTCGAAGCCACAACCCCCAGTATCACTGTGTTTGGAAAGAGGGTCTTTAGGAAGTAACCAAGGTTAAACGAGGTCATAAGAGCGGGCCCTAAGTCAGACGGGGTACAGAAAGCTCCTCTTTCTCTCCCACTGCAGGCGGGGACTCGCGGGAAGAAAGGCTGTGCAGAGCTCAAGGAGGCGGCTGTCTCCAGCCCTGCCCGGGACCCAGCCCTGCCGGACCTCGCCTGGGATTTCCAGTCTCCGGAAACGTCTGCTGTCTCAGCGCCCGCCTGGCAGCCTGAGCTAGGACGACCCCAAGCAAGCTACTTCACCCCTCTGAGCATCCACGTCCTCCTCTGCTAAGCGGGTTCCACGCACTCACCCCGCGGCGCCGGGAGGCTCGGAGGACACGTGGCTTAGGCGCTCAGCACGCGGCGGCGCTGGGGGGCGGGCCCTGCCTAGCTCGTCTCACCCGCCGCCCACCGGGACGCATCCTGGCGCCCCCCAACACCCCACAGACGAGGAAGCTGAGGCTCCGAGAGACTCGAACCGTCTCGGGAGGCCATGGGGAGCTGAAGTCGGGGCTGTGCCAGAGCCAGGGTCCCTGCGCGGCCATCGGGTCGGGGCGGCGCGCGCGCCTGGGGCGGGGGCACGCGGGCTTGCACTCGGAGCCCTGGTTCCAAGCACAGGCCTCCCCTGGGCGGTCCTGGGCAAGCTGTCGACGCTCGGCTGCTCCGCGCTCCTCGCGGTGCCCGGCCGCCCACCGGGACCTCTTTCCTGCTCCCGGGGTCCCGAGAGGCCGGAAGGGGGCGCGCGGGCGAGGCGCGTTCACGCGGCAAGCGCTCGAGGAGCGGGGGCGCGCCGCCGCCTCTCCCAGGGCTGGGGCCTGCCTTCTGGACGCCGAGCTGAGCGGCCAGGGAGGTGGACAGGGCAGGGCATCTGCAGGACCCCCGTCCTCAGCCCCTCTTTCCAGCGGGAACGAAGGTCGGACCCGGGGCTCCTAGTGTCTCTCTCTCTGGGCTGGCTCCTCCCCAGTGGCAGTGGCTTTGTCCCCGCTGGGTCACACCTCTGTAACCTGCTATCACTGACGTTACACGTGGCTTTATCAAATAAATTTCCTTCTTCCCGGCCACTTTGCCCTGCTGAGTTAGTCAGTGATTTATACACCCAGGGATGTTGCCCTGGGCAGTGATTGATAAGCAGAAAACCACTGGGTTCCTTCAGGACCACTCCCTTATCTCTGCTGATACCAGTCACCACCCTCCCGACCCCCCCGCATGTGAGTGAAGAGGTTGAGTCTTATCGGATATTTCTGGTGCAACAATCACCAGAGGGTAATGGAGGGACCGAGTACACCTGCTCTTTCCAGCCAAAGGTCAGCAACTGAAAAAAAAAGTCTGAGATAAAAAATTAATGATTTAAAAATAGAACCAAGTCCTATTTTCTAACAATTTGTAACCCAGCAGGCAGCTTTTGAACTTGTATAATGGGCAGACTGATCAATGACCTTCCCAAATTCAGAGAATCTGCTGTTAATTTTCCCCCTGGTTTTTTCTTTAAAGGAAATGACAGAGGAAGAGAAACTGTTTGCTACATAAAAGTTATGGAGCTCTGTAATAAAAATGTAATGTGCAGGAAAAAGAAAGTGTTTACATAAAAAAATGCAATAGATAGGTATGCTCCTCTTTGAGAAGAGGACTTTATTAAAAAGGACCTTTCATTTGGGGCTGGCCCATGGCCTAGTGGTTAGGTTGGTGTGCTCCGCTTTGGCGGCCTGGGTTCATAGGTTTGGTTTCTGGGTGAGACCTACACCGCTTATCAAATCATACGGTGATGGTGACCCACATACAAAATAAAGGAAGACTGGCACAGATGTTAGCTCAAGGCAACTCTTCCTCAGCAAAAAAAAAAAAAAAAAAAAAAAAAGACCTTTCACTTTAAAAAGATTCACTGGCTCCTTAGTGTTTGCTGAATTTCCTGACTGTATTTAAAATATGATTTTACAAACACGACTTTTCAGGAACACATCTTTTATATAAGGCCAATCTACTAATGTAGTCATCTGTGGAGGAAACTGCACCAGGTAATGAAAGAGGAACGTCCCTGCAGTGTTACTGAGCGATGAGCCAAATGACAGCTAGCATCTTCATTTCTGAGTCACCCAGGCCCAGGAATCAGCAGTCCTGGCGTTTTGCTTGTGGCTGTACACCACAAAGAATGAAGACTGCATGTCCTTCCTTTGTAGTCTCATCAAGAATGCAACTGCAGGGAGACAGGGCTGCTACTGACCAGAGCCGTCCACTGTGCTGAAGACATCCATTGCTTCATGTAGTCCAGGGATCTCAACCTCGACACTACGGACACTTTGGGCCAGATAGTTCTCTGTTGTGGGGGCTGTCCTGTACACTGTAGGATGTTTAACAACATCCCTGGCCTCTACCCAGGATGCCCGTAGCAACCTTCCCGGCCCCCAAGTTATGACAACCAACAACGTCTCCAGATACTGCCAAATGTCCAAATGTGCCCTGGGGGGTGGGGGGGACAGGGAGAGTATCCCCATTGAGAACCACTGACCTGTCTATCTGGAGAAGGCATCACAGAGGGGGTACCCAGGAGGCACTTAAATAGCACCCTCTCCAGGCTGGGTTTGCAAGTGTCACCTGCAGGCTTAGACCAACCAATAAGATCTAGTGTAGCGTACTTATGCATGTCATTTTCACAAATATATATTTTTAATACATCATTTGATTAAAATAGCTGAAACTCACTAGTATTGACTGTACCGAGGTTTCTAAAGTTAATTTAGAATATCATTTAAGAAGTCAGTGCCCATGACTCCATCTGCAATGCTGAGTGAGCCTGCTCACTCCTACTCTTCAGCCTTCCTCGAAAGCTATCTTGGTGGTTGGCCCTCAGGTGCATTTATTTGTTCTTTGGCCAAGAACCTCTGGGCTGTTTCTCTGTTCTTTGCTTCTTTATGTCCTATCTAGGTCATCTAGGAAATCAAAACCAAAAACATTTGCATCTGCTCCATAAAACAAATTGCTTTTATGTAACTGCTAAGCAGTTAGATTTAAGCAACTTCTGAAATGCAAAGGAGACCAGTAAAATAGCAATGTGGCCACTTACTGCAGAGGAGAGAGCTTACCTAGAGTGAGGAACCCTGAGTTCTTGGCCCTGATGGGCCCTAGGGTCACTGGGATCTCGGGTAAGTTACTTCATCTCTGAACCCTGCTCTCCATCTAAGTAGGAGAGAAGCTTGGATTGGACAGTTTCTAAGGTTCTGTACAATTTGCAGATTTTGTGCAGGGGGAAAAAGGCTACTCTGGATTTTATCCCCTTCTTTCCAAATTTTCTTGCCCCAAGGTCTACGGATGAAGGAGTGGGAATGGCACCTCGTTGGCCCCTCTTTGGACAGTCTCTGCTGACAAGCTGGGACTGAAACAGATGAGCCTTAAAGTGGAGAGCATTACTTTACAGTGTATTTATTTGCAATGATTAATCAAGCTATGAAATAGCTAATATGAACTAGTACATACAGCTCTGATTATCAGGAATTTGGCCAAAAGGAACAGACTCTCCCTCTATCTCATAAAATTTCAATGAAACATTAAAGATTCCTCTCTAAGCCTTCTCCCAACCCTTACCAGCACCCCCTCCCCCCAAGAAGAAAACTAAAATTGTTGAATGTTGTGGAGGTTTAGGGGTGGGGCTGGCTAGAGGCAGCAGTCACTTGACCACCCTGTATGGAAGTGTTTGTGTTTTCACATTGGGATGGCCACGTTGGAGGGAACCAGGTGCGTGTCAGCACTGGATGCTCAGCAAAATGTGGGATGAGGACGGAGGAACTCGAGTTCTGCTTCTGTGGATGCTCTAGGGGGCAGTGCCATTAATTATCCACGTGTGCCCTGGCAAACTGGGCCCCTTCCTTGGGATCGGGGCAAAGGAACATCTCCATCATTTGGAGGCAACACAAATCTCATTCTGTCTTAGTAAAGGCACCATGGAATGAGACTGTACGTTTTATGAACAGTCTTTGACCTAAAAATTAGCTTACTGACCTACGGCAAGTGAGGGAGAAGTCATAACTCAGCAATCTAGTAGTCAATTGCCAAGAGATCGGACAGATACAATGTTCTTATTACAGCTATCAAAACCAAGAACACTAGTCTGCTACAAACAGAACTAAATATGTGTAGGGGAAAAGGTTTGCTTCTCAAATATTATGGCAAAGAAGCAAAAATTCCTGGCTGCAGACAGTTTCCTGTTCTGTAATGCCGATGACGTGAGACCTATTAGAGACAGGCTCAATGGCTTTGTCTGCACCCTTCCAGGTTCTAGCTGCACACAGGGAGGTCAAAGGAAGCTGCTAAAGGCACCTGCCCCAAGTTGATGTCACTGAAATGCTTCTGCTCTGTTCATGTTGGGTTCTTCTCCTGCTGCATTTTTATTTTTGGTTCAGGCAATGACCTCAGATATTTCACGAGGATTGAAATCCAGGCTTGAGTTTGGCTGGATCTCTGACAAGCAGAAGGACAGGCCTGCAGAGCAGGGCAGAGCCCTGGCTGATTTCCACCCTCCAGAGCCCACAACGTACAGGGTGGGGTGCAGAAATAAGTGCACGTTATCAGGCATGTGAGTGCGGTTTGCTGTATGGCTACTATGTAAGGTGCCCCATAAGGCCAGTAGCTATTATTGGTTTTTCCAAGAAACCAAGATGATGATTTAAATCTCTTAGCTAAGGGAGTAGTTACTGGGCCCTGGTTGTCTTCAAGTTTAGGGTTGGTATTTTCTTCTGTTATTGTGTAAGTAAATGGATATAAGCAAACAACTTGTAATTTGCTTAAATGGGAAATCAGTGATATTACATATGGTGTGTTGCCTGTATGTGCTATGTATGTACCTACACACGTATGAGTGCTGTTTACAAGAATACACAGAACATGTTACTAAACATTCTGAGGTAAAATGTATTAAACACGATTTAAACAAATGATGCAATCTCACATGCATTCTTTTGCGGGGAATAGGAGGGTTAAAATAAAGGGACGTTAGCACACAGTTTCAGTAACAAATGACTGTGCTGCTGGCTAAGGAGAGCCCGGTTTCACAGCCGCCACCTGGAACACCAGTTCCAGCCGGCCTGGGCCAGGGGTACCAGAAAGCCACTCTCCAGGCCCCTCTATTCTGCTCAGGAGGCAGCTGGGATGGGAAGGAGGGGAGCAGGGAGTCTGGAAGCACTGGATTACAGAACATTGGGCTCCTAGTAGAGCGAGGATGGACCCTAATTGGGCCTGTCACATTTGCAATTGTTCATTGTGATTTCTTTCTCTTTTTTTGGCTGGGGGTAGGAGTGGGGGGCTAGAAAGGCGCCCACATGGTTTTATTGGAATTGTATGAGACTGAAAGGGATCCAGCTCCTTTGGACAAATGTCTGGTGGCTGTGGGTGTGTATATGCCAGTTTGTAAAGCTATTCCAATAGTTCTGAAAGGTAAATGCAAATACAGTAAGATGGATACTAGACATTTAAATCAGGGAACACTGGTATGGCCCTTTGCCCTGCTTTTACATAAATTATCCTTACAATAATTCTCACAGCTAGGTACTACTTGTTTTCCCTTATTAATAAGTTAGTCAGTCAGTAAATAAATAAGATGAAATAATAAAATGACTGGTGCTTACTTAGTCCCAGCACTAGCAAGTGGGTGACCCACTCTGGACTTGACTCCCGTCTTCTGACTTGAAATCTGGCCCTCTTCCCATGGTACTAGCCTCATGGTCCTTTACATTATTCAGCACATCCCCAAATGCCTGCTAACACCCAAATCTGGGAAAAACAACTGGAATGCCCTGCAGTGATCTTTTTATTTACCTTTTAATCCCCAGAATTAGTTAAGGAAGCGTCTTTCCTTTGCAGCCCACAAAGCATCTGGCTTTCTCAAGTCTTGCACTTTGAGTTTGTGAACCAAGCTCAGCTAATACCTTTGACAAAAGCTTTACTTAAAATCTTGGCTTTGAAATAGAATGTAAACAAAGGTTAATTAATTCACTTGTTACCTTTGCTATCCTACTGGGGAGAGTAATTCACTGTTATCTTTAGTGCAAATGCTTAATAAATGCTTCTTGCTAATTTGTGGATGGTGACAGAACGTCTCAGTAATACTCTATGTATGTATATAAAATTGTAATAGATTTGACCTGAATGAAATAGTTTTTTGGGGATAGGGAAAAACTGATATTTCTGACACTTAAGTTTTTTTTATTGTTCACCTGGCATTTAATATAATTGTCAACAAACAAATGTCCGTCTCTTCCTGAGATTACTTTGGGAAATCTTGTTTAATAATAGAGAAAATAAAGAAACTGCAGGAGGATTTAAAAATTTTCTATGATTTCTGGAAAAAGCTAGAATATGTTATAATTGTAGGCATTAGAGAACCATAAATAAGAGGAATGGCTTTCTGTAAAAATGGCTAAAGTAGTTCAGGACACCTAAGAGCCCAGGAGATATTCAGAAACGTCTCGCTGCATCTAAGACAAAGGCAGTGAATATTAAGGACGTTATCAGGCTAATGCAGATGAAAAAATGGTCTCGGCTCATATAGGGACTTCCACTGATTCACCAGTCTACCTTTTTAATGTAAAACTGAGAAATTTAACTGTCAACTTTTGAAGTAAGCCTCTTTAAAAGAAGTAATATTAGGAAGATGATATGTACCTAAGACTCTGAATGAGACTTACTTCTATATAACATACTACACTTCAGTTCCTTAAGTACTAAGACACTTAATGGAGCTAAAATAAAATAAATTTTCAAGCATGGGTATATTAGAAAAATCCAGAAAAGTTCAGAAGGTAAACAGTGTTGAATTTATGAACAGCAGGATTAGTTGCTTAGGAATAAATCAGCAATATAAATTTATAAGGAGAAAGGCATTCAAATAAAAGACCAAAGTGTTTGTCATTACTTTAGACTGTTTCCCTATTTATCTCCCTCACCAATAGAACTCTCTTAACAAGATGGTATTACATAATTCCTAATACTTAATGGGTTCTGGGCCAGTGGTTCTCAAAGTGTGGTCCTTGGAACAGCCAAACCAGCATCACCAGAGAATCTGTCAGAAATGCAAATGATTGGGTCTCACTCTAGACTTACTGAATCCTAAACTCTAGGGTAGGGCCTGACAATCTGTGTTTTAACAAGCCCTCCAGAGAATTTTGATGAATATAAAAGTCTGAAAACCACTGCTCAAGGACAATCATTTCCAATGACAGTAGGGCTGCTATAAATATTAAGAATAAAAATCAGAACTAATAGGAAGTGATATTAACTAATGTTTTTATATAGGGCTTTACATTTTATATCTATTAATATTTTCTCATAGCTGATAGGTAAGAACCTGATTTTATTTCCCTTTAATTACGAGTAATATGCAGTTGTTTGTGTATTTATTGTTCTTATAAAAGATTTGCATATTTTTCAGTAAATTCGTTCATGTCTTTTGACCATTTTCTAATGACTTTATGGATTTTTTATATTCAGGAAATTAATACTTTATCATGTATTGAAAATATTGCTCCAAGTTCCTGTTTACATTTATTTGCCTTTATCTATAGAATTGTAAGCATTTAACATTTTTTATGTATTTAAAGGCATTTGGCTTCCATGGCTTCTGGGTTCGTGTAAGCTTAGAGAGACCTTCCCCATTTTAAGATTATAAAAATATTCACCCATCTTTTCTTCTAGTGCTTTATGGATTTATTTTCTACATTAAAATACTGGACCCGCCCAGAATTTATCTCGAGGCACGGAGGATGGTAAAAGCCAGGACTGTCCATCTCTCTCCGAGGCTGTCTCTTTCCCAGCTCCTGTTACAGAATGGCCCATATTTTGTTGCACTAACTTGCATGCCACCTTCATCATGTACTAAATTCCCATATGCCTTGGGTCTAGTTCCGTACTTTCTGAAATCGTGTTCTGTTGTCTGTTCCAATGCCAGCACTATACTGTGTATTTTATAATACATTTTTATATCTGGGAAAAACAATCTCCCTTCAGGTAAACAACCTTAGAGGTCAAATTCTGTATTGAATATATTAGAAAAATTTACTGTCACCCATCTTTATGTTAAATGAGAAAAATTTGGAATGTATATAATCAATTAATTAAAAAATGCGTATTATAGTTTTATTTATTTAAAATGAGATGCACCTGTATAAACATCTCAGGTGGTCAGGGACTAATTCTGGCTTTAAATATTTGACATTCTGAACATCTCAAAGGTTTTTCCTCTTCATATAATGATAAAGGTATTGTACAAATTTGGTGGGTTAACCTAACAGACTGACTGTTTACATGTTCATAAAGTTAGGAAACATGGTTCAATTGTTGAATAATGTATGAACTTTTAATAAGTAAAATTATCCTACTTTGCACGAACCAAGCATGTATTATCTTGGAAAATACTGCAATAATGCTTGAAACCTGATGCATAGTGACACTGAGTGAGAGAGGAAGATGCGAGCAAGGCCTTTTGGAGCGGCCCATTTTGTTCAGTGAGAACGCTGGAACTTTTGTTTCTGCTCTGCATATTAGTAAAAGTTGGATGGAACTGATAATCACAGTGGTAAAAGTAGTTATGCTATGTCCACAAGCAATTAACAGACACGTAAGACACGTGGAAGTCCCTGAAAACTGTATTTCTTTCAATGCCACATGTGTTCACAAGACAGGAATTGGATGGAGAAGTCTGGACGGTGGTAATCTGTCAGCAAAGGGAACTCCCCAGGCGACACCACAACCAGTCCCTGGGGGAAGCCAGCGGAGCCTTTAGCTCAGGCCTGGTGAGCCACATGCTGCCCTAACTACTAAGCCTTCCCTCTGCTTGTCTCTGGGCGTGGCCTGGGCCAGCTCTCTAGACCCTCAGGGAGAGAAACTGAGGTAAGAAATTTAGGGGTGGGGTTAGGCGGGAGAAGAAGGGTGGAATGCTGCTCAGGTACTTCCCGAGTATTAAGGGTCCCCTGATTGGGTCTCTCTCTTTTGAACAGTGTACTGTAAGCACCTCTCAGGGAAGCTGGGGAAAGGGAAAGCCATCTTCCTGGCGCTGCTTTGACGCCGCATCATTTCTGTCTCAAATCCCTGGGCTGGTGCGGCACTACTTGGAAGCACGCTCTCCCTGGAGCTTCCCCAGGCCCCACTATTCCCCATGCCTTCCCCACTGCCAAGCAAGGTTAGCTTGTTTCTTTTTGTTCTCAATTCTGAAATTTTTCTTTCAAATCATTGATGTAAGCTACTTTCCAGATAAGTCTTTTCATTTAAATTTCCTTTCTCTCCACCATCAAGGCTTCTATTTCTAGAAAAAAGTATTAACTCTCCTCTTAAAGAAAGTCTTTCAGATGTGCTAACCTCCCGTCTCTCAAGCCAAATGAGGTCTTTCGGTTTAAGTTACATCAGTTCAAGTTAGTGGCTTCTAATGTTTCTGATGCAGCCTTTGAATCAGCCACTGGTTTGTTATTTGCAAGTTAGTCTTACGTTATTGGTTTTAATAAAAGGAAATTCCCACATTCCTCTTTTTCACATCAATTACTAGGTTTTTCTTTTTTCGCTTAGGAACATTGGCCCTGAGCTAACACCTGTGCCAGTCTTCCCCTATTTTGTATATGGGATGCTGCCACAGCACGACTTGATGAGCAGTGTGTAGGTCTGACCTGGGATCTGAACCTGTGAACCCTAAGCCACTGAAGTGGACTGCATGAACGTAACCACTGTGCCACAAGGCTGGCCCCTGAATTCCCTTTTTTTTTTTTTTTTTGAGAAAGATAAGCCCTGAGCTAACACCTGCTGCCAATCCTCCTCTTTATGCTGAGGAAGACTGGCCCTGAGCTAAGATCCGTGCCCATCTTCTTCTACTTTATATGTGGGACGCCCACCACAGCATGGCTTGCCAAGCAGTACCATGTCTGCACCTGGGATCTGAACCAGCGAACCCCGGGCCACCGAAGCGGAATGTGCGCACTTAACCACTGCGCCACTGGGCCGCCCCTGAATTACTTTTTTAATGCTATCTTTCTCTGTTTGTTCATCAAAAGGTTACAACATTCTTCCCATTTCTTTTGGTGAGTACCCCTCCCAACCATCACCAGAAGTGACTGAGCAGTCGGTAGTAGTCTTTTCCCTCCTAGGATGGTTTGTGGGTCCCTCAAACTCCAGACTACTGCTGCAACAGAGGGCGAGGCAGAAGGGTACTGCATGGAATTCCACAGCTGGGGTCTCCACTCACCAGGTGGTGGTGCTGGGTGGGGATGCTGGCCTCCGGTGGGGGGGTGGGTCACGGGCAGATGATTGACAAGCTCTCCTCTGACTCTACAAAAGTTCTATCTACTGATATAATGCAATCAAATAGCAACTTCTGTACAGAGTGAACACCTACGGACTGTGCCTTTGTCTCTACTTTAAGCGGTTGGAAAGCTTTGGGACTGAACAGAGCGATTACTGAGGGGAGCTACGGATGGCATATGTAGGTGATCCTGACGCAGCACCGAGTGGCTTAGTACTCAGAATACTGAAGGGGTTTAATAAGGACATGGTAATGTACATTAGATGCCGAAATAAAAACACAAAGGACTTTTTAAAGACAACTTTAACAAGATATTACTATCTGTACTCCTATAATTAGTTGGATGAAAAAAAGTCTCAAAATATCCAAAACATATACTGACAAAACCAAGATGCTATTGTACCTTTTGTGATTCTAAAGCATAAAACAGTTCATTTCAGAACATGCTGCTAAGTCTGAAAAGTCAACATTTTTTGTATGGAAAGGTAAATACTCTTTTTTTCCCCTATTGTGTATTCAGGTTACTTATTTACAGTCCCATGGGGAAGGAAAAAGCACATACTAAAAAATGACCTAAAAGATGTTTTCAAAATTAAATTATCTGAGTAGCTTAGCAAAGCTCAAATTCCTGACATCAAGGTCACCATTGGGCAGTTAAACACGCCTGTCCCTAACATGTGATAGAATGTTAGCCGTCACTCAATAAAGCCACATATCTTGGTAATTTGTACATTTAAGGAGACAATTTCTCTGAAATTAGTTTAAAGGCTATTTAAAATAAAAGAAACTATGTTAATAAGTACAGATTTGAAAAACTAAAGTGAACTTTTCATTCATTCATGGCTTATTTATTATTTACTAGGTGCTGTTCTAGAGGCAGAGGATAGAGGAATGAACGAAATAGAAAAAGTTAATTTCTTCATGGATCTGACATTATTTCAAAAATGGTGGACTGAATCATAATTTGAATTTATATGTTAACCCCTTTAGGTAAATTGTATAAAAATCAGTCAACTTCACTGAAAATATCATGACAAACTATCAAACTAAGAGAAAATGCAAAGCACTGGATCTGAAGTAAAGCTCTTACTTCTTCATCAATAGAGCTTAAAACAGTGCTATCTGCCTGGCAGGCAAATTCAGAGAGAGGTGGCTTGTCACACGTCACACAACAAATTAGTGGCAGTTAGGAATGGCATCTAGACTTCCATATTCTTGGCCCAGAGATCTTTCTGTGGACCAGCCTGCTTCTACCTATTAAATGGATCTTAATGATTTTATAGCCAAGTAAAATTGTTCCCTTAAAACTACCCACCAATAAAAGTTTACAGATTAAATGTGATATTTTCTTGTTCTGATATGATGTGATAAAAAAGCTGGATATAACATTATGTATTCAATATGACCTAAATTTTATTAAAAAATATATATGCATACGTATGGAGAATTTTTTTCTTTTGCGTAATTTTCAAATTTTCTATAACGAACATCAATAAATTTTTACTTATAAAGTTAAAATGAGTTAAATAATGATAAACATTTCCCCATACAACAAAACAAAAAATCAGGTTGTCTGAAATGCTTAAAGATAAGATGATTAACACAGGTTGACTCACCAGACATCTAACTAGAAGCTTGGTAAGAAATTTGTCTAGGAGGAGATGACAGCCATCTATTCAAGTGACCGAATGGCTTCGAAAAACAATGGTGGCCTAGGGTTGTGTTTATAAATGCACCGTATTTATCAAGTGACTTAATGGTATAAAGGGTCAGGTCAGCCCTGAGGGTTTCACAAAAGTCCTGTCTGTGTTAGCAGACATTCCGAAACATTCTGACATGTGAATATAGGAGCCACCAGGCCAAGGTGAAATGTTATTTACCAAGTTACTCTTTGACCAAAGTTTAAAAGCCAAAAAAACTAGCATTGTGCTCAAGTTTTATCAAGAAGAACCTTCACTGACACAACAAATACATTTAAGGGCAGGCAGTCACACAGCCTATGAAGAGCAGAACTCCGTCCTGGTACGTCACCGCCCTGCTTCTGCCACCTCACAGCATCTGTGAGCTCTGTGGGCTTCCGGTTTTCTACCCCAAAGTGTCGAAGTGGTCTCCACAGTCCCTTCCATCTCTGCTAGCTCATGATCCTAGAACACAGGCAGGAGTCCTGTCCCCAACTAGTCGTGTTAGAGGACCACGGGGAAAGTTCCCCGACAGGCCCCTCTTCAATATCAGGGAGAGAAAAGCACAGCAAGCAGATGCAAGCCACTGGTTCCTCAGCAAAGAGAAGTCCCAATTTCCTCTAGCTGTTTCGAGGATCCTACACCTCATTACAAGACTCACCGAGTGAGTGGCTGCTTCCCAAGAAAAGCCACAGAAAGGAAATATCATTAAAAAAAAGTGTATATGCACTGGGGGAAGCTGTTCCCTCCCGTAAGCCTGACTAGCTGAGGCTGCTGTTCTCTATTGTTGAACAGGATGTCACAGGACTGCCAAGCACAGCCCCCAAACCTGCTAATTAGGTGCACTGACAGTGTTTGTTTTGGAACCATTTACCCACAAAGGAATGTGTCAGGCTGATTAGTGAGGGTATGTAATGTGTGTGTATTCGCGTCCAGATGAGGGCATAATCCAGGTATTCAGTCTGTTTGTGCAAGGTCTCACAAAAACGAAGGCTGAACAGATGGGAAGCTACAAGGAAAGACCAGCTGCTGGGCAGCACTCCTTTCTCCTTCTCCTCTGTAGCTCTGTTCTACTCCCAGGGCCCTTCAAAAAATTTCTGCCTGACATGAAATTCTCTTTTAAAAAGTGACGACCTGTAACTGGACCCCTAAAGAAATGCAACACCCTTTGTAAGGTTGCTGGAAAATCGGGTCTGATGATTTTCTGGCAGATAAGTAAGGGACAACTTTAGGCAAAATGGACAAATCAAAGGGGACTGGGCCAAGAGAAAACACAGCTCCTAACGGACTGTGTAAGTCGTGCTGAGGAAAACTGCATCTTAGCATCTTCTATGGGAAGAAATAATTCTGTACTCTATAATAAAGTGGTTTCTAGCTCTCTTTTTAAACCGACTTTTGTGAGGTTTGGCTACAATTAGCTGTTTGAAGCTTCACATGTACCTGAAGCTTAAAGAAAGCAGAAAGCGCCAAGGCCAAGAACCCAGCCCAGTCCCAGCAAGGCGAAGTCCTCAGGGCAGGGCGGCATGGACGCCCGTGAGACGCAACTGACAGAGACCAATTTGAAGGTCAAGTGTGTTGGGAGGAGGAGTCTCCACGTCCCTCAGTGCAAGTGAGACCTTTCCAGAGTCTGCCTGCATGGGTGAGAGCGAAGGGCTTTGGCTAAGTTCTTTGGAGGGCCTTCTTTTTCAGTGAGCTAACCTGACAAAACAGATTTGGAACTGAAGACGATAAGCCCTGTGAGAAACTCACTTGCTATGGACTTTTCCATGAGGCCGATGTCTGTTCTCGCTAGAGAGATGGAGGGAACGTTCTTTAAAAGTGTGTAGGTTGGACATGGCATCAGAGTACGTCACCTCAAGCAGGCAGAGTTTGGTGTTACTAAGTTTAAAGTCCTGTGTGCAATTGTTATTTCTTGGAAGAGGGGAGAGTGTGGTCATCTACTACATGCAAAGAAAAACTGGCAAGTAATGCTCAATCTGCTTCTCCAAATCCCCATGCTTTAAAACAAGTGACTCTTTTAAAGAGAAACCACCGAGCTGCAGATGCCCCTATCACAGGAAGCACACTTCCCTGGATGCCTTCCTAGGGCAGGCGGACGCTCAAGCCACAGGAATACTTTAAATGGTAGGTCACTTGCTTCAACCTTACATATAAAGCTGTAGTGCTACTTCAGACTTTTACTATGCTCCTCTGTCTTTGCAAGTATTTTTTCCCAGTTTTATTGAGATGCAATTGACATATAACATTGTATGAATTTTAGGTGTACCACATGATGATCTGATGTATGTATACTGCAAAGTGATCTCCACAATAAGTTAACATCCATCACCTCATAAGGTTACAAAATTTTTTTCTTGTGATGAGAACTTTTAAGATTTACTCTCTCAGCAACTTTGAAAGATATGATACAGTATTCTTATCTTTAGTTACCGTGCTGCACATTACATGCCCAGAACTTATCTATCTTATAACTGGAAGTTTGTACCTTTGACTACCTTCTCTCATTTCACCCACTCCCCACCCTCTACCTCTGGGAACCACCAATCTGTTCTCTGTATCTATGAATTCGGTTTTTTCAGATTCCACATATAAGTGAGATCATACAGTATTTGTCTTTCTAACTAACCAGCTTATTTAAAAAGCTTGTCAGTGTTCTTAAGGAATGCACATAGACTTGGGAGAACTGAACCAAATGGTAAATATTTATGAAATGCTTACTATATGGAACACACCAAATTCAGTGTTAAGTATCATCTTTTTACAGTGCACCCACATCTAAATACAGCCAGAAATGGTGTCGGGTCATAAGGTCCTGAAGAGCAGTGTTTTCCATATTGGAAAACCTGCCAGGATGATCTGTATGTCACACAAAAGTCAACAAAGCTGAGCAGATCAGACAGACAGGACGGGCCTGAGTTATGACAGCTGGTACATTTTCTAAGTCCCAGGCTAAAATGCATGCTGAGTGTTTTAAGATGAAATATTTATGTACTTGTGACCTGGAAGCACTTCAGTGTGCAGGAATGGCATCTTCACAGAAATGTGGGAAGCCAGACAGTCTCCTTCGCAGCATTATGTCCTTCAGGTCAAGAGAAGATCAGTGATGTAGAGATGTCAGAAAGAAGTTGGATAGTAGGCAACTTAAGGAGTTTTTTAAAAAAAAGTCTAAGTCCTGGGTCATTTTGTAGGTTTATATGACTTTTATGCTTTTACATTTATGTCTTCCTCTAAGTCTTAGAGCAGTTCACTCTCCTCTTCTGACTTGTAATTCTGAAAAGTTAGAGGCCTTATTTCTTATTCTCAATCAAGGAGGCTGTTTTGTCATTCCTATCACCTCAGAATGTGGGATTTTATCACTGTTTAATAGAATGCTCTCTCTCCCAAAGCTGTGCTTTATTCCTTCCTTTGGGACTGTAACTGCAGGACTAGGCTCAAGGAAAGCAGTCCTGTGATTGTGGGTCTTCCTATGGTATTTAAAATCTTGCAATTTGGATTTTAGTGTTTTCCTATTTAAATGAGAGAGAGGTATATATTTAATTTGTGTTTGAGAATAAAGAATCTCTCAAGGCAGACCTGTCAGCATTGACTTCGGAATGGAGGGGAGGTGTGTGTGCAGCTCAGTGAGTCTACCTTAGTAAACCAGTGCAGGCAGGTCTCCAGCCCCACAGGGACCCTCCCCCAACCCACCCTGCTGGGGGGACGCACAGAGGTGGGAGCTCCGCCACGTCTCCTTCCCCTCTCCCCTGACCGACAGCCCTTTGGCCAGTTTACAAAAGAAAGGTATGTGGCTCCCCACCCAATCTAACTCTGCTAGGGCGGTGAATAAAGGACAAGTCAAAATAACGGTTTTGGGGGAGGCTTCTTCAATGACAGAAGTACATAATTTTTTCAAATTTCTGTTAGGGGGTAGGCTGAAAAACAGTTTGAAGACTACAGGTACAGAAGAAACAGTGATGCATAATGAAAAAAGCATGGATTTTGCAGTCAGATATATTTGGGTTCAAGTTTGGGCCTTGTCTCTCAGGCCAAGGTTAACTGCCTTCTTGAACCTAGGTTTCCTCATTAATAAAATGGAGGTGACAGGGGCCAGCCTGATGGCATAGTCTTTAAGTTCTCCTGCTCTGCTTTGGCAGTCCAGGGTTCGCAGGTTTGGATCCCAGGTGCAGACACACACACGGCTCATCAACCATGTTGTGGCGGGACCCCACATGCAAAATATAGAAAAAACAACAAAACAGAGAAAGACTGGTATTGATGTTAGCTAGTCCTCCTTAAGAAACAAAGGAAGATTGGCAACAGATGTTAGCTTAGGACCAATCTTCCTCACCAAAAAAACAACAACAACAACAACAAAAAGGGAGTAACAGTATTCCCTCAGAGGACTGGCACAAGAATTAAATGATGAGAAATGCAAACTGCTGGCACTAGTACTAGCAAATATTCGTGCCTGCCCCTACAAACTCAGCATATTCTCTATGTCTACCGGAGATGGAGTTCTAAAAATTAATACTAGAGCTATATTTCTAAATTACACATACATGAAGCTTCCCTCTGCATAACAATTAATTTAATGAGGAAAAGAAAGTTTGACAGTTGATTAACATTTGATAAATGGTCAAATCAAATGAGTATGTTAAAACTGACTATCTTCTAATCCCAAAGTGCATAAATCAGTGCTTTAGATTAACACAGAGCTAACCTTTTTAGAAAATGTGGAGCTTTCTTCTTACCTACCAGGAACATCATTCCTCTGGATGGTACCCCTTCTTGGAGCTCCAGGTCCACCTCTCTACCGTGGCTCTGCCCTCACTTTCACACAACTGTCCATGGCTCACCTCTCACTAGAGACTGTCAGCTATTTGTGAGCAAAGTGCATGCTGTGTTCACAGTGTGTCTCCAGAACCCAGCCCAATGCAGAAACACAGTACGCTCAGGAAATCATCATTCAAAGAATGAATAGTCCTAATGCTTGTGGAATTTTTTTTTACTTAATTGTAATTATGCTATTCAAATGACATTTGGATCTGAAAGAATATTAAATATATTTCTGAGGACACAGAGGTGCTGAATTTAGCAAGATGGTCAAGGATACGTGGTAACGAATTCACTAAATACCTCATTTCTAAAATATTTTCTTCTTTTTCTCCCCAAAGCCCTCCAGGACATAGTTGTATATTCTAGTTGTGAGTTCCTCTGGTTGTGCTATGTGGGACACTGCCTCAGCATGGCCTGATGAGTGGTGCCATTTACGCGCCCAGGATTCGAACTGGTGAAACCCTGGGCCACGGAAGCAAAGCACGTGAACTTAACCACTCAGCCACATGGCTGGCCCCTAAGATTTCTACATACAGATTTTTAAACATGTTTTATTATAGAAAGTTTCAAAAGCAGAGTGAATAGTATAATAAACTCCTGTGTACTTATCACCAGCTTCAACAATTATCAGTCTCTTTCATCTATGTTTATCCCCTCTCTCCCACCATCAGATTATTTTGAAGCAACCCTAGATATCATATCACTTCATCCACAAAGATTCACTTACACATAGATTTTAAAATTTATCCACTATTCAAATTTATTTTTACTTACCACACTTATTTATTCAGCACATCTTTATGTACATGTCTTAAATCTGCAACTGTATTTCTGATTAAAGTTTTCCTTTAATTAAATCTTTTATTAGTGTTTCTTTTTGTCCTTTCCCAGAGACTTGTATAAACTACTCCCAGTGTTCAACCGGGGAGTGAACAACAAGCGACAGCTCAGTGGGTTCCTGGAAAGAACTATCAACCTGGAATTGCAGGAGGTGGTCAGGGCTCCTTTGACTCAGACATCTGGGCACGCTTGGAGAACTTCATCTGATCAAGGCAGAAACAGGATTCGAAATAGCTCCATGTTCTTTCCTACTGGGTGAAGGCCCCTACGAGCCCACAGATGTGCTAATGTGGTCATTCTGGTTGTGGGAATCTAGTACCTCTGACTATAACGATAGCTGTCTTAGAGGAGTGGTTCTTTGTTCTGGCTGTGACTTAGAATCACATGGGGAGCCTTGGAAGATACAGATTCTGGGGATTAAAATAACAGTCTCACAGGAGATTCTGATGTGCAGTCAGAGGGGAGCACCTCTGCTCCAGTCAAGGGACGAGTCCTGGGACCAAGGGCTTTACAAATGTATGTACAACCCAGCACCCTGACCTTGGTTTCTAGTATTCGCTCATAAGAGGAACCAGAGCTCCCTGGAGAAAGAGTTGCTTCTAAGATTAGGGCAAGAAATATGTAAGATGACCATGGAACATCTAGTAGCACCAGAAAGTAAGGAAATGCTCAAAAACAAAACCCCCACAATGACTGGGGTATGTCAAAGGGACACAGGAGCCAAGTGAAAGAGCTGAATGGCCAAACTTGGAGTAGTTTGAGCAACAAAATAAAGTAGTATTGGATTATAACCCAAAGTATAAAATAAACATGCATGAGTCCATACTGATCTGAACAATTGAAAAAATAAATAAATAGAGAAGAAGAGACAAATCTCTCATGCAGAAGAAGTCCACATAATTCTGTACCTACCTCATTCCCAGGGAGGGTGGAGCCTCACTTCCCCTCCTCACGCGTGGGCTGCACACAGTGCGTTCCTTCCAAAGAGGACAGTATAGAAAGGGGTGGGGGCGGGCAAGAAGAGTGACTGTACAGTGGAGAAAGCTGACACAAACTTTCCAGGGAGAAGCCACGCTGACGGTACGTGGCTGTGACGGGATGTGATGAGAATGGCACTTTACCTCTGTGGTCCTCCTCCCAGACCTGTAAAACCCAGTCTAACCATAAGAAAAACATCAAGTGTATCTCAGTACAGGGATTCTACAAAATACTTGACCAGTACTCCTCAAAACTGTCAAGATCATAAAAACAAATGAAGTCTGAAAAATTGTTACAGCTAAGAGGAGCCTAGGGAGATGCAACAACTAAATGTAACGTGGGATCTTGGAACAGAAAAATGACACTAGGTAAAAACTGAGGAAATCTGAAAAACTATGGACTTTAGCTAATAATCATGTATCAATATTGTAACAAATGTACTATATTATTAGATGTTAATAGGGGAACTTGGGTATGGAGTATATGGGAACTCCACACTAGATTTGTGATTTTTCTGTAAATCTAAAATTGTTGTCATAAAGTTTATTAAACTGTTCAGCTTTAGCCTTAGAGACAACTGTTCAGTTGAATGAGTTGTTTTATTTTAATAGGCTTTATTTTTTTAGAACAGCTTTAGATTTACATAAAAATTGAACATAAAATTTGTATATATATATAAAATAGTGGATTCATCTATTTCTACTTGCAGTTTTATTAGTTTTTGCCTCATGTATTTTTTGACTCTCTGTTCACATCCCATTATGTAATGCCCCTCTTTATCCTTGTGTGACGGACTGGTATTCCTTCTTTAAATACTCAACAAAATTCACCAGCTTCTTTATGAGACGACTTAAAAATCACTAGTCCAATTTCATTACTTGTTATAGGTCTATTCATATTTGTATTTCTTTTTGAGCCAGTTTTGGCAGTTTTTCTTTCTAGAAATTTATCCGTTTCATCTAAGTTGTCTAACTTGTTGACAGGAAGTTATTTATATACCTCTTTATAATTCTTTTAGTTGCTGTACCCTTTTTCATTTCTGAGTTTGGCAATTTGTGTCTTCTTTCTTAATTTCTTGGTCAGTCTAGCAAAAGAGTTGTCAATTTTGTTGATTCTTTCAAAGAACCAACTTGTGGTTTTGCTGCCCTAATGCTTTTCTGTTTTCTATTTCACTGATATCTTCTCTATTCTTATTCTCTCCTTTCTTCTGCTCGCTTTGGATTTAGTTTGCTCTTCATTATCTAGTTCCTTAACATGGACTTTTAGGTTACTGATTTGAGACCTTTCTTTTTCTCTGATATAGGTGTTTATAGCTATAATTTTCACTCTAAGCACTAGTTTAGCTGCATTCCATACATTTTGACATTTTGTATTTCATTTTCATTCATTTCAAAATACTTAAAAATTTCTCGTGATTGATTTCTTCTTTGACCCATTAATTTTTAGTGTATTGTTTAATTTTCAAATATTTTGGGGTTTCTCAGATTTTTTTCTACTAGGGATCTTAATTCCATGTGTCAGAGGACATACTTGGTATAGTCTCAATCTTTTTAAATTTATTAAAACTTCTTTTGTAGCCCAGCATATGGTTTATTCAGTCAGAAGCATTTTTAAGTTCAATTTTTATTTTTTTATTAAGTGCTTTTTATTGTGATATAATTTACACACCATAAAATTCAACCTTTTAAAGTATATAATTCCTTGATTTTTAGTGTATTTAAAAGACTGTGTGACCATCACCACAGTCTAATTCCAGAACATTTAATCACCTCCAAAAGAAACCTGTACTCACTAGAAGTTCCTCTTTTTTCCCTTCCCCAGCCATAGGGGGGAAGCCTCCTTTCTGTCTCTACGGACTTGCCTATTTGGGACATTTCATATAAACAGAACATAAAACGTGGGCTTTGTGACTGGCTCTTTTTGTTTAGCAGAATGTTTCCAAGGTTCATCCATGCTGTAGCATGTGCCAGTACTTTGTTCCTTTTTAGGCTGAGTAGTATTTCGTTGTATGGAGAGACCACATTTTGTTTATCCGTTAATCAGTTAATGGGCATTTATGTTATTTTCACTTTTTGGCTATTATGAATACTGCTGCTATGACATTTGTGTAGAAGTTTTGTGTGGTGTACATTTTTAAAAAGTATGTAACTCTAGGCTGTGAGCTAAGTACCTGTATTCAGGGAACTGGAAGCTGGAGTGTGTATGTCTGTGTCTGTGAGTGTGAGCGTATGTCTGTGTGTGTCTATGTATGTGTGTATGTCTGTGTGTCTATGTGTGTTAGTGTGTGTGTCTCTGTGTGTGTGAGTGTACGTCTGTGTGTGTGTCTGTGTGCTTATGTGTCTGTCTTTCTGTGTGTGGGGCCAACCCAAGTTCCTGGATATTTACAAAGAGTCTTTGGGTTTAAGAAGAGGCCAGAAAGGCTGAGTCAACTCTTAATATTTTAGCTCTACCCTCCATGCTCCAGCTCTTCGTGGCTACATGCCTCACCTTCTGTCCTGAACCACAGCATAAGTTAGCCCTGCAGGGTGGGAAATGAGTCATGACATCCATGCCCAAAGAAGCCAGTGCACATACACACAAAGTGTGCATATTTCTAGTATGCTTTTGGGATGAAAGGAAAAGTGATATGTATCATTTTGTGATTTAAGAAAAGCAACAGTAAAACCCCTGCTCTCACTTGGGGGGAAAATCATCCATCACTCAAGGGATGTGATGATACCCAAATATTACTTTGGTTAGAAAAATAATCCCACATAAACTCCCACTTTTCTCTCCTTTGGGTCCTAAAACTTTCATCACTATACTGCAGTGATCTGTGGAGAAGAGCAGATGGTGAGGCAGACAGCTGTTCCCCAGTGTCCATTAGTGTTAGTCCTTGGTCCATCAGTCTTGGCCTTCTTCTGGGACTGCGACTTCCCACTGCCCATCACTTGGCCCTGAAAGGGTTGTGAGGATTGTCCTCCCAATCTTCATCCTAAAGATGCATCTGAACACTCTGTGTTACCCAATAAGGCAGAATAAACTGATGCTTCTTTGCAACACTGTTATCTTATTCTGGATAAAGGTGTTGAGGGAAGAGTTGGAAATAAGCACAGGAAACCAAAGGCTAAAGAGTCCCCAAGAATAAGGGAAATCTGACACGGGAAGAGAGAGATAAGCACTGGACTAAAAGCCGGCCTGATCTGGCCAATGAAACCGCACGAGACATGTTCAGGTATGCTTCTCTAAGCAAGATATTCTGTACCTGCTTGTTGAAATATCCTCAAAAGGGTAGAGGATCTCTCCGTTGTTACAGATCTCACAGATGAACCCCTTCTGGCTACAGAGACTGCAGCTGTACACGTGGGAGGCGGCAAATTTAATGACCTTGCCCAAGAATGGAGCCAGCTTTCCCTCTATCACCTGCAGAAAGAGAAATGGGACAGGGAAGCAAATTCATTGAGAACGGAAGTCTTGGAGATACAGGAGGACTGGAATTCCCTTCCTTTACACAACAGGAAAACCTCTAATTATAATTCTCAGCAACTCTGAGAAAGAAAAGACAGTATTTTTGCTCCAAAAGAACTCTCTGGTTTAAACCACTGGAGGCTGGAAAATGAAGACGCTGAAACTTCTTTGTATTCCTCCTTCTTTGTAGTGTGGTGAAGGGGACTGAGGACCAACAAGTCGGGAACCCTGCTTTCAAACACCAACTTCACGGTTACAGCGTGGTGGATTTCCCAAAGCAGACTGAAAACATACAGGGTAAATACCAGTTCAATAATACCTTTTCTCTGAAAAGTTTAACAGGATAGATTTTTACCTTCTTCCCCAAGAACATATAACAAATGTGGAAAAATAGTTTTCTTCTGTGGCTGATAAGCACAATAATATAAAGAGGTTTCAATTTGACTATCTGAAGGCAGCATTCAGCGTGAAGATTTTTTAAAAATCTCTTAATGTTTAAAAAAATGAGCCAATTTAATAAAGGGGAGATTTCACATAACAATACAGATTTTTGGCTTCTTTTGAAAAATCATTAGAGCTAGCAAAACCAGGCCTGAATTCCAACATGTTTATGATCCTGATTTTGGGTAGGCACTGTTATCCCACTGAGCAGGAGCTCTCTAGCTGACAGGTGTCCCCACGAAGCCCTAGTGTCTTGCATCTCCTGCCTCCCATAAGTACCTCACCTGCTGGCCTGCCAACATCCATAAGTTTGGAACCTATAGTCAGTCAGATCCCTCCTCACTTAACTAATACTGCATGGGCCTCATACACTAACAAGATAAAATCTGCCTTTATTTCCCTCTCATTAATGCACATGCATATGCATGCTGATTTTGATATAAGAAAAAAATGAAGATGAAATTTAATTTGGAAATAGCTGGAAATAATTGGAAATAGCTGGATACTTTCAAATGAATACATAGTTAAAATGACAATTTCACATAAAAACATCTGAAGGAAATGTAGTAAATCATACCTAAAGAGAAATTACAGTGCCAACATGAGTAAAAAGTAACTGAATACAAAAATAAGAGTACAAGGAACGTAATTATGTATTTTGCAAAAAATGAAGCCACATGTAATATTAGAGATAGAAACTAACATGCTTTTTAAACAGCACAGAACAATCCACGATGCTTTAAAAATGAGCACAATAGTGACTACTCTAAAGAAGGGAGCAGGTTGGAGAAGCAAGTCCTTCACTTTGTATATAGTTGTTTTTTGCATTTTTTAAAACAACGTGTATTATTTTTGCATTAAGATGCAGAAAGTGAACAGAAAAATCAGGTTTACTACTTTATAAGAGTGGATTTTTTTCCTAATAAAGGCAGTAGAAATTATGCTGGCTGTCTTTTGAGTCAAGCAGGCACACTGCCCACCCTTCTCTGACTTACTCTTCTCTCCATGACCTTCAAGAAGCCATAGACAGACCTCCTTTTATTTATGTTTTCTCATGGACCATTAACTCCGATACACCCCAGTAAAGTATGCTCCTAATATCAACATGATACCCACTTTCTAAGAAATAATCACGACCACATCATATACCTGACCACCAGGAAACACTCTCCAGCGTGTCTTAGGTTCTTTCTAAACTGTGATAACAAGACTTCAGCTGAGTTTGGCTTTACTTATTTCACCCTTCCCTAAACAACCAAGGCTAATGACACATTTTAAGAGAGGCACTAACAAACTCTAGTCCATTTATGGGCAAACATCAGGGTATAGGACAGTCTGGAAACCAAGTAAGTAAAGGTTATTT
This sequence comes from Equus caballus, assembly GCF_041296265.1. NCBI lineage: Eukaryota > Metazoa > Chordata > Mammalia > Perissodactyla > Equidae > Equus > Equus caballus. The sequence continues at coordinate 82,590,572 of NC_091701.1, forward strand.
GCAGGAACTGAGGATGAGAAAAGAAGGCCTTAAGGGAGACATGAGAATCATCATCCAGGATTTGGAGGAGACTGGACATCTTGTGAATCAAGGTTTTTCTCTATCTAGAAGATTTCCTTGGGACAAAGGGTATGAACGTTTTGAAATATTTCACCAAATTTATACTGTCAGCAATGTATATTTACTCCAATCTAGGGATTTTAATAAGCTTTTAAAAATTAATTTGGGGATTAATACCTTTACAACATTTAGTTTCCCTATCAAAGAACCTGATCTATATCTTCATTTTATTAAATCTTCATTTATTATTGCTTAATAAAAATTTGGTTTTTTCCTTTGTTCCTATTTAGATTTTTTTAAGGTTAAACTTTTATATAATACTTTTTCTTATTAGCTATTGCTGGTATATTAGAATATACTGACATTTGTGTACATCTTACATATGACTATATTACTGAATTTTCATGAATGCTAATCATTTTTAAGTAATTCTTTTGGTTTTTCTGAAAGTAATAACCTGGTCCCTTCCTTTCTAGTGTTACATCTCTGTTCATGTTTCATATCTTATTGCATTGTCCAGTGCTCCTAAAACAATATTAAATAGTAATGGTGTTAGTGGACATTCTTGTTATTTCAAGGAGACTCAAACTGGATATTATGGTGTCTATAGTGAGTGGCTTATTTTCTCCATCAAATACACATCGCTCATCATGTACTACGTTTTATTGATTCCCTTTCTCTCTTTTTAAATAACAGCTCTATTGACATATAACTCACATACCATGTAATTAACCTAGTTAAAGCCTATAGTTGAACCATTTTTTGTTTGCCCACAGAGTTGTGTACCACCACCACAATGAATTTTAGAACATTTCATCAACTCTCCCCAAAATTCCCATACCCATTAGCAGTCACTCCCCTTTTCCCTCTAACCCGTCGCCCAAGGCCTAGGCAACCAATAGTCTACTTTCTGTCTCTATAGACTTACCTATTCTGGATATTTCATGTAAACAGAATCGTACAATATGTGGTCTTTTGTAATTGGCTTCTTTCACTTAGCATAATGTTTTCAAAGTTCATGTTGATTCTCTTTTAAATGTTTCTAGTGTAAATCTCTTTTTCTCATCCTACCCCAGGCTTTTATCATCCCTCTCTAGATTAATGAAATAATCTTCTAGTTTTATTTTTGGATGACAGTCTATTTCCTTTGATCCATCCAGAATATATACTACAGTTTAAGACATCACTTTCTTCGTGTATCACGTCTTCCTTCAAACCTTTGGTGAGTTCTTATTTTATCATTAACAAAAACTCTTCACTCATTCATTTCATAAAATTATATTGAGTTATCACATCCCAGATACTCGACACAAGAGTGAACCAGATAAAACTGGAGCTTACATTTTGCCTGGTGTACAGGTGTTTGCATAAGCTGACTCCACACTATCTACCCAAACTCATTTTCCATTTGTTAATATGTATTTTCTGTTGTGAGGAACTTTTCCCTGAGTAGAACATGTTTACTCTGGCTCCTGGGCCTTCACCATGTCATTTCCTCTATCTGGAGTTTCACTTCTCTTCTTAACCCTTATTTAAATTTCTCCTAGGCTTCATGGCTCAGATCTATTATGGCTTCATCTGGAAACCCATCTTTGGCTACTTTAGCTGTCATAGATCTCTTGTGCTTCATATAACTTACTTTTACACCATACAATTTAACATAGAAATTGATGCTGTTTTGTAGTCTTTGCAACTATTTAACATGTGATTGTTTCACTTATCCCACTGCAGATTGAACATATAAAAATGGTGATACTACCTATAAAACGGGATTTTATATGGAGCAACCTAAAAGAATGTAAATTGCTTGAAGGCAAAGACTGAGTCTCATACTTGTCCTAAATATCCTCTCTCTGCCAGCCACCTGAGTTCTTGCTGACTGACCAAAGATGCTTTCTTGTCTCTTTCCTTGGCCGCAGCAGTCATATCTTAGGGCTACCTTTGTGTCTCAAACATTTTCAGCCACTCCACTCTGCGGTTTAGGGAGGAGCAGAAAGAGCACATGGATTTGGTGGCAGCTCAGCTACTCAGGAACTCTTTCTGCTTCTTTACACCTGATTAATTGCTCTTCCTATTTGTCAACCTAGGTTCATGTTCTAAAGGGCTGAAGCTGCTGGAAATTTTTCCTCTAGAAATGTGAGGTAATATTCTATAAGTTTATTTCAGAATTTACAAACACTTCTTTAATATTATAGAAAGGAAAACTTTATACTTACAACTTCCTAGGGTAAAGGTATGTTTAGGAAGTTTAAATCTTGTCTTTGAATATAACTACTAGCAGCACTGGGAACGGAATCTAGCTCTTCTGCCTTCTGGTCTAAAGGTTTTACCAATATAAAAAGTAGGCTTCAGGTGTGACATCTCCTAGGGTTCTTTTTAAAAACCAGATATATCTTTACTTTGGATAATTGCTTAAAAAGAAATCAAATGTCCTGCATCCTACCATCTCCTCCTGCCCCCAACAGTCTTGCAACTTTCACTCCCACTTCCTAGCCTTCTTGGTGGGAGCTTAAGGTCAGAGCCATATTCCACAAACACCAGGAAGATGGTGGCCTCAAAGAAAACCAAAGCCCGAGGCGCCTACTCAGGTTCCAACTGAGAACGAAGAGTAGAAAAGAGCTGTCAGGATGTCAATGGACCTGGAAAATGATTCCGGGCAAGAGAAAGTCAAATGACCAACAAGCTAGCCAACAAGCAAAGAGGCTGAGGGTTGCCAGACACGAGAACTCTGCTGTGTCAACCCTAAACTGGAGAGCCTCCTGAACTGGCAGCACTCCCAACAGGGCCCAGAATGGGGAATAGTCCTACAAACTGTATCCAGGCTAGAGTTGATCCAGGGGCTTCCAATATCACTGAGAGCAAGCCAGGACTGACTAGGGCAAAGTAAACCACAAAAGTACTTCCTTAATAATACTAGCCTAGGCCAGCCTGGTGGCACAGCAGTTAAGTTCGCATGTTTCACTTCAGCAGCCTGGGGTTCGCTGGTTCAAATCCCAGATGCGGACCTGCCCACCGCTTGTCAAGCCATGCTGTGGCAGGCATCACACATATAAAGTGGAGGAAGATGGGCATGGATGTTGGCTCAGGGCCAGTCTTCCTCAGCAAAAAGAGGAGGATTGGTGGCAGATGTTAGCTTGGGGCTAATCTTCCTCAAAAAAATAAATAAATAAAAATATACTAGCCAGGGGGCTGCCCGGTGGTGCAGCAGTTAAGTGCGCATGTTCTGCTTTGGCGGCCTAGGGTTGGCTGGTTCGGATCCCGGGTGTGGACATGGCACTGCTTGGCAAGCCATGCTGCGGCAGGCGTCCCACATATAGAGATGGGCATGGATGTCAGCTCAGGGCCAGTCTTCCTCAGCAAAAAGAGGAAGATTGGCAGCAGATGTTAGCTCAGGGCTAATTTTCCTCAAAAAAAAAAAAATAATAATAATAGCCACTAGCTTGTTAAAAAAAATCTAATGGTGGTAAAATTTTTGCTTCTTGACAAGTTGGGTGCGTTTTCCTGGTGTGCAGTAGTTTGATTCATTAGGGAGTCCCCCAGAGAGGCTGACATTACAGAGCTTCTGATACTCCCCCAGAACTTGGTTGTCTTTGGGTACTGGGAAGCAGTGGGACAGAGTGGAAAGAGCAAGGTTGGAAATTGTCTTTCATACTTTTTTCCTACTTGTAATTAAGTTAGTCACAGGTTAATATAAGTTTATAACAATCCATCAACAGTCACAAGGCCACCCCATTCATCTTTAGCCCTAGAAGGCTGGTGGTTTTGGCCAACCAGGTGGTCCTTTGGATACGTCACAAGTGATGGAGAAACAGACCTCTGAGACGAGGTTCACTTATCCCTCCATTTACTTTCTCCAAAGTGCCTGTCCATGTGAACAAAATCACGACAAAGTAATTAGCAGAAAACACATTTAACTCTTCCCCCATCTCCTCACGCGCTACACTCAACTTTCTTCATCTTTTCCATACACCAAATTGCCCTATCTCCTTGAGAAAAGGCAGATGTCCAAAACAGGCTGAAAGAGTTTGTTTCTGTTTTCCATTAAACTTAATTTCTTGTACTAAGTAAGGTGCTTGTCTGATTTATTTACTTCAGGAGAGTGCATATACGACTCAGAGGTAATATACCAACTGGGTGTTCAAAGACTACTACATTCTTCCATTTGTAACTAAAACTATGTGTCCTTCCATCGTGCATAAGGGCAAAATGCAATATCAAGCTGATATCTTCTTCCGGATTTTGCTACTTTTCACTTTTGCAGTCTCTCTACAAATTCTTTTCACTCTATCATGTCAGGTACTCCCCAAACTCAAAGAACTGTCAACTATCGCTTTCCATGATCCAGCTAGCTGACAAACATACCAAATATGCTTACCCTTCTTGAGTGACAGCAGCCTGCGAGAGCTGCTGGGTTCAACTTACAGCTCAGGGATATGCATTTTCCCTCTTCTATTCTGGTCAAGATGGTCAACACTGGAATCTGAGGCCTATGGCTTTCTTGCAGACTAAGACAACAGACTTTATTTGATTTACTTTCTTGCAGACCAATCAAAAATTACAATTAACTTAAAAAATAACCTAGTGCTGCCTTCTCCAAACCACAGTTTCAGAAACAGCTGCTTATTACTCATGTGTGGCACCAGGAAATTGCAGTGTCATGTTCAAGGCCTGTAGCCCATAGGGATCTGTGGGATTGGGAAAAGGACACAAATGGTTCTTTTATGCCTGTTACCTTCACTCCTTGGCACCACCACAAAATTCAAAATCTACAGGGGGAGAGGGACAGAGCACCAACAACTTGGACAAGAAAAAAGAGAGAAAAAGCTCTTACTCAATGGATCTTTTTATGCGTTGGCTAATTCCTCCCCCTGATTTGTGCAGTTCCTTCTGTCTCAGTACAAGCATTCCTCAGCCACTGAGTCACATCCAGATTCTGGACAACTGCTGGGAAGACTCTGATGAAGCGGGCTGCCGCACTTGACAAATGGCCCCTCCTCTGAAAGTCCAACCAAAAGACCCATTCACCTTAAACAAAGCCACCCGCCACTCGCTCACTAGGAATAAGCTAGCTGGAGGAAATGGGAGAATCAAAACTGTCACACACTGTAAAATGATTTCCAATATAATTTAGTTTGCATTTCCTTGGCCAGAGGACCATCAAAGGTTGCACTACTTTCTTTCTGAGTGCCATTTCTCAGCATTAACAGGTGAGTACACTAAAGTTTAGTGACCTAGGCCAGGTGAGTTCATGGAAAGTTAGGAAAACACAGCCTGTGGATTCTGCTCAAGTTTGAAAACCCTAACACATAGTGAGAATATTCTGAATCTTCATTCAATTCTAAACTTTATTCCCCTTAATCATAAATCCTTAAAAAGAGAAAACAAACAGCATACCACCATATTATTTTTCTTAAAAATAGATATAAAAAGCAAAGAGAAAATAAAAAGTAGAGGGGATTTTCCTATTTCAAACAAGTTTGTTAAAAACCCTATTTTCCCATAATTAAGCCTTGAGCTCCTCATCATGGCTCAATGCTGGGCTGTCTGTATGTAAACAGAAAACTGTGCCTCCTTTGATGAGCTGCTCCCACCTGTTCCTCCATCACAGGACTGCTCTGAGGCAGCTGAGATCTGGCTAATCGAGCACGTCAGTGAGGGTGGACTGTGACGTCACCATTAGCTCCTATCTGATCCTCTCCCAAAGGTGACAGCTTTTACTTAGAGTTTGGAAATTATGTAATAATTTATTCTGGCTTGATCTAATTGGGTAAGATTTACATTTTCCTATCAAATTACATCATTTCTATCAAATTAGATTTTGCTTCTTGCTGGAAACAAAGTCTTAGCGAATAAAGGAGAAAGAAATTTCAATTTCAATTTTCTTCAGTAGCTGAATGGCAAAGATGAACCCAAGAACACAAATTTCTTACTCAAAAACATATGAATAGGGCCTACTTCAGACAGTTTTTCTGCACCACGTAAAGCACCTCTAGGGGTATGGCCTAGTCAGGCCACAATCTCATGGAACTTCAGTGGAAGCATTTGCAAAGAGCAAGTACAATTATGTGGTCCAACTATTCTGAGCCCCCAAAAAAGCTGCATAGTCTAATATAAGCACATGTGTATTATTTATGGGGAAAATACATGAAAATATTTTAAATTGAGACAGTTCCAGAAAATTCCCATGGTGTGGTCAGCATAATTTAACTTGTCCATTCAGTTAATTAGTTACATGCCAGAAATAAATCTGATTTGGGTCTCTACTCTTCACTTCGGCACTAGTTCCTGGTTAAGACACTATTAAACAGTAAATAAGGAAAGGCCCTAATGGTCTTGCTGACTCAGCATTCTTACTTAACACAGGAGAAAATGGAGGCCCAGGCAGGTGCTGTGAGCCGCCCAAGGTCACCCAGCTGTTCAGTGACAGGCCCCGACTCTCCCTCTTAAGCTCTCTTTACCAATCTAGAAGGGGCCTCTCTGAGGGCCTCTGGGGTCAGAGTGCAGCCTCAGTGTTTGGTTCAGCCTGAGACGTCTGAGCTCACCAGACACCTACTGATCCACCGTGGAAATGGAGGATTTCTAGAACTGACTCAGCCCTGCATGGGAGCAAGATGCACAGTCTGGACTGGTCCAGGTTTACAACCACCTTTGATCTGAACCCGATCTGCCTTTGCCTCAAGGAAAGTTTTATTATTCAACATATTCAGTCCTTGTATGAAAATTCTTTTAAATGGTCACATCTTGTGTAATTTTCCGAAAATGGAGTATGATTTTGAATAGTGTTTTATTACTGGTTGAACTATATTAATATATTATTGATGAACTGAAACTCATTAATTAAAATAACACAAAATTCTTTGACAAAAATGGACTTAACATCAACTTAAACTGCAGGCTATTTACCAAGCCAAGAGAAGTAACTTTATTACAGGGAGAAGCAACTACAGCTGGAAAAAACAGAACAAATCAAAGTAACTCCCAGTATGTGGGAGAAGTGAGGAAATACGGTTTTTCAGAGAGGACTTGAGGAGACGCCAGTGTGAGACATCTGAACAGAAAAACAACAGAATACCCCATGTGTAAAGGGAGAGAGAAACAGAGGAGGAATACAAGCCCCATTACCTGATCAGTAGGGACAGGAGAGAGAAAGGCAGAGAGTAAAGACAGAAAGGAGAGGTGGGAGAAGGAAGGAAGCAGAAAGAAAAAAGGTGGAAAAATAGAGAAAGGCAATTGGATGCTCACAAAAAGAAACAAAGGACAAAGCTGCCTGAGAGCTGAAGGGGAGTGAGGAACCTTGGCTTCTGTTCCCAGTTAAGGCCCCAGTAAGCTGTAGGACCTTTTCTGTGAGTTGCTAAACCTCTCCATGCCTCAGTTTCCTCAGCTACAAAATAAAGTGATTGGACGAAGTCATTTAGAATTAGATGATCAATACAGATCCCTCTTAGTTTGAAGATTCTATGATTTTGTGATGAACCAACAGGGAAAACATCAAAAGAAGCTTGTTGAATGCCCCCAGGAACGTAGAAAGGGGATATCTGGGGAGACAGATAAAAGGTGAGTTTAACCAGACTAATTAGAAGATACCCAAGGAAATTTTCAAAAGAAGCGAAATAACGTCGCCAGCTTTTTATTCCTCCTCTTGCTAAGTGCCATTCAAAGAGGGAGTTAATGCTTTTCAGGAATCATCCCCTCACAGGTGTGCAACCAGATACCAGTTTTCCTGAAGACCTCTGCAAATCCCTTCCTTTCATCAACGCATTTAATTAGTTAATGTTTAGATAGCACTCAGGGATGAAAAGCACCATGTAAGTGCTCCACACTGTTATTACTTAACAGCTTTTATGAGACCAGCAGTGCCTAAGATTACATGAGAAACTAAAGTGAGTTCCTGGCTAGAAGGTTGAGATCTCATGAGTTGCTGGGTCACTGATGAGGGAAACAACCCTGCACGTAAACTGAGACGAGCGCTCCATTCGCTTGCACGCCATAGTCTCAAGATCGTCAGTAATTTTCACTCTTTGCCTCAAGGCATCAACAAGTAGTGAACCACACTCACCACAAAGTACTGATTAGGATTTCACACATCTTGTCTTTCAAGAATATTATCTGCTGTTTGTGGTGTCTGTATGTTGGACATCTGTCTACCCAGGACACGGATTCAAACATGTGTGGCATATGGGAATTTAGTATTCAAGTAAAGTGGGGAAGGATAAATTACTTAATAATTAATGTTGGGGCAACTGGTTAGCCAGCATGGGAAAAAATAAAGCTGAATCTTTAACTCATTTCATAAAAAAATGTAATTCCAGATAAATTGAATATTTAAATATAAAATGAAAACCATAAAAATATTTTTAAAACTAGAAAAAGGTATTAGAGAGAAATGTTAGAAAACATTTACATGGGGTAAATATTTTATCATCTTGGAAACCATATGAGTGATAAATCTGCATATATAAAAATAAAAAATTAGTACAATCAAAATACCACTTACAAAGTCATATGACAAAAAATAGGGAAAAATATTTCCTATTTATATGATAAAAGTGCCAATTTCTTTAACATATAAAGAGCTCTTTCAAATTAGTAAGAAAAAGTCCAACAATATAATTTAAATACAGGTTAATGAAATAAACAGGCAATTCACAAAAACTACAAATGGCCAATAACACATAAAAGAAATGCTCAACCTTACTTAGAACGGAAAAAAATACAAAATAATAAATAAAATAATAGTGTGAAGTTATTTTATTTATCAACCTGGTGAGGATTAAAACTATCGTTAATATAGAAAGTTAATGTGGGTGTAGGAAAACAGGCATTCTCAAGACACTACATGGAAGTATAAACTGGTTCCACCTTTTCAGAAGCCAAGTGGCAACATTATCCAACTACAAAGCATGCGTCCCCTTTGGCCTGGCAGCCTCATGTTAATGATTTTATGCTACAGATACCTTCAGGGGAGTGCACTAAGAAATGTATGAGGCTGCTCACTGCAGTACTGGTCCTCACAGAAAAAACTGCACAGTTAAGAATTAAGGTAACTCTACTGTGATGGAAGAACAAGGCAAACTTTTATGTGCAGTGAATGTGTACATGTGCCCAAATATCCACAATATACTGTTAAGTGCAAAAGGCAAGATACAGAAAGGTAGTATAGTTTGATCCCACTTGCAAAAAATAAATAATTAATTAACATTTGTAAATATGTAGAAATGTCTGGAAGAAGACAGGCTGGCTATAATTAATAAAAGCTACCTCTGCAAAGCGGGGTGTGGGGCAGAGAAGTGCAGACTTTAAAAACAGAATTATGCAGTGAACTGTCAGAAAAAGAAATTAAGAAAACAATCCCACTTACAATTGCATCAAAAAGCATAAAATACCTGGAATAAATTTAACCAAGGAGGTGAAAGACCTGTTCACTGAAAACTATAAGACACTGATGAAAGAAACTGAAGATGACACAAAGAAATGGAAAGATGTTCCATGCTCATGGATTGATTGGAAGAATTAACATTGTTAAGATGTCCACACTACACAAAGCAGTCTGCAGACTCAATGCAATCCCTATCAAAATTCCAATGCCATTTTTTATAAAAATAGAACAAACAATCCTAAAATTCGTATGGAACCACAAAAGACTCCGAATAGCCAAAGCAATCTTGAGAAAGAAGAACAAAGCTGGAGGCATCATGCTCCCAGATTTCAAATTATATTATGAAGATATAATAGTCAAAGCCATATGGTACTGGCATAAAAACAGACACACAGATCAGTGGAACAGAATAGAGAGCCCAGAAATAAACCCACAAATATATGGTCAAATAATTTATGACAAAGGAGCCAAGAGTATACAACAGGAAATGGAGAGTGTCTTCAACAAATGGTGTTGGGAAAACCAGACAGCCACATGCAAAAGAATGAAACTAGACCACTACCTTATACCATACACAAAAATTAACTCAAAATGGATTAAAGACTTGAATGTAAGACATGAAAACATAAAACTCAGAAGAAAACATAAGCAGTAAGCTCCTTGACATTGGTTTTAGTGATAATTTTTTGGATTTGACACCAAAAGCAAAGGCAACAAAAGCCAAAATAAACAAGGGGGACTACATCAAACTAAAAAGCTTCTGCACAGCAAAGTAAATCACCAACAAAATGAAAAGGCAACTTACTGAATGCAAGAAAATACTTGCAAATCATACATGTGATAAGGGGTTAATATCCAAAATATACAAAGAACTCATACGACTCATTAGCAAAAAAACTCCCAGGTAATTCAATTTAAAAATGGGTAGGGGATCTGAATGGACATTTTTCCAAAGAAGACATACAGGTGGTCAACAGGTATACAAAAAGATGCTCTACATCACTAATCATCAGGGAAATGCAAATCAAAACTACAGTGAGATACTACCTCACACCTGCTAGAATGGCTTTTATCAAAAAGACAAGAGATAAGTGCTGGCGAGGATGTGGAGAAAAGGGAACCCTTGTGCACTGTTGGTGGGAATGTAAATTGGTGCAGCCACTGAAGAACACCATATGGAGGTTCCTCAAAAAATTAAAAGCAGGACTGCCACATGATCCAGCCATTCCACTTCTGGGTATTTATTTGAAGAAAACGATAACACTAACTTGAAAAAATATCTGCATCCTCATGTTCATTGCAGAATTATTTTCAACAGAAACGTGTTTGTCGATGGATGAATAGACAAAGAAGATGTAGTATATATGTACATGTACAATGGAATCTAATTCAGCCATAAAAAAGAAGAAAATCTTTTTTTTTTTTTTTTAAAGATTGGCACCTGAGCTAACAACTGTTGGCCAATCTTTTTTTTTTTTTTCCTGCTTTATCTCCCCAAATCCCCCCTGGTACATAGTTGTATATCTTAGTTGCAGGGCCTTCTAGTTGTGGCATGTGGGACGCTGTCTCAACGTGGCCTGATGAACGGTGCCATGTCCGCGCCTGGGATCTGAACCAGTGAAACCCTGGGCCGCTGCAGCGGAGCGTGTGAACTTAACCACTCGGCCACGGGGCCGGCCCCAAAAGGAGAAAATCTTGCCATTTGCAACAACATGGATGGACCTTGAGGGCATTATGCTAAGTGAAATAAGACAAAGAAAGACAAATACTGTATGATCTAACTTATATGTGGAAACTAAAAACAAAATAAAACAAAACAAACCCTGAGCTCATAGATACAGGGAACAGACTGGTGGTTGCCAGAGGTGGGGGTGAGGGAGGTGGTGGTGGAGGGGAATATGTGAGGGGAAATGGGTGTAGGGTGTCAAAGAATACAAACTTCCAGTTGTAAAATAAGTCCTGGGGATGTAATATACAGCATGGTGACTATAGTTAATGATACTGTATTGAATATTTGCAAGTTGCTAAGAGAATAGATCTTAAAAGTTCTCATTTCAAGAAAAAATTTTGTAACTATGGTGATGGATGTTAACTAGACTTTAGTGATCATTTCACAATATATACAAATATCGAATTATTATGTTGTACACCTGAAACTAATAAGTGTTAGTCAATTATACCTCTTTAAAAAAAAAAAACCTATCAGAGATCCAGACAAAGACGGTAACTTCTTAAAACTAAAAAAGGGGAAGTAAGAGGAGAGGAAAGAAAAATTTCAAGAAAAATTTGGGTGGTAACATTGGAAGAAGATACTGCTGTTTGTGTGCATGATATTTGTACCAAAGAGTTAAACTGTTTTGATGTTTGACTGCAAACAGCTTTTAAGCTGCCTGCTTGCCTTTCTGTGCCCTCACCTGGGCAAGCTGACAAGGAAGCCCAAATGCTCCTGCTTTAGCACCTGCTGGAGCTTCACACCACCCAACTCCAACTCCTGCCTTCCTGAGAGACCCTCACCCAGGCCCAGCCCTAACCACAATAAAAGCCCCAAGCAGCCGGCTTCCCTTGCTCTCTGCAGCCATTCTGGACCTGCTTGAGACTGCTCTGTGCATCACAGAGACCTCAATTATGTAAGTAGTAAACCTTTTCATACTTTCAAAAAAAATTCTGTATTTTTTGATATTTAAGTAATGAATATGAATTGCCACTTTATTATAAATGTTTAAATTGTTTAAAAAAATGACAGTTCTACAAAGCATGGCTTTAGAAATATATAAATGTAATTTGCATATGCATATATGTAAGCATTATAAAAATTCAGAAAACCTTCCTTTCTTCCTCTTATATGACCTGTGTGTCACTTGCCTCCAATAACATGCTTATTTTCACAAAAGTTCTTGAAAATTGCCTATCAGTGAACCTGTCATGACTGCATCAGACTCGATGCTCGTATCCAAGGAGACCTGTCTGCCTAATCAGAATGTTCCCTGACTTATGGGGTTTTTAGGTTTTGGAAGGTAACATTGCCCCATTCAATTATAAGATATGCAGAGTGTCAATAGCCCTATCTAATACCAGGCAATTTAAGGTCGGTTTTGTGTACATAATTATCACTGACTTCTAGACAGTTAATCTTATCTCTTTAAATACCTCACTGGGAGTTAGTAAGTAAGCAATCAGTTAGGATGCATATTGCATTTTCTACAAATCTCACTTAAGTGTTTTAAATGCCCTTTTCTAGCTCTGCTCCGCCAGGGCTTTCTCCTTCCTGCCCTATCAGAAATGGCCTACCTTCACCAGCCTCATCCTCTCATCTTGATCACCTGGTTGGTCCTAAAATTCCAATAGTTTTAGATTGTGGGTTTTTTTTTTTTAAATATTGGCCCTGAGCTAACATATGTTGCCAATGTTCTTTTTTCTCTTCTTCTTCTCCCCAAACCCCCCAGTGCATAGTTGTATATTCTAGTTGTAGGTCCTTCTAGTTCTGCTATATGGGACACTGTCTCAGCATGGCCTGATGAGATGAGTGGTGTTAGGTCCATGCCCAGGACCTGAAACGGCGAAACCCCAGGCTGCCAAAGCGGAGCGTGCGAACTTAACCATTCGGCCATGGGGCTGGCCCCTAGATTGTGTTTTTGTAATCAATAGGAGGAGAAACAGTATTGGTATCAGATTTTTTTTAATCCATTTCCCAGATATTCAGAGATCACAATTTCACATCACCCAGGGCACTGTGCAGGGGAAGCATGTTACCTAATCTGAACATTTTTACCATTTACTTTGGTGTCAATCCAAGGAAAAGGCAATGTACTTAACTTGGCCTTAAGAAAGAAATGAAAGCCATGGTTTTACAACAGGAGGACATTCAAAGATAAGATTAGGTTCAAAGAGAAAAGCATTTTGGATAGCATGTCCAGCTGTGACACATTCAGAGGCTGGGTAAAATCTAAATGGAAAAGTGTCCTAAGAAAGGAAGCCCAGGAAACAGCTCAGTTTTCCAGAGGCTGAGGGCAGGCTGTGATCTGGTCCAGCACCTGACATCCTTCCTCATGCCACCCCATGGCCTGCCTTTCTCTGTGCTAGCATCTCTGTACCACCAGGCCGGAGGAGAGAGAGGATGCTCACTTAGAGTCACTTGCCACTGTGGGTAGCTCTGGCATTGGGAGAACCATCAACTATGTCAGAGTTGTGTGTGAGTTGCAGAGATTTCTGTTTTCCTTAAGCTCACTGTCCTTCCTTAACTGAAAAAGGACTTTACTTAGTTCCCTCACAGTCCTTTTTATTTATTTATTTACTCATTCATTCATTCATTTATTTATTTATTTTAGTGAAGAGAGCTCAGCTGATCGAAACTCCAAGCAGTTGTACAGTAGCTTATGAAAACTGGGAGAAGAGGTTTCACTGGTTATCTCTTTTATTATATACATTTTTAATTGCGATATAATATATATAAGGTAAAGTGCACAGATCTTAAGTATACAACTCAATAGGTTTTTAAACACGTGTGTGAACTACTATTGTCCTATCTGCTCTCTTGGCCTCCAGTCCCAACCATCCCAACCCACTCTTTATGCCAACACCAAAAGGATCTTATTAAAATAGAGATTTGACTGAACAATAGAAATAATGACATCAGCTGCTATACCACCCCACAGCAGTGAGTGACTGTTTAATGCACGCCAGTCACTGCCATAAGCCTTTAATTCATTATCTCTTTTAAGATAATACAAGCCAAGCACTTAGAACATTGGCAGGCGCACAGTGAGCATTAAATAAATAATAATAATAATAATAATTACCCACAAAAGCCCTGAAAGGTCAGTATTTTTATCATTACTGATTTATAGGTGATCAAATTAAGGCTTAGAAGGCTTAAGTTGTTTGCTCAAGGTTGTGTAGAGTAGAAAGCTGGACTCCCAGAGGCCAAGTGCTAACCACTATGCTTCAGTACATCCCTAGAGCTGGTATATCTTTATTGAAAACTCCCTGAAGCCTCTTTAGCCCCTATAGGATGTCTCAACTGTCTAGCATGCCCTACAAGGTCTTCCCACAAGCTAGGTACAGCCTGCCCTTCCACATTTGCTTCTAGTTTTTATCCACCTGCCTCCATCTCCTCTTCTCACAATGCCTGCCTACTCATCATTGCCTGAAAAAGTCTGGATCTTAACAATTACCATTTATTGCTATCATGTGTGAGTTCTGGATGCTTTCTGTATTTATTTCTAATTCTTACTTCGACTGCCCAAAATAAGTAGTATTATACTCATTTTACTGATAAGTAAACTGAGACATAAAAGATAAAGTGACTTGGTTCTCTCATGGTCAGAGAACTAATGCATCAAAGCTGGAGTCTGAAGTCAGGTCTGTCTGATTTCGGTGGTTGGTCCTTCTTACTCCTTCACAATTCCTCCCAAGTCACATGGTCTCAATCCTGGCCCAAATGTCATCTAGTTTCTAAGGCATTTTTGACTCTAGCCACCAGTTGACCCCACCTTGCTCCACGGCCATCCACAGGTATAAATAGATCACTTGTTAAGGAGGAAGGCTTTTGCTCCATTTTTACTCTAGGCCTTTCTAAATACATTCAATCTTTGCATTAAAAAAGCCAAAACTGAATATTTCTGCAATATTCCTACTGCAGGCCCCAAATATTTAAATGGTAACTTTGTCCAAACAAAATGGCAAGTCTTTGACTAGATGGGTTATGGAGTCTAATAGCATGGATGCAGAGGGCAGATGGAGAAGGTACTGCCAATTAAACACCACACATCCTGGAGCAGAGCCTCTCCGGGATGCGATTTGTGAGCTCCTAGACATGCAGAATTCCTGAGAGATGAGCTAGCCGTTCTCCAAACAGGAGGACAATGGAGGATGAATTCTGTGGGCAGCCATAAAGGCCACAGGGGGCAATTTTTGAACTGATCTTGAAAAGCATTTTATTATTGGAATAACCAGCATTATTGTTGATTATGTAGAATAAAAAAATACTGCATCATTTGAACACTGGGTACTTGTCCAGCTCCTTCTGTACCTCAGTCTCACAGCCTGACAGGAAGTGGCTGGCTCCACAGCTGCCTCCTGAAGAGTTCTGGCAGCATTTGGTTGTGAGCAGCCAATCATACTTGGACTTTAGATTATAAAAGAAGTTACTTAATTCTTGTTATTCTTACATAAATTTAAACTACATTGTTTCTTTTCAAGTCCCAAGCTAAAAATTCTCATTATTAAAAAAAAGTACGAAGATCCAACTCAGAATCAGCACAATTATTAAAATAAAAAGTAAACTAGGTTGACAAGGTGATTTCAAAGTTGATCTGGAAGAATAAAAGGGCAGGCATAAGTAATTGTTTTACAATTTTGTAAAACAAGAATATGAGGATGTATTTGTGCTACCAGACATCAGAATATATCATAAAATTCAAATAACTGGTATTGGCATTGGAATTGCTATTGAGGAAACAGAAGTGATTGCACAGAAACAGACCCCAGGACACACATGTGATTAGATTATGATGAATATGGAATCAAAAGTCAGCATGGAAAGGATGGATTACTAAAAAACGAAGCTGAATGAATGCTTAACCATTTGGGGAAAAACATCAAGCTATATCCTCACTTCATACTACAAAGAAAAATAAACCCCAGAAATCTATTAAATTATTAAATGTATAAAATAAACAATTAAAAGACAAGAAAATGCAAATTATTATTGATCTGATCTGAGCATGGGCAAAGGCTTTGCGGGCTACAAAGCCACGGAAAAAATCACACAAGGGAAAAACGGACAGACCTGAACATACACGAGTTGAAAACTTGTGTTTATCAAAAACATCATCTAAAATCAAAGGGCAAACAACAAAACTAGGGAAAACATCACACAAAAGTGATGATAGCCTAACATATAAGGAACTCATATAAACTGAAAAAATAGCCTGTCCCCAAATGGGCAGAAGGTGTGATCCAAACAATTCATAAAAAATAGAAGTAGTAATAAACACATAAAAAATGTTTAGCTTCACAAATAATAAAAAAAAGATATGCAAAGTCAAACGATCACCAAAGATTTGTGTTTTTTAAATGAATATGGCTAATGTTCCAGTGATCTGAAGGGAGAACTACTCATACTGTTGGTGGGTTTGGATTTGCACAGTAAATGGTATCCAGAGCTTTTAAGAAGTTCAAACCCTCTGTTATAGCTCTTCCTCTTCTGAATTTATCTTAAATAAGCAGAAACTAAATGATTTTGCACAAGGATGTATATCATAGTATTATTTATAATAATACAAAATTGGAAACCCCTAGATGTCCAATAAAAAGGAAAAGAGATGGGATCTTATACAGGAATTCAAAAGAGCTGGTGCTTCTGAAGATTATTTAATAAGTGAAGAAAAGCAAGATAAAAATTCACATGTTGTAAAGAATGAGCCGCGTTTTACACCCACACAGGCACAGAAAGAACCCACCGGGCGTGCATCTAGTGTTAACTGCGGTGGTGGGTTAACAGCAATAATAGCAGCAGCGGTAGCAGCAGCTCACTCGGCCAGGCCTATGGTCTCACTTAACCCTCGCATCTCCACTGCAGGGATTACCACCTGTGCTACAGACGAGGACACTGAACACTGACCTGGGACTCAAACTCATCAGGTCCACCAACAGCTGGGATCTGAACCTCTCTGCCATGCTGTCTGATGGCTATCTTCTCTTCAGTCACTGTACTGCTCAAATTCTCTGCAATGAGCATATTTTTACAGTCCAGAAAAGACACAACTTTTAAGAAGTGAATTGGGGCCAAGAGGCTCTTGGAAGTTTCGTGTTCTGCCCTGTGACAGCCTGAGGTAGGGGAGCCTGTACCACCCCCAAGTCCTCTGACTCTCCTTGGCTTGGGGTTCTGCCTTCAGTCTCCCTTCCCCTTCTCGTCCCTGTACAGTGTCAATCACGGAGTCTCACAGCCCAGTGAGGGTGTATGGTGGTGCTATCCCAGGGCTGGTTTGGCCTCCTCATCTTCTTTCCTTTGCCTCTCTCTTTTCCTTCCCTTCTGCCGACTCTTAGGCTTTCTGGCACCCCTGGAAATAAGCCTGGTTCACAGCTCCAGTTTAACAGGGCATCCTGGGGTTAACTCTGGGCTCAGCCTTTCACAGTTCTATGATTAAACTGAATCTTTCAGTGGTTCTGCCTCTCAAGTCAAACTCTTTTAGAGAGAAATTTAAGGAGAGCAAAACATAGGAAGCAGTGCCAAATGCCAGTAACATACTTGAGTCGTTTGGGGCACAGCAGCCTTAGAAACCACCAGCCTGCTTATGCAAGGGCTACTTGGGATTTTCTCTTTATTGCATAGTGACAGGAGCCTGGCTTTAGACCAGGGTCAGCGTTGTTCTCCTGTTTTCTTTTCTTTCTCTCTCTCTGAAAACAGTTATAAAAGGCCTGAGTTCTCAGAATGCGAGTCGGCCAATCCTACAATTCTAATCAAATGACAAAAATCATCTTCCACTGATGTGGTTAGTTCCGACTGGAAGGCAGATCTAGCCTATGTCTTGTTACCTGTGACACCTGCTCAACAAACCTAGTCATACTGAACCCTACGCTCTAACCTCGGGAGGCTCCACAAAGTGACTTTACCAACAGTTGGCAAGGCTTTGGGACCATGTGCTCAGCTAGGTGTTCTGTCTCCCTTCTCCCAAAGAAAGGGGCTGAAAGGGGAAGATGAGGTGTGAGTTTTGTTTTGTGACTATGCTGTCCAAAACCACGGCAGGCACAATACAAGATGGAAAGAATCCCAGAAAGCTCTCTTCTGTGGCCTTAGATCTGGCTATCAGGGACTATGAGCCCAAACATCAGAGTCCAGAGATGAAGTTCTTCTTCTCAGCCCCCACCATCACAGTTAGATGAAGGTGTGGCCCAGCCAGTCCCAGGGCATGACTGGTAAACTGTACTGCATTATCACTGCATTATCCCAACACATCGGAAATAAGGTGCCAGTGAGTTCAGGTTTCCACAGTTACTCCTTAAATTACTGGCAAATGTGAACTAGTCCCACTTGAGTATAAGAAGATAGCAGTGAAAAGTTTTAAAAACTTCTTTATGTTTTGAGTACTGAGCATTTTGGTGATAAGTGCATGTACGGTGTATAGAGCAACTATAAGCCAAGGAAATAGTGCTGGAATGAAGCAAACGGCAGTCATCTGAGTTAGCAATCAACTAACACAGGCACAAGAGATTAATTTTATTATGTAAGGGTTACAGTCAACTGATTTGGTAAACACTGCAAACAAAAAAACTACAGAAAATAAGAACTATAGAAAAGTTGGAAAATGATATAAATGCCCTCAACAAAATACTAGCCAACTGAACCTAGCAACATACAAAAAGAATTACACACTGTGACCAACTGGGATTTATCCCAGGAATGCAAGGTTGGCTTAACACCTGAAAATCAATGTAGCAGACCGTAACAGAATGCAGGACAAAAACCATGCGATTATCTCAACTGACGAAAGAAGAGCATCTGACAAATCCCATACCTCTCTGTGATAAAAACACTCAGCAACTAGGAAAAGAACGGACTTCTTCAGCCTGATACAGGCTTTCGATGAAAAACTCAGTTAGCAGCACATTAAGCTGAAAGATTGAATGTTTACCCTTAAGATCAGGAACTAGACAAGATGTCTGTTTTCACCACATGTACTCAACACTGTACTGGAGGTTCTAGCCAGGACAAACTGGGCAAGAAAAAGAAAGGAAAGGAAGAAGCAAAACTCTCTCTAGTCTCAGACGACCAGATCTAGTATATAGAAAAAGTTGGCAACATTTTGCTGACATGAAAGTCAAAAAAAACTTTAAAATATATTTTAAACAAGACTTTGTAACTACATCCATGGATGCTGCTTGTACTCACAGAGAGCCCGAGCAACTGACACTATCCAGTTCAGGGCTCTGGAATCACTTACTAGGAATCCTGTGCCAAGTAAGTTACAAAGCAGTGTTACTCTCCGAGCATGTAATACATTTCTCATTTTCAACAAAGAAAGAGGTATATATGTATTTTTATTAATAGAAAATCATTTTCTCTTTCCCTTCCTCTATGTACTAAGTATATTAAATCCACATATTTCAGTCTGGCCTGCTTCCTGCTGGCACTCTGGGTCATGGGTACTCCCAAGAAAACAAAAATGATGTTAGTCTGATAGGCCTGCTGCAGGTCCCCTGGTGCTGGGTCATGAAAGACTCCATGTGGACATGGGGCTTAGGGTCAGACCAGAAATAAGCCCTTGACATCTGCTGCTGAGACGGAGGCCACTGGCTAGCTGAACATGAGAACCTGCATCTCTCTACAAAGCCCCTTAGGCACAAGGAAGCCATGTAGAGGACAGAGCCACTCAGAGGTCTCAGAGGTAGTAAAACAGAAGCCCCACATAACCCAGGAACATCCGGTGAGTCTACAGAGCGCCAGGGCTTGGGAAGGTCTCAGGCAGAGAGCTCTCTGACTAGTCTCTCCTCTTTTCCTTGGAGCACTGGCTATGGCAGTGGTCCTCTTGCTTTGGGTTTGCTGGCCAATGTTGGCCTGCAGCTTGCCAGATCTTCCCTGGCTAACTCAGACATCTCCTGACAAACCACCTTAAATTTTGCTGGAGTCTTTGAACTTTGCTTCTTGTCTGTGCTTTGGCCCTACAATTAACCCTTCCAACTATAGTTTCCCTGACATTGGGCATTTTGGGCTTCCTGCTCGCCTTTTTATAAATCTTTCTGCATCTCCAAATGGCCTCTTTCTAGATCAATTCTGCAATCTCATGTATAATAATATCTTGGTCAAAGCAAGAAATGAAGAAACAGAAAGAGAATGACCTTTTAAAATTTTCTTAAATATGTCCAAGATTTTTAGCTTCTCTGTCCTCCTGAGTCCCAGAAACAACAGCAGCAACAATAAAGAAAAACAAAAAAAACATGACTACTTAAGTACTTCTCGATCGTGCTCTGAGATTTCCATTTTGGAAGTGAAAATGAAATAAACATAACTTAGCAAGAGTAAGTATTCCAATGGATTGGTTGCTCACAATAGCTAGCTATTTCAGAGTTATCTCATTTTTCAAAAATAATTTGAGTGATAATTAGCATTGCAGTCCTGGTAGGAAAACTATAGACCTAGAGAATAGACAAGGGAATCCCACAACCAAGAGCTCTTTGATAATTTCCCCGAATAAAATACACTTTAGAAAGACTGGTGTGACTCCACATGGCCCTTCCTGAAGCACTCAAGGCTGCTGCACCTGAGAGGAGTCACACCACCCACAGACATGACTGAGCAATGGCACCCAAGTTTTGTGTTTTCTGGATCAGTACAATTTTTAAAAAGTTTAGACTTTTTTTGTTTTTACTTTTGCCAAGTAGGGACTTTAAAAACAAAACAAAACTTATCATCAACCATCACCATCACTTCATAAGAAAGTAAGGGAATTTTCAACATCAAATAAGTAGAAACAGTGTGATTTCATGGTTTTTTTTTTTTTTTTTGAGGAAGATCAGCCCTGAGCTAACTACTGCCAATCCTCCTCTTTTTGCTGAGGAAGACTGGTCCTGAGCTAACATCCATGCCCATCTTTCTCTACTTTATATGTGGGACACCTACCACAGCATGGCTTTTGCCAAGTGGTGCCATGTCTGCACCCGGGATCCGAACTGGCGAACCCCGAGCCACCGAGAAGCAGAACGCGCGAACTTAACCGCTGCGCCACTGGGCCGGCCCCAGTATGATTTCAGAAAAAGAAATATGTTAAACTGACGATATGTGGTGTTATTATAAATTCACCACATTGTATTACTTTTCTCCCTTCTGTGTGACCTGGTGACCGTTCCATCCCAGATGAGTCCTCAACCCAAAGAGAGAAGTCAGGAAGCTTTTGATAAAGAGCACAAGGAATCTCAAGGTTTGCCAATACCATTGCTTTAAAGTGAATTTCAAAATAGAAGATTCAATGTTTCCCAAACTTCAGCTGTGTGAAAACATCGTCATAGCTGCATTCCACCTGTGTTACTACTTACTTTAATGACTATTTAAATTGAGTCATTCATTTACTTAAGTCAATTTATTTAAAAACGAAAGCCTATGTGAATACCATAAATGGAAAACCAGTATCCCTGGCCACAAAATCAAACACAAGTGCTGGAAGGCCCTGAGCCTGCAGCCAACTCTCTGTTGAAAGGGCAGATTAGCAGGTGTAGGGGTTCAAGTCACACCAGCACCAGAATGAAACTTTCTTTGATTTAAAACCTCAAGGACAGAAAGGAATTGAAGGGAATAATGTTCTCACTATGTAATTAAACGTCATTTACTGCTATGTCCATGTACTGTCTAAACACATCTCTTGCACCAACTACTACTGTTTTGGTAGACATTCCATGGAATCAGAGGTGTCCTTGCATAGTAATGAAGAGCATTGCTAAATCAGCCTGTCTGAATTCAAATTCTGAGACTTTTCCATGTACTAGCTGGTGACTGAGCAAGTTATTTACCTCTCTGCCTAAGGTTTTCATCTAAGAAACTGAGATAACAATACCCACTTCAGAGGCTGGTTGTGAGGATCAAATGAGTAGCTACATGTAAAGCTCTTAGAAGAGTAAATGACATATTAAGAGCTCAAAAATGTTAGTTATTATCCCACACTTTAAGGAGCACCAAATTAGGGCACTAAAGGGCTACGTTACACTATATTAGGCATATAGTAATATAGTAACACATTTCTGGAAAGAACATATTACCCACAGAATAAGAAAGACATTTCCTTTGCTAATTTGAATTAAAACGAATAACTTAGTACATATGCATCTAAGGCAATTTATTGTTCTTCTGGTTTTTTTCCTTCCATGCTCCATTTTCTTGGCCCAAGAGCAAGTCTGAATGATATATTTTTGCCTTAAGGCATAGTACGCAATGCCTTTTTGACACAACAAGGTCACACCACAGAGAAAGGCTTTCAGGATCTTAATTGAAAGTCACTACTTAGGTAAACGATGCCATCCAAATGTATTAGGCTTTTCATCATGGAATCAGTGTCCCCTAATAGAACAGAATTAACGTAGGCTTTCACCCTGAGAGTGGTACCACACTATGACTTAATTCATATTATGAAAAACAAAAAGGGAGACTCACTCATCACTAAATCATCAAGTAAATAAGCTAACATCAAAAAGCAGTGGTTCTAGGGGGCTCCTGAGATGGATTAGTCAGTCCTGAACAAGAAAGACATACATTAACGTATCCTAAGCTGCTGCCTTTCATGTGTCTCATCCCTTTTGTCCTTGGAACTATATTTAGTACAGAGAGAACAAGAGTGCTGCCAGGGTAGTCAAGTAGAAAGAGAGGGTATTAATTTAGTAGATCTTGGTCAAGGTTAGGGCAAGAGATAGTGGACAAGTATATGTGTAGTTTATTAAACTACAAGATAAGGTCATATTGGAAATCTATGGCAATCGCTAGACCCTATACTGGGTATATCTTGATGGTGGACTCACTCAGAAGGACCTGGATTTTACAAATACCTGTTGTCTTCGGTCCCTGTCCATTCACTGTAGGATAGTCTCTTCTATCTCGACAACTTACTTCTTGGAACATCTCTACTGCCTTCCCTTTCTTTCTGCTCAACTTTGGCTGTTCCTTCCCGCAGCATCTCAGGTTGAGCACTTCAGCTTCTCCCTTCTGCTGTGACGATCCCCCACTCGTAACTTGCCTCCCTTTTCTCTAGGGACCTTGTCATTGCTGGGCTGCTTCTCTTCTGATTAGGCCAAATTAGCATCCTCATTTGCTTTGCTCTTTCAGGCACGTCTCTCCACTTCTCTATTGAATTCTACATCAAACATTATTCTTTCTTAAAAATCTTATCTGTCCTTTCCTATTTCTCTTCTTCCTCCCACACCATCAAGGACACTTTTTGAAAATTCCTGAGGCCAGCCCCGTGGCCGAGCGGTTAAGTCCGCATGCTCCGCTGCAGCGGCCCAGGGTTTCGGATCCTGGCCACGGACATGGCACTGCTGGTCAGGCCATGTTGAGGCAGCATCCCACATGACACAACTAAAACGACGTGCAACTAAGATATACAACTGTGTCCTGGGGGGATTTGGGGAGATAAAGCAGGAAAAAATAAAGAAAAGAAACATTGGCAAAGGTTGTTAGCTCAGGTGCTGATCTTTAAAAAAAAAAAAAGATTGACAACAGTTGTTAGCTCTGGTGCCAATCTCCAAAAAATTAAAAAAAGAAAAAAGAAAATTCCTTCACTCAAGCAGTAGAATGTTCCGGGTCCTGGAAGCGGACTTTGGTCACATCTTTTAATTTTCCTTTGCACCTTTTCTTTAGTACTCACTTCTTCTAGAAGCCTTAGCTTGAGTACTTTAAGAGACCAAAAAGAGCAGAGTAAGCTCAGATGCAATGCAGTCAATTCCTTTCCCCTTCCTTTACTGAGTCTGCATCTGGTCTCAGTATCTAATCAAAACGAGTGCCCAGGATTGGAGCTCGAGAGACCTTCATTGCCAACAGTGCTCTGGATTTCAGTGAGTTCTGCACCTACCTATAAATGGCCTCTATGCTCTGGGGTAAATTAACTCTTCCGAGTCTGTCTGATTACAGTCATCTGAATGGGTCATTTATGAAAGTACAACAGTGTCCTAGAAAAGTCACTTTACCACCAAAATAAGGAGCAAAATCTTCCTGTACACTCACGGGGAGTCTGCAGCCTGCTGGGCGCTGTTCCAGGCGCTGGGGATATGGGTGAACAACCCTGACAAGGCCCGCTCTCCTGGAGCAATGACTTCCTTGGAGCACTTAAAGGTCAAGGCAAGCCATTGCAGTCAGGGGGGGTCAAGGAAACCAGGTGAGAGCCATCCTATTAAGGAGGAGGGGACCAATTTGCTGGTGGATGGGCCACTGTGTTAACAAAAGCTCCACCTTCCTGAACGAGGATACACATTTAAGAACGGGCAGGAGGTTTAAAAAAAAATCCTAACCCAACCCAAAAGATAATGGGAATCATCTGTTCTGCTCTCATGTGCAAACCTGTAATTTATGGAAAGATGGGAAAGAGAAAGTCCCCGAGGAGGCCTAGCCAAGTTCTGCGGTGAAAAGTCAACTGTACTCACAGCTCAGACTGGAAGAGGTGGGGGTGGAGAGAAGCAAGAAGCCACAGTAAAAATAACATATCTTGAGGCAGCGGCTCCCTCTCCTCCCCCATTTCTAGGCCACTCCTGGCCAAGCTGCCTTCCTCCCTTCCTCCTGCCACCCCAGCCCTTCCCCATTCGCAGGTTATTACTTTGTCCTCTTTGTTTTTCTTTCATTTTCTTTAAGAATCCCAAACTGGCTGTAGTACTCATAATTCCTGTCACAAGGTAATATCAGCAGTACAACAAGCACGTGTTAAAATAAAACGGGGTTACCAGGAATTTTCAAATCATGAAAAGGACACCATTTCCTCCCGTGTATAACAAATTTGCATATATATTTGTGCACACTAACATACAAAGTAATTTACTACTAAGAACATGCTATAAGGCCTGATAATAGAAAAGACCATCCTTCTCAAGTGCAATGTCACTAGTAGTGCCACCCACCACGCTGATTTCTGAGTTCAGCTCTATCTCACAATGGCTACATACTGTCTTTTTTGCTTCTTCTATTGGGCTATTGTCACTTAGCTTTATAATTTTGCTTTTAAAGGGTATGGTTACTAACAAGTCAACTATTATTTTCAATATATATATATTTTTAAATGCCAGTGTCAGTGATTTCTGCTAGGCCATTTGAAAAAGCATTTTTATTATACTTAATAGTTTGCTAATGTACTTCAATAAAATTTCAATCTGTATTTTATTAGTTTCTTTATCAGTCATATAAGGTAAATTATTATCTGTCTCAGAGATGGAGAAATTGACGCAATCTAAGCTAGAAAAGATCAGTAATAATGGTAGAAAGAGGATGTGAAATAAACGTCAAATTGTCCAGGAAGGAATCCCCTTTGTAACATTCAGAGTTTCTAATGTCAGTTAAGGTGTTCTTGCTGTTCATGAACAGCTCTGAGTAAAACGAATTGAGAAAGATAGCACCTGTGGTCACAGGGTGCATGATGAAGCCTCATGACGGTGTCCTAAGTCAATGGACCTTGTCAGTGTTACATGGAGGGACTGTCAACAGCATACAGAGTGTCCACCACATGCCACGCACTCTTCTAGGCACTTCACATATTTGTAAGTCAATCTCACAATCTTGTGAGATAGGTATTTTAATTACCCCCATTTGACAGATAAGGAAACTGAGGCACTTGCTCAAGGTCACATAGCTGCTAAGGGGTGCAGCTAAGATGCAAACCCAGGCTGTCTGGTTCCAGACTCTACGCCCTCAACCATTATGTTAACTGCCTTCCAGAGGGCATGCCGTAGCTAACCAACAGACCATGGTTATTTAAAGGGTTATTGGAAGGTCAGTTGTTTGAACTCAGGACCAAACAGCCCTAAAGAAAAACAAAAGATAAATGTCAGTGAGGTCTTCTACTCACAAACGCTCATTTGCGCAGTAACAGAACTTGAATTAATGGGAAACCCCACTTGAGTCCTTCTCACCCTATGTTCCCCTCCTAGACCTGATTCATTCACTCACCCCAAATTTATAGGGCACCTCCTCTTGTCCAGGCACTATTCTTAGTAGGGGCCAGGATGGATAAGATAAACTGACTTACATTCAAGGTTGAATCTTTTACTTATGGACTATTTTAAAAGGCTCCTGTGAGCAGGCCTAAGAACTAAGTAACTCAAGTGACATTTTTGGGAGAACGCATAACACAGTCTTGGCAAGAATCATAAAATCACACCCTCCCTGCTCTCAGCCTGGGAACTGAGGACACACCACTGGGGGGGCCCCTCTAGGTCCTGGGTGTGAGGGGCTGGCCATGTTCTCCTAAATGGATCTCTCCTCCGGTTCAGAGGACATTCTCAGCACACTGTCCACCTAGAGCATATCTTGTCTACACTTATTTTTAATTCACTGCATCACAGTGCGTGGTATCTAGCACTTAACGAATACTTAAAAGGTTGTAAAACATAGTCTATAAGTCAAGGAGGGCCAGAACTTTCCTGAGGTGCTCAGGATCATTTAAGAAGAGAGTCATCTTTTTTCCATTGTGGTGAATATACCTAATATAACATTTACCATTTTAACCATTTTTATGTATATCTTATGATCACTTTTGATCGGTTACACTTCATTGATTACTTTTCTAAATACTATAGCTTCTCCTCCACTGTTAACCATTTCATGGGTAACAAAATAGTCATTCAGACACTAAGCTGGTTTTCCTAACCAGCACAGCTGGCCCTGTTAGTTCCTCAGAAAGCTTAGCTTCTCTCCCAGACCTGGAGAACTTCAATCCTTGTAGCGCCTCTTCCCTCCCCACTCTCAATGGAGTCAGAAGCTAGCTCCGAGGTCTGAAGTTGCTTTGCCTCCCTCATTCTAAGCAGCTGAATCAACTTCTCACTCCACCCCTTTCATTATCCCATGCCATCCACCCCAGTGCCATCAGTGAAGTGGAGACTCATAGCTTCTAAGTGTGCAGAAGAAAACCCCAGAAGCAAGAAACTAGAGTAACTTGCTCCTGCTAACAAAACAAACCAGAAGACACAGCAGGGGCCAAGACCTCACAGTCGCTGAGTTCCACATCCTTCCTGATCCCAAGGAGACAGACTGCCTGCCCCTCGATTCTGGGCTTGGGCAACGTGGCTGCAGCAAACTCGCAGGCGGAATGCAAGCCTCCTGATCCACTTTCAGCTCCCCCGATCCCCATGTGCCTTTTCATTCTCACTCCATTTTGCCCAGCCAGTATGACAGCCTGTGCAAAGACCGTTACACGTCTCACTGTGAAAGGGCCCGTATGCCCTTGTGAGCTAACTCCTGGCTGAAATCCTGGTCCCGTGGAGGCAGAGGAAGCAGCCGCCAGTTGGAACACAAAAAAGGGTTGTTATCTCTCTCTTAAATTAAACTCAGATCTGCTTAATATCTTGGCCAACTTATGCCACAGCTATTTTGGCCCCTTCCACCACCCCACAGTCCTTGTGGCCAAAGTGTACCACTTTGCTGCATTTGACACTGTGCCAAAGCCAGGCCACACCCTTCCTTCTTCAGGCTTTAGGGGAGCAGGGGAGGGTGGCTAATTCCTTTTGTGACCACTGACCAAGAGCTGAGTAGCCAACAATTTGGAAAATTATATACACACCTAAAATGTCAGCTGCATCAGAGATTTTTGCTCTCTAACCTTCCAGTAGCTGAAGGGAACCTTCAGGCTGAAGGCAATTCCAAAAGAGTGGGTTTTCTAACCACAGTCTGTGGGCGGGATGTTAGCAGAACCAGGCATGCAGGGTCCCAAGCAGCAAAGAATCATCTTGAGAAGTGTATATGCCAATGATTCAAACCAATGGAAAGGGATGGGAAGCAAAAGCAGTCACACTTATGAACACACACACAGGAGAGAGGGAGAGTGACAGGGGAGCTATGCATATACACACACAGGAGAGTGATGGGGAGCTATAAACACACACACTCACACAGAAGAGAGAGTTATGGGGGAGGTATGCACACACACACACACACACACATACACAGGAGAGAGAGTGATGGGGGCTCCACCACAATAGTCCCTTCTGGAATCAGACTAGGTATGAACGCATGAACACACACTGACGCAGGCCAGCCACAGCCATGAATATAGAATATGCTAAGTCCCAACTTTTTAAAAACAAAACAAAAACAAATCCATAGTATCATAAATCCACACGTAATTAGCCTGCTTTCCCTTTTGGACTATAAATTAATATATTCTCTGGGTTATCCAGTCCTTTAGTTCTAGAATTTTGCTGTTTTGATGACAACAGGTCATTGGGTTAAACAGAATGGAAATGTTTTGACCACCACGGCAGTGGTTAAAAATTGTAAGGGCTGTGGCCTGTTTGGGGGACTGTGGGCAGGAAGCAGTGCCTGCATCACGATCACAGCATGTCCAGCCAGTCTCCGGGGTGCTGGGATTTTTGCCATGCGTGGTGCTGGCACCCTGGGCTGGTGGTGGGTGCATTTCCTCAGTTCCACACCTCCCTCCTCGTCCTGTGATTCCCTCCTCCACCCAGTGCAGGGCTTGCTGGAGCTTCTGCAGTGGCAGTGGTGGGTGGGCCCTGCTGCCAGGTGGGTCTCTAGGAACAGAGAACATTGGTGCTGGAAGGAAACAGCACTGTGTGGCGGTTCAGATGTATGTGCTGGAAAAGGGAAGCCTCCTGATGCAGGGGCACTCAGGCAGCTGGTCATATTTGCCACTGTTTATGTTTCCTAAGTCTGAACCATTCCACACAAAACTGAAAAGACAAAAGGGTGTGTGCTAAAGAGGACTGCTCCTCCACGATACCCAGATGACTTGGGCAAGTTCACCTCATTTGTCAGAGGTGGATAATAACAGTACCAACCTCAGAGGGCTGTTGTGAGGGTCAAGTGAGATAATGCATGTAGATTGAGAACAGGGTCTGGCCCAAAGTAAGCACTCAATAATAAAAGTAACATTTTTTGAGCATATAATAAAAAGTAGCTATTATTAATCTAATTATTTAGTACAACTTTCTCATTTTACAGACAAAGATTTTAAGTGCCGGAGATATCATGTGCCTTGGTAAAGGATGAACTGTTGTTACCACCCTGGGCTGTGGTTTTCTGAATGTTGCTCTCCCCCTGCAAGGTACCGTGAAAGGCGAGTGCACGAGCAGGCCTGGCCCCTCCAGCTCCTCTGCTGCCTGTCGGAGGAACAGTTCTTGCCCCAGCAGACAGTAGGCAGAGAAAGGAAAAAAAGGTGAAACTCAGATCACCAGTTTTTTCACCTGCAGTTGCCTGGACTGCTTTCTGCCGGCACCCCTGACCTCTACTCCAGCCAGGAATGCATTCACATCACCCTGTCCTGATCTTTTTCTTCAGGCCTGAACCTTCCCCAGGACG
Source organism: Equus caballus (assembly GCF_041296265.1). Classification (NCBI taxonomy): domain Eukaryota; kingdom Metazoa; phylum Chordata; class Mammalia; order Perissodactyla; family Equidae; genus Equus; species Equus caballus. The sequence goes on from NC_091701.1 coordinate 82,619,998, forward strand.
CCTCATCCTTTCGTTACCCCTTATGTGCCTGAGCTGCAATGGGCTCTGCCCTTAGCCCCGACACAAACTCCAGCTATAGTTCCCAGGTGAGTGGATCGATGCTGCCCGCCTCAGCACAAGGCCAGTGGGAGGCACTGCACCTTCTGCCCACTCTTACTGACCAACTTCTGTGTGCTGGGCATTCCTCTAACTGCCACCGCCGGTAAGGCATTAAGACAACTTATCTGTCTTTAAGGGATATATAAAATCAGTATATTTGACTTCTTTTTGTAAGCTGTCCTTCAGATCATACTCCTGAAAATGCTTAAAATTGCCTTTTAATGACAAAAAGTCAAAACATCAGTTGACCTTTGGCAAACGGAAATCTTGCCATCTGTCACTTAGAAGTGAAGGAGCTGAGATCTGGCTCTCGTCCCAGCTTCCTTGCTATGCCCAGAGCCTGGCTGCTCTATGAAAACTGGCTAGGAAGCCCCAGGATGTAGACGTGCAGCTTCTACAATTTAATTGTTTCTAAATGATGACAAAATTGTGGACGTGGGGGCCTAGAGCAGAAAAGGGCTGTAAAAATTGCTTAATTCAAACTTTTCACTTCACAAATGAGGAAATTTAGGACCCAAGAGGTAAACTGATGGAGGAGGTTTCCATCCAAACATACCTGCGATTTTGCTCTTGGGAACAAAGTACAAAGCCAAAGCCGGAGAAAAAAGGGGTCGAAAGTTGGTTGTATTGTATGAAGTTGTCGCTTAAAGATACCATGTATCCTCAACACACAGGTTTACAGGGCTGAGAATAATTTCTATGCGGGTTAAGTTAAAAATCCATTTAAAAAACCCTCGGCTTTTTATAAAGCCACGAGAAGTGACAGGGTGGGGATATTTTCAGAGGTCAGCTGTTTCCACTCCTAAGACTTACGGAACATGTGCATTCAGGGAGATGCATGGAATTTAAACACAATCAGTTAATTCCAAGAGTAAAGGCCCTGAGCCCAGCCTCCCTCCAGCTCAGTGTTAAGGAAGCTAGAAAGCCAATCAGAGTCGCAGCAGGGCCTCCGCCTCCTGCCGGGAAGAGGCTCTGTGAGTTCTACTGTGCTTTACAAGCTACCACAACTGCCCTGCAGGTGGGAAGGGACAGGAGCCCTCTGTTTCTGCCACCATTTCAGTCTGGTCAGCTCCTCCCTTCTTTAGCTGCAGAAATAATGTGGACTCAATATATTTTTTTAAGCACAAAAAATATATATTCTATGATTCTACAAAATTTACAGAAAGAACGCTTTTTGTTAAAATTGAAAAGATATCTGTCTACAACCCACCAAACTGACATGCATTCTTCAGAGAGAGGTGCTTGAGGTGCCCACCTCTTTTGGGAAGCCAAAACCTGCCTCCTGGTCCCAGCTCTGAAGGCCTCTCAGCAAGGTCTGAGAAAGGCAGCGAGGCTGGAGGGCAGTGCCTGACTAGCCCTAGCACGGCCCTGCCGGATCTCAGTGCCAGGAAGGCAAGTGGTGGGGGCTTTCCAGGCGCAATTCCCCTGTGGGGCCATTGGGGAGGTATGGTCTAGGAGGCAGAAGGAAGCCCACCCAGGGTTCTTCTGCTTTCCCCACCAGGGTGCTGTTCCGCATGGTGACTGTGCAGCTACTGCGGCAGCAGGATCCCGGGGCCCAGACACGCTTGCAGAATCTGAGGGCGAGACTGCAGTGTCGCAAACTTGACTTCAGTGGAGAGGGCTGCAATCTCGTGTCCACAGATGCAGTGTCTGGTGATGCTGCAGAAAGTGACAGGGAGCCGTTTACGCCAGAGGCACGTCTCACAGCAGCACTGGAACCAGTCCTCCACTACTCGGGAAGCTCAGGCCTCCTGCACCCCACATGCCTGCTTTTGTTCCACCAAACTAATGAATGCTCAATTACGAGAAGGAATTTGGAGGTTAGTGTTAGATTGTGCTTCTCAAAAGCCTGCAGACCCCATCCCAACTCACACACAGTAACCACCTAAGCCTCACAAAACCTTCTCGGGGAGGTGCTACTGTTATCCCCACTCCAGAGAGGAAATGCTCTTCGAGGTAGGAAGAGAACTGACTTGCCCAGGGTCACCTGGTGAGTCGGGAGTGAGCTGGCTTTTGGACGTGGGCAGCGGGCTTTAAGGCTGCTATGTGAACAAGTCATCTTCCAGGCCCTCTGCGATGCCCGGCTCCCTCTGCAGAACTTTGCTCCAGGCAGAAACTGTGTCCATGTTGGCCTCACACTGGTCTGCTAGTCTCCTAAAAGCTCCTGACAGCCATCTTCATTTTGATTTCTACTTAATTTTCCACCTCACAAAGCAGTGCCAGAGAGAGGGAGTCTGGAACCTTTCTGAATATGATTTATTAACCAACAGCTCAAGGAAATGGAGGGCTTTCTGCTGCCACCTGACCTTTGTCTTGGGCCTTCCTAATGTTTGCATTGCTTCCCTGACCTTGCAAAGTGACCTGGAATAGCTTGCCTGTTTCCTTGTGTGTGTCCACTTTCGAGCCCAGCTGTCAGCCTGTGCAAGTCTGTCAATTAGTACCTCAAGGGTTTGGGATGGGGTCTGCAGGCTTTTGAGAAGCACAATCTAACACTAACCTCCAAATTCCTTCTCGTAATTGAGCATTCATTAGTTTGGTGGAACAAAAGCAGGCATTCTCTGTTATAAAGCAGAGGTCAAAACCAGTGGCTGTGTTTTGTTTGGCCTGCAGAGTGTTTAAATATTGAGAAATTTCACATAAAAATACGGATTTCCGGCTTCTCTTGAAAAACGGGAAGAGATGACAATTCTCAGGCTACTGAGTAACAGCCGTCCCTTTGGAGGGGGACGCTCTCTCTGGTTTTTCATCACGACCTGAGGACTTGCCTTGGGCCTGCTCCAGTCACGATGCCACTTGCCTGGCCTCTGCAGAAATCAGTTAACATAACCCTCTCCTAAAGCCATATTTCCCTCCTTTAAAACGTGGACTGGAGTGGGCAGGCTGTCCTCCTGATGTGCCTGGCGTACAGGACAGAGCCGGGAGAGACTGCACTCTGGGATGACAGGCACTGTGCCTCCTGTCCCATCACAGCCCCGGCACAGCAAGTGCCTCTTTGTGACGGAGGTTCGTCACTTTCTTCTCAGACGGACACATAAATGAAAGGCCAGCTCCAGCAAGCGAGTGAATTTCTGAGTGACAGAAGCCGGTTCAACAGCCCCAGAAGTGCAGGCTTACGAATGCTGCAGCAGCTTTCTGAGCAACTGGAGCTGCTCACTATACTTTTTATTTGTTGTGCTACAAAGATCTTCCCTGCTGTCACAAAAGGTTTTGAATCTTGTTATCTTGTTTAAAAGTTCAGGAGCAAATGTGTTGATGGTTTAATAGGATTTAGCTAGAAATTAAAGTAAAAATAAACAACACTATGAAGAGCTGCCCAGTGGGCCCTTCTGATTTCTTCTCGGAACGATGGGGGAGATACTGTCGAAAAGCAGCAAGTTCCAAATGCAGGTGGACGTGCAGGCCACACCACAGGCAGCCAGCGCTTCCAGCTCAGACATGCTGTCATGTGGGGGTGCCACGCTTCCCGGTTCCCTTGCTGGAGCATCATCAAGTGCATGGCCTTTGCAAACGTGCTGGAAGCCTCCTCAGCCCTCCACACCTGCCCAGAAGGCCTCCGGTGAGCCTCTGTCCCCTGAAGACCAGCTGCACCTGTGGCACATGGTTGGCCCGGACACCACTGGGCTGGGCAGCATCACGACAGCCTTGACTACAAGTTCTTGGCACACAGGCCGAGCGCAGGAGTTGGATGGCAATCAGCAAGACCCACTTGTCCTTTTCCGAGAAAACGAGGCCTCTCAGCTGCAGGGCCAGTGTGGCTCTGGGCACAGGTGTGTGCTCAGAAAGCATCTGCTGAATGAGGAAGAGAACAGGGAGCGAACCCCTAGCCAGTGTTGGGGACAGAGAACCGGGCTCCTGTTTCAGTGCACAGGTGGGATGGGAAGGTTATAAACTACACTCTTTGCAGCTCCAGGCACCTCACAGACTCGTTCATTTCTGGGGAAAGTGTGGTGATACCATCATACTCATTCCACGAATATTTTGTTGAGACAATCTATCAAAATAATCCTGAAGCATGCAGACAGAATGTGCTTCGGAAATGTCATAGTCAGTAATGAAATTTTCTCCTGCTTGCCTCCATGACAAACCCCAGGGATTAGGTCCTTGTGGGGTGTGAGGCTACCAGGGCCTGGAAGTCCTCTTCCCATTCCCTCCGCCTGGCTTGGGTCTTTAGACCTTCACATCTCAATTTAGAATCACAGCTTCTAGGACGCCTTCCCAGACAGCAAAGTTACTGAGTTTTATGGTTACTATTGATGGAGAACAAATTATACCAAAACCTAGTGGTGTAAGACAGTTGTTTTGTTATGCTGAGATTCTATAGGTCAGGAGTTCAGGCAGGACACAGTAGAGACGGCTTGTCTCTGCTCCGTGATGCCTACAGCCTCATCGGCAGCCTCTGCTGAGGAGACTTGAAGGCTAGGAGTGGGTGGGACTCATGTGGAGGTACCTTTAGTGACACGGCTGGTGGCAATGACGGCTGTCAGCCAGGGCACAGTGGGGCTGCCAGCTGGAATGACTGCAGCTGGCCTCTCCATGTGGCCTCTCTGCATGGGCTAATCTGGGCTTCCTTACAAAATGGCAGCTGTTTCCCAAGAGTGAGCATCCAAAGAGCACTAGGTTGAAGCTGCGTCCCCTTTTGTGACCTAGCCTCGGACGTCACATAGCATCATTTCCATGGTCACAGGCCCACCCAAATTCAGGGAAAGGGAACAGAGACCCCCCTCTGTGTGGGAGGAATGTCAAAGTCACAGCAGAAGAAGAGCAAGTGGCATGGGAGATACTGTCATGGCCATCTTTGCAAAATATAATCTGCCACACTGGGTTAGACACGAGTACCCTGTGTCCCACTCCACTGACTTAAAAAATGCTTGTCTGCCTCTCTCCTTAGGTTGTGAGCTCAGCGAGGGAAGGGACTATGACTCATTCACCTCGGCTTCCTCTGTTCCTTGCACAGTGCCTGGCACACAGAAGGCATTCAACACATATCGTTGAATTGAATCAAATAGAAAGAAAGAACCAGAAGGACTCTTGGAGTCCCCTCTCATGCTGGCTGTTGGCAGCATAAGGGAAGTTTGACCAGGGCAAGAGAACTGTGAGGGAAAAGTATCCAAACGCCTCTCTGGGGCCCAAGGCTGTGCCCTGTGAGTCATATATGACAGGGAGCTTTTGCTTCCTTAGGCCTTCAGGCTGTTTACAGGAAGTAACTACAAGAATAATAACTGACTTCATATTCCTCCTTCCTTAAGCTTTTTGAAAATGTGTTCTCCCCTTTATATCTCTGTGCCATAAACCCAGGAGGCTGCTTGTTTTTATGCACACAGCTCACACAGCACAGCAGAGAGAATGCTGGACAAGGAGGCAGAACACCTCAGCTTCAGTCTTGGTTCAGTCACCTAATAGAAGCTGTGTAGCTTTGGCAAGTCAGATAACTCTTCTAAGTCTCAGTTTTCTTCCCTATAAAGTGGATATAAAAAAAGGAAGGGGCTGGCCTGGGGGTGTAGTGGTTAAATTCGTGCACTCTGCTTCAGCAGCCTGGGGCTTGTGGGTTTGGATGCTGGGTGTGGACCTACACATTGCTCATCAAGCCATGCTGTGGTGGCATCCCACATACAAAATAGAGGATTGGCATGGATGTTAGCTCAGGGCCACTCTTCCTCACCAAAAAAAAAAAAAAAAGGAGGCAGACCCACCTATTTCACAAAGTTGTTTTGGGAATAATGCGTTTTTAAACAGTAAAACAATATACAAATACGAGATGCTGTTATAACAGGTATGATGGTTTTGAAATATGTTCACACAGTCTTTGACATGCCTCCTTTCAGAAGGTGGAGTCCAATTCTCCTCTCCTTAAATGTGGGCCTGACCTAGTGATTTACTTCAAATGAATAGAACGTGGCAGCTGTAATGCTATCTGACTGAGGCAAGGCCCTAAGAAGGGCAGCTTCAGCTGGTTCTCACTCCCCTGGTTTACCCTCCAGTTCTGTGGCTGCATTCTCAACTACCACCATGTTGTTTGTACCTGAGGGGCTCAGGGCTGGCTTCTGGAATCCTCATCTCAGCCAGCTCTTTCTCACGTGGAAGACGAGGCTCTCTATCCAACACTTACAACACAGTCGTCTTCTGAGCCAGATTGCCAAGAACAGCAAACTTTGCCCTTAGCGAGCCACATTCTCCACCACAGCCCTGCCCGCCTCCCCAGTCCTCCACTGCGTCTGTGGGACCAGGTGTGTGGGTGTAGCTGGGTGTGGTGCCTGGGTCTGCAGATGGACAAAGTTTTCTCTGGGCAAAGATTAACCAGCTGGTATGAAAAACAATCTGTACCACCACCTTGTTAATCACCCACTTTACTCACTCAACTAATTGGTCCCATTGCCAAAACAGCAGAAACTAGTAGTCATGATCACCAGGACTCCAAAGGCGGAGGCCTCTTGGGAGGGGTCAAGAGACAGCTCCAGCCTTGGCACTTAGCAGCGGTTGTCCCTTCTCCCCTCACCCGGCAAGAGCTGAAACACTGGGAGACTGAACACAAACAAGGAACTGTTCTGTGCCTACTCAAAATACACCTGCTGTCCAGAGAAAGAGCGACTTTCCACTTGCTCTGCAGCCAACCTGCCAATCCTTCAAAGAATAGCATTCAACCCCTTCCCTTCACCCCTGAACAGCAGAACACACGTCCACTCCTTAAAAACTTGTTTATTGAGCCAGATAGAGAAAGACAATCTCTGTATGACTCCACTCATATGTGGAAGTTAAACATGTAGACAAAGAGAACAGATTCGTGGTTACCGGGGAAAGGGGTGGGGGGTGGGCACAAAGGGTGAAGTGGCGCACCTACAATATGACTGACAAATAATAATGTACAACTGAAATTTCACAAGGTTGTAAACTATCATAATCTCAATAAAAATTTTAAAAAAACAACAAAAAAATCTCGCTTATTCAAAAGGCGTGATTCTCCCCCCAACAACCTGTGGTCCTCTTTCCTAACTCATCACCTGTCTGGAACAAGCCTGGCTCAAGCAGCTAGCAGATGTAGTGATGTTTCATGGAAGCCTGTTCCCGTCTCACCCCAGACTGCCCCCAGGGGACTGAGGTAGTGACGGCTACAGCAGACGCAGGCGCTCGCCACAGAACAACACAGGCAGGCTGTCACGCTTTGTTTTTCTGCTTGTTAAATCTGAATGCTCCTCATTAGTTATCCTGCCCGCGAACACCGGGTGGACAATGGTGTGGGGCTCAGGCGTGCTGAGAAGCTATGAATACAAGTTCCTCGGGGACCAGGGACTGGGTTGTGGGGACTGACGCACTGTGTTCCTGTGGGCTGAGCCTTTGAATGAAGGTCATCACCAGCTACTTCTTGGATGACAGGGCAGCTGCACTGGGTGCCCACTTGGGCTCGGCCTTTGTCCACGGACTCTGCGAACAGTGCCCACAGAGACTGACAGTCCCCGATTCTGTGTCTACTTGGTGGGGCAGGGTCAGGCAAAATAACTCATACTACTTCCTTGGAGAAGAATTTGGCAAAGTATGTTTTTAAAAAGAGACCTCAAAATGCCTTTAACATCACCTTTTGGTGACTGTCCTCACTAACCAGAAAACCTTCAAGGTAGGAACATCACTTGCATAATGTCTTCAGAGGCCAACTCTGACACACTTTAGGTCACAGAGATGACAATTCCTAAGCTAATGGTGTGGGGAGCTGGTGAAAGAGTTAACTGGAAAGTCAGCTAGCTGTTCAGGAGTGTTTGGTGTTCAGAAAGTTTGCAACTTTTAACAACTCACCATTATTCTGACATATAAAAAGCAGAGATTTTTTATTTGGTTTTAGAGTTCTGTGTATTGTTATTTTACAGATCAGCATTTCTAATATTTTGTTTTGAGGCTAGAAACAGTTAATTTGCTCTTCTTTTGGGGAGAGAGAACTAGTGAGCCCAGGATAGCATGTGTGTGTGTATCCATCCATCCATCGATTCATTGAGAGCACAAGCCCGTTGCTTAGTACATGTGCTTACTGCTTTAGCATAAAACAGTTCAGACTATTCTAGGGGACTCCAGAAAGGTGGCGTGCTCCTGACTCACTCCTCTTCACACTCCTGAAGGCCTCCTCTCTGGGATCTTTCCCACTTCATTTCTCTTTAGTTAGTACTCTAAATTCCAGACTTTTCTATCTTTCTTTCATCATTAAAACTTACTTGCTGAAATCTCTCTTGCCTCAAATATCATGCTGTACTTTCACCTTATTAATAAGATGAATGGATGTGCCAAAATGATGATGTATTCTTCTCAGGTAGTGTATTTCATATTAACTAGAATCTAAATTGCCTTAACCTGAAGGTCGGGTCTAGTTTGGAAAGTTAGGGCCCGGGAAAGGTGAACAATGGGGAAATCAGCTGCTCAGATTGTCCCACAGGAGGGTGTGTGTGTTGGGGGTGAGGTGTTGGGAGGGGAGGGGCTACCCTAACCGACTGCCTCACCCAGGGGATCCTCCCGTGTCCCTTCTCATGAATCACATACAAACAGAATCATTCAATGTTTAACTTACATACAACCCAAAGGTAAGTAACACCAGAAGAGTTAGTCATTAATACACATCTTAGGTTTCTGTCACAAGAACACAGGTAGCCAAAATTTAGAAGCTAAATCTCACCTTTCCTTTCAGCAAGCAGAAAGAACTCCAGGAGAACTCTATCACTTACACAGTCCAAGGAATGACATTAAAGCAGGGTTCTGATTTGCTCCTTAAGAGCAACCACGATCTCTTGAACATGAACTTACATACACCGATGTATTCCACGGGGAAAATGTGGCGCTTTCTTATCAGCATTAAAACAGCTAAGGGATGTGAGTGAGGAGCCAGTCTGTTACATACCTAACAGGGAAGGAAAAAGCTCTGCAGAACGCTATGACACCATTACCGCACTCCTCCACTGCCTCAGCAGAGCGAAGCTGGTTCTTGTATGCCTGTCTTAAAGATTTCCCATGGATTGTGATAATGCCGCACAGACTGAAAATTCTATTCTACTTCCCCTTCTCGAAGTATCAAACCAGAAGAAAGCTCTGACAAGGCAGTGCCTCAGTTTTCCCATTAACCACACACCAACACTTGCCCATTCATTCACATATGCTTAGTTACTGCCAGACAAATCCTTTACAAGGAGCCACTCTGTCAGTTCAAAAAAACCACTATTGGGGCAGCCTTGTGGCCTAGTAGTTGTTTGGTGCACTCTGTTTTGGCGGCCCAGGTTTGGTTCCCAGGCGCAGACCTGCATCACTCATCTGTGGCCACGCTGTGGCAGTGACCCACATACAAAATAGAGGATTGGCAAAGATGGTGGCTCAGGGCCAATCTTCCTCAAGCAAAAAGAGGAGGATTGACACAGATGTTAGCTCAGGGTGAATCCTCCTCAATAAAAACCAAAAATAAACCAAAAGAACCACTATGCATTCTCACCTCCTGCAAGAAAGTTTCTGTTTATAAGATTTTATTTTCTCTTGGATTTACCTTCAAAGAACATGGATTTAATACGTTTTTTTAACAATATTTACTGTGCTGAACAGAAATTCATCTGAAATTCCAAACTTAAGAAGTGAATAACTCAAGCCGGTACACCTCTGAGCTCCTGGGCTTTGGAGAGCCTCTGCCCTGACCTTGAGCCCCATCTGTGGCCTGTTTCTAGTCCAGGAGGAGAATGTGGCTCTGTTACATGTTACAGTGCTGCCAGCTGATTACAGTTGGGTAATGACCATGTGTTGTTCAACCACTTCCTTTATGATGTGCTAGTAAAACCCAGTGAGCACCTTCATCACTGGTGAAATAAACAGACGACTAGGGACTCAGCACCACCATACACATTTTGCCAATAAGTGGCACCCCTTGGCCAGTGGGCAGGTGACTACGGCTCCTAGAACAACTAACGGGAGTTTCCTTTGCAAAGTAGTGTCAGTCCATGCTCTTCATTTCCTCACGTCCAAGTGTATGATAGTAGGGGAGACTGCGAGCAAAGAGACTAGTAAATTTAAATAATAAGAAGAGGGAAAAACTGTCTTGAATGTGACATCAGAAGCATTCAGGCAGCTTGAAATCTAAGCCAAACTGCTGAATTGAGTCCATCTGCTAAAACTTTACAGATTGTCACTTACAAAAATGAAACCAGAGACAGAGGTAAGAAGGTTGCAAATGTTTAGGTACCAGAATTCTTTCAGCATCTTTATTTTAGGTATTCTTAGCATTTCGTGTAGTATATTATTTTAAGATTATATATACTTAAATTATAAATCCCCCTTTACAATGTTTATTAAATTCTTACCTTTTTTTTCTTTTTGGAGAGGAAGATGTCTGTGTTGTATTTTTTTAAATAAAAGCTAACAGGAAAAGTCAAGTTCACCTAAGAAAATTTGTAGAAAGGAGTCTATACCTTAAGGAAGGATATTTAAATAACCATTATCGAAAACTGTAACCCTTCAGTTACCTGCTTTAGTTTATCTTCTTTTCTCCTGCAAAGTTCATAAACGGAAATTCATTTTTCTATAGTTATTTTATATGATAGAAAGATCTGCTTTCATAGACTTTTGTGTCAGGAGTGAAGAGGGAAATGACATGAGGGAAAACAACTTGCACTAAAACTCCCAGAGCTGGCATGAAGCAGGATGGCAATGAAGCCACACAGGCCAAAGCGGTGCAGGGCAGCCTGGGCTGTGGCTGGCTTGGTCAGGTTGGGTGACATGCAACCAGTGACATGCTCTGTGACACAGCAACAGCATATTTTTTTTCTGCTTGTGTTCCCTTCCCTTACATACTTGCAAGAACAGTTCAGATCCAGAAAACACGCCTGTCTAGAAATCAAGGGAAGATGGGGTGGAGGTGCCCTTCAGCACTGAAAGTCTATATGAAGACAGATCAAAAGCTAAATCCAATTCAACCAACCAGGCAGGAAAATTAATTGAATTAAACTTCCTCTAAATATGGTAAGTTTGAGGATTTTAAAGCTAGGCACAAAGAACCAGGTTAGAGCGAGCTGTTGAGTAAATGGATGCAGGACCTCTAGCCGCCCCCACCCACAGGGAGTCTGATAAGCTGCTGATTGCCTCTATAACTTTACTACTGAGGCTGAAAACTGATTAGCTGCTTATGGGGATCCAGGGGCTAATGGTCTGGCCCACCAAGAATATGGCTGCCCCTGATTTAAGGAAGCTGCTTGGCAGGTATGGTTTGATTATTATAAGGGGGGGAAAAGGCAGCAGGGTACAGGAAAGCTTCAAAAAGAAGGCTTTATTATGTCAAATAGATAGGCTCCTCTGACACTCTAAAATGAATATGGAATTACTGATTCCTTCTCTTCATCTAGTATCAAAACTTGTTTTTGAAAGACTTCCTCAAAGAGTACTCACTTTGGAGCCCACCCATTCTATTTTAAACCACCTTTACAAGAATATGTTGGTGCCTTTCAACATACTTCTTAAATGACAGAGTTGGGTCCTCAGATACTATGATCAGTAGAGTCCTAGAAAATAGATAAATGTATTCTGGGTATTTTAACCAATCCTTCCCCTTGACCACCACCAGACAATCGTAATTAAAAATACACCCCTTTCCACTCTGGCCAGCAGACCGCTGCTGCCTGATTGTGTACTGCAGCGCAGGCAGGATGGTGGGAGTGGGGAGCTGACATGCGCAAACAGTTACACTTGATGCACAAACGGAAAGTAAATCCTGGTATTCTCTTGGACCTCTCCAACTAAGTGCTCTAAAATGACTCCTAACATTTAAAATAACTTTCCTACCTCTGCGGAGACAAACAGAACACAAAAGACTTATGTTAAGAAAAACACCAAAACAACCTTGAAGGTAATTTAAAGTCCTGAAAAATGACTAGAGGATCTGCACAGTTTCTAAGCTGACCTCATTGCTTCTGGGCAGAACAGCCAGAGAGGAAAACAAATGAAGGAACAGAATCGCAGCAGTTTGAGATGTTCTCAAAGTTGTCACAATTATTTTTTTTAATTGACTCTTGAAAAAATCAATAGCTATATGGAGAGGAAAGTAATGCTTTTATTTAGTGTCTAAAGGCTTCTTAGGGAATGAATTTTCATTTAGATGATTAACCAACGCTTAACATATTCAGAACTTTGGGTTGAACAGACAAAATGTCGGTTTTCTTCCTGGCTGCTAAGCTGGTCGATCATTAGAAGGACACACTCTAACAAAAGTTTAACAAGATGATTTTGACTCATATGCTCTGTTGTGTTTTATTAAACTTTAAAGTCATCCAACTGTTTGGCTGGAGCACAAGTCAAAGAGTTTAATATATTCATTGCCTTTTATATCTGTTTTCCTTGTATAATTTTTTATTGAGATATAATTCACATATCATAAGATTCAATCTTTACAAGTATACAATTTGGTGGTTTTCAGTATATTCACAAAATTGTGCAACCATCCACACTATCAAATCCAGCACATTTCCATGAGCCCACAGGAAACCCCAACCATGAGCAGTCACTCCCCTATCCCCTCTCTCCTCAGGCCACGGCAGCCACTCAGTGACTTTCTGTCTCTATGGATTTGCCTATTTTGGACATTTCATTTAAATGGATTCATAAAATATATACATTCTTCTGTGACAGGCTTCTTTCACCTAGCATAATGTTTCCCAGGTTTATCTACGTTGTAGCATGTACCAGTACTTCACTTTTCTTTATAGCCAAAAGATATTCCACTGTGTGGATATCGAACATTGTCTGTATCCATTCGTTAGCTGACGGACATTTGGGTCTTTTCCACTTCTTGGCTATGATGAATAAAGCTGCTCTGAACATGCGTGTGCAAGTTTTCAGGTGGACATATGTTTTCATTTCTTTTGGGTACATATTTAGGAGTGGAGTTGCTGGGTCATATGGTAACTCTATGTTTAACTTTTTCAAGGACTGCCAAACTGTTTTCTAAAGTGGCTGCCCCACTTTACATTCCCACTAGAGGCATATGAGGGCTCCAATTTCTCTATATCCTTGCCAATATTTGTTATTGTCCTGGAATATATTTTTTTATACTAAGATTTTTTCCATTCTGAATAGAAACTGATTATCAGGGCTTGAGAAGAAAACTACCCAAATGATGACAGAATTCAGTACCAAGGCCACAGTCAACAAAAACACTTCCCCGAGGAGAGAACAGACTGAAACGGCCCCCTGAGCGCTCACCTGCTGCAGGTCGGAGAGGGAGTACAGGTGGATCTGCTGAAGGAGGTACTCTCTGGGAAAAATTCTGAAAATGAGGACAGAAACACAAATGAACTTGGTGCTACCACAACACACACTTTTTCTGCCAAGTTTCAACGTCCCATTCAAGATCCTTTCCTCTCTCTTTCCCCTTTCCTCTTGAAGTCCTCCTCCCCACACCCTCTGAGATACCTGCAATAATACTTTGTTTCAGATCTTTTTCTTCCTAGCACAGATACTAAGATGGAAGTAAGAGTTTTATCTTTGATTCTAATGCAATTGGAGGTGCTACGAGTCCTGTGTGGCGGTCTAGGCCCAAAAGCCAGAACACCAGGTTCTTGTAGGAGCTATATCCCTAACAAGCTGTGTCATCTCAGGCAAGTCACAAAACCCATCCAGCTTCAGCTTCTTCATTGGTGAATGAGGATGACTGAACTCGATGTCTCTATCTCTCCAGCTCTATTATTCTGTGTCTAAATTAATAGGTTTTGGAGTTGAGAAAATCAACTGAAGTGGCAACCCACGTGTCTTCTGTCAGGAAGCTCCTATGGCCATTGTTAATGGGATAGTAGTGCTGAATATGACATCAATGAACTATCCTCTTACATGGACAGTGATAAGTTTTAGAACCCAGGTACAAATGAAAATAATGGGACAAAATATTTCAAATTGGGACTCCCTGACAAAGTCCAATACTTTTGGCTGCTGTCAGTTTCATAGCATCTGGATAAATGAAAGTGAGTGAATGGGAAAAAACCATAGATTATGGATAAGCAGATAGGTACCAAAGGGTAGATGGTTAGAATACACACACACACACACACACACCCCCAAAAAACAAAACGAAACTCATGGTGCTAGCATTTTCTCTTTTTCTTACGTGGTACTATGCAGTTTTCTTGTGTTCTAAATGAAAGAAACCACCAATTTAGCCAACTAACATTAATGACTATCTACTATGTGCCAAACACTGTGCCAGGTGCCAGGAAGGCAACTATGAATAAGATCGTCCCAGTACCTAAGTTCAAGGAGTCTAGTGAGGGAAAGATATCTGAACTGATAACTACAATACAACATGATAACTGAAAATAAGACTTATGCACGGGATACATATTTTTGGAACGGTCTAACACTGTGGATCCCAACCCTGGCTGTTTATGAGAATCACTTGGGGAATTTTTAGAAAACAACAGGGCAAAAGCATAACCAGAAACTAGTGTTGAACAAAACAAAAACTCTCCTGGTGATTAGTGCAGTCAAGGTTTAGAACCACTGGCCTAATATCTAGCTCACTGGGAAACTCATTATTCAGTCTTTCAGTTAAGTATACCTTGCTTGACAGGTCCTAGAGACTAAATCATTCATCCTGCTATCCACCCAATAGTGATGAAGCACAACTATGTGCTGGCCACTGAAGGAAGGGCACCAAATGGATTATACAAAGCCCTTCCCCATGAGGGACAGGGCAGGCATCTTCTGGATTGGGGCTTTCCTGAGAAGCATGATAGGCACTGAAGAATTCTGCAGAAAGCACCTGTTTCATCCACAGATGAGAACAGACTAAGGCCTTCCTACTCTGAGAACTGCAATGTGGTTCCTGAGGCTGGGTTCCCTTCGACTCTGTGGTGCAGGCTGCACCTGTGGCTGGAGGCAGAGCACAGTCTGAGTGCCCTGGGTAGGGGACAGTGAAGAGGCTCGATTCCTCCAGGAGAGGTTAAGCTCGCTGTCGAGAGGCTCCCTGTTGTGGAAGGTAGACCACAGTCCCAGGAGGGACTTTGAGATATAACTAACTTCCATTTTCAGCGACACACATGATCAAAACACCTATTCCTTATGGCTCCCAAAGTGTTAAGTACCAATAACAACAAAAGGAGCCCACTTTGGGTTTGACCCTTGACATATATCATTTAATTCTCACATCAGCCCTGCATAGTAAGTAGAACCTCCATTTTATATAAGAGTAAAATGACACACAGAGGCAAAGACTAATTTGTCCAGGGTCATAAATCTGGGATTCAAGGCCAGACTTTCTGACTCCAAAGGCCTGTGCTCCTTCCACTTTCTTGGAGGTGGGGGTAGAGAAAGAAGGGAGGTGGGTTTGAGTTGACCATCCAAGCTGGCTATATAATGCATGTCTCTTCCAGGCAGATGGCTATTACCGTTTAGGCCAGTGGCAGTCCAGAGCCACCGATGCTTTTTTAAGCAGGAAAGTGACACTGGTGCACTTTGCCATGCCCACTTTCTGAAGGCAGTAGGGAGGGTGGAGAGACTGCAGGCAGGGATAGTCTTGACAAGGTATTTGAAGATCTATTCCAGGGGACAGTGAAAGGGGTAGATACAAGAGACCTTTGGAAGAAGTGACAATGTTTAGAATGGGTAAAATGGAGAAAAGAATCAAAGGTGACTCTGAAGTATCTAGCTTAGGTGACAGGATGGCGATGTTCCTGGCCAAGACAGGGCAGGTCATAAAGAATTGAGAGTTACATGTGCAGAATATAAAGTGCTTGTTCGGGGGACAGCAAGGATGGCCCTTGGGAATGTGGGCCTGAAAGATGTGGACTAGATGGGGGCACTTCAGACGTCAGCACAGAGGTGACACCTGAAGCTGCGAGAAAGGATGGGATGGACCTAGCAGGAAACTGAATATGAAGGGGGCTAGCAGGGGCAGAGGCTGTTTCTTCTGACCTTGTTTACCTTACGCTGTCTAGAGTTATCTAAAGCACGCTTTGGTATTCTGCAATTTTTCTCATGCTTGAAAAATTCTGTTTTGAAAATAACCAGGATGCTCACATTTACTTGAGTTTCTAACATTCCCCCTATTTGTGAAATGTTTCTACCTTATACCCTTCACCCAGCTTCCCCTGAAGTTAACATCTTACACAACCATGGTATGTTGATCAAAAATAAGAAATGAACTATTAAGTAAATTATAGACTTTCTTCATACTTCACCAATTGTTTCACTAATGTTCTTTTTCTGTTCAAGGATGCAATCCAGAATATAACATTGCATTTATATATATATATATATACACACACACACATATATGTTTAAGCACTTGCAAGAAGACTTAAGACCCAAACATATGTGCAGAAAAGAGAACCTAGGACACAGTCCCTCAGTGGGGCTACAAGGGTAACAATGGACGAGAATCTTATACAGGGATAGAGGATATTGGACTGTGGTTGAATGGAAGGAATAATCTTTTTCAAAGATAATTGCTTAATAATGAAATCTCAGAAATAAAGTAAAAGGAAAGCAATGTGGCAGTAGGGCTGAGAAATGGAGACAGAGTAAACCAAGTAAGTAGGCTGGAAAATCATTTGAAGATTGGCTTCCTCCTCTTCCATTGGTTTGTACAAATGTAGGTCAGCTGGAGGGTAAGAAGGACGGTAACTGAAATGAACCACAGCAGGGACAAATGCAGGGTAGCATATCTATAATATTTTGCTACTTCAATTTTTTTCTGCTCTAAAATCCTAAAAATTCTATGACTGAGAGTATACAGGATATAAGAATTATTCATAAATGTACAAACCAAATCATACTGCTAATTTTCTTACTAGAGTACTACAGTCAGTTATCCCGTCAACACTTAGTGAGTGCTGAAAATATGCCAGGTGTTGTGCTAAACGTTGGAGATGGATATGCCAATGTACACAGTTGATGAGAAAAGAGAATATCCAGTTTTTTAAAACTTTATTGAGATAAAATTGACACATTAGTTTCAGGTGTACAAATAGTGATTCAATAATTGTATATATTGTGAAATTATCACCACAAGTCTAGTTAACATCTGTCACCTTAGTTTTAAAAAATTTCTTTTTCTTGAGATGAGAACTTTTAGGATCTACTCTCTTAGCAACTTTCAAATATGCAATATAGTATCATTAACTATAGTCACCATGCTGTACATTACATCCCCAGGACTTATTTATTTTACTACTAGAAGTTTGTACCTTTTGACCCCCTTCATCCATTTCACCTATCCCCTACCTCCTGCCTCTGGCAACCACCAATCTGTTCTCTGTATCTATGAGCTGGGTGTTTTTTGTTTTTGTTTTTTAAGATTCCACATATAGGTGACATCAAACATTATCTGTCTTTCTTAGTCTGACTTACGTCATTTAGCATAACACCCTCAAGGTCTATCGACGTTGTCGCAATAGCAAGATTTCATTCTTTTTTATTCCATTGTGTGAATAATATTCCATTGTGTGTGTGTGTGCATATGCATATACACAGATATATATATATATATGCATAGCACATCTCCTTGACCCATTCATCCATCGATGGACACTTAGGTTGTTTCCATATTCTGGCTATTGTGAATAAAGATGCAATGAACATGGAGGTACATATATCTTTTCAAGTTAGTGTTTTCATTCCCTTCAAATAAATACCCAGAAATGGAATTGCTGGATCATATGGTAGTTCTGAGTTTAATTTTTTGAGGAACCTCCGTACTGTTTTCCATAGTGACTGCACAATTTACATTCCCACCAACAGTACACAAGGGTTCCCTTTTTTCCACATCCTCGCCAGCACTTCTCTCGTCCTTCTGATGACAGTCATTCTAACAGGTATGAGGTAGCACCTCATTGTGGTTTTGATTGCATTTCCCTGATGATTAATGATGTAGAGCATCTTTTCATGTACCTGTTGGCCATCTGTATATCTTCTTTGGAAAAATGTCTATACAGATCTTCTGCCCATTTTTTACTTGAATTGTTTGTTTTTTTGCTATTGAGTTGTATGAATTTCTTTGTATATTTTGGATATTAACCCCTTATTAGATATATAACTTGTAAATATTTTCTCCTGTTCGGTATATTGTCTTTTCATTTTGTTGACGGTCTTCTTTGCTGCACAGGAGCTTTTTAGTTTGATGTAGTCCCACTTGTTTATTTTTGCTTTTGTTGCCTTTGCTTTTGGTGTCATATTCAAAAAAATTATCATCAAGACTGATACCAAGAAGCTTACCACCTAGGTTTTCTTCTAGGAGTTTTATGATTTCAGGTCTTAGATTAAAGTCTTTATTCCACTTTAAGTTAATTTGTGTGTATGGTGTAAGATAATGGGCCAGTTTTCCTTACACCATTTATTGAAGAGACTGTCCTTTCCCCATTGTATATTCTTGGCTCCTTTGTCCTAACTTAATTGACCCTCTATGCATGGGTTTATTTCTGGGCTTTTCCTTACCAGGCTGGGTCCTTATTTCTTCCAAACACTGCTTATTATTCTTCTCACAAAAACCAACTTTGGCCCACAGTCACCTCTAATACTCCTTCAACACAGTCTGTACAGCTCAAGTTAGCTAGGCATTTACTTTGTGTTTCTCTCTGAGTAAATATGTTTCACATGTTTATTTTCTCTCTCCCTTTTGAAGAGATTCTGGCCCCTCCAGCAGCACCTTATCTGCTGTCTCCTCTCTATCACTCTCCAGTGTCTAACACTATAATCTACATGAGGTCAGTCATAACAGACACGAAGAACTGGAAAACGCAATTATGCAGAAAAGATAAAGGAACTGAGCTATTGTGTCTGCAGAAGATGTTGTGTCCAGGAGATTTAGTGGTTGCCGTAAAACATAAAGACTTTTAAGACAGATAATACTAATCAGCTTTTCTTCTCCCTGGAGGATGGAAATTGTAGCATGAAAGCACGGAAGTCAAATATGAGAATAAATTTCCTGAGAGGAATTAAAATGTGTCCTTTATAGTGATGCTCTTTAATGTAAATGAAAGAAGAAAGACTGTGCAGGTATTCAGAGGTAGGGCAAGCTCTTCTGCTTGAAGGGCAGGGCCCGACACTAGAGGCTTTCTCCCGCAGTCGGTCTGTTCCTCTTTCCCACTGCCTCTGTCTTCGAGGGCAGCTCAGGGCAGAAAATGGCATTGAATCAAGCCCAGAGAAGCATCGGCCACAGTGGCTTTCCATCTGGGGACACCAAGGGCTTTTCGCTGCCGAGGCTTAGGTGCCACAAGCTGGCCCTCTGACAGGGGCTCTTTAGGAAACGGGGGAACAAGCAGGGACTCCCAGGGGCCAGTTCTCCTAAAGCTCTGAGTAGCAGCAGGGGCTGTGGAGAGCTTGCTCAGGTCGCATTGTGCTGCCTTCAGCAGATCTGACAGGGAGAGGACAGGGCTCCGCAGGGGATGCAGAGATGCATTTGCAGCCGCTTCAGGATTGCTGGGGGAGCCCTTCACATCTGGGAGGCAAAGCTTGGTGTCCCTTTAAGAGAGTCATGTCAGGATTAATTTCACTATTAACATAATCAATAAAGAATGGATGATTATTTGCATTTTTTGTCAGAAAGAACAACTTGTGATCACCATATCTCCCATGAATTTAATGCAAATGAAGTCCAGCCTTATAACCTCTGCAACTAGTCACTATGGTCAAGAACCCGAAACAGCACACATTTCATTGAAATAAGTAGATGCTGGATACATAACATGTGACAGGCATTGTGCTAGGCCCTGGAGATTTGGAGAAAAGAGTTTTTTTAACATCAGAGAATACGCAGACAAGTAGGCAAACAGCTGCAGTTCACAGAGTGGAGTGCTGAGATCTACAGACACATAGGTAATGGTGGGGAGCTGGCAGAGCACCCGGTCAGGAGGGGCCTGAGAGAGCTGATGAGTCAGAATTAATTTGACCAAGTGGAAGGATGGGAGTTGCAGGTCAAGGGAACAGCACCGGCAAGAGCACAGAGATCAGAGCAAGGACACTGCTCACAGGGACCTGGCTTTCTGTACTGAAGGAGCTGTCCTGTGTACATGTCGGGGAGGGGAAACTGCAGAGTGTGAGCTTAGAAAGACAGGATGCAGCCAGACACAAGGGGTCTTGAATGCCTTGCTAAGAGCTACCCCAGAAGAGATGGGGTGCCATAGGATTGCCTCAAGCAGGAGAATGACGAGGTTTGGTTTGTGACTTTAAAAATCATTGACAGCAGAAGGGGATGGGGAAGAGACTGAGGGATGGATAATTTTTTGGTAAACAAGGTGAGAAATGATGGGGGCCTGAACAGAATTTAAATGGTTGCCTGGGGTTAGAGAGAATGGCCAACCACGAGATAGATTTCTGCAGCAGAATCCACATGGTCATCATGACTAACAGGAAGGAGCTTGGGATTATTCACTTTTCCAGCTAGATCCAGCAGGTAAAGGGCAGTTCCATTTACTGACACAGGGAACGAGGAAGACAAGTTGTCTTCGGGGAGAAAGGTTAGCTCAGTTGTTGGGGCAGAGGGTTGCAACTGTCTGTAAAATGTCCAGGTGGGATATTTGTCTATCCCCAGCCTATGGGTGTTAGGTGAAGCCGTGAGAAGGAGTGATAGCCCAGGACAGCACATAGTAGGGACAAGGACCTGGCAAACAGTGCTATTTAACAAGTGGCTGCAGGAAAAAGACTGAGAAGGAGCAGTTTGATAGGGAAGAGAAAAGGCAGAAGAGCCAGCATTAGAGACGTCAAGGAAGGAGAGAATTCTGAGAAGGAAAAAGAGGGTCAACAATATCAAAGGCACTGGAAAGGTCAAATCATACTAAGAAGACTCACTATGCCTGAAGAGTGCCTGCGGGGTTCTGCCAATGGAAATTCATTAGTGACCTCGGACAGAAGGGTTTCAGGGGAAGAAGAGGAAGCCAGAATGCAGAGAGCTGAAGGACTGTGGATTACTCTTTTAAGAAGCTACTTTTAAAGGAAAGGAGAGAAATTGGGCCATAACTAAAGAAGGATGTAGGACTAAGAAAAGATTCCTTTCTTAAAGATGGGAGAGACCTGGGGATATTTATATGCTACGATGAAGAAGCTAGTACAGAAGCAGAAGCTACAGATACAACAGCAGCGAGAACTCGCCTCTGGAAAGGCCTAGAGGAAGTGGACGGGGACCCAGCTGGAAGCTCTTTCAAATACACGTTTACACACACACCCCCAAACATACCCTGTATTTTCTTAATTAAAATGCTTCAAGTTTCTACTAAAATCTTATATGAAAGGTAATTACTAATTCCTCCCGTGGTCCCTCCAGAAAGCTACAAACATCTGGCAGTTGTCTGCCTTAGCAACCTTTTGATGTGCAGGGTCTTCGCTGCTGAGGGTGCTGCCTTTCATCTTCTCACCGGGGCTGCCATGTTTAGGGTGTTCTGTGCTCTGGTGACCGACCTTGCCGCACCACAGGCCTACTCATCACCAGGTGCAACAGCATTTCTCTGACAGGCCAATCTTGAGGGTAGCCCTAAGCATGCCAGTGCAGGTTTGCCTGGTCGGTCCTGACACGAGAGCCAAAGGACAAATGCGATAAGGAGAGTCAACTCCATATCTCACTCCCTTCAGGGAAACATGTTGCTGGCAGGCAGCACTGTCAAGTTCTCTGACACCAATGAACAATGAAGAAACCTGCTAATGCATCAGGAAAACCAACCAGCACCATCACTTCTAGTGCCAATGTTTTCTACTTTATCATCTCTAGAATTGCCCGACACACCAACAAGGTAACCTAGGCTTACAGATGCTCTAATGAGAATGGTGAGGAAGGATGAAAATTAAAAAGGAAAAAAGTCATGTACATTCAGAGCTCTTTTGCTATGTAGCTGATACTTGGGGTTAAAAATGCAGACACAGTTGCCTATGAAATCTAAGGCAGCAGTCTCTGCAAAAAAGGTAAGAGGTCCCCATGCCATTTTGTCACAGGACACCGAGGCAAACAAGCCAGACTCCTTTAAGCTGCCTAATTTCTGAGGACTTCAACTAGTGCCCACCAAGATGCTCCTGAGACAAAAGGGAGTAGTCAGGCTCTGAAGCGGGCAGTCCCTGTGCAGGATTTTGACAGATTTAATAGCATCACCATTTCCCTGTAGCTCAGTTCTCAAAGTTGCACAACTAGTATCTAAAAATGCAATGATTAAAAGGAAAAACAAAAAAATCTGTAATGGAAATATCTTAGCACATGTAAGATAGACTAAAAAAAGTACCCACCATCCACACGCATGAAATAAAAGACAACACAACACCAAAGGAAAACCTCCAATTTTGATTCTAAATCCTAAGGTCTAAAAGGAAGACTACAGATAGAGGTCGCAGGAATAATTTAAAAGGAAACCATCTATTCATGCAGCAGCACTGTGTGCTCCAAGAACACGTGCTCCAGGGCAGGCCACCAGTGCTGAGTCGGGAGGGCGAGGGCACACTTGCCCACGCAGAAATAAGCAAAAAGCCCCGTGAAGCCTCCCAAGGAGTGCGATCTGGTGATTCTGCCGGGAGCTGCACTCTCCCCAGCACAGTCATGTGAGGCTGGATGTGGACAGGGCTCGAGTGTCCAGCCCTGCTCCCAGCTAATGGAAAAACAATTTTAAATCAAAGGCAGATATTTCGATAGCAACCCATGTAGAAGACACAAGCTTCAATCATTTCTCTTGATACCTCATTTTGCTAATCTCACTGGCCAAAAAAGTGGCAAGATTGCATCAGATATTATATCTTGGCAGATAGTTATGGGAAATAAGGGTCTCTTTTACCCGCTCGTTCAGAAATTGTGCTTAAGTTTCTTAGCAACAATCTAAAGCCTAGAATAGAAATACTTGGGAAGTAATTTTGGTTATGATTATTCTGGGGTCTGATGATAGAAGTGCAGATTATATCACAGTTATTATAAATCCTAGCTTAAATTCTTATTTTTTTTTTTAATGGTTCCAAGAATATACTACTTTTCCTGCAGTGAGTTTTATTTTTTTTTGTCTCTCAGAAAATGATTTAGATAATTTATGTATATTTCATTTAATCTCAGAATAAGATAAAGTCACTTTTTAACTTTCCGCAAGATTTCTCAGTAAATAAAAAGCTATAAATACACTATCATAAAATTAATATATAACTTGCCAGAGTTCCTTTTTCAAAGCTTATTAATCTGTTTAGTTTTGAATGACACTGTCTCCTGCAGACAGTCTGCAGCTCCCTTTTAGAGTGTTAATGTTGGTATATACATATATATAATTTGCTGAATGAGATCTCTGCAGAAAAGGAAGGAAGCGGGATGAGCTATTAGGAGATCAGGAGGAGGTTAGATGACTTAAACCTTAGTTCTAGAAGTCATCCACAGAAAAAGAATTCTTGAAGTAGAATGAGAGTGGCTGCTTTCAAAAACTATCAAGCTAACATTCTGTGTTTTAGTACTTTCCGAGTCCTGATAGACTCATGCAGCAAATCTGTTGAGACTAAAGCCTCAACTGCAGCTAATGACACTTTTAATTAGCTAACTTGAAAACTAGCCACAAAGTCTGGCTAATTATTAAATCTTACAAAGAACATAAAGAGTTATATTCATTTGCTGAGCTTAAAGAAGTGTTATCTATACACTTAAAGTGCTAATAATTACTGGTCTTTAATGGACTAATTCAGTGATAAAATTGTTGCTAAAATGGGCTTATTCTTCTAAAATTCAATATTAACCAGAATTTGTCAGCTAATAATTGCACATTTAGATCTCAGATTTTGGTTATAAGATATTCCTCATAAGCTGTTCAGAGACATAGCAAGTCAAGTCCGTGTAGACTCTGTTTTAAGAATTAGGCTGCCCTAAGAGATGTGCTCTTAGTAAGCTAGCTTCCTAAATTAAGTATGTTCAATTCACAACAGCATGTAATCTTTTCTCTAACAGATAATCCCTCCACCTCATTTGTCTGACTTCTTTCAGGGTGGGGGAAGGGGAGAGAAAAGGAGGCGTTAACTACGAAATGATCTCTCCCAGCTCATTTATTATTAGCTCACACAATCTTTTGTTGGGTATACTGAATAATATCCTTGTTTACTTCTTCCAAGATTGATGGTATGTACGTACGCTCACACATCAAAACACCATTTTTGCTCAGTGATTAATCATACTTTAGACAAACATTTACTGGCTTAAAAAGATATTTGCAATATACTAAGTGAAATGATTGGGTTAAGAGTAGAATGTACAGTATGAAACCACTTTTACGGGGGAAAATAATCTGCAGAGGAAAAAGTCTGGAAGGATATGTACAAAGTAGTAGGCTAATGGGTGGCTTGTTCTCTATGATAAAGTATTTTTTTTGTAATAAGAAAAAAACCGTTTGACCAAATTAAAAGGGTAGAATCTTGGTAATACTACTTTATTTATTTAATCAATTTGTTCAACAAATACTTATTAGCCCCCACTATATGTCAGGTATGGTTCTAGGCCCTGGGAATACAGCAGTAAGCAAAACAGATAAAAAACCACGACCTTTCACAGCTTACATCTAATTGGAGAGTAGGGCCACTGCATATGGCTGCACAGGTTGAGCACAGCACAACTTTCACATCCATACATGATGGCCCAAGAGAGGGAGACAGACAAAATAAAATACCATGTTATATGGTAATAAGCAGAGAAAAGGACAGAAAGTGTGTGTGGAGAGATGCTGGTTGCAATTTTAAATAGAGTGGTCAAGAATGCTTCATTAAGGTAACAGCTGCATTAAGACCTAAAGGGGATAAAGAAGCAAACTATGCACTTATCTGGGGCAAGAACAAACAAGTACAGAAACTCACATAGGGGCCTGCTTGGTGTGCTCAAGGATCAAAGAAAGGCCAGAGTGAATGAGGGGAAATCAGTGGGAGATGAGGGCAGAGAGGTAATGGGGTTACGAGGCCATCGTACATGGCCTTAGTTTTCACTTGGAGTGAGAAGTGAAGCTATTAGATAGTTTGGATTGGGGTGACATCATCTGTTCTCCACATTAACTCTAGCTGTTGTCTTAAGAACAGACCGAAGGGGAGATCAGTTACTGCAATAACCCAGGAGAAATATGACAGTGGCTTGGACCTGGGTGGCAGCAGTGGAAATGGTGACAAGTGGGTATATTTTGAAGGTGAAGCTGATAGGATTTGCTGGTGGACTGGATGTGGAATGTGAGAGGAAGGTGTGTAGCCTGAACAACTGGGTGGATGGAGGTGCTGTTCAGCCAGATGGGAAAGTCTGCTGCAGGAGTGCAGGTGGTGGGGGGTGGCAATATTAGCTCGGTTTTGAACATATTAAATTTGAGATGCTAGTAGATGTCCAAAGGACATTTCAATCCTTGGACTTACCCTCCCCTCCAGTGAACTCACTAGACAGACAGCCAGCTTTCCCTGGGGTAACAAGGGACAGAGTGGGAAGGGAGCCTTAGTAAATCAGGTGACATTTATGGGGACTGGACCAAGAGCTGAGCAAGCTGCTAAATTCTGCTGGAAGGAAGAGGAGGCAACGAGAGTCTGACAGAATACACACACACATTCATTTTTTTCTGGTACTCACCAGGATAAATAATGTTAATAAAAACGGCAATCTTTATGATAGAAGTTTCTTACCATTCAGTAAAGCTGATATTTCAGTAAGAACTAATGCTGGATATAATTTCAAATAAAATGTGAGACCAAAGACAGGAAAAGGTGGCTTAGAAAGCAGAAGGATCGATTGCTTTATTCTCTTGAGACTCCCAGGTCAAGGTGTTAAAGTGTTTCAGAACGGTCAGACCCAAGGACTAAACTTAACAAACAAGTAGGACCAAAGGCCCCCAAGAAACGACACAGTTCTGCTCTAAGCAACTGAGAGAACAGGTCTAATAATACCTATTAGCCCCAACTAGTGTTGGAAAGAAACTAATTTTAAACTTATGTCATAATAGGAACTTTGGGTTCACTAGCACCCTGAGTCCCCAAATCAGTTTTGATGGCAGAGAATGGGAAACTCTCCCACACCCACATTAACTTCTAGAATGTCGTTCCCTGGACTAGACAGTTTCCCTTCAGCAAACAGAAGAGAAAATATGACTTAAGTCGGGATCAGCTGGGGTCTGTCTGGTGATGTTTTTAGCAGTCCAAGGTAAAATGAGAAAAAAGATTAGTGGAATGAATTTTAAAATCTATTTGATTTTAAAAAGCTGTTTGATTTCTGAGGCTGTTTGCCTATTTTTTTTTTTGGCGTTACTATGATTTTTATCAAATGATGGTGAGAAATAGCTTTAAATCTGTTTTGGCTAAAGACAGATGTAAGACAACCCTATAGATACCTGCACATTTTTGTTTTGTTTTATTATTAATTTTTGGATGTACATCATAATATATTTCCAATTCTGTGTAGATTACATCATGTTCACCACCCAAAAACTAATTATAGTGCATCTCCTCACATGTGAGCCTAATCACCCCTTTTGCCCTCCCCCCTTCCCCTTTCCCCTATGGTAACCACCAATCCAATCTCCAATGCTATGCACATTTTTGTTTTAAATTCACAGGTCAGTGAATGGAGAGGCCTGGTAAACAGTGACCTAGAGAAAATGCCCCTGTCGGTGCCAAGCCGACTGTCATGCCTTGCTCTCCAGGGCTGACTGCCAGCAGCGAGTACAGGAGTGCCTGTGCCACAGTCCCACCTCCCCACTCATGGGACATCACCATGAGCCCCTCCTTGCCTGCCTTCTCCTAGAGGGCCTCAATCAAGGCTTCAGGAGGATTAACAGCTGTTCCTCTTAAGAGTCTAGAGACCTCGAGACGTCACCATCAACAGCAAATGTAGAGGGGAAGGAAAGCAGCAGAAAACCTGGTTCCAAGTGTGGACTCTGCTGCTTACCGGCTTTGTGACCTGAGGCAAGGCACACAGCATCTCCGAGTTGTTCCTCTTCTTCCTAATGCCACCTGTCCTACCCATCTCAGGGGCCGTGTGTAAAGAACAAATAATATATTTATGGGAAAGTACTCTGCAACTGACAAAAATAATAATCACCTTACATGGGCCCAGGTACCACCATAAATCAATGAAATGGGCCAAGAAAGACAGGGCAGCAATGTATTATATACCCGTGACAGTGGGTCTGGGGGACAACAGGAGCAGTAGAGACCATGGCTAAGTGGAGAGCCCAGTATCTGAAGCTGGCTGCTGCCATCCAGGAATGAGGGAAGACCTTGCAATCAGGACTTCTGATTCCCTAATAGAAATTAGAGGGCTTCATTCTGTGTGTGCAAGAAAACTGGTTATTTAAATGTTAGTGACTCTTTCACAACTTTAAAACCTGGTGGGGGCCATCTCTGAAAGGCCAAAGCATGCCTGTGGCCAGATTTGGCTCTGAGGTGCCGTTTGTGACTTCTGACTAACACACACAGATCCTACTGTTTCTGTGTTCAGTAGGACACGAAGGGCTGAGGCCCCTACCAGAGCTTCTTAGGGTCCCTCCCAAAGACTTCCCTAATAGCTGTTGATCCAGATGTGTCCTCACAGCGCTAAGATTCTCCAGAGAGTTCTTCATGCACCTTCACATGTGGACACTGTAAATAATTCTTCTCATGAAAAGTTAACTAGGCCTTGAACCAATCCAGAGGGTCGCCATCTGGGAGTCCTCAGAAACAGCGGACTGTCAGCACCATAAACATTTTAGGCTTCATGGAAGACACTGATTTTTTCTAAATGAAACACCCCTGCCAGTCAAGATTTGCAGTGTGGGTTCAGGAACACGGCGTTCATCTAACAACAATAACAGAAACAGTGAGGATGAAAACCTGACGGTCGTCATAACGAAAGATCTAAAAGCCAACCGTGGCTTCCCTAACAAGGCGATGCAAAGCTGGCTCCCTGGCGGCCGAGAGCCAATGCGATTCATCAGCTTGTTCTCAGTTTTCTCACGACAGCAGCATTAACAGTTTGCGTTCGTCTGTTTAGATGGTGCTGACAGGTGTTCAGCATGTTGGGCCTACTTGCTGGAGATTAATGGCTACTCTCGCACTGAGGTGAAAGGCCAGGCCGGGCCAGCGCCTGCGATGACTACAGGAGACTGGGTGCTGTCCTTTTGCTCCCCTTGCCCACCCCCTCATCCCTCTTCTAATGTCTATCAAATATATGAACAAGTAGGAGTGTCCAGGGGTTCTTCTCACTGTGTAAACCCCACACTTTAGATGCTGTAACCTCAGGTAAAACAAAGGGAACCTCTGGATAAGCTGATCATCTCTAAAGGCACTGTGGGCTAATTTCATTTTTAAAAAGTCAGTTTAAAAAGTGAAAGATAGGTAAGAAAGGTTCTCTGGCGACAGGAATTTTAGCATATTAGGTGGGCAACGGTTCTCCTTTATATCTGTGGTCATTTTCTTAGATGCTGAAGAAGGCAGAATTGATGCTAAGTGTGGCACAGCTGCAAGAAGTACAGACATCTCAGAAACCTCTTAGACATATTTCACTAAATCGTCATATTTCAAAACAAACCAAAAAGACTTGAAGTACCTCAAGAAGACCAGCACCCTGTAACCCACCTACCCCCCAAAAAGCTGCTTGTGACTAGTATACTTCTCTCTGTGCCAGGTTGGAGGAAAATGGTAAACCCAAACATTATTTTAATAGCATATAAGCAATGAGAAACTAAAATAACAAAAAAAATTTTAAAAACCAATGCGCCTCCTCTAGGGCTCTGCAGAAATCACTGTCTCATTCTTTGCTCTTAGGGAGCCTCCTGCTCCACCAGCTTTCACGCCAGGGTAGGTGTGCACTGCAGACCCAGGAACTGCAGGCCTGGGCCTGCCAGCTCTCCAACCCGCTTCTGGCTCACTCCTCTCCTGACACAGCAGTGGGAGGGGATTGAGTCCAACAGACAGGGCATCAGGGTGGCTTTTTTTTTTTTTTAGATTTTTTTATTTTTTCCTTTTTCTCCCCAAAGCCCCCGGTACATAGTTGTATATTCTTCGTTGTGGGTTCTTCTAGTTGTGGCATGTGGGATGCCGCCCCAGCGTGGCTTGACGAGCAGTGCCATGTCCGCGCCCAGGATTCAAACCAACGAAACACTGGGCCGCCCGCAGCGGAGCGCGCGAACCCAACCACTCGGCCACGGGGCCAGCCCCCAGGGTGGCTTTTAAGTGGAACCTTTTAACAAAGAATTTTCTTTTAGTGAGGAAGATTGGCCCTGAGCTAACATCTGTTGCCAATCTTTCTCTTTCTGCTTGAAGACTGTCCCTGAGCTAACATCTGTGCCAATCTTCCTCTATTTTGTATGTGGGTCACCACCACAACATGGCCACTGATGAGTGATGCAGGTCCATGCCCAGGATCCAAACCTGCAAACCCTTGGCTGCCAAAGCAAAGCAGAGTGCATGAACTTAACCACTACACCACTGGGCTGGTCCCTAACAAACACTTTTAAAGCCAGAAACAAGAATGTTCTGGGATGAGACGGCAGTATTAGTAACAATAACAATAATAGTGTTTATTGAGTGCCTACTAAACACTATTGTAAATACTCCAGTTGTAAAAACCCATTTAATTCCCACAGCAGAAGGCACTGGGGAGAGTTAGTCATTGTGTTTGAACTACAAGATAGGTGAGACAGTAGAGCATTATGCTAGACTAGATCTGGGCAGGTCCTAAATTCCATACTTGTATACTTTAATCGTTTGTCTGATGTGAAGGTTGGATTGGAGAGGGAAGAAACTGAAGTTAGACTATCAGGATACTGCAATAGTCCAGACACTCTGAACCAGGGTGGGGCACTATGAGTGAGAAGGAGAGGAAAGATTTGAGAGGTATCACAGAAACAGAATCAACTAAATCTCTTTTGACTGATTCAATTTGGTTTTTTGTTCATTTATTCAACAACTATTTTTGACAGTATCTGATAGGTCAGATACTGTGCTAAGTGACATATAGAGAAATAAGAAAAAGAAGAATTAGGAGATGACCGCTTCCTCAAACTTGGGCTCCTAGTTATTGCTCAGGGATCTAGGTGGCACTGTAATAGGCATCCCTCTGCCGTCTGTCCATCCCTCCTCCTCCTTCCTTCCATCCATCTAACACTGAGCATCTACCTCAAGCCAGGCACTGCACTACACCATAGCCATGAACAAGTCCAGGAGAGACAAACGAAGGGGACAGAGGAGAGGCCACTGTCCTCGTCCTCACAGCCTTGGAGTGCCTTCCGCCTACACTCTCCATTCCTTTCCTGGTGGTGTGGCCATAAGGCACCGCACAAAGTGGTAAACCAGCAGACTGCTGGAACAGCATGGGCATTCTTAGTCGTCCACATGAAGGGAGGACCTCCTTTTTAAGTCCTAAAAGTGTGCCCTGATTTGGCATATTTAACTAAAGCAAACATTATACCAGAAAGGTATCTAACTCTATTCCCATGTGTAGATTTTAATATCATCTAAAAATATAGGCACGAAAAAAACAAGCTCTGAGCAAAGCCAAAAGGTACTGAAAATAATAAAACAAACATTTTGAATGTTAAAAATCTTGTATCTAGTTTAGTTGGCAAATTAGTTTGAGACATGTAATTCTACTGCCTTCCAAGGACAGCCCTGATCTCTTAAAATTCAGATTTGCCTAGACTTTATAAGAATAAATCCTGACCACTTTCTAGTGCTTACTGAAAGACAATTAGGCAATAGAATGACTACCACTGAGAAATACTTTGCTTTCTGGCAGCTGCCTTTTCATTATCATTTTATGAGAGCTTGTCTAGATATTATGTATTCTTCACTATCTACATTTTGTTCTTTTTAAATGTTTTCTTCAGATGCCTGGGGTTATGTCAGTTTCTTTGGATCTAACTGGATCTCAAACAGCAAACTGTAACACTTGAATACTTTCCAAAGGTTCTTATGCATATAGGCTTATTTCCAAAAACCATGACTAATATATGCTTTTGGTCATTTCTATTAAAACAAAAAAAATTAAAAGGTATTTTTAGGGACTCATGAACACCATCAACAATTATTTCAAGTATAAGCTAGTTCGTATATGCCAAGGTTAAGAATTTAATGCTAATAAAACCTAACTGTAAAAGAAGGAATTTGATGAGAGCAGGCACATTTTAACTTCCATTTTATTTTGAGGATCTGAGTCTGGTATGGACTTGTGTGTTCTATGAACTCTGAGATAACTAAGCTATGGAAAAAGCAGCCTGCACCACTGGTAACATGAAGAGGCAAAATCCTGGCCCTGCTGCATTTTAATCCTAGTTCTACTTCCTACATCATTTACCAGGTTTGTTTCTGTATGGGAAATAAGATGCAAATAACCACCTACTTATTTCCCATTGAAAGATAGTTTTAAGTTATGAAATATCAAACATGCTTATTTTTACTGATGATAAACAGGAACTAAAATTGGGAAAAGTGTAAAACACTACATAAGGGATCAACGAAGACTCCTATGATTACTATCTCAAGTTAACCTACAGGTAAGAGAAATCTTCACTGTCCTGGGAACTTGATCCATGAGTTAAAAGCCTTCAGTTAAGCTGAGATATAATTTTCATCCTGCTTGGCTCAACCAGATTGAGGACCTTAGAGGGGAAAGTCAAAGATGAGCCCAGAGGGAGAGCCACAGAAATTAGGCCAGTCTGCGTTGAAAGGCCTTGGAGATCATCCAAACACCCTCCCAGAGCGGGAAAAGAAAACAATCGGACCGCCTGACATGGTGACTTACCTGCGGCGCAGATCCTCGGCCACCGCTGCCCGGCAGCTGAACAAATAGGCTCGAAGTGAGGTCAGCCGCTGTCGCAGCCGCACCACGGTGGCCAGTGGCTCAGCGTGTTGGTACAGCAGGGGATTCTCCTGCTGGATGTCGATCAGGGGCTCTTCATACACATACTCCAGAAACTCTTTGGCCTGCTTAGACACCTGGGAAACAAACTTCAATCAGTTCTGGCGAATTTTCCACCTTTCTGTACCTCCTCCAACCAGGAACCATAGTTACACATCAAAGTAATATTATCTTCCGAACAGCCAAATGAAAAAACCCATAATTTAACTAAATATAAATTTTGGCTTCTGTTTCTTTCTCCCAGAAACTCAACTGGCAAAAGTAACCTTGGCATTGAAAGGAATTCATTAATTCTGCATCTTGATTATGTGATTACACACATCTATACGTGTGATAAAATGACACAGAACTATTCAGACCCAGTACACCAATGTCAATTTCCTGGCTTTTTTTTTTTTTTTTTTGATATTGTACTATAGTTATTTAACATCTAACCAATGGGAGAAACTGGGTAATGGCACCTCTCTGTATTATCTATGCAACCTCCCGTGAATCTATAATTATGTC
The DNA here is from genome assembly GCF_041296265.1 of Equus caballus. Taxonomy (NCBI): domain Eukaryota; kingdom Metazoa; phylum Chordata; class Mammalia; order Perissodactyla; family Equidae; genus Equus; species Equus caballus. The sequence continues at coordinate 82,652,375 of NC_091701.1, forward strand.
AAAATAAAAAGTAAATAAAAAAAGAATTCATTAAGTCTCTCTTAACAGCAATGCTGATTTTAAAAACTACATATATATGTATACATATGTATATTCTATAACACTTTTTATAAGTAGCCACTTAAAAAAAATAGGTAAACCATGCACACATATATGAAGTTCAAAAGGATATCTCCAAAAAAAAGAAAAATTTGCAGAGAAAACAGGCTCAAACACACACTTTAGAGACAGAAAGGAGTTGCTCTCCTTAGAACAACTCTGAGATTGGGCTGACTCTGGCCAGCATATCCATCCAACTCTATATCCACTTCTGGTAGTAAACGACAAGACCATGAAAGCTGATTTTAAACTGTCATTGTCATCAGTAGAAATAAATGGTAGAAATACAATGCATCCGACACACAGAGGGAGTAGTTTAAAGAACGCACAGCATGAGGGTGATTTTCAGGAATCTTTACGTACAATTCACTGACACTGAGAAGAGGATTGGCAAGTCATGCACAGAGTTGGTTCAAGTTTCTATTCACGGAACAAGGTAAAACCTCTCCACAAAGTTTCTACCAAAACCTCTCTAGTACTGGGTTTAAGGCTAGTAATTTAACATAAAAAACAAAAAAACCCAGCTTATTAAAAAGAAAGCTGAAAATCCACTGTTAAACACTCTAGGCTAGAAGTATACTCAGGAAGATAAAGAGGATACAGTCCCTACCCTCGAGAGACTCACTTTTTAGTATAATAGATAATTCAAATGAGAAACACATGTAGCACATAGTCTGTCATCTACCACAAAAGAAACGTGGACGAGGTCCACTGGTAGCTTAAAGGAGAGAGAAATCTACAGTCCTGGGGGGAAGGAAGCTAGGAGCCAGGCAGGCTTGGCAAAGCAGGTGACACTGACTCGAAGTCTAGAAAGAGAAATAGAAATTCACTTGGGAGGCAAGGATGTGACAGAGCAGAGGACAATGAGCAGACACAGCTGTGAAAACCATCAATATGTACGTGTGGTAACTAAATGTATGGCTATTGTATGCTGGTTAAAAACGCGTTTGTGAAATTCAATTATTATTTTATTGTAAAGCTCATACAAAAGTTTATGTTTCTTACAGAGATGTAACAGAATATATCAATGTATTTTTCTGATAAAAGTTTCACTTTTTTCGTGAGGTACCTGTTGTGTTGTCTGATCCTTTGGGGTCCTGCAGTTACAGAGTTAGTTTACAGTCTCTGTTGGGAGGTTGACAGTTTCTGCAAATCTAGCTCACAGAGAGGTACCTAGAATTACCCAAAACCTTTGACTACTTTTCCAGGCTGGAAATAACAGTCGTCAGGGCTAAATAATGCCTCACTTGGAGGCACGGAGATGAGGTATATGCCGGCCACCATGGCAGGCACTAGGCATTCAGAGGAGAATAAAACCAGTACAGTCCTGCCTCATGTGGCCAGCAGCTCAGTGGGGACAGGCAGAACTGGGTTCAAATATCTCATTTATCATGGTTAAATATTTGCTATATTTAAATAAATGAGGAAAAAACAGATGGTGTTCTGGGAAATGAAGTACAATCCACTTGAAACTGTTGCTGAAAATGATGTATTGTACAATTCCATTAGTCTTCCTGGCTCTACTGAGCAGTGTTTATACTGAGTGAGGGCTCTGCTGGATTAGGTTAACAATGCCACCTTTTAGTAGGTGGACAGAAGGACAAAGGGCACTGGCCAGTCTCCCAGGCCTTCAAAGGCTTCTCTCTTCAGGTGGTACTTAAGCCCGAAAGGGAAAAAAACAGTCTTTTACAGAGACTGTAAGAGCAGCGAGACAAACGGGACAGCAGGGAATGACATTAGCCTTCATAAACTGAAATTACTAAGAACAAAAACAGAGGTAGTTTCAATAACTTCTAAGGCGCTGCTTCATAAAGTTATTAACTAGTGTTAAGAATACAGAGCACATGGTGACCGTGGCCACCTGAGTATGTGAACAAATTCTGCCACATTGAGCCATTTTTGGCAGCAAGGCACATGCTTGTTTGTTGAGAATCAACCACTTACACTAGTGAGGGAATTTTTGAGAGAACTCAAAATTCAGCATGAAATGCTATTTTTGAAAATAGAGCACTGCATCCCTGTTGATTTCCTGAGTTCTAAACAATCTCTGTACTCAAATGAGTATTCCACTTTCAAACTCAACCATAATTAAAATGCTTTTTTTTTTTTTTTTTTTTTAAAAAAATGCTTTTTATAAAAGAAAGTTTTAAATACATAGTTACTTAGGGAGGAAGCCAATGATATTCTTAGGTGATAAAGTTTATGTAAGAGAAAGTTTCTTTCTTGTTAATACAAATATTATGTGAGTTGTGTGTGAATGCTGAGCGTATTCCACCAGAGAGCTGAGAGCTACAACGCTGCTTCCTGCTGCCACATTATGGACTCAGGAAGAGCCTGAGAGCCGTTTCTGATGCGCAGGAAAACCCAGCTCACAGGGGCAGACAAAGGAGCCTGATACTCTTTTTTTTTAAAAATGAATGGTTTTGGGAGGCTGGCCAGGTGGCGCAGCGGTTAAGTTGGCAGGTTCTGCTTCTCGGCAGCCCGGGGTTCCCTGGTTCAGATCCCGGGTGTGGACCCTGTGGTAGGCGTCCCACAGATAGAGGAAGATGGGCATGGATATTAGCTCAGGGCTAGTTTTCCTCAGTAAAAAGAGGAGGATTGGCAGCAGTTAGCTCACGGCTGATCTTCCTCAAAAAAAAAAAAAAAATGAATGGATTTGGTTGGTATTCTTTTGCATGATCCACTCCATTCACATTAGAAACAATTTTTACAGGGTCAATAGTTCATTTTTCAAATCTGTTGACTTATTAGTATTTTACTAAATATTATGTAGTGTTTATTAATGACATTAATATTATTAAAACAAACTAAATTCTTTCCATAGCTCTTTTACCTTACAAACAGGATAGCTAGAGTTGTAAGGACTCACTCCGTGCCTGTGGCTCTGTGGCAGTTTGTAAACTACTTGTCTCTTCACAGCCCTGCCATCTACATGATTCAAGAGCGCTACGGAGGAGGGAGTCCAGGTGGAAATGGGTCTCTTCCCCACCTCACACTCAGGAGGCATGGGCGAAGACAGCACAACAGGTTATAACTAGCTACCAGCTAACAATGACCAAATCTGTACATGCACACGTGTTTATAAGGAAACACATTTGTCAGTTGATTTGAGCATTAGGCACTGCTGGTGCAGATCTGAACATGATACATCTTTCGTCATGCTGGTGACAGCTACCTCGTACAAACACAGCCCTCGAATGCTGTTCAGGCGTACGTAATTCTGAGAGAAAGGTTCTGGAATGGAGTGTACTCCCCACAAAAACAGCCCTGGGTAATGCAGCAATGGGGCAAAGGGGATGTCGAACCGTGGACGGCAACTGGGAGATAATGTAGTGGTAGTGGTAAAGACTTTAGTTTTTGTTAAAGGAGGAAAATGCATTAGAATAAAACAGGTGAGAACATAATTTTAGAATAACAAGGACTGGTACAGATGATCTAGTTCAGTTTTTCTCAGCCTGTGTTCCAAGGAATACTAGTCCTACAAAAAAGACGTTCTGAGGTCCAGCAAGAAATATGCCACATGTGCATTCTTCTCTGGGTGATTCAAACTGCAGCACGTTAGCAAATTAAAGTGTGGGGACATCCTGTACTGAAGAAAATCTGCTTAACTCAGCCACTTCCCAAACCTACTGGAGTACAGACATGGCAGCTGTTTAATGCTGTGCAGGCCGTACGGGGGCAGCGGTGGGAGATGAATCCAGCCTGGGCCCTCTCACCAGCTGAGGAAAGGGGCATCTTTCTCTAACTCGCTCCATCCTCCTACCAAGCTGTGAGCTCCCAGGGCTGTGTTCTCTTGGGGGGAGGGGGAGGGGCCTTTCCCAATTATAAAGCCAACCCAGCTGTGGCCTTCCTATGGAACCCTCTTTTTGAGTAACACCTATTAACATGCACAGAACTTGTTAATGCTCCAAGGAATATACTTTTGAGAAATAATGAATTAATCCATTACCTACATTTAATATAAGAGAAAAGTGAGTCCAGAGAGCTCATGTGATTCATCTGTGGTCATTCTGTGGCAGAACTAGAGCCAAAACTCAGATCTCTGGATACTCTGCTCTGTGCTTTTCAGGACTGTTTACATTCACAGTTTCTTTTCATTTTTCACTAACTCAACCATAAACTATCTGCTCATCACTCTTTAGGAGAGGTGGTCCCTGACCCTGTTCTGTCCTTCCCTCCTCCCCAATCACACAGAAGGCAAGTGGGCTACAATGCAGACTAACCCATAGCGTAACCAGGCAGCATGGTTTTAACTCTAAAACAAAAACTAAAGTCCAGTAACATTTCATTTATCTACAAGTCACTTGTTCGTGATCTGTTTACTGTCTTTTCCCTCCACTGGACTAAGAAGACTCATGAGGCAAAGACTGTGCCCAGCACCTAGAACGGCGAGCACAGTAAGTGGTCAGTATGCACTGCTGAACGAGTGAATGGGTACTGGACAGTGCTCTGGCTGTGACTCTGAACCACATGCTCTTATTCAAACACACTTCTAACAGCTTGGTTGTTTATTTCTAAGTTCACCTCATATTTAGAGTTAATAAAGCAGAGAAGGGGCAGACAGCTAGAGGCAGTGCAGTGACAACACAGGCGACAGCTGACATCCTGGTACTAAGGGAAGAGAGCTGCTTGCAAGAAGATGCGAGGTAAATGGAGAGCACACAACCCTGGCAGAGGCAATCTGGGAATATGCATCCAACTCGCAAATGTCCAGCCCTCCCTCTACGGAGGTCTCTGCACATGTCTCACTCGTACATCGAAGAACTTCTTTTCAACATGACACGTAAAGTCATTCACTGAATCACTGTCTATGATAGCAAAGGGTGGAGAAAACTTAACGTCCACCAAAAAAAGGACAAGTTAGGTAAATTCCGTGTGCATGTGTGTGTAAATTCAAGATGGAACATGGAGTGGCTGTAAAAACAAAAATCCCATGGAGGAGTTTTACAATCTAAATGGAAAGTTCCCCAAAAGCAGCATGTACACTATATCGCCTGTTACCATTTTTGTGTAAAAAACCACATGTATATAAAATACTTCTGGAAGGATACATGAGAAAGTGGTAAGTTGGTTGCCTGTGGGAAGAAGAGGGTGGGAGGGGGATTATCCATGTACGATGTCCTTTTACTCTTCGCACCTTGAAATTTGTGAAGCTATATTATATTCAAAAGACAAGAAAGAATAAAAGTATAGCATTGCAAGGCAATTTCTTCATGGAAAAATAGACTCTCATTCCACATTAAACCCTACTGAAGTTATCTATCACAGGACAAAAGAATCATATTTATAATTCTGAGGCATTAAAAAAGGTTAATTTCTAATACATATTTCCTTAAATAGAATATATGGAGCTAAGTGACAGTTAAAATATATAAAATAATAATAATCACGTTACTAAAAATTTGGAGAATAAAGATCAGGAAAGGAAAAAAAAATACCACCCATAAATTTACCACAGCAAAATAACCCCTTTTGCTTTGGTATTTTTTCTTATCTCTATCGTGAAAAATCAAGCTGAAAGTCTTAATAAAATCAATCCCAAACAATACTTGTTTGGCACCCTGGGTAACGGAGGAGGAATCAGGAGATCTCAAGTTTAATCACAATTTGTTCTCAAAATCTCCAAATGACCCTAAACAAGTGGTTCCTCCCATCAGCGAGCTACTCTCCAGCTCACAAGGGCAATGGAGCTTGCCTTGAATGCCTCTCAAGATGGAGAGACAGGAAATGGCTTACGTAACATGGAAAACCCCTAGCTAAATGGAATGTGAGGATTCAGGCTAGGACACAAAAATATTTTTACAAAGCACAACAGAGGGGAACTGTTCAGGAAGAGTTGAGGCTAAGTTTGAGTTCCTCACCATCTCTTTGTCATGCTCAATAATCTGAATGAGGGACTGGGGGCAAGCTACCTTCAAAGAGAATTTCATTGGAAAATATCTATAGAATTAGAGGAGAGGGTTTAGCTGCTGGATAATCCTGGAGCTCAATTCAATCTGCAGGATATACACAGGAAAAGAGGAAATCCTGCTTTAAAAATAATTAGGATTATTATTACTCCAGAGGGCAGACAATGAAATGCTTAGGATGACAGATTTCATTCTGCTCTGCAAAGCCATTTTTTTCACTCTTTTAAATGAATATTCAAGCCAGTCACGTACTTGCTATTAAGGAAAAGAGGCAGATCTAGCAGAACAATGTCTGGTCTTGGAAACTGGTCTGCACTGACCCTCACAATTAGCAACACTAAGTTAAATCTGGTGTCTGAGCAAACACAGACAGATACTGGACTAAATGGAATATAGTCACTTAATGCCAGTGAGAGATAATCCAGATAAAAGTGACCATCTCTGTTCTTGCTTTACAATCTTCCCAGATCCACCGAAAGCCTGGGAAGGAACAGTCTGACAAAAGAGGTTTTCCTCGTGTGCAACATGGATGAAGCGAGGGTAATATCTTCAATTAGTTACCTATCCTGTCAAAATCAAACCTGTCACTTAAATGACCACCATGGCAGAAGTCTGCTTTACAGAAAGGCGGCAAGCATCAGTGATGGCTAAATTGATGGTTTCAGTGGCCTGTAGAGCTCACTCAAACAGACCTGCATCTCTTCCTCCATCTCACATCTTCAGAAACCATGCCTGATTTTTAAATTTTCCTCATTCAGTGCCACCTTTGTGCTTTAGCTCCACTGACTGGCATGTATTCTGTTGGCAGGTGCCACTAGCCTAAACTCTCAATGACCATGGGGCTTGGACTGCCTCATTCACTTGCTCTTTACATACCTCTCTTAGCTGTCAAAGCCCCATTCCAAGCAGATTAATCTAAACCGTCTAAACCAAACTCAGCTAGTGTTCTCTCTCTTGAAATAAGTTTTTATCTAACATACCCATGGCAAATATATTTATAGCCTATATTCAGAGTGTCAAGTACAAGATGCAGAGGAGAGAATGATAACTCTGTCTGGCAGAGGGGAAGGAAAGACTAAGGGAAATGGATTTAAGCTGGGTTTGGAATTTGCCAAGCTGACTGAGGGAAGAGGAAGACAAGAGATGTGAGATGGCATGGGAGGACTGAGGGGCAGGAACAAGTGTGATCTTACTGAAGAGACTCTTAGGCGGGAAAGGAGTGGACGAGGGGTTAGAAAGGCAGGGATGAGAGACCACAAAATATCTTCGTGTTAGGCTAAGAGATTTGTCTATCTTATATACAATCATAGTAAAAACTGGCATCAATTGAGCACTCTTTAGTGGCAGACACTGTGCTAGGTACTCTCTGTGAATCATTCTTTTCAGCAAACAGCAACTTTATTACAGTAGTAGGTGCAATTACTATCATTATCATCTCCATTCTAAAGCTGAAGAAACTGAGAATAAAGGAGGGTACAAAACTTACCCAAGGTGAGATTAAAACTCTTTTGGAATACTGTTGGGACAAGACTTGACGGCAGGAAGCACAGTTAGGAGGCTACTGAATTCCCTCCTGTGAGTGATGGTGATGGTCCACGATGGTGATGGTGGGACTGTGGGTGCAGTGGAGAGCAGGACCTTGAGAGCTAAAATTCAGCAGTTGACTTTTTCTAACTGATCAGGCATGGTAGGTGCGGCAGAGGGACGAGCCCAGGAGGTCTCCCAGCACTGATGTTGGTGACTGGTGGGGCTGTGCGCACTCCAGGAATATGTGGTGAGGATGACGAAGCCAATCTGGAGTGTACTGAGTTTGAGGTGCCCATAGGACAGGCTTCAGTCTTTCATTGATTCAGTATACATTCCTGCTCACCTACTATGTGCCAGGAACTGTGCTAAGACAGGTTCCCTGTGCCCAACGAGCTCACCTTTAGTGAGAAGACAAGTAAATGAGAGGATAATGAAAATCATAACAGCTTCCATTCTTTAAGTGCCTATCACAGTCACGTGTATGTGCTTCTTTTCTTTATTATCCTAGTTTGCACAACCACTTGAGGTAAATAGATGAACTATAATAAGAACAAATGCTTACTTGGCTACCCTATGTGCTGGGCACTGTTCCAAACCCTTCCCATGCATTAATCCACTAATCAGCAGTAAGCCTTTGAGGTGTTGTTGTCCTCTGTTACACATGAGGAAATTGAAACACAGAGGAACTAAGGACCTTGCCCAGGTCAGACAGCTAATAAACAATGAAGACAAGACTTGAACCCAGGCAGTCTGGGTTCATTTTACAGATTAGGAAACTGAAGCTCAGGGAAATTCAAGTAACTCATCCCAAGAAATCAAGCACTTAAGAAGAGGTGGAAGTAGGATTTACACAAGTGCCCATTTAACTCCAAGCTCCTGCTATTAGCCCCCTAAATAAGTGTAATTACAGATACACACACACAGTATGGTAGTGGCAGGAAGAAAAGAGCCAGCGATGCAGCAAACGAAGAAGGGTGGGGAGCATCAGAGGTTTTGCCAAGGACACACTTTTGTCAGCTCTGGAAAGTCAAGGAGGGATTCCACAGATGGATAAAAATATCTGGAGTACATGTGCAAGGATGATCTTTAAAAAAGAGAAGGGACTCCTCCTCCAAAGATCGGAGGGGAAGCTGTCAGGACAGGTACGAATATAGATAGACTTGTAGCTATCCATATTCATATCTTGTAGCTTCAATTGTCTCCTTCAAGTAGGAGTAGTCTTATGCTGAGAAGCACTGGGATGAGGCATCTTGAAGACACTGAAGATGTGGATGGTTATTGGACAGAACAGGACACAGGGCTGCCCAAGGATGTAGAAAGGATGCAAGCCAATTGGCCACTCACAATCTTCAGGTTTGTTTTAGACTTCAAAGATTCCAGGTAGGCAACAGCAATAGGTCCCTTCCCGATCTACCTTGTTGCAGGAGATATAGTTACAATGAAAGCAAGTCTCAGACATGTATTAGCAAGGAGGTATAAAAACAGTCGTGCAGCCTGTTTTTGTACAAAGCACCTTGCATGGAAGGTTCATTCAAGGCAGATGTTACATTATTCTGGCAGAAGGATCAGCAGAGCTTCTAGTCACATCAGGGAACAGAATTCTGTTATGTGGCAGGACACAGGATCATAAAAGAATTCTAAGCCTAGCGTACCACTGCAGTGGTTGGAATCCTCGACCTGCCAAATTCTACTCCCTTGTTTACACAGGGGTGGAAATGCTGTGCAGCATAGCTGACTAATTCACATATCTTGAAGGCTAGTAGGTTGAAAACTAAAGCTAAGATGTCCATTTGGCCATTAAATCCACAAATCTCACTTTCAGTAGCAAAAATGGAGCAGGAAATAAAAGTGAGGTCATCAGCATATGCATCCAGGTAGTTAAAACCACAGAAGAGACAGAGATAATGTAATAGAAAGAGCATGAAATGGAAAAAGACAACAAAAAATGAACCTAAGAAACACAACTTTAGACATGTAGGCAGATAAGGAGTCAGGAAGGGTGGTTGAGAAAGAAGAATTAGAAGCAGAAGGAGAACCACGGCTGCGCCATCAAAGCCAAGGCAAAGTTCTTGGTCAAATACTGTGTCCCAGAGAAGTCCAGCAGAACAAGAAAATGACGAGGGACAACCAGACTTGGCAAAACTCTGATGGAGGATAGGAGTTAAGATCACGAGCAGAGGCAGAAGGAATAACTTCCCAAAGAGGGGTGACATTTCTTGTAGGGCTGGAAGGAGGACAATGAGGATGGGTGTGGATGTAGATGGGTTTGTACGTGGGTTGATGGAATTATTGGCTAATTACCCCTACTTCTCTATGAAATAGACAGTAAAAGCACTTCCCACAGTTTCTATCTTTTTGGGATCACGGATACTGAAATAAAAGAATCTGATGAAAGCTACTGAAGTAAATGGGAGAGGACTTCCATAAGCTCCAAGCATCATACTCACCTACCCACTCGGCTCCTGTGTCCACAGACTCTCCTTTTTCTCTTACTCCCTGCTCCAAGAAAAGGCCCAAATCTCCAATGTCTACACGATTCCATCCTTCTCACTTACTCAACCACATCATTCTAGCAATTCTCTCTCTCCTAGATAGTTCACATCAGCATAGAAAACATGCTGTTATTTCTTCCATTAAAACAAAAAAATCAAATTTAACTTGACCCCACTTCCCCACCAGTTACTCCCTACCTCTCTCCCTCCCCTTATAGCAAAACTTCTCAAAAGAGTTGTCTATTCACGTCTCTTATTTCTCTCCTCTTATTCTACGTCAAACTCACTCCAATCAGACTCCCACCACTCAATTTAAACTGCCCTCATTAAGGCCACTCATGACCTCCACATTACTAAATCCCATGGTCAATTCTCAGTGCTCCTCATCTGACCTATCAGCATCTGTCACAACTGATGTGGAAACACTTCCTTCATGTGGCTGTCATTCACCCTAGGATCCTCGACCTTACTCTCTCACTCCTAAGTTGCAGTGTCCCTATGCTCAGTCTTCCTCCTCTCCTCTACTGACTTGTGTTTTTATAGCTACCAAGTCTGCCATTTGTACTTCTTGGATATCCTTCTTGGCTGTTAGCAGTTACTTTGCAAAGCTATTAGCATATACCTGTGCTTCTCACTTCCCCCCTTTAAATAAACAACAGTCTAGATGAAGGCCTGAGAGTGCTCAGTACACTGCTCCTTGGTGTGGGCCTCCACCCAGAAGTCCTCACAGCTTCCCTCCAGGTTCCAGTTCCAGGGTGAATTTGCTAGAAGACTGAGCTTCACGAGTAGGAGTGCTTCCCTACTCTAACAAACATGCTGGGCTATAGAATTCTTCTCCTTCAACCATCACTAGCATGCTCATGGATGCAATATTTTCCTATTTTTATCCTCTTGTACTGTTATGATGTTGGAGATAAGGTCTATTAAAAAAAGAATAAATGAGGTCTCTTTCTCTATCAGAATTCTCTTTTAGAACCTACAGTTAATTATCAAGGACCAGAAGTAAAAACTGCGATATATGTTTTTAAGTGCGAAAATTAATAAAAGTCATAGTTAAGACACCTTTAAGCCATGAGATATTTAAGAAGCACTGGATAAAATCTTGTAGCTTTAAGGAGATTACCTAATCAAGTTTGCTTCAAATTCTCATATCATTATCTTTATAATCCACATGACAATATACAAACACCCAAATTGCTCTTATGAAATGCACCCAGTTTTCGTGCTTACCTTGTATTTCGACGTGTCCCAGTTGTGGACTATGCGTGCAGGAATGAGGAAGCTGTCGTCCACGTGGCAGCTGCTGCAGTAGTACCACCCGCTGTAACTGCACACCTTGGCTTTCCCATTGGAGAGGCCTATGGGCCGCTGGCAGCCTATGCAGGGCAAAAGAGAGTCCATGTTTGTTTCTGTACTTTCAACACCACAGAACAGGCTACACAAGCCTCAAGGAAAACAAAGTGTGCAAAAGGGCATAAACTGTAGAGAATACGCGTATAGACACGCCCCCTCCTTCCTAGGCTGAGGCTTCCCCCCACCCCGCCTCCTGAGGGGCTGCTGTAACTGTCACCCAGCTGGTCCTGCTTCTGCTCCCTTCTGACGCTCTCTTCTGCACACAGCTGCCAGAGACCAGTTTCTCCACAAGCCCACTTGTAGCTCCTCAGCTCCTCCTCATAAATGCTATTTCCACCAGGCACCTCCCAAGGGCTTCTCATACAGCATCTTACGTAACCTGCACAACATCTCTATGAGGAAGATATTACCAGCTCTGTTTTACAGATGAATAAACAAAGGTTTTAGCCAGCTTAGGTACCTTGTCTGAGGTCCCCCAGCCAATAAGAGGTGGAGTTTGGATCTGCCTCTAAGCTTGCCTGGTTCTAAAATGCTCCTAAAAATTCATCCGTAGCCTTCCTTTACTTACGAAATCAATGAACGGAATTTGTCCTTTGATTGGCCCCCACTTCACCTTTCCAACTACCCACTTCTACTGTTCTCCAAAGGCAGTAGAACCTCTTTATTCCAATCAGAGAACTCTCCTCACTATTTCCTAAATAAACACAGTGTGCTCACTCCACCTTCCATACATTGGCACATATTATTTCTCCTTACACAATGCCTTTTTTTTGATCTCTAACTTGCCAAATCCTGTCCATTACTCAAGACCAATGGTTGCCTGCAAGTAACTGCTAAGGCCGTTTTCATGTCCAGGAAACAGTCCATGATTCTGTGAACACTGTCCTGTACTGTCAGGGGACCTAGTAATAATCACGGCTCTGTCATGAAGAAACCATTCTTTTTCTTTAGATAGGAGAAACCACCTTCTATTGATAAGTACAGAAATTCTGTCACAGTCAACCCAAAGGACAAAACCCTGGCAGCCCCAGAAGAGGTAATCATGATTATACAAACAGCGACATTATTCTGACATTTCTGATTTGCAGCTTTCATTTTAGAAATCCTTCCATGTGTCCCACCTCATGGTTGAATCAAAAACCATATTGGTCAAGAAATCTCACATTAAGCCTATCTGATGATATGCGTACAAAATGAAGTACTCTTAAGAATAATAATACAATGTGCAGCGTTGTACCCCATTTCCATTAATGGAGCTCCAAATACGTTTATTTAACAAAATGCCAACCTAAGAAGACATTGATTCACATGAGCTCTATGAGTGAAAGTATCAGAAAACTCACAGAACTTTAATTTTCATCAAAAGTAAAAAGGCATTAGTAATCAAGCAGTTTCACAGTGCATCCTCCAGAAAGAGAATTAGATCCTATTGTTTTTAAATACAAGAAGTATTGAAAGACAGTAAGTATACGTATTGGTATTGTGCTTCAAGAGCTTAATACTGTTCCTTCCTAAAATAGTTATTTCTTTACTACTGAGTAGTGACAAAATCATAACAAGCTCCTGTTTTTCAGATTGGCTGAGGCACGAGATAAGGAAGAGTCAAACACACATGTTGCTCCTCTTGGACACAGGAGGTGCTGTCACAATCATCAGGCTATGAGTGTTGAAGGCCGCAGGCTGTACTCACTGCCCACGTCTCCTTAAACTACTGTGCCTTTCTGTGTGCTTGTCCAGCCAGAATCACACTCTAAACTCCTCAAATCTATTTCTTATCCTCAGGACTTAACACAGAGCTTCGTACATAGCAGACCAGCAGTAAATGTTCATGTTGAAGGGATGACCCACTGAATATTATTTGGCACACATATACCCACAGACATATACAGGATTTTAATTTCCCATAGCTCTTCCAGAATTGATCCTCCTAACCCAGTCACCTGTCTCTTGAAACAACTTATTTTTTTTTTTATTTTTTTTAAAGATTTTATTTTTTTCCTTTTTCTCCCCAAAGCCCCCCAGTACATAGTTGTACATTCTTCGTTGTGGGTCCTTCTAGTTGTGGCATGTGGAATGCCGCCCCAGCGTGGCTTGATGAGCAGTGCCATGTCTGCGCCCAGGATTCGAACCAATGAAACACTGGGCCGCCTGCCCCGGAGCGCGCAAACTTAACCACTCGGTCACAGGGCCAGCCCCTTGAAACAACTTATTTTTGTTAATATCCCTGTGGCAATATGTGGCCCATTCTAAGTTACACATTACACGTGTTCATATATGGACTGTGGAACAGAGTTCAGTGGAACTTGACAGATCCTAGACACTGGCATATTGCTATTTCCAAAAATTGGTAGACAAATTGACTTAACACTGAAAGGACACTGAATGAATTCCATCTTTCCTAATGATTTACAAAGTGATCATGACACTGCAGAAATTCAGATCATCACTATAGTTTAAACTCTCACCATGGAACACTGCAAAAATAAATTTAGGTTATTTTAGCTTTTTGGTTGTTTGAATTCTGGATAATTAACACCAGTAAGCATTTGCTGGATATTTATATACGCTTTGGTTGGTACTACTAGGTTTATTAGTCTATAATTTTTAATGACTTTATTATAATTTTCTGGATGCAACATACATAGGCAATATTAAAATACATGCAAAAATTGGGTGCCGGTCCCGTGGCTGAGTGGTTAAGTTCGTGCGCTCCACTTCGGCAGCCCAGGATTTCACCAGTTCGGATCCTGGGCACAGACATGGCACCGCTGATGAAGCCATGCTGAGGCAGCGTCCCACATGCCACAACTAGAAGGACCCACAACTAAAAATACACAACTATGTACCAGGGGGCTTTGGGGAGAAAAAGGAAAAAATAAAACCTTTAAAAATAAAAAATAAAATAAAATAAAATAAAATACACAAATACGAACTTTAAGAAAGCATATAGCCTAAAAATGTGTGTATCAACTGGGCACACAGGTCCAAAGCATGACATGCTGCAGGTTCAACAATGTGAGATGGCTCCGTGCATGAAGCATCCTCACCACGGTGCACGGCCTCCCGGCTCATGAGACAGAGAAAGGCTGAGAGGACATGGCTGGGGCTCATCCAGGTTTTCGTGTAGATGGAAGCAGCAGCACATAAACTCCTACCTCTAGTTTTTGTCTTTACCTTCACACCTTATTCAGAACCATGCTCTCCTACTCTCAGTGCTAAAACTACCCTGGATGGCCCAGAAGTAGGTTTGAACCCATCTGCATGCTTAAGACTGTTTTGGCTAGTGGTGTACAGACAAGCACAAGTGTAGAGTCAGGGAGCCTGTTCTTGCCCAGGGCACGTTGTGAACTTGACCCGTCCAAGTCTGTAGCCTGCTTTCTTCCACACAGACAAAGGAGTTAGCCTAATCAGTGGTTTGCCAACTTCAGTGAGCATCAGAATTTTCTGAAGATGTGTGTGAAACATGTAGACGCCCTGCGCCCTGCCCCCACCCCGAGGATTTTGGTTCTGTAGATCCAGGGTAGGGCCCAGGAACCCACATCTCTACCCAGCCACCCAACAGCCACCAGAGGCTCTGTGGGGAAAGTGAGGATTGCTCCCTGATTTCTAGGTGATGGTAAAGGTCCCTGCAAGCTCTAAAATTCTGATTCTGTTCTAGTAAAGTGCAGAGGACATGCGGACTCCTCAGTGAAAAGCTCATACTTTGCCACACAGTTTTCCTTCTAGGCTTCCAAAATCAACACTTCAGGTTCTTAGTTAATTTCCAAAAATTTGCTATGCAGAAATAACCTGAGTTCATTTTACCAGGGTTTTTCCAGGGCATTCATTGTCCCCACTGAGAAGTATCTTGTTTGACTTAGGAAGAACTAAAACTTTTAATCTCCAAGTCCAATGTATTTGTTATTAAAAGAACATAGGATGGTCAGGAAAGAAGATTAGAGGCTAGTTAGTGGCCTGAAATAGATTCACTTTCTAAAAAACAACACATACTATTTATCTGAAGAAGGAAACATGTGTTCTTACAATTAACTGCAAGATTTCCTTCTTTAATATCATAATGGCAGGTCATCAACTAAAAATGTCTGAAACAATTCCCCATAAAGATTCACAATCTGGGATGTTACTTTATCATTGTGAGGTTTTCAACAGGCGAAAAAAATGTGTTTTCTTAATAATGACTGCTAGAAAAACACATTTTTTGGAAGGTGCCAAAGTGGGACTCTAAGAAGCGACATTATAAGGAGAAAAATAGAGCTGCAAAACAGAGACAAAAAATAATTAATTGAAATAACTAATTAGAGCTTACTTACGTATTATATTTTTACGAACTTTCAAACAGATTTTTCAACGTTTCAAAACTAAAGGATATTTGTAGTAGGGAACACTCTAACATTGGATCAAAGTAAACACATTCTCCCCAGTTTCTTTTTGAAACTTTTCAGAGAGTGTATTCAATTCACAGGAACAAAAAACTATCTCACAAGAGAACTCACTGGCCATTTTTTTTAACTGCTTCCCACCCCACTTCAAGTCTTTAATGAACACAAACTCTGAAGAGCTGAGCGTCCCCTCTGATACATTTTGGAAACAAATGTCACCATTTAATCGAAATCCTATTTGCTGCATGTACAGTCCATTTCCCAAATGGCCTTTCACTAAAGATACCAAAAAGAATCTGTTGCTGGGGGCTGAAGCAGAAATTTTGGCATAATTCTCCACAAAGGCACAGTCTTTCTTCTAACAAGTGCACCCAGTTAAATCAATTGGCTGCAGTGTGGTGTTACTGAAGCTGAGATCTTGAGGAGGAGCCGATACCTTCTCGCTACTTCATGGCACCACTCAGTCTTCCTTTCCCAACCAGCATAAGAGAAAGTAGCAAGAACTGTGGCTGGATCCAGGCGACTCTCTCTCAACAAAGAAAGAGCTCACACATGCTCTCTAAGTGTGGTCGGCCACACTAATCCCCTTTCCCCATGTGGTAAAGTAAATCCAGTATTTTGTATTTGGAAAGTAGAAACGCACTAAGAAAAGAACAGGGGGAAATAAAAAGAAAAAGGAGAAGATGCCTTTATAAAAGGGAGGAAAAGAGATAGAGTGAGAGGACAAATTTTCATTTGTTCTGTTAAAATAGAAAAAATAACACTGGCAAGTTCCATATCGTCTTTTACTGTATGCACACAGGGGAGGGAGGGATGGCCATAGGCAGCCCCGTCTCTCCCTCCTCCTTTCCATCCAGTGTTCTGGCGTGGGACAATGAGCTGCGGTAAACACTGTGTAAAATGTTGAACGAAGGCTTGAACTTTGATCACATGCTTTAGAGATCAGATTTTCTAAAATGAAGGAAAACAGAAATGGAGATTCAGTGACTTGTTATATTACAAGA
Organism: Equus caballus; assembly: GCF_041296265.1. Classification (NCBI taxonomy): domain Eukaryota; kingdom Metazoa; phylum Chordata; class Mammalia; order Perissodactyla; family Equidae; genus Equus; species Equus caballus. The sequence continues at coordinate 82,669,138 of NC_091701.1, forward strand.
ATTAGAGGAAAAAGTCATAAAGAACTTAGTTTTCCTAACTTACAGTCAGTAACCATTGATTTATTAAGTAATTAAGTGTTGAACATGTACTTTTTAAAAATAAAAGTACACATTGGGTATACAATTGAAAATTCCTGTTTAACGAGCCTAGGATTAGCACAAAGCTGGGCACAGAGCAGAAGTAATTTTTGCAATGCAGCTCTGGTACCCACTAAAGGAAGTGGAAGCACAGTGAACCTGGGCCTCAGAGTTACATCCTCTACTGCAGGAGGGGAGGAGCTGGGATGTAAGAGAGACTGAACACATGCATGTGTTCTCAAGTTAACATAGGGGAACTGAGGCCACACAACTCTACACAATCGTAATGGAAAGGGGGCAAAGGTGAGGGACACTGAGAAATACCTATTTAGAAATAAGTGTTATAAACTTTCCCAACCTAAGCATCCAAATTACTCTGTGTCTTTGGGACAAGGTGGTGACCCATAAAGTAGGAGACATCTACCTAGTAGTCATAAAATCAATTAAGAGATGAAATATTTGGATGGAGAATCAGGCATATGAAAACAAATGCCTGAATATGCATTTTGTCTGTTATAAGGAAAACAGTATCCACAAGCATCTCAAATGAAACTAAGGGAACAAAAGGGGAAATCAAGAAAAATCAAGTGTGTATCACATATAATTGCTAATGTGAATGGCATGGCTGCTGCTGGTAGTCCCTGTGTTTAGTTCATGGGCTCACTTTAAATGGCAATCCTTCAAAATTATTTTCTCCATAAGTTTTTAAGTCCTTTGATAGTGAATTTTCTCCCTGAGGGATGAAAACTTCATGGTTGGGAGGGAATACGCATACTCAAATACAATCCTGAAAGGTACTGACTGGTTGTTTCCAAAGCTATATTAAAATTCATTTCTGTTCATCAGAAAAGAAATTTTTCTGGTGGGTTTCATTTAATGTTTGTCTGGGCTTTTCTCTCAAGGCAACAATGTGGCTCTGGAGGATAACATGGCTCCGGGGGGTGATGTGGCTCCAGAGGGCGATGTGGCTCTGCAAGGCAATGTGGCCACTTCTCCCCGGGTTTGGCACAGGAGAAGCGTGAGGCGCCACATATCCTGAAGAGGCAAACGCAGCACAACAATGGCGTCCTCCTCCAGGACGGGCAGAAGTCGTTCCAGGACGAGCGGGTGAAACCCTGGACATCGTGGAGGCTGCCCTGGCCCTGGAAAGGACCCTGAACCAGGCCCTGTGTGAACTGTAGGCCCCGGTTCTACCTGCGCAGAAGCCTCACCTCTGTGACTTCCAGGAGAGCCACTTCCCAGACAAGGAGGTGAGCCTCCCCAAGTGGGCAGCCACCGGACCACCCTCTGCAGGCAGAAGTGGGCCAGTATCTCTTGGACAGGTTCACCCTCAAACAGGACTAGAAGCCTCCAGAGCCCAGTGGACTCTGAGGGGCCCCTCTGCATGCCCCTGGTGTCAGGAGTTTTGCCCCCCGCAGCCGCCAGGCAGTTCTTTAACCGCTCTGGAGTGCTCTCCTAAGCCATGGACCAAACGGAAACAATAAAGCATTTTGCAGCAAAAAAAAAAGGAACTATAAAGTAAAGATTTTCTACTCTTGCTAAACTCTATAATATTTGTTTGTTTAATCTCATAGAATGTTGTTATTAACATTATGAATCATATGAAATAAATTAATAAGCACCAAGTAGTCTCCAATGCAAGCTGAGAAGTGTCAAGATTTATTGGTCTTTCAGGTAAACAATGATTGAAAGCCTAAAGTCAATATTTATCAAAATTTATCTTGAAAGGCAATAAACCTTGATTTTTTGCTAAGACAAGTAAGTAAATATGTGCACTGTTCTACAGATTCTGACTGCTTTTTTATCTACTAAATAGCTACATTGAGGGTTGTTGGGAAAAGAACTTGGAATGATAAACTGAAGCTAGAACATAAGAATCCTGGACGCTCAAGGGGAGGAGTCCTTACTAATCAATAAAATACAGGAACAGCTAGAGTTGTTTGAAGCAGAACAGCAATCTGAGCTTTGCAAAGATTAACCGGCAAGAAAACCCTGGAAGGAGAGAGAACAAGTTGATAAGTTATTGCCCCATCTGAGCTTGAGTAGGCAGCAGGCTTGGGAGCAGGAAGGGAGAAAAAGAAGGAGACACTATGGAGATAAAATGCAAACCTGACAGCAGACTCCTGGAGAGAGCATGGCAAGGGAGAGTCAAAGATGCCCAGGACATCTTAAGCCTGTGACCGTTATGAGAAATCTATCAGTCAGAAGGGGCAGGTGGTTTGGGGGAGAAATGCTGATTGTTTGAAGTGTAAAATTTAAAAAAATAGAGTTAAAAATATTTGAGCTAGCAGATGCTTAAAGCTCAGCTAATTGAGAATAATTCCCCTGTATTGTACAAATCAGTTTGAGTTAGACTTTCTGTTACTTGCAACTGAAAGCATCTGATATGTTTATACTGAATGATGGTTGGTGAGGGTTCTATTTCTATAGTCTACTACTTTTACTTAAATCCACCCAGGAAGATGCTAAGGTCTCATTATAAACCATGAGGTGGTATGAAATCATCCACATGCATTTCAGTAAAAGACACTTATTACTTTATAAAGAAGTGAAGACGAGCTGCGTGAGGAAGAGAAGACATAGTTAGTACGCCTTGTTTCTTGACAGCATGTTCGTTCTCAACCAGGGGAGAATTTAGTCCCAATAGGAGACATTTGCAATGTCTAGAAACATTTTTAGTTGTCACAAAAGGGTGAGTGGGGGTAGTTAGTGACGTGTAACGGGTAGAGGCCAGGGATGTTGCTAAACACTCCTCAAAGCACAGGACAGCCCCCACAACAAAGAATTATCTGGCCCCAAATGTCAATAGTGCCACCACTGAAAAATCCAGCAACAGTACAAAGATGTCAGGGCAAAATAAAACATCCACGCACGGACACTCCATGACTTTTCTCTGCAAGCAACAGATACACCATTTATTTTGGGGAGGAGAAGCCCCCTTACCAGCTCTTTTCCTACCTAAACAAAAAGATTCCTGCTGCTGGTCAGTTTAGAGGAAAGAGGGGCTGGCAGAGCGAGGCCTCGTCCACACTGCACCCACACCTCCTGACCACTACTGCAGCACCTGCTCCGAGCTTGAGCTCTTCCTCACAGATCAATCCTCGGGGGAAACCCCGGCTCACCAGCAACTGCAGACACAGAAGAGGCCAAACGAAGCTGATTATTTCAGACATGAAAGCTAAGGGCAGAGGGAGTCATGGTCCCGTCACATCTCCCCCCACTCTCTCTCAGCTCTGTCTAACAGAAAGTACCAGGACCCCAAACGGTACCCTGCCATCCTGGACAGGAAAGGGAGGCAGCCTCGCCATCCCATAACAGGATGGAGGCTGGCTGGGCTCCTTGGAACCCACACACTGAAAGCCCTGGGACGGTATCTTCCTCTGCTGCTCCTCTGAGCCACGTTAGAGCCTGAAGCTAAAGGGAAATCAGTCACACTGATCCTCTCTCCACTTAAAATTTTAAATTTTGTTCATCGTGGATTTTTTGTACTAATTTTGATTTTTAAGTAACATTACATTAAAATATTCTCTTGATTTCTGAGGTTTTTTCCTGGCATTCCCTTAAATTTTGTGCTCCAGACGAGTGCCTCACCCCCTCACCCTCATCCCAGCCCTGCTCTGACCCCTTTTTCCTCACGGAGAATCCACTGCATGCCCCAGGTCCACTCTTTCTACAGGGACTTTCCCCGGTATTTAACATTTGCTAAGCAAGTACTAACTCTTTTTGTGATTCGCAGCTACATCTTGATCATGACAGCCTGGAAAGGTCAGTGACCTCGAACTGGCTTGAAGTTCATATTATCTTTTTGGTTTCCCTGAAAAGCAACCTGTTTCCCGCTGTTTCTCGAACTTACGCTTCCTTCCGGCTTGCGTGTCAAAGTCTCTGTGTACATCAGCCTAATCTTCCTGTGGCTTCTGTCACAGACACTGTCCCACCAGAGCCCCCTCTGACTTCTCTTTCACATCACTCCTCATGCTTCATGCCTGTTTCTCTTTCCCTATATTTTGCGAGAGTCTCACCTCTGAACTTTACAGCATCTTTAAAAGACAACCTTTTCTCTTCTCTGCAAAACCTCGAAAAAACCCTGACAGCACCTCTTAGAGCAATTTCTACTTGAGCTATTTCAGTAATGACAAGAATCTGATAAAATTAAAGTCGTGAGAGTGGATCCGAGTAGGACTAGGAACAATCTCAAAGTAAAAAAGATCACTTTGATCAGCTTCCTTTACATCCATGCTTGAATTTCTTCCTTTTCACCCAAAACCAAATTCTTTATGTTCTGGAAGATTTAGGGACTGCCTCGGCCCACAGTTTTCCTCTGTTCTCTTCCCTCACGCTTCCTTCGCCTGCTTCCCAAGCTTTTCTCTCCAGAAACACAGGTTTGCCACCAGCTCCAAAGCTATCTTCTAGCTGTATGTTTAGTACTTGGAGACGGGCTGCTTGTGTCAGGACACTCAGAGTTGGTGACAAGACACAGAAAACGCCTTCAACTGGGAAACTCCTACTCCCTGGCCTCATGTTGCCATGTGAATGGA